>NC_056541.1:16161973-16798512 GCF_910596095.1 Thunnus maccoyii
GTTATTGGTGCATTAACTTGTAGCTTCTCCGCTCCATTTTTTTGAATTTACCTGTCCTGAAATTCCCCTTGCTTTGTCCTTGCTTTTTTTTTTTCAGATGTTATGATTTTGTCATAGCTTTTAACCCCCCCACCACCCTACAAAGGCACACACATGAACACACACACGTCTTTAAAACATATTGATGACCGGAGCACCACATGTCATTCTAACGGGTGTGTGTGAGCATCGGTATGTACTATAAAGAAAACAAGTTGTTATGTTCACTCAATTTAATGCTTGACTACTCCATAATCTTCAGTATGTCAGGGATAGTGAGCGCTAAGAAAGTGACAGTTATTATCTGTGTGAGAGAGGCCACAACAGAGGCCATTCAATACCAGCAGCCAGGAAGATTAGGACCAAACATCTGTTATATGTCCTTATTTCTTCCACAAGTGTTAGATGAACTGTCATCTGAGCCATACCAAAAATGCATGGTTATCGCTAGCAGTGACTTACTGGCTTTTACATATTTTCAAAAATGGTTATATTTTGGAGATACTAGATTTTTGTTATGATTATATAAGATAGAGACATTAAATAAGGTCATATGATGGGTCAAAGAGTACAAATGTGTGTTTTGCTGGTTACATCATTTAATATTTCATGGCATATTTGATTGCGACACGATTCTAAGTAAGCATGTACTGTATATGCAATAAACATGGTTTCATTGGGTTAGCGTGTAACATTGTCTTTTTTTACAGCCCCTTTTTTTTCCATTGTTGCTTACTATTCCTATAATATTTATTGTTTAGCTATAATATATTCAGTGCAAGCAGAGTAGTTAACAGCTACAGTATTGAAAACTGCACACATTTCTCAAATAGCATGGTCCTATGATGAATACCAAGTTCACAGTGGGTGGTATTACGTATGGATTTTTCTATGCACACTGTTTGTGTGTTCAAAAAATTGTGCATGTGCATTTATGATTGTTTTCTTTGATTCAGTGGATTAGTTTTATATGTTGGTATTGCTGGTCCATTCCTGTTGATCAATTTTCTTCTTTAACATTGTTTGTCATTTATGTTGTCACCGCCACTTTCTAGACTGTGTACAAACCTGATTTTCCATTGTAAGTAAACACCTCAGTATAGCCTTGCTCGAACGCCCAAAAGAGAAACTGAAGACAGTTAAACCAAAACGACCAACAATAAAGAATAAGGGCCACGGACACTGCAGTGGGTTCACAAAGATTAAGTGGTTGATGGTGTTCTACTCTGGAGAGTGAGCTGCAACCATCAGTGAGTTTGCTGTTGTACTCACCTGTCCTGTCTGCACTGTGAAGTCCTCCACAAGATGCTCTAGGTTATACTTCCCTGCTCATTCATTCTTAATGCATAATTTAAGCATGCCACTCAATCTCTCTTGTCCCACTGTGCATTTTGAGCTGAATGAGCGTTTGGCAGTCACTGCTGCGACAGGGAGTGTCGAAATCAGTAGTCTGACCTTGCACACCTCCCTGAGGATAGAAGTTCTAAAGTCTAAGTTCCTGTTTTTGCCAAACCTAACATGCACCTGTATAGTTCACTTAGCAAGCTTGTTGGGTGGTTTGTTAAATCAGTAATTAATTAAGGTAGATGCAACCTACCTATGCCAAGGGACAATAATGTTAAACTTAACCATAACCCATAATGCCATTTTTGCACTGTTCACAAACTGCTAGCTCAGGGCCAGGTGTAGCTGCATCCCACGCATCCCCCAGAACTTCACCATTGAACGTATACATTTAGAAAATGTGTCTTTTACAGAATGTCAGATGACTGCCGAGTGGCTCCTTGATGCAGTAACACCAGCAGCTTCCTCTCTGGTAAAGCTGCTTATTTGGCACATTTCTTTTGTTCCATTTTCACATGTTTATCATGACTTTTTCATGTGACTTGCTCTTACAATTGAATACTTGAAAAAAAAATCACTGATCTTTAAAAATGAAAAAGAGCACATAAAAGTAAGTATACAAAAAAACAATGTTGGTATAGTAACAAAAGTAAATGTAATTTGTTACATCCACCCCTGATTTTTGTTAATGCACATATCATAATTTTGTTCTGTGATTTATGGTTGATTAACTCAAGGTAGGGTTTTCTTTCTGTATAAAGTTCTTTTGAGTCATACTTGTGATAAATTGGTTCAGTATATGAATTATGAAATCAAATTTGTCTATTACCTCCTCCCCGTGGCTTTGAGATATTACTATCTGTCAGAAATTCAATAATTTGTGAAATACTTTTTATCTAATTACCCATAAATTGCATTCTCATCCCAGCATATTGCCCCGTATGCGCCTGCCAAGTTTCACTTCTCTGCAGCTTCTTTGCTAGCACACAGTTTGAGAACCGTTATCTGAGATGGCAAGTACTTCTACGTAATCTTATCCTAGCCAAATGCTGACGCAAGCTTACCCATCCAATCAAAGCACACATTACAAGGCTAAATTCCTTGGACTGCTCACACCAAAACTACTTGTTAACACTAACTTGTGGTTGCTATGGCACCAGCCTATCAGAGAGCCCAGGGCTATACCACTGAGTTGTATATAATCTTTCCTATGCTCCCAGTCTGTTTCTCTGGGCAACGAGCCTCCTGAGATGATTTATGTATCTGTCTCTGCCAGAGTCTGCAGAATCTTGCTGGAGGTAGAGAATGAGAGAGCAGGAAAGATTGAGAAAAGAAATTTAGTTTAATCACAAAATGTATGTTTTTTTTCATTTCCTTAAATCTTAACTGTCAGCCTAGAGGAGAGGAGCAAATATGTGAGACAAAAGAGGATTAATCTTAAAAGTATGTTCTCCTCTTCCTTATATCTCTGTTAAACAACCCATTGAGAAATAAGAGCATTTTTCTCCAAAAAACAACATTTATGAAACCATATAGCAACTTTAAAATGATGTGAATGTTGTCTGACTTTGCTTCATTCATCAGTATTACTGTCTAAGTTGTACTGTCAAGGGTTGTCTTTTCTATTGTTTGCAAAGCTACATAACTATCATAATCAGACCACTTCAAGGACAACTCACATGGAGACACATTGTCATGCACAAGGACAATATCCAAATCCCTTTGTGTTCCGCTTCTCAGAAACTTTGCTATCCCTTGCATAGGGACTCTAAATCGGCTCTAATAGTCTTATGTTTGCTCCCAAAGGACGCCGATGTGCTATTTGAGTATCTAAAGCACCCTGCCTGGTGCTATGTTAGTACCTAAGCTTTTGAAAAACCACGGGAAAAGCCTGGTGATAAACACTATGACCTAGCCCTGGCTTTCAGAGGCTTCTCCTGGCTCGCTTGTGGAAAGTAGCTGTTGATGCACCATTGAGACACCTCATATCCTTAGACACACACAACAACACATACACCAATTGACTCTGAAACACAGGAGTGGCTAGTACTAGACTTTTTTAAGCCCAGCATTTTTATTGGAGGTGATCCACATTTACTGCTCATATTGATAAAGTGAGGAGACAGATGCTGCTTTCACAGCGTTGCGGGAGGTTTGTGTGTAAGACAGTGAGAGAGAGAGAGAGCCCGCAGACAACGCGGTAAAGACGAGGAGAGGAGAGGGAAAACAAGGACAATGAGGCCCACAAGCAACACGTGCAAATGGGCTCACACACATCCGCACAGCTTTGCACACATATGTGGATCCATGCCCACAAAGCTCAATCATATTCCCTGAAGTAACACTTACACTCTCTTTTCAACACCATACATAATATACTACAGTCTACTTAGCTGTATCTTGGAGCCAGTAAGCAGACAAATTAAAATAAATGACTATTTTAGTATTTACTCCCACTCTCCCTCTTTATTCCTCCTCCTCCTTCCCACTGCTCCAAACCTAACTGATAGTAGAACATCTTTTACTGTAGATTAAAACACTGAAGGGGCTGCCAGATTTATGATCACAGTTGCCAGGTGTTTGGATTACGTGTATTGTCTGCTGAGAAAAAGTGGATCAGTACAGGGGAAGAGACAAAAAGAATATAGCTCATTACAACAGAGTTTCTCTTGACTTACAGTATAGTCAAGTGTTATAGAGAATCAGCAATGCAGGTAAACCACTGCAAGGGAAAGATGAGGTTGACAACAGACTAAATACAGCTGCTTGACATTCATACAGTATTGTAAGTGCATTATTTAAGGTACTTGTATTTAAGTGTTTTAGATCTGTCAGATTTCATAGACTGGACACTTTACCAAACATGACAACCAGCACCCATATCAACTCCAGATAGTTTCAACCAAAATGCTCTGCGTGGTGTGGACGCTATCTGTACTGGCCTCACTAGATGTCCATAACCAGTGTACCCAATCAACATATTAAATTTTAGTGTGCAATTGTAAAATACATAAAACAGAAACAGAGTTGGGCTTACTTATGTGGTCCAGTAAATATGTAGGACATAATATTTATTCCAAATCAATCTTTTCTCCATAGCAGGATACTATGGTTATGTCGGGTAAGTAATAATAGACATGAAATTGGGAATGTAATATGAAAATGCAGCACTGGCATAGGGGGTTCAAAGATGTCTATACATATTTGACCACTTATTGCTCTTGTATAGAATCTTGAGGCTGCTGGCAGCTACAATAGAAGAAACTGAGAATTTATCTAAGACACAGTCATCATTATTACCCCTTTGTTATAAACATATGCAAAAGTCACAATGTCAATTGATATTAATATTCAGATCAGTGGCGGCTGGTGACTCAAAAAATTGGGGAGGACAGGAGGAAAACCAACATGGAATCTTACAACAAACTGCATCAAACTATATCATTGTCCCACCTGATGAAATCGGAGGGTTGGGGGGCAATTTTATATGCCAATAAAACAATTTTCTTGAGTGGTGTAAAGGCTGCTTCTTTAAAGTCATTTTGCATACACATATTGTCTCTAAACAAAGAAGTGCTCATTTTAGCCATGGAGTGGATCAAATGTGTCATTTTATCAACAAAGGAGCTATCTACTGCTCATTATCTACTGCTGCTACTCTGCCTTACAGTGGAGAGTGGAGATGAAATCTGGAAACTATCATTGGACCAACTCGATGTCAATATTGCATTCTGGTTTTGATTGGTTAGGGAGGACAGCCTCCCTTGAAGCGTCATTTTACGTGTCATGGCCAATCACAGATTAGCATGAAAAAAAATGAAATACATTAAGTCCAATGTAAAAGATCCTACCCTGCGGAGGACAGCAGGCACCCGTCCTCCTCTGCACCAAAATAAAAATAAAAATAAAATTGATTCATATTTTGTAGATTTCAAAAAGGCCTTTGATTGTATTTGGTTTGAAGGGCTCTTTTATCAATTTTTAGAGTGGCATAGGGGGTAAAACCTATGATATAATTAAATCAATGTATTTGAATAACAGATGCGCAATCACAATCGGAAACAAAAGAACCAGTTACTTACCAATGGTACCGTGGGGTGAAACAGGGCTGCAGTTTAAGCCCAAACCTTTTTAACATATACATAAATACATTTGCAGAACAACTGCAAACATCCACAGCTCCTGGTGTGACTTTGCAGGACACAGAGGTCAAATGTCTGATGTTTGCTGATGACCTGGTTCTCCTGTCTCCCTCCAGAGAGGGCTTACAGCAGAGCCTGGACATCCTCCACATGTTCAGTCAGACATGGGCCCTAACTGTAAATATGAATAAGACCAAAATATTGACTTTCCAAAAAAGATCCAACTCCCAGAAAAATAAATTCACATTAGGAAATATAGAAATTGAGCATACAAAACATTATACATATTTAGGCTTGAATATCAGTTCCACTGGACATTTTGGCCTGGCTGTGAATGAGCTGAAGGAGAAGGCAAGGAGGGCTTTTTACACCACCAAAAGAAAAACACCAATTGACCTTCCAATTAGGACCTGGCTCAAAATTCTAAATTCAGTAATAGAGCCAATAATGTTATATGGTAGTGAAGTGTGGGGTCCACTTACCAGCCAAGACCTCGCAAAATAGGGAAGACACCCACTGGAAGTCCTGCATGCAGAACTGTGCAAAAACATACTGAGAGTCCACAGACACACTATCAATAATGCATGCAGGGCAGATCAAATGTTATAAACACCTCCAATCTAGCGACCCCCAGTCCTACCAGTACAAAGCCCTTCAGTGCCACGAGTTGAACAAAGATCAGAGTCCCCTCTGCCAGCTGGTGCCGAAGCTCTGCCCACACACACCAAAAACAATCTGGCACAACCAAATCATCTCAAAACAAAAAGAAAATTATATCAAATATTGGAACAAAACCACAAAATCACAAAGTAAATTAGAATTGGAAGAAAAACCGTGACAATGTACAGACTGAGTGGACACAGCCTGGCCATAGAAACAGGCCATCACAGGCAGAACAGGCTCCCCAGGGAGGCCAGGCTGTGTCCACTTTGTCATAAAGGAGAAGTTGAGACAGAATCTCACTTCCTATTATACTATGACAAATATAAGGATTTGAGAGAAGTTTTCTTTGAAAAAATAAATCATATATATCCTGAATTAATCCACCTCCCTGATCTTCAGAAACTGTCCTCTCTATGTGGGGAGAAAAGTCAATGTGCAGTAATAGCTGCAAAATATATTAAATCTTGTCATAATCCGAGAGAAATAAGCTCTGTGGTAAATGTTTCTGTGTGATTACATCTGTAAAAATGCCTTTTATTATATTATATTATTGTTCATATTTACATATTATTGTATAATTATTAATCATCTGTCCATTTTTATAATTTTCTGTACTGCTTTGGCAATGTAGATTTCTGATCTGTCATGCCAATAAAGCTTATTTGAATTTGAATTTGAATTTGACAAACTTAGAAGAGTCTAAACACTTTGAGCCTTCAAGCCTTTTCACAGCAGACATTTGACTTGTTTTAGCAAGAAAAGCACAGGTATAACTAATAAAATAATAATGACTGTATGCATTTAGGTGCTCCAACTCCAGGACCCTGGTTACTCTGCATGCTGCTTACTGGCATGGCTTACATAACACTTAAATGGAAGAGGGCCATCATAGGTGTTATAAGTTACACTTGTGCTTTTCCTGTAATGATAATTCTGATAGGAATTGGGAAAGGCTGCTATAAACATTCAGCAGGTGTCATTAATTACCAAACTAAGTGCAGCCCAGAACACAGGCCCTTCAGTGCACAATGTACTTGTTGTTTTAAACTGTTAATACTTTAAAATCCTTGCTTGAATAAAAAACAACAAATTAACATTGTTTACTTTTTCTCAGAAGGTGATAGTATGAGAATATTTATTCTTGAACAAAAACCAAGGATTTGTGTATTCCTTCTACCACATAGACCTGTCCCTGACAAAAAACTAGCACCTCGATGTCAATCTGAGAAATTAATATTTGATAAGTAAACATAGCTGCATCCTCTCAGTCAAGGCTGCAGGGTGAAATCAATGTGTTGTAGTTGCTTTGAATAGAGCTTTTCACTCTAACATGGATCTAATACCCAATTATAATGTTCATGTCCAAATAAAAAGTGTGTGTGCATTTGATTGATAAAAAAAAATACATAATTGCTCACAATTATATATTCTAGAAAAAAAACACTGCAACTTAGTAGATACCAATCTGATGGCAATTACTTTCTCAATGCACAGAGTCTGTGACTGAAAAGATGAGTAAACATGAAAATCTGTATAAGATGGGATCAAATTAAATGAGCCCTTATGCAATAAGATGAGTAAACGGCTTGCATTTGTTTTTGTTTTGCTTCATGACACCACATTAAGACGTCAAAGAAAATCATCGTCACAGTAAATAAACTCTCTGTTGCATCCTCCCTGCTGTCAGTTCAAAGACTATGTACTTTACATGTGCACATATCTGTGTTAGCATCCACATATTTAAATGTGGATGTTTTGTTGATGTTGCTCTGCCTGTATGGTTGGTTAATGGTTTACACGAAAAAACGCTCAACTAAAACCTTTACAAGATAAAAGGTTCTGTATTTTCATGACTAAACGCTCTTTTCACTATCTTATATTCAGTCTCTTATGCACTATTTACTCTTTGGTCTGGAAAAAACAGATGTATGGCTTAGGAAGATTTTGAAAGATTTAAGTTTCTCACATGGTTTGTGAGTCTTGCTACATATGCTATTCATACATACACATACTCATGTATTCATGGACACAGACACAACCCAGTGTTGGGTATCAGCAGTGTTAAAAGCCGAATGTGGAATATGCTGTTTGGTAAGATTTGAGATCTGATTTTACAGAACTGAAATTAGCTTTTGTTTTCACATGACTGCAGTAACTGAAATCTGTTCAACTGTACACCCATGTTATTTTTGTTCCTTAGCATATGTGTGCTTTCATGCCAACTGTCACTGATATTTCCCCACACCATGTTGAATTATCAACAGTGAAACAATCTCAACTCCACCAATGAATTTGAAGATTTCAGTTTTGTTGGGGATATTATCCAGACTTGCTTTTGCTGGGCCAGATATTCACTGTTGTGAGGCAGAAATCTTACTTATCTAGTCTCTTAAATAATTCATACATCTAGGGAGGTGGTAAGTACAACACACCACAGTAGCGCTTTTATGTAGTGTCAGGTGGACCGATTTGTTAAATGGAGCAAATATATGTGAGAGGTGGATACATTTCTGCCAAATACTTAATGTAAAAAGTTACTCACATACTCTGCTGGATGACAGCAATGAATATATACTCCACAGAATAATGGGATGATTGGTGCCTCTAAATCAAAGCCTGACTGTGCAGAGAATCATTGCAGAGTCACGGCAGCATTACACCCAGGATGCTAGAATGCATGCAAATTAATTGCATGCATGTATATTGCATTTCTAATTAATTGGTTACAGCTGTATAAGGATCAGACTAAATCTATTAAAAAATATGGTTACAACTGTAATAAATTTTGATATCATCCACACTTACAGGAATTTAATGTCTTAGTTCTAGTTGCCCAATTAGATATAGGTTTTTGAAGAACAAGGTGTTGTGACACTTGTGCAGCCGTCAAAGGCTGTAAGTTCACAAGGGTATCACAGGTTCATCACTGTTGGGAATACACCTCGATGTCTCATTTTAAAGGAAGCCTGTTCAAAAGTTCATTCTTAAGTCTTTGGCAACATGCAATCGCTCCCTTCAAAAGAGCAGAGAATTGCTGAGAGTGTAGGCGAGCTGATTCACAGGCAGAAAAGTAATGTAGAAAACATTTACTTCATTCCCTTAAGCTTAGTGCTAAAATCCACAGTTTAGACAGAAAAGAAGAAAGAAAAAGTTTGGCAAATAAGTGAAAATGTAGAGCTCAACAGTATTTAGAGAAAAGCAGGTCATGTTTTGAGGGGAAGCATAGGTATATCCTGTCGCAATCTGTTACCTATTAGGATATTTCCAAATAGGGGCAGATTCTCAGAGATGCACAACTGTTTCAAACTGGCTTGGACCTACAGTATAATGTTTTTTCGGTACTCTTTGAATTGTCCATTGTGTTACCATTAAGATCATCTTCATTTCAATTATAGTTTGTGTCATAACATTGTGATGTCTTTCATTCTCATCTTCTTCTTCTCCCTGAAAGTGGAACACATGTAGCTTCATAGCTACCTCTCAATTTTCAATGAGCACCTTTAGCCCTAGTTTAACTTCAAGTGCACTTCTGAGATCCTTAATGAGTACACCCTCGATCCCTGTCCTCTCATTGTATAAAATGTGTGAGTCGATGAGTGTGTGTCTATTTTCAGCCTGGAGTAATGCAGATGTGAGGCTAAATGAAACTAACAAGCACAAAGCAGCTTACGATCCTATATTTAGCTTGAACACAAGTGGAACCAAAGTCCTCCTTAAAGCACAGACAGGTTGACTCACCCTAATACCAGATCGTCTGAAAGCACAGTTCACAACCTGTATCTACCCACTCCAGTACCTGTCTCCCCCAATGTTTCCTGTTTGTTGCTCTCTGCAAGGCACTTGCACACTGCCAGCCAGTGAGTCATAAGCTTGAGCACAGCAACTTTTACCCACAGTCTTATGCACACACTGCCATGTACACACAGAAACTAAGGTGGAAAAAATTAAGATGAATAAGCCCAGACAGGCACACACATACACACACATACACACACACACACACACCACAGCATGCAGGTTTTACACAAAAATCCAAGCACCTCCTGCGCCACCTTAACCCAGATTAATGCTTGTTTGGCTGCACAGCCAAGTCAGCCATGCCAGGATTTTCCAACAGCCGGCTCACAGGTGCACCAGGTTAGCACTTAATGCCATTTCAATGCTCTGTCATGATGTGCTGATGAAAAAACTCAACAATTCAGAACAGCTGGCTGGACAATCAGAGATTACATTTTACAAGCACGTGTATAATGTAAAGTGTAGGAACATTGGAGCTGCTTGAGATGACCCACCTACAGTAATGTCACTTAGCTTCAACTTCGTCTAAAGCTCCCTGACATGAGGGAACAGACAATTTAATTTTTTTTAAAGAATATTTATACTATTTAATGAAACACAGTATTCTAGTCAGGTGTGATAGATAAAAAAAAACAAACAAAAACATTTACCATACCATACCATACCATACCATACAAAGTGAACACTTTCACACCAAGTACTTTATGGCAAGCCTTTGAGTACTTTATGGCAAGTCACATGTTAAGTCGCAAGTCTGCATAAGCAAACTGCAAATAAACATGTCAGTCTTTCAGGTCTCTAAATACTGATCATGCACTGTTTATCAGAAATGAGCCAAATTCTGGTTTTGTTGACAGTATGATCACACAAAAAGTCAGGCAGGGTGATGTCAAGACAATAGGTGAAGATGCAGTTAAATCAGAAGTATATTCCAACTAAAATATATTAGTTGCTGTACTGAGACTGGAATGAATTATATCCATTTGATTCAGCTCCTTTTATGTTCTTTAAAAGCAGTGTGTGCCCCACCATGGTTCACTGAATATTTCATACTGTAATGTTTCAGTGAGGAGGGTGCTGTAACCTAATTTTTATAATTGCAGAAAGTGACATAATTATCCTGTTCAGTCACTGAAGTACATGTTTTGATTATGTAGGCCGGACTGTGATATTATTAGTCTAAATATGAACATTATTATAGACATGGCATATGGAATTGCTGCTTTTGGATCAAGATACCACATGGAGCATCCTGCTGAAAGATTTCAGTAATGGGCAGTGGACAGGAAATTTTCAAATGCCACAATCATTTTTCGCAATCCATGCTTTGAGGAGGTAGAAAATGTGATACTGAAACTGCAGAGCATCTGCTTATTTATATCAACACTCCTCCTCTGCTCTAATCTCCCTCAGCTCAGTGCAAGCAGAGACATGGCGAGTCACAAAATAATGGAACAGGTATTGGCAGGGAGAAACCTTGTCCCTTTTACCAGTCACTGCACTTGATCATTGCCAACATGAAATCCAGGCCCATTAAGAACAGGTGAAGAGACCAACATGGAGCTGACTATGTCTATCTGCTTCAAAACAGATGTACAGAAGATGACTGTTTAGGGACTTTAGTGGCAACCAGACTGTCATAAATAAAATACACTTTTTATACCTGAGTGATTCTGATTGGATTGTCTGCCTGAGTGATTGACTGACTGATTTGGTGGATGATAAGTTACTCTGGCTCTTTGACTCCATTGCAAGGCTAAATATTTGCTTGGCTTTACCATTTTGAATGTTTTTATAAACCATGAAGGACAATGCTATTAAATTAAATCTCAAAAATATCTGTTGAAAGCCATGCTACAGCAGCTCTGTAAGGCTATATTTAGGCTAAATTGCGCTTTAAGCTAAATGCTAACATAAGCATGCTAACATGCTCACATTGACAATGTTAACATGCATAATGTTTAGAGGGTTTAATGTTTACTATGTTCACCATCGTAGTTAATGTGTTAGCATGGTAACATTTCATAATTAGCACTAAAAACACAACATAACTGGTATTTCAGGCATTTGTACCGGAAAACTTGAAATTTTGACGCTAGATGAAAAGTTATTAGAATCCTGTCTTGTACATGAATCTGTGTATTAAATTTCACGGCAATCCATCAAGTAGTTGTCAAGACATTTCACTAAAAACAATAAACCATCATGTTGGCACAAGAGGAAGAGTAGGATGATCAAAGCCATTAGGATACATCATCCGGGAACCATGTACATCTGAATGAATGAATGATCCATCAAGTAGTTGTTGAGATATTTCAGTCTGGACCAATGTGTTGGACCAACCGACTGACAGACAGATAGATAGACCAACATAGCCAAGTCATATCAATAAAAGAGTGAAAAGTAAAAGAGACTACATTATCAGTCAAAGCTCAATTTCACACCACTAGGGAGCAAGTGTGGTTGCCTGCAGTGACGAGAAACCGAAAGGTCACACATGTATTAAGATGCAGCTTTTGATACACTATACATTTTTTTTCCCAGGGTATTATTGTGCATGTCTCCCAGATGCCTCTATACTATAGAGTGTGGTTTTAAGCTGCTGCAACAAGTACCCATGTACATCTTATCAATGTCCATGCTAGAGCAGATGCTGCACAGTAATGATGTGGTCTACTCAGCTCTCCCCTGAGAAGCAATGACTCTATGCTAAACATTTGGACACTGATATAGATAGAAAAAAAAATCTCTGCTTTGCAAAACTTAGTTTTGAGTCAAGAAAAATATAAGAGAGGAAGGAAGGAGAGTGGAAGAGAGAGAATTAGTGGAAAGAAAGACAGCAAGAAAAAAGACAGAAAACAAGAAATAAAGAAAGGAATAACAATTCATTATTGAATTATTTATAGGACACTGCATTGATTTGTATGCTCAGGGCTTTAACTCCATAGAAAGCAATAGTCTGTTTATAGCATTTTCTCCATAAAAATGAATATTTATTGAAAAAAGGTGTCACGTTTTCCTTGTGGCAAATAGAGGTCAGTCTCTGTCTTACAGTGTAAAAGTATAAACTTTAACCCTCTTATGAGCAAAACGGAAATTTGAATAATATGCTAGTCTGCACTTCGTGTGTGTGTGTATGTTGAGGTGTGTTTTTGAATGAGGTGTGAGACCCTTAAGCGTTAATTAATTCTTTCAGTTTCTCTATCTTACCCATAAATCAACAGACTGACATGGAACATAATGTTTCCTCATCTTCTTATGCCAATTATTTTCACTAAACAATCATATCCGTGTGTGCATGTGCAAAGTCCTGTGTGTTTGTGTCTGTCTGTATGTCCCTGCAGGGTCGTGTGTTTCTTCTACTTCCCTATCTATTATTTAAGGCATCATACAATATTTATCTGAGGTTTGTCTCTCCAGTGCCAACCCCAGTATGCTCCCCTGGTGCCTCTTGACAACTCTGCCAACTCATCATCATTTCAACAGGTTTTCTCATACCACTGCTAGTCAAAAGTGAACAGACTTTGGAATAAATTTGGTCAAAATGTGTTTTCATTAAATCATCAAATTAATTTAAAACAAAATCAGCTTCAGACTTACATACAATCGAAGGCTGATACTTTCCTTAAAACAGGAAAAAAAATCTGACAATGATAAAATCCTTCTGATTCAGATTCAGATTTTACTTATTGTCCAGCATTGAAATTAGAGTGAGGCAGGAAATAAATTAATTGTATTAGAACCCCATCAGTTGTTAGAAAATAATATTTCAGGGCTCAATAACAGAGAACAGGCTGGAAATGTTTTGTGGTGCAGTTGGTCTCTTGAGGCTTCTTCAAATGTCTCCAGTTTTTGTCTATTCTTTTTCCACTTTGATGCAGTCATATCAAACTGCGCTCCACTTTCTTTCATGCAATGTCTTCTTTTTTGGAATTTTGCCTTTATTGGACTGTTAAAAGTTGGAAAAAAGAGAAAAGATTTAGATGTAAATTCATCAGCCAGCCAGGCACAAATACAAGGCTTTGCTTGAGAAAATGAGACGTAATACGGAAGAGAGAAAACATTCAATATGCCAGATTTTACATTCACAGGATTTCTCGCAAATTTACTCAAATGTGTGAACGATCACAAACATATGCTTGCAGAACAAGTATTAAAAGAACACACAACTCCATAATAAGAGCATTGTTTAAGGCAGTGCCAGTTCACAGAGTTAACATGCTACCTTCAGGCTTAATTGTGCAATTAAATTAATGAGTTGGCTAGAGAACCCAGAGAAAAAGACATAAAACCACTGCCATCCATCCCTTCAGAAACTGTAATTATAGAGCAATCTATACGTCTCTCTATCCCTGCTCTCTCTCTTTGTCTGTCTCTGTATCTCCCGCTGTCTCTCACTGACACTTTTTGGAAGCTAGTCACTTTTTAGTTAATTTCTGGAAACCTACACTCAAAACATGTTTAGTTGAATTGTACCTCAGGGAACACAATCTTGGAAAACTCTCAAATCCTTTAATTGGAACTTTCGCCCAACATGCAACAGGGAATACAGGCTGGTTATTATAATGAAGAGTAATAAATGGAGCTGTTTCCTCATGTTGTCAGTGATTTGTTTTTGAATTCTCATTTATGCTGCTACCATGAACAGGTCTAAACTAATTCCAGTTTTTCCTTTAAATTCGAATGGAAGGTCTAAGGATGAAGGGTGTTCTATGCTGTGTAGATTGTAAAGCCCCCTGAGGCAAATTTGTGATTTATGATATTGGGCTACAGAATATGAATAAAATCTGACTTGAAATTGACTACCCAGCAATAACCCTTGGGAGCTGTGTCACTGAGTTTATGGACTGACATGTTTAGCTTTTATAATGCATCCAAGTGTGCCTCCATTATTTCTAAGCTGTGTTTAAGAGCATTTATACTGTATTCATTAAGCAAACAGACAAATCCAGATGTTTAAATAAGTAATTGTTGCCTTTAGTTTTGTCTGAGATTTTTCCTTTTTTCCTTTCATCAAAAGCAAATACATATATGTTATTGGTATTCACTGAATACCGGTAATTAACAAGTGGAACAACTTCAGAAACGCAACACTACAGTTGATGCTGTGTTGGTTTGATTGTGCAGACTGTTACAAATTGTAAATCTCAGTCAAACTTTGTAGAAAAAGCATAATAATTAATTGTAAAACTCTGTGTCTTATCCCAACACCACCCTAACTCTACTGTCAGTCTCTCCTTTGAGGTAAAACTTAATAAGCATATCCATAAAAAAAATATGCAAACAAACAAATCACACAAAATCTGTTCACCAACTCCTTTGCAGACCATCCCTTGTAAAGTCTACATGCTGCAAAGAGGACAAACTTATTTCAAAATAAATCCGCTTGGGGGTGATCGAAAGTGCAGCAGTGGTTCAGTGAGCATATAGTGAAGAGTGGGATTTTTACCATGGGTACATCTGTACGGTCAACTCTCTAAAGAGGTGTGATACACAAGAGCCACTTCTGGGAGTGTTAAACTACATTCATTCTCTCCCTCTCTTTTTATTCTAACTAATTCTTTATAGGCTTAGCTCTTCCTTTCAACTTTGAAGTGTTTGTTGTGCTCTCTTTATAACAGCTACCATTACACTGTAGAAAGCATGTAATCTGGACCTAGGAGATAAATAACATGTAAAATGAAGAGAGTTTCAATGAAGAAAACTGAGATAACAGAGGTAGTCCTACCCTGGTTGATCTCTCTGTCAAATACATAGAAAGTTTAATCCTGCATGTATACATCTCAGTATGTGCTCATGCATGTCCCTTTTTCCTTCTTGCCCCTGGAGTTTACTGGATAAACATACTCTGGGCACATGTTAGTTTTCTCATTAGCCAGTGGGTTGGTCATGCCTTGTTCAAAGTGCCTGCAGTTTGCAGACTGCTCAGTATGGTAAACACATTCGTCAGAGCACATTATAACACGTGATTGTGTTTGAGTGCCTGCATGTGTGAGCAACTGCAAAAAAAACATTTAAAGGGATAATATAACGTTCTAACAAAAACTCAAATGGCAAGATAAGATGACTAAAAATGAGGGACTCTTCGTGTTCAACATAAAAGCCATGGATGCAGAAGTAATTTAGGTGGGTAGACAACGTCTAAATGATACATATATTTCATAACTGTAATTTTCCAGTTATAATCCTCTTCACATTCATTGCATTTTTGTTGTAACCACTTTTGTGACATCGCAAAAACACTAAACTGAACCTCATTATATGAATTTTTAAAACTGACCTGGTTCAGTCAGTGGTTACAACAAAAGGGCAATTTGAGTACTACTCCTTACCCCTAAGAATGCTTCAGAGCAACTTTACATGATGCACAATCCTAAATGACTTTGGAGGTCATTCAAAGTGCAAATCCCCTCAAATGCACACTGACAACAATGTTCTTCATTACATCCTCTTGCACAGTATACACAGTTCATATCACACTAAATATCACGGCATGCATTCGACCATTCAAGCATATCACATCACGCCACGTGTTTCTCCAATGAAAGAGGCAAATGACCTCTTTCTCCTTCTTTTTTGGGAGTGTTTATAATGCTGTTTGTTCATCTTCCATCACATTACATAGTACTTTTGACACATGGAAATCTGTGACATGGAATTGCTATGGCAGGATGTGGTGAAAAATATTGTTTTTGCACGTCTCAATTTTTAATTACCATTTGGCTGGTTAATCCATAGCTTATTTCTCCATTCTTAGCACAGTCTGGGTGAGGGAAAGAGAGAGAATTTTAGCTTTATTGCTTTAATGTGGTCAGACCCCATTATGTATTCAAAGAAACTGCCTTCCACTTCTAATAATAATGTCATTATGCTGTTCTCTTCTTGGTTTCTTTTTCTTCCAGCAATTGAATTGTACTTCTTTTACAGAAACCTAAACAGCTTGACGTGAATATGCATGTCATCAGCTCTCACTTTATTTGGCTGATTATATATAACAAAACACGCACACACACACACAAATATGCATTCTCTGCAAATAATAATATGCAACATTTTCTTCCAGCAGCATGACCCAAATGGTCTGCATAGAATCTGCACACGCACACAAACAGAAAGGCTTATTTTCTTCTTTTCTTCTGACCAGAGTTTACTTCACTAATTACAGCCCATATGGCCACTCACAAATACACACACAAACACACACACACACACATGCACACACACACTACTATGAGGATACTATATTCCTCATTATGTAAAATATGTAAAGCATCTTAGTCATGTAACATCTGGCCTTACACCTAATAACAAGTCTATTGCCAGTGATCAAAGCGTATGTACACAAGTGTGTGTGACGTTATAATAATGACTTAAATCCCATGAGGAATATACTCTATGAGCAGCACGATTACCTGTCAGAATGCTCAGATCTCTGGAGAGCTTTACACTGACAACAGGCCTCATTTGTATAACTGAATCATTTGTACATAGAGAATGGTCAATATATGTCACCAAAAACATTTTAAATGCAAATTAGACAGCAGGGAGTAATTACAGCCATTTGGCACCAATGTGCTCCATGTATTTCAAATGGGATTTTGGCTAGCATTTCAATGTCAGTATACCTGCTGAAATATTGATAAATGAGTCCCAGAGATGTTTGAACTATAACATCTCGAGTACCACATGGGATGAGGCATTTTGTCATACTGGGAAAATATGCTAAAAATGCAGAACAAAGGTTAACCATCTCCTTCCATTTACGAGTAATGTGGTTTCCGTGCATCTACACATCAGTCAGATTCAATATTCATGCCTGTGCTTGCATATCTATGCACGATATTATGTGTGTGTGTGTGTGTGTGTGCCCAGATGGTCCTATCCTTCTCCTGTCTTGAAGCAGCAGCCCAATGGCCTCATCCAGACTAATCCTAGCATAACCAAAAACCCTCTCTATTTTTAAAGGCAGACATGGCAGCATGGGAGAATAATTGGGAACAGTTGTAATCCTTAAATGAATAAATCCGGCAGATGTGTTATTCAAAGGAAAAGACAAGAGTTTCTGGAACATAGCATCTCAGACTTACTCACTGGTTATTTAAAGGAATCACCGGGGAAAGACGATTTAGAAGAAGCACAGTGGAAAGGTTGCAGGATAACATTAATGGATAAAGTGGTTACTTAAGTGTTGTTGGCACTTAAGTGCTGCCAGTAGGTTAAAGTGGGACAGAGAGAGTTGTGAGTTTATTAAGACATGAGCCACTGACAGGTCAGGCTCCCTTTCACACGTCTTTTAAAACAAATCCAGGTAGAATTAAAGCAAAGACGCTATAATTAGGGGTTGTAGTAAAATGTTACTCAAGTATCAGCAAAATCTTAGCTTGACAATATCCGGATGTACTATAGGCATGGTATGAAAAGGACTTGAACCTTTCATTGTTTGCCAAGAAAATGTATACATATGCGAATTAACACAAACCACTTAAGGAGTATATTTGAAATGTTGGATCTAGAAAAAAAGAGGATGATATGTTGGGAAGTAATGCAGGAATAACTTTTGTGTGGTGGATGATTGACTCAGTAAAATGTGGATCATCATTCAGAATAACATAGTTTTACGATCTCTCTTTGTTTATCATTAGACAGTCTGGATGGAATATTCTAACATAGGTCATGCACAGTTATGGTTATTACTTTGGGAATTATTAAATGTTGATATTAAAACATTAAAATATATTGTAGCTGATCCTATTGTCTCCAATCTGGGCCCTTTGATACATCACTGGGTGAGGAGAGATATTTAGACATTATAAGGATAAAGAGAGGTCTTTTACTGCAATTTAAGGATCGTTAATCATTTCATATTCTCTAAAAAATAGCTACAATTTATCTTTGATGCAATATTTTTAATGTAAATGCATCATGTATATTTTGAGGAGTTAACTCATTCCAGTGGTTACTCTGGTGATGGTTCATCTCATCTGAGTGCCTTAATAAAGTGAGCACTCCACTGCCGCTGACTGTGCTGAGTCCTTAACAGGCTCTTAGACACTTACATATACAGTCTATGCACACAAGCATCACATGTGCATGTACATGCTTGTGTATGTACACAAGCATGTACATGCAAATCAATACCAGCCAACTGTCGAACAGACACATGCACACTGTCATGGTCATGCACAAGTGAATGCACAGAAGGGAGTATTTGCATTAAAACCAGGCCTGTGCAAACACAACCCTACACACACACACAAAAATGCAAGCTCAGTCACTTACATCCTCCTATGTCTGTACATATGTGTACATAGAAAGATATGTTTACAAATCATTCATCACAAATGCTACACTGTTGAAGTGATGTGTCTGCAACTTGCCAGATGGCATCACTGTTTTTCCATTCCATCAGCCTTGCTCATGAGCAGTCAGCCAAATCCACCACAACTTTGACCATAGAGAAAACACACTGCTTCAATACACACACGCACACACACACACACACACACACACACACACATATACACAAAAAAATGTGCGTCAAACAATGTACATTTGAACATTACAAATAAATACACATATAAAACTGAGAAACCATGTTACTGCTATATTATTTAATGTAGAGCTTGTGAAATGTAATTTAACATTTAACATAAGAAAATATAAGAATATCATGTTTTTTTAATCAAAGTAGTGCTTGGGGAAAGACTGAATGGGTTCCTTTTCTTGGAAAAAGTCAGATGATATCTGTTTTTCTGTGTGACATGTTGGATAATGTTTTGTTTTTGGCTTCAGGGGCCACTAGATTTTAAAACAGGAGAGAGAAAAATACCCTAAGAGATGCACGTAGGCAAACACATGCATGGACAGACACGCAAACACACTTCAGCACACACTTATGCTCTGGCCTTACATTCCCTTACACCCTCCTGTGTCCTCTTCACAGTTTTGAAATAGCCTTGCAGTAGCAAGTAGATGTCGCTGCACATAAAATGACAGCAACATCTCCAAAGGCAAGAGCAGACTTTTTCATGCTGAGAGAGCTGTTTTAGTTTCTCTGATCTCAACACACACACACACACACACACACACACACATATATACACGAACAAACAGAAAAAGATGCATGATGCAAGTGGGTGCCTGGGTCATCAATAGGGCATGTCCCTTTGAGGGATTACAATAATATATCTGCTCTAGACACAGAGACCACATTTAAAAGCTTGAATGTGGCCAAGAAAAAGAAGTGCATTTGCTTGCTGTCATGCCATGTGTTCTAACTATGATCTGTTTGCTCCTTCAGTCAGTGATGCAATGAGTTTAACTTGTGACAGGTGTTTGCAAATAAGATCAGAACTAGAAGGTTTTGTGTAGGTGATCAGCTCCTTCCTGATGACAGCTAATGACAGCAGACCTTATCCGTCAACTGGTTACCACTGAAATATAGGATTTATTTTAAGATTCTTTGATTTATTTTCAAAGCTCTGAATGCTTTGACACCACTACATCTCTGATCTCTTCAGTCCATATTCTACATCCAAACCCCTCAGATCCTCTGACTTACTTCTCTCTGTTCCACGTTCCCGGTCAAAATCAAAAGGTTACCAAGCTTTTTCCATCGCTGCTCCCAGACTGTGGAACAGCTTGCCCCTCACCGTCGGATTTTCACCACCTATCACCGCTTTTAAATCCCAGCTGAAGACCGACATTTATAGAATTGCTTTTGAGACCCCTATTTTTTTTATAGCATATTAAAATTGTTAATTTTCTCTACTACAATTACATATTTTTTATGTTCTTTTGTTATAATTCTTCAGCTGTATTTTTACTTTTTTCTGTAAAGCACTTTGGTCAACTCCTGTTGTTTCTAAATGTGCTCTATAAATAATTTTAATTTGATTATATAAGGGAGAAGAGATGGCGCTGAGTCTGTACGGAGCAGAAGCTTGTCTCCGTCTCCTCTCGACCAGTCACGCTCACCATTGTCTGTACTGCTTATTTGTAAGATCTTCACTTGCCATGCTGGTGGCGTTATCTGTTTGGAGTTTGTAGGGATGGGCTGCCAGTTTTGAATAATCTTTTTTCTTGTTTATTTTAGTTAGGGAGGTAAATTATTGGAATTTGGTTTCTTCTTAATTTTGTTTTGTCACTTAAACTTGTTACCTCTCTGCTTAAATTTGTTTTGTTTCGTTGTGTTGGCCGTACCCACCCTAAGGTTATTCCCGACTCCATCTTTTTTCCTCTCTTGTAAATAAACACATCACTCGCTGCACTTCAGCAATCTGTCTCTGTGGCTGCTTGTTGCTTGGGGAAGACAGGCATGATACAGCACATTTCCACTGCATGCCATGTGATGATAAAGTGACCATTTAGTAAGCAATAATGCACAAAAAAGTGTCCTTATAACTAGGACTTATTACTAAGATGGAGGCCAAGTCAGATATTTTCTATAACAGAACACCTTGGAGTGCATTATCATGTTTATACAGTGGCCACTTAAGGAAAAAAACTGAAGGAAGTTTCACTGTAGCCAATTTAACCCGGAATAAGGCTGGTTTCACCGATGACTAATAAACATTAGTACTGTTGCTGTGGTTACCTAAAGTTGAATCAACATTGTGTCCTGATTTTTAATGGTTTAAGTCTTAAAAATAACTATGATTGAGGTGTCCCATCACATATGTTTAACAGACACCCGCCAATCAATCAGAAACCATTCTTTCCATGGCTATGGTATAATATGCAAATACGCAACTATCTAACAATGGTAATTATACAGTCTGCCCGAGTGTCCTGCAATCAAGATCACAGTTCTGTGCTAAACCTCTTTAGCCCTGTCAGCTGTAAAATTCATAATGAGGAAATTCAATCGCTCCAGGCTCAAAACATACTTTCACTCCTGACATACATAGAATGAGGACTGCAGCCCATTATTGGGTTTCTGACCGATAGTTTATTAATATTACTCTAAATTATGTAGATAATAACTGCTGTAAAAGTGCTGAAAAAGATCCAACCACAGAGTTCCTGCTGTTCATCCATCCATCAAACTAAGTGTGGGTGTATATGAATGTGTGTGGGCGGGTGGAGGACAATTTCACCAAAGAGTTCCTGCTGTCCCTTCATCCGTCAAACTAAGCAGCATTAGAGGAAGCTGTGTGTCCCATCAATTATTCCCCTCAGCACATCCATTATTGATGACTGCAACTTAAAATAAGACACCGAAAGACTGACAAGGCACTGAGCTAACTGAAGGCTCTGGGCTGAGTGTTTGCTTGTGATTTGGTTTCTGTGAGTATGAATATGTGTGTAGATGTTTGTGTACAGGGTGCATATGCCTGTGCGTATAGCTAATGTGTGCCTGGACATCCAGTCTATTGCTTGCCGTGTGTGAGTGACAGATAGCTAAGTTAAGTTTGACAGGGGGATCTGAGAGAGGGAAAACAGACTTCTTGATAAGGTCATTTCCTGTCCCAAGGCCAGAACGTATTCTGACATTCAGAAGAGAGAGGCAACTGCAAGAAATTATTTTCTGCTCTGGCACTGTACTAATTCTGAAAATAAATAAATAAATAAGTGACTCTAAACTTACCATTTTTGGATCTAATTTCTATGTGAACATTCTCAGATCATGGTGCATATATATATAAATATATATATGAATTCCCATACTGCTATGCCTGTTGGATGCAGATGGTGGTGTATGGCAAGCAACAAAGAAACAAAGATCACTGGTCCCTGTGCCTCCAAATGACTATTTTTGGTACATTAAGAAAACATACAGTTGATAACATACAACTGATGAAGAGATTCATACAAGCTGTCTAAAGCAACTATTGACAGCCTAAAGGGCTACATGTATTTCTGTGATTTATCCTTAAAGTTAGAAGGCTTGCAAGTGATGGATCAAAAAATATTAAAATTTAAAGCAGCAGATGTTGAAATATCTTCACTTTTAGCCTTTGACAATGAGTCACACTCAAAAAACACTGGATCCTACATTTCCCATAATGCAACTTGATAGTGTCTTTCAGACCCTGTGAGACCCTGTGCAAGCACAACTGAAAAATGAGCAGATATATGGCCTGTGTAGTCTGCTGTATTGACTGACATAGGAGTGTATCTGCTCCGCCAAGACATGTGTGAGACTGAAAGATGCAGCTGAAAAGCTTTCTGTCTAGACACCATGTAACACTTGGCAAATATCATTTTACATGACATGCAGAGTGAATCATACTTAAAGCTGGACACTTATATCTGTCCTCCATACAGTATGCCATGCTTCATCTGTCCGCAGTCCATTTATCTAGATACACCTACACTACAATGCTCAACAGTCCTCCATCTCCTTTTCCTTCCTCTCTTCCTCTTCATTCATGCATACATCCCACATTCCTCTGTCTCTCTCCCTGTCTGTTAATGCCTTGTCTCTGAGTTTGCTACAGCCAGAAACTGAGCAGTCATCAGTATGTTTATGTACTTTAAAAAGTGGATTCACAGTGAAAAGCTGTCTGAATCATTCATTTAAATGCATCTAGACTCCCTCTACATTAATTATGGTTATAGTAACAGTCCAAATTTAATACAAATTCAAACAATTAACTTGACTTCATTTTTAAAACATGGTGTTCCTACTGCAATAAAAACAGAGGAGCTTCTGTACTTTCTTCCAAATCTGCTCTGTTTACTGAAAATCCAAATATTCCCCAGATATGGGTCGTTGCTGTTTTCTTCCACTGTTTTAGAACTGTGTATGGTACAACACACACACACACACATACACACACGCAAACACACACACACACACACACACACACACACACACACACACACACACACACACACACACACACGAACACTGTGCACACTCTCCTCTTCCTGCTCTTCTTTCTTTCCTATCTCCCTCTCTTCCTTCCTCTCTGTGTCTGGTCCTGTCTTGTCTCAAAGCATGCCAGTGGCCATGTCTCTCCCCGTGTGGCCAGCTGTGTCACAGGTGATCCATCACCACAGGTGGAGGCTTATTATTGGACGAACCCCATGGGCCAGCCGATCTGACAAATCAGCTGTAAATGCCAGTCCTCAGCCGAATGCTCTTATTGGTTCTGACAGGCACAGCGGGCCTTATGCCAGCTTCATGCCCCCTAGACCCCAAAAAACCAGGTGTAGGCAGGTATGTGTGTTTGTGTGCGTGTGTGCCTTTCTCTACTACATTATTCAGCACCTGCTGTTGGGGGTTTATGTCTCTGGTTTCTTTTCTCTTGTTCCTTTGACTCTACAGTACACAGTACAGCGGTCAGCTGGGTGTGTGTGTGTGTACATGCTTCTGTGTGTCCGTGTGCTCATGTGTGAGTGTCACCCCACACTGTAGTCTTTGTGTCCACATGCACATTCAGCACTTTTCTGATAAAAACTAAACCCAAAACCAACTTTCTTGTGTGACCTGGGTTTCTTCCAGAAAACTTTTCTGCTTACCAAAAGCTTTGGGAGTTATTTTTTGCACATGCACTGGTCAAAGTTTGGCAAATTATTCTGGTCATTACTATGCAAACACTGTCAAACTTGCATGGGCTCTCAACTATTTCCATCACGGTGCTCAACACGGTCTGTTATTTCCCATATTACTCCACTGAGATATTATGACATACCGACATGCGTAGTTGCATAAATGTATAGACAGTTGTTTGGGTAGTGGGAAGTCTCTATAGACAAAATGTGGAAAAATGACATTTGACATTTAAAATTAATTTTCTTCCACTGCAGGCTAACCTGTATGGAGTTCCTTTACCCCACAGCTAATGATTTCCCAATATCATGAAATCAAGCAATTTCAGGCCAACCCTGTCTCCTGAAAATTGTACTTATAGCACCAATCTGTTTTTCCCAAATGTGTTGCGGTACAGTAGCAAATGTAATCACTGCCTGGATTAATGTTAAAGATGTACTTTTTTTTTTTTTCGAATGAAAGAAGCTCAACATTTATGTACAAAGCTTTGTGAGTAGTCACAAGTCCAGGCGGGTCATGTAGGACCCACACTTACATTTCTTTCTGAGTAACCATTCATCGCAAGTCAGATATGAAATACAAAATGACACACAATAAGAAATCTCTTCATTCTTTGACCAACAGTGTTCAATGCTTCTTTGTTTTCCACATGTCTACCATGCCTTTCCACATTTTCCATACATTTTCCCTGCATTATGCACAAAGTGCTCTCATGTCAGTATTATGTATGGATAAAAGTGGATCAAAGGCTTTTCAAAATCATTTTAAAAGGCTTTCATCTACTGCCTTATCATTATATGAAGTTAAACCAGCCCTGTTTAGTGCTTTCCCCTCATGATAGCTTCATAGAAAAAAGGCTTTAAAGCTGATTTTTGGGGGCCTATGATTCATCCATTTATGCTGACTAAAAATAAGCTTCTCTTATGCCGAGTAAGCTTCCAGATAATCCAGCCCTCGACATTACAGGTTAAAAATTGTTTAACCAGTCCAAGGAGGACTGCAGTCTTGAGAGAAGTCATGGGAAACATTCAAATTATTTTTTTTTCTTTTTTCTTTTTACATGATATCATATATAACAAGAAGCATGTCTAACATGAGTTAGAGGGACGGAGAAAGATGGGGAGGCACTGGAGGTGCCCTCACAAGTCCTCATACATTACATGTAAATGACAGAATACTAGATTGTTCATCATTGCCTTCCAAAAACATCCATATGCTTGCTACAAAGATGATTCATGTATGCGTGATCTGATCTGCCACTTATATGGCTTTGATTTGGGTAGGTTTAGGCAACTGAAACAACTTGTCATAGGTTTAGGGCAAACATGACTGTTGATAATAGACAGAGACCATGGTCTCTGAAGTCCACCCAACCTTATTACTAAGAGGTTTTGAGGTACTATAATATCATCAGACTAGTTCCGTCTTTGTCTCTTGAAAAGTAATTATTAGAATGACCGCAAGAAGTTGCTGTCAGGAAAATGTAAGTGGTTGAACAATTGCCCAATGCAATCATTCTTTTGGTAAGAACATTATCAGAGGAAAAGATTTTAAATTTAAATCAGCATGCTGAATATTCCCTGGAACCAAACTCAACCGATCAAGGCAGATGGCCACCCACCTAGAGCCCTGTTCTGCTTGAGGCTTCTTCCCGTTAAAGGGGAGTTTTACCTTGCTGCTGTCGCCAAGTGCTTGCTCATGGGGGAATGTTGGGACTCTGTAAATGAAAGAGTATGGTCTAGACCTGCTCTATGTTAAAGTGCCCTGAGATAACTTCTGCTGTGATTTGGTGCTATATAAATAAAATTGATTTGACTTTCCTTGCCGTACACCCTTTGACATTGCTCTACCAAGAGCTCATGTAATTTCAATTAAGTCTAACTTGGGAATGTCACTCGAGCACACTCACACTAGGGATGGGAATCGAGAACCTGCTCCAGTTGAGAATCGGTTCTAAATTGTCTGATCAATTGGAATGGTATGCCCCCCGAGCTTATCAATTCCTCTTTTCAATACCCAGGCGAAGTGGAACTCAACGGTGAGGGCAGTGAGGGCAGTGCGGCCTCTGCACTGTCTACAGCGCGCACACGCCAAAGTTATCTTCAGCTGTCTTGCAATTCATCTTCAAAAAAGGCAGTGGATGCAAACATTTTGATTTAATGAATAAATAATGACCTTTGCAAGATGAACATGATGTATACTGTGAACTTTCTACGCCGTCACTCAGAGACTAACATTAGCGGAGCGGAGCAGCGATCAGCAGTAACAAACGAGACAGGCTGACCAACACACACTGCAGCATTAAACAACTTAAACCAACTCTGAGGCAAGGAAATAACTCGGTGCTCAGTCTATTCCACCTCAAAAACCCTGCGCCCGCTCAGGGTGTTGGACAACGATGTCTTATCCCAGAGCTAATAGTGCAGCAGAGAGGCTGCTCTCCACTGCTAGAGACATGACGTTAATAACAATGCAGTGGAGCACTCTGCCTCCCCCTCATTTTGTTATTCTCATGCAGACAGGAGACTGTAAGATGCTTTCAAATGAATTAATTAATTAATGCAGTTAACTTTTGGCTGCAGACAATTTATCTTATCATCCAGTTATGTTTCATATATTCATATGCAGAGTGCAAGGACATTGATAAACAATGGAGATAATAAAATAGTTGCCTTGACACTGAAAACGTGTGTAGGTCTACTTTTTCAGTAATCTATAAGGGAATCGATAAAGAATCGGACCAATAAGCAGAATAGATAATGGCATTGGTATCAATTAAATCTTATCAGTTCCCATCCCTAACTCACACATCCTTTATATGCCATGTTTGCGTGTGTGGGACCGTGTATGTGAGTCAGATTTCATCCCACTCTAGCAGCAGGGGCTCCCACTTATATGTGGTGTTAAACAGTTAGACTTCTAACAGTGATTAGCTGCTTCCAGCAATGATTTCACCATTTTTTCATTAATTTTCACCACTTCTTTTCAAAACAAAAGAATGTGGGATGCAAAACTAAGGATCGAAACCACCCACCCAAGGGCTTTAGTTGAGATAACAACTTCTAAATGAACAAAATTCACAAGTTGTCAAATGAGGGAAGTGGAGCTTGCCTAATGCCTATTGCCAAAATGGAGGAGGGTGTGCTAAAAGAAGAGCCAGACAGAGAGAACAGAAGTATGGGTAATGTGTTCAATGCTAAACAAGAGGTGAGATGTATAGTACAAACAAAGTCTCTGGCAGGAATTTGGTGTGGACAAATGACATCAAAAGTGTGAGATTTTGATCAGGTGCCACTTGCTACCAAGAGTCAGTAGCCCCTTTTAAACAGAGATCCCACAATATTGCCATAAAAAAACCCTCTCATTATGTCGGCTTTGCTTTTTTACACTGAACCAAACAAAGCCGGCATAATGCCAACCCTGTGTGTGATTTTAGATAGCATGGCGGCGTTCCGGAATCAGAGGCATGGCGTTAACACAACAGTGACGGCATGTAGTGTTGACTGTCCTGGCATGCTGGCTCTCCCTTTTATACAGACATCGATTTGGCTCTATGACTACCTCCACTTCCGGCTTAATGGCGGAACAACAATGCTCCCCCATTCCATGTTTGTACATTTTATACAGAACAGCGAGGCGGAATAAGGGCACAACATTCCCACCTTGAACGGGCGGTGTAAAGGGGCTGTTTGAAATGTTTATTTTCTTCAACCACGGTGGTAATCCTTTCCTAACACATAGTTTTATTCTCCTAAGCGGAACCAAAACCATTGGGACAGTAGCTGTGAAAATGGTCATGAGACATTTTTGGACTACTCTTATAGGTTATCAGTTTGCTGACTAATATCCATCCATATTGCAAGGGATATTATCAAATTAACAAACCAATAGCTCAAAAAAAGAAACACAATTATATATTTTCAATTTTCAATCTTTGCATGATCTTGTGCTGTTGTGATCTTGCGAATCCAGCTGACTCGCAAAGTAAGTAATTCAATTCATAAACTGTTGAGTGGTTAGAAATACTTAAAGGCTATATCCAGCTTGGCCACAGAATTAAAAACTGTTTGACTTGCTGTTGCATATTTTAATTGTTAAGATGTAAATTTTATTTGGTTCCATCTATATAGACATGACCTCAATCACACTTACAGAATAGAAAGCATGACTAAAATTTAACAAAGGCCTAGAAATCAAGAGCAGTCAGGGTGAGCAGTGTTAAAGTAAAAAGCTTTAATTGGTAATTGTTGTATGGATTCAGTAGATGTCACTGATTTATCCAGCAGGTGTCTAATGTCTTCAGACCTTGATTAGAGTGGAGTGGAGAAAATCACACAGAGGCAGAGCTACTTAAAATAACATGAGGAGGAAAAATTTGGCTCTGCCTATTCTCATAATGAATATGATTATTTGTTTTGATTAATTAGGAAAAGAAAACATATACATTAATATTTTAAATGGGGTTTGGCTGGGATAATTGTGTAGCATTGTAGCACAAGCTACCATAAAGCTTCCATTTACCATTTAAAAGAAAGTGGTACAAAAAGGAAATCCCTCAGCCCCCAGTGAACTGACCTGCATTTTCAGCCACATTGTTCCTCTATTCTCACTTCAAACAGGCACACACTTACCCGTAACCCCAAAGAACAAAGGGAAAGAGACAGAGAACGAGTGTGAGCGACAGAGACTACAGATTAAAGATATAAACAACAGATGAAGACAATGAGAGGGACGGCATGAGGAAATAAAAAGGCAAAGGAGAGAAGGAGTCGATCAAAAAAATAACAGTCACACAGAGAGAAGAGGGTGAGGCCATGGTGGAATCAAAATTGCTGTCTTTGCATGGACAGTGATGTCAGAGAGAGTCACTGGCATGATGAGAACGACAGCTGCAAGATGGAGCGGTGTGTGTGTGTGTGTTTGTGTTATTAGTGAGCAGAGCAGAAAAACATCTCCCGCAACAAAAAGATTCTCTGACAACAAATCTAAAACTACATTTTGCATGTTTTAACCAATCATCCATAAAGCGTCATGAATACCAAATGTTTTTATATTGCTTTCTTATGATTCAGGCGGCCATTGTTTGCCAAGATTGGGAAATTGAAAAATAACCAGCAAATATTTAGTTGTTACTTTTATGATGTTACATTATTGCTGTGCTGCAATGCAGTTGCAAGTCGCTACGAGTAAGCTGTGACATCCGACATTTGACAGTCTGCTGCCAAAATTCATTTAACTCACGAGCTATGATATCCAAAAATATTAAATTTGGATGACCTTTACTGTAACATTCAAATACAGATATCATAAAATGTATAATGAGAAATTGTTAACTATCATAGCTTTGTGATAAAATGTTCATTGTGGTGGCATACATGTCTCAAATATATTTTCAACTCTCTGCTGGTTAATTTTTTTATCATGTGGTGAGATGAAAGAAACTCAATGACTACCTAAGAGATAGAAAAGCAATCAAAGGATTTAAATGATCAGCAGTAATTCTTGTAAAACTGCCAGTGAGTTCCTTAAAAAAGACGAAAAGGATGTGAGAAATTATGACAGAAAGAACACTTAAGAATGTTAGAAAATAGTGTGTGGGTAAAATATTTGCATCAGGTTCTAATTGGGAAAAACATCAATAGCTTTAATCTGCTTTTAGTGAAGTATTCTCTTGTTAAACTCCTCCTAATGCTTTTAGGTTAGTCATTCACAGCAGCCTTATCTGCTTTGTGCAGTCTATCTAAGATTGCCAGAAAATGGTTTTGTCACTATAATGTAGCCAGTAGATGAAGGCTTTAAGTTCTTCATTTCAGAATAAATCAGGATTTTGAAATTCCCGACTTAGAGAGATTTATACAAGCCTCCACTCTCAACTGCAACCCATATCCACCATGACTAACAGCTATCAAACAAAGACAGTAGACCATGGTTACTCATGTCATCCGAATGAAAACTGAAAGTTTGCTTGTGTGCAAACATGCATATTCATGTGTCTTATACCTGTGATTAAAGTAGTCGCTTCACATCCTAATAACATTTTCTCTATTGTTTATACTGTGCAGAATTAAAGTTTAGAGATGTGTGCATTTTGTTTATCAGAAGTGTACTTCTAATTTTGTTGACGGTTCCCAAGCTAAAAGCCACTACCTGTCAGTGGAGATTAACTGAAGGCCTAATGAGATTATTTGTGAGTTAATTGACTAAAGGTCGCTGTCTGCACTGGTCTCGTCAAACAAAGACACTTAAAGTAACAATAAACAGGAGAACTTTTCTCCTTTTTATCATGAGGTCATGCCAAACAATGCTATATGTATTGTGCTGCATGCGTTTCACTGATGATGAAAATAGAGCTGTAAAATATGTATAGGATGAGTACCTGTTCTTATTTTAAGAAGTCTGTTGTGAATTTCTAATAACACGCAATTATACTGTACGGTGCTTCATTCAGTTTGTTCATCAGTGATAATTATGCCAGATGATTCAGTTAGGTAATCAGAGCTTGTCTCCAGCCAGGAAAAGAGAAGTGTGTGTGTGTGCTAGAGTATTTTGGAAGCTTTGAAAATCCCTTTCATGTGCACAGCCCAAAATCCCTCACAACAGGAAGCAAAAATACAGCAGAGGCATAGTTCTTAGTAACACGTGCAAACTTTGGTGACGCTGGCCTTCAGTCATTTCCTTCCAAGCTAATCAGAGGAAAAGAAAAAAGTGTCAGAACATCATCAGATGTAGCACAGCAGATGGATGACCTATTGTGTTGGAAGATCTGTGTATGTGTGTATGTGTGTGTGTGTGTGTGTGTGTGTGTGTGTGTGATCTCATTGGACATCAGTTACAGAAAGGGAATGTATTAAATGTTTTGTCCCTGTAATAGATGAAGGAGAAAATAATCAAAGCCTTGGGCCAAAACCTGGAGCTGATTATGGGGATACCTGGTTCCAGTACATTGATCAACAACTGATACTTAAATGCTCTCAAAATGACTGTACAACAAACCACACTTTACACTTAAATGTAATCATATGTATGGTCAGAGGTTTAACAGATCTATACCTTTCAATTCATAGAAGTCAGTGAAGAATATACACACAACAAAACCATTTACTGAATGTTTGGTCAGTTTTAGGAAAACATATTCTGAGTAAACAAGTAAAAGAGGATTGGTTTATATTGATTTTTTCTAATCAAAAGTAACAACAAACAAATTAAGTAACAAGCAGCAAACAGGTAGGGCAATAACGGGCACAAATAAAGACAACTAAATACAATAAATACAATAAAAAAGCAGGTGGAATATAAGTGAGTCTTGAGTCTTTTCTTTTTCCTCAAATGCCCACTGAATTGGATAATCTAATGGTAAGTCAGCCTCATTATGCTCATCACGCTGTTCACAATTTTTGAGGGCATGTGAGTAATATGTGTGAAAATACTTTTTAATAGAGTTTAGTGACACTCACTGTCTCAGTGGTTAAATGCAACCACCCTATGACTAGAGGGAAGAATCAGGATGACATTCACACTTCAGGAGACCAACACCCTGTAGTCTATTGCAGTCAACCTTTTTCCTTAAGGACCCCTAAATTAACATTGTGTACACTGGCGACCCCCACCACCACCAACCACACACACACAATTACAAAAAGGGAAAAAAGTAGCTTTGAAATATTTAAAAAACAGTATATAACAATTAACTATACAACACACCTAAATAGTAAACTTAATACCTGCAGGACATTTGTGCAAAACTATAAAAATTTGAACAGATCATTTCCTGTGAATATTGCAATGTATTAGACAATTTTTCCTTTTAGGAACACAATTATGTGTCCGTTATGATTTTCTTCTAATTTCACTGTCATTTAATGAGAGGTCTGAGCCTGTGATGGGATGTCAGCTGTGATATTGGTGATAGCCAAACAGAAGTCATTGTGTACATCAAGATTGTTGCATGCCTTTGTTTTGATGGTGACCAGACATGAGAATGAGGGGTAATTTCTCCCTTTCTGTTCAGAATTCGGGGTGATTTATTTCCAAATTTTGGAAAGAATTCCCCCCTAATATTTCTGTAGTTTTGACACTCTGTTAGAAAGTGTAATTCTGTATCTACAGTTCCCTCACCACAGTGACACAGCTTGTCCTCTGTGGGCAGCCAGGTCTACCTGTATCTGCCCTTCCCTATTGCCAAACTATGGTCACTCGGTCTGTACATGTCTTTCTCAGGTTCTTATCAGTTACTGTGGTTAGGTAGTCCGCCACAGTATACTGTCTGTTTAGGGCCAAATATGTTTCCAGTTTGCGTTTTGTGAGCTTTTCTTTCTGAGTGACAGTGTAACTGCTCTGAGGCTGGCTGGGGTTTGTGATGTCAGGTGAAAGGTCAGCCAGCCACAGGACCAGTTGGCTGAGGGGACTCTTTTCTTGTCCAATTCTTGGCAGGCAAGGGCTTTATAATGGTAAAAGTCAGGGTCTCTCTTTTTAATATGGCTCTAGAATTTGATAGATCTTTATTGAATACTTACGTAAAGGACATTGGCCTAATCCAGCCCTGCATGCAGAGTTTGGTGTTTTTCTTTATATTAGAGAGAATACTTTTGGAGAACTCTGCATGCACAGTTTCATTTGGATTTTTGTCCCATTTTGCCCAATCATTTTCTAGTAAGGGGCCTCATATTTCACTGCCATACCATGCAATCGATTCTATAACTGATTTAAACACTTTGAGCCACGTCCTAATTGGAATTTGGATTTGAACTTGATGGCATAGAAAGACCTTTTTGCCTTCTCTCTGAGTTCCTTCACAGCAGAGCAGAAGTTTCCTGTGGAACTCATTCGTAAACCTAGGTAAGTATAGGTATTTGTTTCCCCTATTTGGATCTGTCAGGGCCCAGGTCTAACAGTGCTGATGGAGAAGGTCCAGGCTCTGCTGAAGGCATTCTTTATTAGGAGACAGTATGACCAGGTCATCTGCATAAAACAGATGCTCCTTTCTGTGTCTTGAGGAGTGAGAACAGGTGCTGATTACTGTTCTAATAACAATGTCATTTCATTAATATAAATATTAATGGGTGGGACTAAGGTTGCAGCCTTGTAATCCCTCATGCCAGACTGAATCAAAAGCTTTTTGGAAACCAACAAAGCATGCATGAATTGTTTCTTTATTTTGATTTACATATTTTTCAATTAGTGTGTGTAGGGTGAAAATGTGGTCAGCTGTTCTATAATTTGGAAGGAATCCAATCTGACTTTTGCTTAAGACACCGTGCTCGATGAGGAAGTCTATAATTCTTGAATTTAGAATACTGCCAAATAACTTCCCCAGCTTACTACTTACACAGATGCCTCTGTAGTTGTTGGGATCGAATTTGTCTCCATTCTTGAAGATAATCAGTCCTTCACTCCGGCTTTCAGGGAAATGACCTACACTTAGTACCAAGTTGAATATCTTTAGAATGCCAATTTGAATTTTATGTTGGTATATTTTAACATCTCATATAAGATGCCATCAGGCCTGCATGCTTTTTTGGGCTGCAGAACATTCAGTTTGTCCTCCAGTTCTAATTCTGTGACAGTGGGGTCTGATAATTCTTAATAGCTCTTTCAAGATAATTGAGTTTTTCTGAAATCTGCTCCTGAGATTGAATCTTTGGAGATTTTCTATAGAGATCTTCAAAATGATTTTTTCATGTATCTCCATTATGAATGGACTGTTTGTTGTAAGGTTTCTTGGTAAATAAGTTCCAATTTTCTCTTCAATTACTCTTCAATTAATTGTAATTGGTTTTGTTCTCTTTTTTGCTCTCAGTGTGTTTTTATGTTGCTTTAGAGTCTCATATTAATTAAGGCAGAGCTCCTGACTGTCTGGATTTCTGTGTTTTTGGTTTAAGACAGGGGTGTCCAAACTTTTTTTTCCTGAGGGCCACATACAGAATAATATACAAAGGACTGGGCCACTCACTAGACGTGAGGTATACTGCGTCACTTCTAATGCACTAATATTGGCAAAATCAATCAAATGCAGGTAAATTATGTTTGATAACTGAACATGTTTGAAGAAAAAAAAACGCCTCCATCACAGCTCTCCATTAGTAGATTTTCATTTTATTTTTTACAAAAAGGTTGGCAGGTCATTCTCTCAGTGACAGCCTCAGATTGTTTCTTAGGGTGCTGATCCCCCTTCATTGTCCTGTATGAAGGGAGAGACAAGAAGAGAAATAGGGATGTGGATATTTCAAGCTTATTACACAAAAAAATTATTGGGCTTGTTAACACATCAACTAACGTTTGTTAAAAAATTATCATCAACTTTAATTGACTGAATTTATTAAGTAATTGGGCTTATTAACACACGAAAACTGTGTGTATATTTTCAACTCACCTGTAATAGGAAGAATGTTGCGCTCATGGTTGAGATGCGAAGGACGTCACGGAGATGGCTGTCGGTCATTCTGGTTCTCAATCTGCTTTTGTTCAGCGTTAACAGCGAGAATGTCTGCTCACAGATGTATGTTGAGCCGAACAGACTCATCATTCGTTTTGCGTGGTGTCTTATCAGAGGAAACTTTACCCAGCTCCGGTAGAAGTCAGGTAGGGAGAGAAGCTGATGTTGATTCTTCAGACAATCATCAAACTGCATTTCGATCGGTTTTAATTGCAGACTCTCCGCCACTTCTTTTGCATCCACTGAAAACAGAGCCGCAAACAGTGTGACTTCCTTCTCAAGAAGAAAAATCTTGAAAGCGCTGACTGAATTCTGTAATGAGTTATGTGATCACAGACATATATTCTCCCATTTTAGCAGAGAGCTTAGCATTTGGAAATGCGCATTTAATTTCGGTCAGTGTGGGGAAGTGCGCTACATTAAAGTTGCGCAGTTGTGACTCAAAGAGACGGAGCTTCGCATGGAATACTTTCATGTGCGCATACAGCTGTGGTACCAGCTGCTCTTTGCCTCATAGTCTCTTGTTCAGGGTGTTGAGATGATCAGTGAGATCAACTAAAAAAGGAATAAAACCGCTGCAGCACGGAGCCACGACTGAGCCAGCGCACTTCAGAATGGAAGAGTAGGTCCCCATATTCAGCATCGACATCAGAGAGGAATGCTTGAAATTCTCTGTGGTAAAGCCCTCGTGCCTGAATTATGTTGACAGTTTTCACAACTGTGTTCATCACGCCGCCAAGCTGGACTGTCTTGGCACAGAGGGCTTCTTGGTGGATGATGCAGTGCATTTTGACAGCCTCACCTCCGCTCTCCCGCACCTTGGCGCATACCAAAGATGCCATTCCTTTGCGCTCGCCTGTCATTGCTGGAGCCCCATCCGTTGTAATTCCACACAGCTTGCCCCATTTAAGTCCAGCCTGGTCAATTGCATCTGACACAGCTTCAAAAATGTCCTTCCCAGTTGTTGTCACCTTTAGACTCTGAAGATCAAGCAGTTCCTCCGTAATGCAAAAATTATCATCCACTCCCCGCAAAAAAATTAACAGCTGTGCAGTGTCTGTGGCATCTGCGCTCTCATCACATGCAATCAAGTAAAAATGGAAAGCACAAGCTTTATGTGACACTTGCTGTTTTAAGTTGTTTGACGAGTCTTCAATTCGCCGCACAACCGTATTTCTGGACATGCTGACATTGTTGAAATCCTGCATTTTCTCCGGGCACATTATTCCCACGACTTTAGTGAGGCACTGTTTGATGAAATCACCGTCTGAGAAAGGTTTCCCATGTAGGGAAATGAATTGAGCTACTTCATAACTGGCTATTGTTGCATTTTCTTGAGCTTTGTTAGCACAGAAAAAAAACTGTTGCTGCGTTAGCAGGCTAGCTGTCATTTGCCTCACCTTCTCTTCCCGCTCAGCGCCAGTGTAGGACGTGAAGGTCTGATGTTTCGTTTCATAATGCCTTCGTACATTGTACTCTTTCATCACGGCAAAACTCTCATTACAAATCAAACAAACACACTTCCCCTTGTTTTCTATGAAAAAATATTCATTTTTCCACCGAGTCTGAAATTTTCTGCACTCGCTAGCAATCTTGCGTCTCTTTGGGTCCGCCATTTCTGGTGACACTCAGCTATTTTTTTCTTTGATTGCTTGCTTTGTGGAGACGCTGCCTTGTTTAAGACAGTAGCTCCACCTAGTGATTAAACTAAGAAGTACGACACAGTTAAGCACAAATATTATGTGTGGGCCGTAGTCCATTATATTTTTAGAGTTTGATACGGGCCAATTAAAAATGGATGGCGTGCCGCAGTTGGCCTGCGGGCCGTAGTTTGGACACCCCTGGTTTAAGACTTAATGTCTTCCTAATGGTTTTGCAGTCTGAATCAAACCACCTTTCCTTGTCCATTTTCTTTGGTTGTTTTGTTTTGCATTTTAAGTTTGATAAAGAGGCCAAATGATCAAATATGTGGTTAATGTTTACCAGACAGCTCTACACCTTCTGCATTCTGAGGGTAGATCTGGACCAGAAAGGAGTCTAGAAGAGACGGGATTTCTTCACTGATCATTGCTTTGTACTGGGACCAAAACTCTATATCAATGACATATGTAACATATGAATTATTCAAGTTTGTATTATTTGCAGATGATACCCATATATTTTGCTCTGGGAAAACAACCTTTAATGAAATGAAAACTTTAAATTAAGTTTGACATTAGTAAATCATTATTAAATTTAAATAAAACTAAATTTCTTATTGTAAAATTAATTTTACTATTAAAATCACGATCAATAATGTTGAAATCGAAAGAGTGTTTGAGAACAAATTCTTGGGAGTGATAATAGATCATAAACTCTGTTGTAAACCACACATAAACCATGTTAAAACAAATATGTCTAAATCCATTGCATCATTATATAAAACTAAAGATATCTTGAACCAGAACTCACTATATATACTATATTGTTCTCTTATAGTTCAATACTTACTGTGTGGCGGTATGGGGAAACACAGCCAATACAAATCCAATTTTCTACAGAAGAGAGATATAAGGGGTGTGTTCACACCAAATGCGAGGCAAATTTTTTGCACAGTGCGATTACATACAAAGTCAATGCAAAGACATATCGCTGCTGCTCGCCAACAGACAGCTGCTGAGCACCAGGGAGCTCTGGAGGAGAGAGCCGGGAGCAGAGCTGGAGCTTCTGGAGGAATAACATCCAGAGTCACACCAGATTCTACTCTGACCTAGAGCCATTTACTAGTGGGAGGAAAGCTCAGAGTTTATTTTTTAACCTTCTGGGATTAAAAAGTATATTTATCTTCACTCTCGCTTCTCAACCTCTCTGCAGCAGTGAGCAGTGGAGGTGCCGACCTCCACTGTCAGGTGTTACAGTGTAATTAGTCTCTCTTCGTCCATGTTGACTGCTGACTGGAAGGGGAAATGTACTTGAATGTACTTCACAGACATACAAAGAGGAGAAGGGAAAAAGAAGAGCTACTGGAGGGAAATAACACAAAGAACTGGAGTTCCTGGTGAGTTTCAGTCTGAGGCTAGACTGAACAAAAAAACACACACACACACACACACACTGAGACACAGTTGGTGCCTGCTGTTGCTTGCTAGCTTACGGCTAATGTAAAGTATGTATTCTGTATTCTAGTATGTATTCTGGCTGTTTGGGGTGAATAAACACAAATGATCTTGCAGTCAAAGTCACATGAGCAACACGAATAAACACAAATGTAATAATAATAATAATAATATCTCTGAGAAGCTGATAAATACTTCACACATTAATATCACCTCTACCTGCTCAAATGAAAAAGATAAGCATCCACTAGGACAAGATTCTCACCATAAATTGCTTCCCTGACTCTACTTGAAAATAAAAATAAAAACATCAGACACAGACAGCTAAAATTAGACCCAACCAGTGTAGACATGGTATCAGTATATTTAAAATGGTTGCCACATGATACAAAATGTCCTCCCTCCAAGGGAATGAAGAAATTAAGAGGCTCAAATCCCAGCAGAAGCAGGAATAGCCTGGCGATTACCTCAAACAGAGACTATAAATGTTTGCTAAGCCCCACAAAACGGGGGACATGTGAAAGCATAAGTGCTCTCATTTCTTATCTGTTTGTTCAGTCTTAATGAAAGGTACCTATTGTTAAAAGTGACAATGCTCTTGTGTGTGGTCGGCAGGTAAATACCATGGTCATATTATAAATCTGACAAGGTGCTGACAATGTGATGACACTGTACTAACTGGTGTAGGAGACATTTGGACACACAGCTCTTACCTTGTTGGAGGCAAAACAGGAAGCGATGGGAAGAGTTGGGAGGAAGGTGGCAAAAGGAGGTAAAAGAGAAAGGAGACAAAAAAAATGTTGAATAATGTTAGATTTTTCTTTTCAAGTTTAACACCCAAAAAGTCAATGAATCAATCACACATATGTCAATATTCATTCATTGAACAAAATAAGTAACAAATTGACAGCATTCACAATACATTGACAAAAGCTCCATGCCATACACATCCACACAGGTACATGAGTAACTGCAAATGATGTTCGTGGCCACCTGTCACAATGATCCTCAGAAATTAAACATTTATTTGACTTATTCATCCCTTGCATACTAGAAAAGTTATGCTTGACTTAAAGGTTCAATTTTAGCACAAAGTTCAATAAACCCAGGGCATTCTGGTCACCTTCTGGTTAAGATGCAAGACATGCCTGTCTCTGTACACTTTTAAACTGTAAAATAAAGGCAAAAATGCCAAAAAATAAAAAATAAAAATTACCCAATGATCCCCATGGAAGTATTTTTCTCGCACCCTGATACTGTGAAGCTGCTGGCATATGGAATGGTTCAAACATACAGTAATCCATAGCCTGTGATTTGTCAGGCTGTGTGAAATACATAAGTTAGTAAGTAAATAACTTTATTTCTATAGAACTTTTCAAAACTATTTAAAAGGAGCAAAAAAAAGAAAATACCGGTCACACAGAGAAAGTAATAAAGCCAAAAGTCACAGTGACTTTGTGCAAGAATTATAATATATTCCTTCATAATTTGAATGCAAATAGAGACAGATGGCATGTGATTAGCCCGAATGGCCCTGAACATGTTGATGTTATTCTACTCATTTGCGAGTCACTTATTGCTGCATGGTCAAGATTTTCTCTGGGGTATTATATGGATTGCCTGCAGACGAAAGGTATAATTAACACAAATGAATCAGATTGACGTCTTTATGGCTAGTGTCCACTAAACTTATGCTAGAAACTGGTAAATAAACAGATAACGGATAACAGATAATACAGGAATAAAAGTTTGTCATGGTGGGAAAAGCGGTTGATTGTGTAACGGTGTTGCACACACAGTCAGTACAACCAAATTTTCCGAGTGTGTGTCACTAAACGGCTGGTGCTCTTGGGGAATGGCACTCAAGAGTCCTGCTCGAAGGGGACATCAACAGTAGCAGATGAGGTACAAGCAAGCGTTACTCATTCATTCTCCAGGCCTAGATACTTTTCAATAGAAGGCTGATGGTTCCTGCTGGTTTCGTTTCATTCGGGCTAGCTTCTCTTTGCCAACAAAGAAGAGTGCAAGATAACAACTGTACATAATCTCACTCTCCTCTGATTCACTGAATCATCCCTCTGTCCCTACAACCTGATACCTTCGAAAATATTTCCCTGCCTTTACTTAATGTGTTTCATATTGAAAGGGAAAATACGGACTGGGAATATGTTTCCACTTTCCTTGCAGTTACTTTCTCTTTGCCTGTCTCTAGTGAGAGCACCTTGAGGGGAGAGATGATGCAATGAGTTATTCATCTTTCTTCTTCTTCTGTCCCAGTACACAAAGAATTGGGGATCGAGGACAAATAGTCAATGTTCCCATCAATAACACAAGTACAAGAGACTTCTATAATTTAGTCACTCAGACACTTACTGTGGCACATAGCCATGGTTAACATATGTTTATCCAGGAGGACACATTCTTTGAAAGAAATACTGCTTTGATGCAAGATAGGAGAAAAAAAACATCGAACAATTAGGCATGCTCCTTGATGTGTGTGTGTGTGTGTGTCCAGGAGTGCTTGCGTATTCACTAAATCACTGCGTCCTTTCATGTAGTCGATCAGATTACCATTACTTGAACCCCCTGTCTCGTCATCAACTGTGGGTTTCGTATCGAGCCTGTATGTTGAGGATGAAAGGTATGGATCAATGGTTTTTATATGTGATTCACGTTCAGCACAGATCACAAGTAATGGCACAAACATGCTTCAAAAGTGGATGTGAAGATAAACAGATCGTGTGGGACATGACTGGGTGTAGATGTACAGTGCCAGTCAAAAGTTTGGAGACACCGTCACATTCTCTTGAATGAGTAAGTGAATCCAAACTTTTGACTGGTAAGTATGTGTGCTTGTTTAAGGTGTAGGCGGGCATATTATGGTATGTATGTGAGGTAAAGATGTATAACTAGTGTGCTTAATGTGTGAGAGAATGCAGTATGTAATCAGCCTTTGAGGAAAACGTAGAATTAACACCAATTCTTATAGCATTTCTATAATTACAGCTATGCAATTATAGTGAGCTGATCTGTAAAGGCCCCATTTCAGTAGTTATTACTGCAAAAAATCTGACAAACAGTACATATGTACATGTATAATACACGAAAGGTGTGTTCATGTACATACAACTGTAATGTGTGTGTAAATATGTCAAGTCAGCACCGGTTTTATAATAATAATAATAATAATAATAATATTATTATATTATTGTATAAAATTAATTGTATAATAATTATTGTATAAAATTAAACAACTTTTTTTCTGAGCTAGTATGTCAATGAAAAAATACTTATGCATATTAATTTACCTGCCCTCTGTTACCTGCCCCTATTCAGCAAATCTATTTTTCTTGCTCATTGAAGTCATCAGTACATTTAATTTTTTTAAATTTCTTAAGCAATAAATTGAAGAAATATTCCACTCCAGTGGTTTCCTCATTTGTAAACTCACACACAATTTTTTCCTCATAATTGTCAATCTCCAAAAGAAGGGTCCATGAAATTAATTTGTGGGTGATTGTGATAAATATAGGCCCTATCACATAGATAGGTATTGCTATGGAAACCGAATGACAATGATGCAAGAACACTGGCTCGTCCACGAACACCTGAGCACGCAAAATAGCACTGCCATTTACTGCTGTTCATTTTTGTAAAATGACTGTATTAAAATGCATTACAATCAAGCAGCATACAGGCCAATAAAGTGCATGGTTAGAAGGAGCTGCTCCAACTATGATTTGTGTTAGGAAACATGAACATGCAAGTTCCTTACACTTTGACACAAATAAAACTTGCACACAACTGTGTTTGGGATTGGGGTATTCATTCAGTATCTGTATATGTTATCATACTTGTTATAATGTATTCTGTGTGCTTAGTGTGTTGTTCTCTTAGGTGGTGCATTGATAGACACATTTCCATACTGGTGTGCTGTGTATTTCCTTTTCTTCCTGTTTACATTGGAATGCAACCCTAAATTTGCATCTGTTACATGGCAGGCAGACAGGAACAGCTACATCAAATACATTGTGAAAGGCAATCCAAGCCAATGAAAAGTCATCAAGAGAGGGAGCAAAACAGGAAATAAGATAGCAAAGTTATTGAAAAGTTAAATCTAGCGTGTTGATCCCATCCCACCTTCAGCCTCCATCAAAACAATAAAATGACTTTAAATTAGGGGTGTAACAGTACACAAAATTCACGGTTCAGTATGTACTTCAGTTTTAGGGTCATGGTTTGGTACGATTTTCGTACAGCAGAAAAAAAAGAAAGGTAGAAAATAACATTTTGGTATATTTTGAAAAATGAAACATCCAACAATGGCTCATTGACCAAAACTATTACTGAAACAGTTTAATTGTGTTGCAGTGGAAAAGGAAAACAACCTTTCTGTTTCCTACAACGAGACAAGACAGCTGCTGACAGCTGTTTTATGTTGATTTATGGTTTAACTGTATATAAAATAGTTGAAACTAGCTCCACCTCCTACAACAGTAACATGCTGCTTACACACTGATGCTTCAGTATTAATAATCTAATGATGTCATACATAATAAAATATATAATATGTGGAAAAAAATTAATGTAACTGAGAATTGCAATGGCTGTATTTGAGCTGGATTTATTCTCTTCCTTGAAAGTTTGATGTTTGTATTCCCTATCTGTTGTATTTTATTTCTACTTAAACTGTAACTGGTGTGCTGTCTTGGCCAGGTCTCCCTTAGAAAAGAGATTTCAATCTCAAGGGACTTCCCGTTTAAATAAAGGTTAAATAAAAAAAATTAAAAATCAGTTAAAGGGACTAAACCACTACTTTCACTTTCATACTTTTTAACTACATTTTTCTTTCTCAGAACAGGTTCTTACGACGTGCAGTCTGACCACGTCAGAAATCAGATGTTTTTATTGTTGATCTGAATGGCTTCACTCGAAGGCGGAGTGAAAATCCGAGAGAGGAGGGAGATGCGATATTGTTTCACTATGGAGATAACGGAGCATATTTTAACAATAGTGTTGCACTCGGTCAATGTTATGGGTCTCTTGTGTGTCATTCTGATGGCAGCGACACTACAGCGTAACCAGGCTACCTTAGCTAAGCTGGCTAGCATATGCCCATGAGCACAAGTATATCTAGCTACAGCCTACAAGTGGTGTGCTGCCAAAATGTTCCGGGTGGAACTTGTGCTCTAGAATTATTGTTCAGCACATCAGAGTAAGTGGATTATTAAACTATTTTAATAGTTATTGTTTGGGTCACGGAGCGTATTCTTCATACGACTGCATGCACCAAACCGTAACATCCGTGACGGTTCAGAACAAATACACATACTGCTACAACCCTACTTTAAATCTGTGCATGTGTATGTTGGAGGGTGTTATCTTTGCAAAAAGGCCTGTAGAGATAACACACACACAAACCTCAAAAAATACTAAAAGTTGCTAAATCTTAAATGTTTTAATTAAAAATTGCTCTAGCCTCTGAGTAAGCATGGCCTCTTGATGAGTTTTCTGTTTGTTGCCACTCAAAGCGATATGCTGGTGACTTGAAGAACTGGGAGTGGCGGAGGGAGAAAAAGAAAAAGGAAGAAAGACGAAAAGATGAAGGACAAGAAAGAGAGAGACAGCTGATATGTTGCTCAACCTTTTCCCAGTCCACCAACAACAAAGGGTGACAATGAGTGAAAGAGAGAAAAAATAAAAGGGATATTAGTCCTGAGCAGAGTGATAAGAGAGGGATGTAAGCGGCTTCCTCTTATCAGTCCAGACAGAAACAAACCCAGTCCATTCCAGCTCACAGCCAAATGACAGAAAAAGCCCAAAGACACACAAAGATATACTATATGCATTCACACACACATTTCCCTCCTAATCGTAAAAGCATCCTCAATATATCAGCTGCAGAATAAAGGAGTATTTGTTTGAGCTGAGTAAGGAATATTTTTTTTCTATTCTTAAAAATGAGCTGTTGATGTCTGACTAGGGGCTCCCTAAAAAGAAACATGAAAACAACTAAAATATGTTTACATCTCGTACTATTTTGGAGCGATTGAAATACTTTGTTTGATGCCAGTTTCAGCGTGATATGAATAATGTGTGCAGTGCAGAGTGTGGTTGTGCTATATTTGGATGTGGCTTCAGAGAAGCAGTGCCTCATTTGTGCTGGAATTTTCACTGCTCTGAGCGCAAGTCAGACCCTGCCAAACTATCCGTCACACACTCTGTATGTTTGCACACAGAGGGAGAAAAAGGGTGTAATGTTAGATCTGAAGGATTCATTATTGATCATTTTAGTCTAGCAGTGCCTCAGGTGTACAGTTAAGATAAGCAGGATCAATGCGATGTAGAATTGACATAACCAGGGATTCAAACTTTTTTTTTTTCACACACACACACTAGCTGTCTGAGTTGAATACTCAATACGCAGGAGCCAAAACTACATGTAGCCTAAGGGAAATAGGCCCATGTTAATCTCTTAAGCATCAAAGTGTTTTTTACTTCTGAATCATGTTCAAGTACTAATTTCATAAATTGCTCTTTTCTCCACAGATAATATTTCACAATGAATCATTGTGTCTAAATTTTACATATAAGAATTGGATGATAAATGATGACTTTCATGGCATAAATAAGATTAATGTTGTTTTTTTTTCAACCCAAGAACTGAACTAAATTAAATGGACCCACAAAATATAAGATCAAGACATAAGTGAACATTATTTCTATCTGTCTATCTATTAAAGTTTTTTTAAGAGAGCCTTCTGGTATGTCAATAGTTACAATCATGTAAATGAATAACTGTATACGGCATTTAAAAGCATCAATCCATGTGTTTAATTAATTTGTCTATGCTTCAAGGACTCACCTGTGCCAATTATTGTTAAAACTACTTCACTTTTAACAACAGGGAACATGGGAACTGGTTTTCATTTTTCTGTGACCAACCTCCAAGGCTTTTTACACAGTAAGGCTGTTACTGAAAGTTATTTAGCCTCTACACACTGATGTGCACTTGGTTATTACAAAGTCTTTGGTAAATAACATCAATGTACCACTTCTGTCCAACCTCCACAGTCTGGATGTGGAAAATGTTGTGCAGTGTAAACCCAGAAAGAATTACTAGTTGGCTTATGATTGAACTCATCAAACCCCCAAACACATGACATTGTAAAAGTGGACTTTTGGCTAAGAAATTTTGTACCAAGCCAGCAAGAGATCAGCAGGGTGGCGACTCAGCATCAGACCAGTGAAGGTAGGTGTTTAGCGGTCTGGTGCCTGTTTGGTATGCCACTCAGAACGCAATTAATACACGAGGACTTAATGGAAGTAAAATTTCTGAAAGTAAAATTTATTTCATGGCACAGAGGTTTGTGGGTTTTATTATCTGTGTTTTTCCAAAGATTAAGTTTACTGTTGGAGAAGCCAAGAAAAGACGTAGCTGTAATGGACTACATTTCATTGAATAGTGGATTATAACCTTTATGTCAATGGCATTTGATGACTATATTTATAACCAGCTCTACAGTATCTCCTTGACAGTTTTCTTGGCAAAGGTGCTTAAAAGGTGAGATCCTTCACATACATCACAGTGTTACATGCTAGTTAAGAAGTGAGGTGCTACTGCAGTAATGGCAGCCTGGTTGCTTCTACCTACAACACAGATTTGTCTGTGTGTCAGTGACAGTCAGAGTGGGTTTGTTTTGATTATCATCACAGAAGCCACTGGCTATCAGAGTCTGAGTTGTAATTGCAGTGGATGGAAGGTTTTCAAGACATGAATGCACTTAAAAATAAATAGAGCTATAAAGGCTACAATCTGGTATTGATTGCCATGGGCAAAAGTGTGTTTTCTATCCTCGCACAATTCACAACTCTCTTGTCAACAAATTCACAGTAATAATGTGTATCAAAGAGAAAATCCTTGATCTGCTACAGTTTTCAAAACTTGAATGAGCACACAGACAACAACTCAACCATGTTACGTACTAAGTCTTTTTTTTTTTCTCTGGGACTGTAAATATTGTTCATATCAGTGAAAAAAACAAGGCTATTTCGAAATGTCATTACTCATGAAACCCAGGAATACTAATTTCTCATCAAACTAATCTATCATGTACCTCTTCATCTGTAAATGTGAATCAACCAATAGCCAATAATGGACCAACAAAACAGGAATACGTATTTGTGTATGATGTGGTATGTTTGAAAAAAAAAGGTAGTGTGATTCCGTTAGTTTTGAAAAGAGGTTAATTTGAAAGAAGCACCAATAATAACACTTACTTACATGTGCGACTTTGTTTGCTCTCTAAAATGAAGATGTATAGGTGTCTAGAATATTATATGTATGCATGTGTTTGAATGTGCATGCGTGTGCATATTTTGACATGGCGCCATTGGCAGCAGAGGCTAGTTGTGATTCTGTGTGTTAATCTCTTTTGAGTGGGGGTTAAAAGCACAGAAGGCTGAATGATAGACCCTTCCAATATTCAATGGTTGTTTGGCTGCAGAAGTGTATCTCTTGCCCAAATAAGCGTTTCACCAGCCAAATCATGCAATGACAACTTGCTTTATCATTGCATCAATTCTCAAAGAGCCAACTGCATCATATAGGAAGAGGGTCTGGCATGGAGATTCAAAGCTGCTGCAACAGTTGGGATTTGAACGAGCCAAATTAACGGTTGAGCGGTGTTGCTTCTGCTGTATGTTTGTACAGTAGTTGTAGAAATAAACAATGGTGTTGTGCAGGGATTGTAATAATGGCATCATAAGCTGATGGGAATTTTATGCAGACCACCTACCACCAGCAGCTGTGTTCATGAGAGGTTAGTACTTAAAAAAATGTCATTCTTTCCTGTGTTTGGCAATTCTGATACTTACAATTTTACATTGCATTTTGTCATTTGGCAGATGCTTTTATCCAAAGTGACTTACAAGCAAAGCAAGACAATAAAGTATTAGAGGACAGTGACTCAAAAGAGCTGTGGTACAAAATCTCAAGTAGATGACTTGGTACAAATGCAATGAGAAAGAATGTTACACCGATGTTTGTGGGTGTTTTTTGTTCTTTCAAATTAAAGTAAGAAACAAGTGGAAGTGGAGAAGTGCATAAGAAATACCATAATAAATCAACAAAGTGCTAGATAAGACAACAAAGTCTCATGTTATCTTAAAAGGTTAAAAGGCCTCAAGCAGGTGTTTCTTGACTGCCCCAAGGGAGTCAGCAGACCACTTGGAGCTGGGTAACTCATTCCACCATCGCAGATCCACAAACAGGAAGGGTCTGGCTCGTGAGGTCTGATGAGTGACTCAGAGTAGGAGGGTGCAATTGAATTGGTCGCCTTGAAGGCAGGCAGCAAAGCTTTGAACTTGATGCGAGCCGCCAGTGGGAGCCAGTGAGAGGATTCTCGTTTGGGTTAGTTAAATGCTACTGCATATATAACCTTGCTCAAATCTATTTATATATATATCTATACACTTACTAAAGCCATATATAGTCTATAATGGACAGACATATGAGAACAGATATTACAAAATGGGGAAGTACTACACATTTTCCTGGCTACCCTCTGCCAATGTAATGTGGAACAGAAATTAGAACAGAATGCCCTGAGTAAGCCCCTGTCCAAATGTAACTGTTTGGTTGTCATAACCTTGCTATTACATTGTGACAATATAGTAATTCATCCAATAATCATTTGAGCAGTCTGTCAGCCAGGTTTGCAGCGTCGGCCTTAGCTCTGCCAAGACAGGCAACTCACTGAGAAAATCCGACTGGAAAATAAACACATCCACCGAATAATTTCTACTCCGACACGAGCGAGCAATTTATCACAAGTTGGCTAATGACACAGACTTAACAATGCGATCTGATTGCCCACGCTAAGGCTGGCTATATATCCACCACTGTCTCTGAGCCTTGCAAGTAAATTTCCTGGAGGTTGGTTTCGAACTGTGCGGGTAACTTGAGGGTTTGTGATTGGATTATTGTAAGATTGTGGGTGTTAACTGTCGAAAACATGAATGAACTCTTGACAGATGGGTGGTGACGTAATTCTGATTTTGCTGAGCAGTGATTAGGAACATTCAATTAATGTGGGTTAAAGCAGCAAGAGAGAGTAGGAGAAATGTTTTCATCTCTCACTAAAAGGTCCTGCAAATGAGCTCTATCGAGAGATCAGAAGACAGATGAAGGGAACAAGTGGGCATGTATACCAGTGTCAGCTACTGTCCAGCTTTTATTAACCAGCTGTGGTAGACATCCCAATCGCTATCTGTAAGACAATGTTAAGTCACACGAGCCCATCAAGCCAACTGGCCTTGTGCCTATTACTCTCAACCCCCACTGTCAGGCTGGTGTTAAGTGCTCATTAATCCCAAAGAAAAATGCTATTATAGAAAATGAAAATGGTCCCCTGTAATTTCTCCTATTTACAATTTCAAAAAAGCAGTGAGTGAGTAGTAGTAGGCTGCTGTAGCAACTCAATTAGTGTCTCAATGTGTATGTGTGTGTTGGTGTGTGCTCGGTGCATTCATGTTTTGAGCCTGAACAGATTGCCATGGAGGTCATACTGGATTGCTACTCAATACATTATCAGTCTTTGATACATGCTGTGCAACATCTTTTTTTTTACATTAATCAGTGTTTAATCACAGTTCTTGTGTCTCCCTTTAAAATACAATGTGTTAATCACTCAAGCTGAATTTATAGTCGACACAAAGGGTTAAGAGGAGTCTTGCTGTTGACACCCACAGTGTAGGTTTTGATTACATTTTGAGGTGAGTGATGGATGTCACTCTTTGATACCACCACTGCAAAACTGTATGCATGTATGTTACATGACCAGGGTGTGTTGTGCTTGAATTTTATTCCCCATGGTAAATATGTTTACATCCTTTCATTTACTTAGTGATACATGGCGGGCTACACACATACATTTAGAACAGGAGTTACATCCAGGTTACTTTTATATTATTGTGCCATGTTGCACTATTGAATGGGAGACTACTCCTTGCAATTGCAGTGTTCATCCATTTACACAGAGCAGCAAGTGTGGCAAACAGTCTGCAGTGTAATGGCCTTGCTAGAAGTGTATTACTGAAAAGAAGGTGGAGACTAATGGAGCTTTAGTGAAGACAATCTTTTGCATGCTCAGGTTTGTAGTTTTATTTCTCAAACCATCTACCATTTCCATCCTCATGCATGCTCACTCATAATTTCCTTGCTGTCATTGCCCGGGGTGTCGAGTGAGATGTCAGCTGTTCACATAGGCTGGTCACATTTATCCAATAGCATGGTAACACACCTTCATTGTCAGCCTGTCATATTGCGACCGTCTTTGTAAATGTTTTCTCCCTCTCTGCCTTAGTGCTTTCATGGTGCCATTTTGCGCTCACCACAACCTCCCCATCACTGCCCAGTCTTCAAAGATTCATCAGTGCTTCATCAACCTCATCAGCCTTATCAGTCTCAGCAGAAGTCATCAGCCACCACCAGTGTCTGGACTCCATGGGGAGGATTAATCTTGCAGCTGACTTTTGACAAGACTTAATCATCGATATTATCTGTATAATAAACAATTCTTTGTGCTTCATTCACTTGTCTCTCCTGATTGGAATGACTTTGTGTCTTTCTTCAACTTCCCTAATGTTATCTTCACTCTCAACAATCTCCACCAGCACTAGAAACTTGTAGGAGAAAATACAAGCTGACCAATCACAATTCTTAAGTTATGACTGCCGCTGCCATAGCCCCAACGTGTAATAACATTTTTTAGACATCAGCAACTGCATAGCCTACTCCAAAGCCTCAGAGCGTATACACTACCCCATAGGTACATCGTAACCCGCTTAACGCAGAAGGATAAATCCAGCTTCACTCTAGAGCCAGAAGTGCTGGGACAGCTGTACTCTGAAACTCAGTAAGTCTAGTTTTTATAACACCTTAATATCCAGATTGATTAAAATCATGTAGCTAATATTTGTTTAACAAATTAATATGACACTACAAATGTTGATTAAATCCTAGTTCCTAACTGGTCTTGGAAGAGGACAATGTTTTGATCTTGAGTCTATCTGGACCTGACTGTATTTTTATAATCTATATTATTATTATAATCTATAGTATTTGATATGACTGTGACAAAAACGTGAACTGGAAACTTATTTGACTTTAGCAGACATGATCAGCTACTACTTTTTGGCATTTAAAATGTTTTATGAGTTAATCTAGGCCTTCTTTGTGAACAATAACAGAGAACTTTTGAGTTTACCCACTAACAAAAAGAAAAAAGCCCTGTGCTTAGTTTAGTATCTCTCAACAAACACCATTAAAGAAAGGCTGAGAAAACAAACATTCACATATACAAAGGTGTGCATTCAAAGAGAAGCACAGCCCTACTTACATATATATTCACACACAGTCACATGTGTGTGTGTGTGTGTGTGTGCAAGCACACTGTTTTCTATAGTGAGCTGACAGAACTGGGACAACCAATTGTGAAGTTAAAGACCCCATAAGGCACAGTGTCTACCACCCCATGTTTAGCGCTGGCGGCTGAACCAGGCCATGCTCTAAGTAGTGATGGCAGCATGTGGCTCACAAGGGGTGCTTTTAGTAGCTAGAATGTCTGCAGTGCAGTGGTTTGCCTTACACACATTTAGATGTATACACACATACAGTATAGAAATCAGTGTTAACCTGATGCGGCAGATGGTTGTTACACAGAACCATCTGAGAAGTCGATCTTGGAAACTGTTTGGAAAGGGGCAGGCACTTTCAAAAAATACTTGGCAGGTGATTGGATGAACCATTTGTCTCATGATTCTTGTGAGATCACGAGATTATGCGAGAATCCTCATAGGATGCGAACCACCAGTGGTTTGGACACAAGCGCATAACTTGAGGCCTGAGAAGATAGATACTTAGAGCGTCCTGCGTACAACACATGAAAAGGGGATAGAGCTTCAGAGCTTCAGAGAAAAATGTTTCCTAATTCTAATGCCTTGTATGTGTTTTTGTGTGTGTGTGTGAGAGAGAGAGAGAGAGACAGGGAGAGAGAGGAAGAGTATAATTGTATTTTTCCATATTGAACTCCATGTTCAATGTTTCTCTGCCTATAATTGTATTAAACATGTTCAGTTTCCTTTTCCTCTATGGCTCAAAGTAGCAATTAGCTGCACTTCAGAGAAGATCACAAAAATTCAAGAGCTCCTACATTAGGCAGTTTGTGGGCCTGAGGCACATTAGGTAACTGTGAAAGAGTGAAAATTAAATTTAAGGTGATGTAGCCTCACAATATGAGTAAGACAAAGACTTTTGAGTCTGAAGATCGAAATAATCATTTCTGCCATTGCAAATAGAACTCATGCATTCTATGAAATACATGAGAATATCTACAGTAATATAGTATACAATACCTCATTTTCCATGTACTTTATAAGTCACTACACCAAAAGACTTCCTGCAGAGGCAGACCTGTGATTTTATGTTCATAAAAAAGTTTGCATCTCAAGTTTTTTATGAATCAGAAATGTACATCATAGACACACAAGGCATAGCATTAGATTCTTATTGTATATGGTTAATCGTGTGTTCAGAAGCTCTGGTACATTTAGATTCTATGCCAAAATTTTAGACAGAGGATGAGATTATGGTGGGAATATATTAATAACATGTGTGGTCGCAGCTGGTATCAGTCCCTCACAAAGTTGCACTGCACTGCTTGACCACTGCTGACACACCACCTCCTGTATTGCTCTTCTGCAGGCAATCAAGTTCACAGCATGTCACCAAAATAGCAAATAGGTACAGATTAGAAAAGAAAAAAGTGCACTTTGACAATAATACACCTTCTCAGGCACAAAGCCCTGTCATGTGCTGTGTGCTGTTACGAAGATCGCAATGTACTCACTTTGTAGTTAAAGGTCCCATGAAATAGCTTTGAGATTGTAATTTCCCTCTGTGGTTTGATGTGTTTCTGCATGAAACAGAGTGTTGGTGGGTGGGAAAAGTGTCAGAAAGGACAAATTCTGCAAAATGGACACTGTTAACTCTCACTCTACTAGCGGATGACTAGCTTTCTTTGTTACACCCACTTAAGAGGTAGGTAGAGGGTCATCTTAAACAATATCCATGTTCATTGTGCTGTACTGTCAGTTTAGAGATGACTTCTTTCCTTTTAAATGTATAATGTTTTTCTTCTTCTGTGAAGCATTTTTTGGGTCCACAGACTCACTGCAGGGCCTAATGATCAGTCAAGACATAATTTAACAAGAATAATGGGCTTCCAAGGTCATGCTCACCCAACTTGGCACATTTCACTGTGTATTGATAACTGTGTTTATGTAGGTATCAGACTTTCCTTCATTTGTTTAACAGCAGTGGCCATAATTACTCTTTTTAAGTATAGTGCTGAAATAGTCAGTTCCTTCTCCTTTATAGGACATTTACATCACTAACCTTGATAAGCTGATGAGGGCAGGGAGGTAATGTTTTCAGTTGTACTTAAAACCCCTCAATGGCTCATCTGAAGTAATGAAAAGTTCAGATGCAGTGCATCGGTCAATAACACTTAATTGTCGAGAAGCGTTGGTGTGTTTAGTTTATGCCATTTAAGTTCATGTCATTCAGCAAAATATAGTTGTAGAAAAATGAAACTGCTAAGAGTCAAGAGTAATGTAACATGGTTGATAAAGCTGTATGAGTGAAGAGGGTTAATTGCTGTGACTTTTATTCAAAGCACATTTAGAGAAACTGCACAAACAGATGGTGAGGATAAAATAAACTATTTCTGTATTTTCACACTAAAAGGAACACCAGGCAATTTGGGCATCTACGTGTCTTTCTTCAGAAAAGTAAAACAAAGCTTTGCATGGCACAAACACAACCTTGTGCATATGCATGTTGTCTATACTGACAGACACAGAAACACAGAAACATACAGAGAAACCAAGTTATGGCTTTTGCAATATATTGTAAATACCGCCTCATGCACAGAATTCTCTAGAATGACCCCTCCACCATCTCCATCTGTTCAGAGTTAACCTTTATCTGAGAGTGGTTGCTGGACAGTCTTTGATGATAACACCCAGGTGGCAAGATAAGGAGAGGAGAGGGAGAGAATAGAGGATACAGTGTGTCCTGTGCTGTCACACACACACACACACACACACACACACACACACACACACACACACACACACACACACAGGTGTCGAAATCTGACATTGGAGTGTGGAGTAAATAACAGCATTGCATTCACCTGCTATGCTGTCAGAAAAACAAACCTATAAAACAAACAGCAAGCAAACATGGTTGTCATCAAAAGAACATTGTGAACTTGGTCGAGTAAGTTGGAGGTTCTCACAGCACACACGCACACCTCAGAAAAAACAAGTGTCAGCTACACACAGAGCAGACAGCTGTCAACGTTTTAAACCAAGTGGGCTAAAACCTGTAAAACAGCAGTGTCATGCTTGAATGTCGTCATAAAAGTTATAAAAGAGTGAAGCAGAGAATTCTTTTGAGAGCTCAGCAGCACTGAAGGAAAGGAGTCATGGAGCAGATGAAGGCAAACATTTAGGTAATACATGTGCTTCTGCTCTTGCTTTTGTGAAAGGTGTTTCTCTGATATTGGTCCATAATATTTTAGTCTATTGAGAGAACTTACATACGTACTTCTTTAAGAAATTATATTAAAATGTCTACAGACTGCACAGGTAAAAGCTAAAGGAAGCACTTTGGTGTGCGTGCATCTCTTTCTTAGAATGCTGGTGGGCATAGAGGTGGACCCCATTATTTAAACAAAGTGATGGGTCAGTGAATGTCACACAACTGCCAAAGGATTCTGTACATGTAATTATGTGGCTATATTACTATAGTCATTAGTTCTTACATCAGTTTATGTTCATTAACAACCTCATGAACTAGGGCCTTCTCTGCCAATGTAGAGACACATCAATATTCCAATGGAGTGCTTTGCATCCTCTCTTTCTCTGTCCACTCTTTCTTTCTCTGCATTTCCCTCTCTCTCTTTCTCTTACACCTCTCCTAATCTGTTTCCAGCTCCTAACATCATGCAGTGAATATCGCTTCAGACAACTGAGTCAGTACAATTTGCATATAGCCTATCAAAGAGGTCTTACTATTGCATGGCTCATTCATATGCATGAGGTCATGACCAGATGGGTGCCCTCATTGGCCCTGTCAAGGCTCAAACCCGCCTCTATGATCAGAGCTAACAGGTATTGGATGGCTCTTCATTAGCAACCACGTCCCTGTTGAACCAGTTGCCAACGGTTACAGATTCTTCTTCTGATTGCACGTGCTGTGTGATTCAGGGCCCAAAACTGAAAGTGGTTTTAAACCGAGGTGCTCTTGATCTAAACTGCAAAGTACTTCAGCAGTGTTATCAGTGAGCTCATGTCGTACAATATACATGAGGTGTTCCTTGTTTCTGAAGCTCATTACTTTCATAGAGCCTATTAATTTTAATACACTCTGTCCGCTTTCTTATGAAATAACTTGAGTGGTTAGATGAACTGTTTTAATAATTCTGTCAAAGTCATTAGAACAGTCGCCTCGACTATCTTCAACAGCCAAAAACATACAGAAGTGATTGAATGCACTCAAATGACTTCAAATCCACAATCAGAATCATAAAGCCCACATAAAAATCTGCACTTCAGTAAATGTCCTCGGCTAATCCTACAGTAGAAATGAAAAACACTTAAAGTTGAAGTCAGAAGTTTACATACACTTAGGTTGAAGTCATTAAAACTCATTTTTTAATACCACTCCACAGACTTCATGTTAACAAACTATAGTTTTGGCAAGTTGGTTAGGACATCTACTTTGTGCATGACACAAGTAATTTTTCCAACAATTGTATACAGACAGATTATTTCACTTATAATTAACTATATCACAATTCCAGTGGGTCAGACGTCTACATACACTAAGTTGACTCTGCCTTTCAACAGCTTGGAAAATTCCAGAAAATTATGTCATGGCTTAAGAAGCTTCTGATAAGCTAATTGACATCATGTGAGTAAATTGGAGGTGTACCTGTGGATGTATTTTAAGGCCTACCTTCAAACTCAGTACCTCTTTGTTTGACATCATGGGAAAATCAAAAGAAATCAGCCAAATTCATCTCCTAGAGATGAACGTACTTTGGCGTGAAAAGTGCAAATTGATCCCAGAACAACAGCAGGCCCTTGTGAAGATGCTGGAGGAAACAGGTACAAAAGTATCTATATCCACCGTAAATTGAGTCCTATATCGACATAACCTGAAAGACTGCTCAGCAAGGAAGAAGCCACTGCTCCAAATCCACCATAAAAAAGCTAGACTACAGTTTGCAACTGCATATGAATGCAAAGATCTTACTTTTTGGAACAATGTTTTTTGGTCTGATGAAACAAAAGCTGAAGTTTGGCCATAATGACCATCGTTATGTTTGGAGGAAAAAGAGCATGAAGCACAGAGGTGGCAGCATCATGGGGGGGGGTGCTTTGCTGCTGGAGGGACTGGTGCAGTTCACAAAATAGATGGCATCATGAGGAAGAACAATTACGTGGACATATTTAAGCAACATCTCAAGACATCAGCCTGGAAGTTAAAGCTTGGTTGTAAATGGGTCTTCCAAATGGACAATGACCCCAAGCATACTTCCAAAGCTGTGGCAAAAATGGCTTAAGGACAACAAAATCAAGGTATCAGAGTGGTCATCGCAAAGCCCTGACCTCAATCCAATAGAAAATCTGTTGGCAGAGCTGAAAAAGTGAATGCAAGCAAGGAGGCTTACAAACCTGGCTCAGTTACACCAGTTCTGTTAGGAGGAAGGGGCCAAAATTCCAGCAACTTATTGTGAGAAGCTTGTGGAAGGCTATCTGAAACGTTTGACACAAGTTGAACAATTTAAAGGCAATGCTACCAAATACTAACTAAGTGTATGTAAACTTCTGACCCACTGGGAATGTGATGAAAGAAATAAAAACTGAAATAAATCATTCTCTCTCCTTTTATTCTGACATTTTTAAAATAAAGTAGTGATCCTAACTGACCTAAGACAGAATGTTTACTATGATTAAATGTCAGGAATTGTGAATAACTGTTTCAATGTGTTTGGCTAAATAAAGTGTAAAGTGTTAAGTATGTAAAGTACTGACTTTAACTGTACAACCGAATTGTCATTTAACACAGTCTAAAAGGGGCAACCTCAGCTGATTTACAAAGTGCTCATATGCCTCAGGTTTTTGTGAACAGTCATTGGCATTTGAGTTTGTCTGTTGTTGTGAGAGAACGACATTAATACTGACCTCACATGCTTTCCTCTTGATAAATATATTCCCTTCAAGTGAAGTGCTTAGTGTAGAGCATTGCCTTTGAGTTGCCCTTAGACCACAAAAGTGACGGGAGCAACATCAGCAGAAAGGCAACAAATTCACTGAAATGTGTAGATATGTCTTTTATCTGTATGAGTTACTGGTATCACAAATTGGAAAACACAGATTTTTAATTATTACATTGGCAACTACAAATTGTCCAGTGCGTTTTTAGTGCACACCATAGAAACAAATATTCACACGTTAATTTTCTGGTCAGTAAATTGATTGAAATATATGTCCTCAGTCCTTTCATAATTGTGTGTGATAATTTAATAAGATTTAGCACTATAATTTGCAAGTTACAATAGAAAATGCTTTTCTATAGAAGTGAACTATGAATATGTCAAAGAAGCTCACTGACAATTGTACAATCCCCATTATTATCATGGACAACCTCGATAACACTAAATCTAAGAGCTCTGTTGGACAATGCAAAAAGTCAGTCTTTGATTATTGAGGACAAACATGCTTTCCTATTATGCAAATATCCAAGTAGCCTAAGGACAATCCTCTGGGAAAGTCCATAGTTTCTGCCAATGAGAACTGTACTGAACAGCCTCTAAATGTATTGATCATTTCCTAAAGCCTTATGTACAAAAGCTTCCATCTTATGTTCATGACATAACCTATGTTTCAAATCACTTAAATACATTAAACGTTTCTGATTTTGTTCTTATGGTAACCATGGAAGTTGAATCTTTGTATAGTAACAGAACACAACACCACTTGAGAGCAGTATGACCTTATCTTAGAGAGATGCAGACACTGCACCGACTGAATTGAAGTGGAGCTGACTGAATGGCTCCTAAAGAACAAAATTTTTCGATTTCAGGACAAACTGTTTAGCCTACTTAATTTTTTAATTAATTCTTTAATGTGATGGCTTAGTATAATCCATGTTTGAATGAGAAAATAAATTATAAACCCTTTTTATAAATAACTTTCTTAATTGTACTCATTGATGGGACTGCCCTGAGAGTGCCTGAAGAATGTTTTCTTTATCATGAAAGCTTAGATTGTTCAGAATAAAAGAAAAATTCTGGGATAAAAATGATTTAATCAAAAGTTTGCATCCAAAAAGAAAGCATTAGTGATATACTGTAATGAAAAAACAAAAATAAAACAATGTTCACAGACACAGCCACCTTTGCTCGAGAAAACGCAGCAGCTGTTGACAAAAATACACCATCAACATTTAGTGAAATGCTCGACAAAGTTCATTGGACTGAAACATATTATAAAAGGATGGTAAGTGTTGACAGTGTCTTTTTCTTTGTTAGCTAAGGGAAACAATTGACAATCAGATTTGTGTTGTGACAAAGTTGTAATTTGTCTCTTGGTAATACAGTAATGTTTGTGTGAATGTTTGTGTGTGTGTGTGGTTGTATTATACTGTATATGTGCTTGATTACTGTGTGATCTAGAAATATTAGCCTTGAGGAAAATCAACACAACTCAGTGTACAGAGAAAAGCAAATTCAATGAGGAAATTTGTATTTTTTCTACCTGCTTGTGCTATGCTGAACGTAAACACAGTATGTCACCACTGCAAGGAATATAATGTCTTTTGTCAGGAAGATAAAAATCTTAAAAATAACCCTCTCATTAAGACCCTCCACAGAGACAGATATGAAGTAGAACTTGGATATGCACATAGCTCACTGCAGCACATACTGTGGCAGAACATAATAGTATTCTTGCCATAGGGGTACCATATCTTGAGAATAGGCCTATATAATCCTGCACTATTATTGTGCTATAGACGTACAGTGTAAGAAAAATGGAAAATGTTCTGTGCAGATGAAGCCATTGGTGTACTTTTTCACACTTTCTATCCTAAAAGGAAATTCTAGTACCTATACCCTCCAACCAAGTAATCACCACACAATTTCATATTGTATCACTGACCACAGTAAAGACATTTAAATGCCAGCATCACCATGATGTTTTGTCATAACACAATCACCTGATGTGTATATGAATTTAATGTTCTGGTGTTTCTACCATGTTTCTGCTCATAGTCTGTATGGCATATGAGGGTGTGCTGTTACTCATGCATTTCTACCAACATCCAGGTTGCACCACAGAGTTAGAAAAATGCTCCAAATGCAGAGCTAAGGGTAATCTGCACTGTGTTCAATTTCATATCAGTAAACCCATACATCATGTGGCTGATTTCTGAGGGAAACATGGGTGCTTAATGTCATGATTATCAACCAGGAAACACACAAACTGCATGTTTGATATTTAAATGTATCCAATCTTGAGACTCTTAATCTCACAGTAAAAGCATTTATGCCTTTTCGATAAACGTGTTTACTTTTCCTATTTGTATAGGGTAATTGATTTTCTGGCTGTGCCGGCATTATGCATTTTGCTTGCCTTGTTAGACTATGCAACAGGACCCGTATCAGAAGATTGTCCTATTCAGAGGTAAAGATATGGACAAATAGAAGACAGAACATAGAGTATATTGCCTGGAATGGGACTGCAGGATGTGCATAACTATCCATTATCTGTTCTACTTTTATTCTACTATTTTCTATTTAGTGCACCCTATATATATTTGGATGTTTTCATGAATGTATGTACACTTGTGTATGGGTGAATGAATGCATATTTATGCACTTATCCAAATTATAGAAGTATTACTTGGGTAAACCTGTTTATGTCTTGTATCACTTCTCTTTTTCATTGGTTAAATGACACAAACAAAACGAGAGAGGACACACAGCAGTCCCTGTGAGCTGGACTTGAACCCTCAATGTTACCATCTAGTCCATCTAGCAATTACCTCTAACCACTGTGGAAACCACTTAAGTGTCTCTCTCATAGCAAATGAGTGCTAAGGAACACTGGTTGAGAGAGACTGTGATATTCTAGTGGGAAAGTGTATAATGTATAATGTTTACTTTATCTTGCCGTGCACTTTACTTCTATGTTTCGTCAAAATGGCCACTTGAGGGATGAGGCAATAGACAAAGGGGAGAGAAACACTGACCATGAGCTAAGTGTCTTCACAAAAAAATCCATATTTCTTACGCTTATGCAGTCTTCCAGAAAATTCAACTCTAAGAGCAGCCTCATTCTCCGTCTTTGTTCTCTTTTTTCTCCCCTTTCATCTTTCGCTCCTTCATTCTTAAAGAATGCTCCATTTCATGTCAGTGCCTTTCAGTGCTCACTGCAGGATTGATACCTGCAGGGAGCAGAGAGGTGATGGAGAGATAGCTATAGGAAACAAAATATGTTGGCCTTTCAAAGGGCCTACAGCTTTAAAGTGTCTGTTCTCAGGTAAACGGATTTACGCGTGCTTCTCCACAAAGAGGCTCAAATTACTCTTTTGCCCACACATTTTCCTTATCTTGCTGTCTCTATCACTTTCTCACACTTAGATTTCTATTCTGTCCTTCCCTCACTCCTATTTCCACCGTCGTCTTCACATCCTTATCTCGTTTTCTCTTTACTCTTCTTTTCAATCACTGGCTATCTATCTCTTTGCTCAATTTCTCTAATTCACCCAACCTCTATGCATATTTCTGCTTTCTCTCCACCTGCCTCAGTTCCCGTCTCCTCCTATTTAAAGTCCCGATGCTTGATAGAATCATGTGGCCCACTGAATGATAAGCGGTGATTAAAGTGTTGCGATACAGTGATAGCAGAGGATAGCGAATCATGTCAGTTGAAAACCAATTACTAGGTACATGTCAGACCTTTTAAAAGAGACAGATGGGTCACAGAGCATACTGTATATTCTACATTCCCATAATAATCTATTCCATGCGAGTTGGCTGACTGCACTAGATTTTATGTCTCTGTTTTCATAGGTTAAGTAAAACTTATCAGCTTTAAGTGTAACAGTTTTTGAAGCCTCATGTTACAGCCACTTATCACTTGACAGTTATTTGTAGAATATAAAATCAACTATATTGCATTCTTCTTTACATATGGTGAGAATTCTTTAAAAATGTACATGTTGTTACAGATACCATTATTTCAGTATTCTGTCCGTCAGACAGGTGATATTGTGGAGACTGTAATGCCATCAGTTTGAAGAGGAAGCCAGGCACAGGGGCAGTCATGGCAGCAGTGGTCTCATAAAATCTTGTGATTTTCCACTTCCAAGATGAACCTCTTGTCGTGGCCTTATGGCCTGGTGCCACCGGTCATGATGTAATGTTGATGTAGTGATGTGATTCACGATCAGGAGTCTGCATAAGGTGTTTTACTTTGAAAATTGACCTCTATACTCTATGCCGTTCCTGTGTCTGACTTCCTGTCTGGCTCATTTGCTCTGTGCAGCTTGACGTGGCTTCTAGCAAAAATAGACAATAATAGACAACAATAGGCGTGTATGTTTAGTGGAGCAGAGCTGAGAGCCGCTTTAGGGACGCTTCTGAAACACGCTGCGGTGCGTCTGGTGGGATCACAAGCATTGATTAGAATGGCCGTAATCAGCTCCTGCGGACGCGTTGCAGCCGACCATGCCCGGTGGACTTGAGACTGTGGTTACTCTTGCCAATTCAAAATCTAAATTTTGGTCTTATGGTTGTCGAGAAAAGCAAAGGACATACATACAGACAGATATTCCCTCCTTTATACTTAGACTAGTGCAGTGCCCATTCAAAACATGCCTGTTCGGAAGGGGCCAATTGCTTGGCTTGCGGCCGCTACTCCAGCACATGGAAAAATTTATACAGTTGATGTGATGTGTGAATGAGTATATACACTAATGACATGAGAGAAACTAACATTATATTATACACAAATGTTATAAATAATAAGTACTCTAATGGTAAATAAATGGTCTTTTCTCATTTCAAGTAGCCTAAAATAAAGGATGCATTTAAAAATAAAATAATGCGCATCCTTAAATAAAGAGGATTGATCATATTAGGCTCTTAGATTGTTCCTATTTTCTGTGCCTTCAGTTCAGATTTGAATGAGTATGTTTGCTCAAAAGATTTGTGCTTTGTCTGTAGTGGCCCTTTACAGTCAACATGGTCTCAGAACATATGAGACAAACTGGTTTTGAACTGCCTGTGAAAGTATTTCCTTTGTTTTGCATGTGTAACTACAGTCATTGTGTATTGGGCTCTGAGCGCCTCCAAAATGTGGGTGACCTACACTCAACAATATACCTGAATGCCTCCTGTGAAGTCACTCGTTGCTGATCTGCTAAATGTGCTGCTAACACTACTTTCTGTCTAGACACGGGGCATTCTTGGTTAAAAATTTGCTGTTTTTTGTTTTCGCTGTCTACTTTTCTCTCTTTAGAGCACTTTTCTCTGACTCATGTCACGCCTCATCTCTGGTCTCTCGTCTGACATGCAGGAGTCAGTTGGCAGAGCCCTGAAGCTCCACTGCCCCTGCATGGTGAGTGGCTCGCTGATTGCTGGTTTATTCAAAGTTTATTAATATTAAATGTATCTCATGTCCAAATTGCACCAAATTCAAAATGCACTTCCTTGGTTCCCCAGATACACACCCACCAAGTGTGGAGTCAATTGGATGAATGATTCAAGAGATACACAAAGGACATACATACATACATACATACATACAAACAGAGATTCCTTCCTTCAGTAGAGAGATGGATGAAAAACTGTGTGTCTCTCCACTTCCCCTTTCTTTATCCATCCCCCCCTTTTCTCCTCCCTTCTGCAAAGTCTACTTAATGTATGGTCACCTGTTGTGTAGCTGACATTTAGGCAACGTCTCATCATGCTGTCAAGTCTGATCACAATTTAAATCCTTACAGAAACATACGGGAAGTGCTTGGACCCCCCACCCCCACCCCCACCTCGCCAAACACCCTTCTCTTTCTGCTATTTTAATTACACAGTGACATTTACTTTATGGGTTCCACAGCAAAAAAAAAAAAAAAAAAGAAAGTGCATGTTAACCCAAGTGCATATGGCATATGGTTCAGACACACACTCACATATCTATGTCCACACACAGCCACCTACACACACATAAACGTCATTGCTATAGCCCCAGAGGACATGTGATTAAATGTCATATTTGTGCTGAGTCAGACACTCAAAAACACCATTCAAATTACGGGGAAGCCAGCAGGAACTCTGATGCCAGAAGAGACTGGAGCCTCATTAAAAGTTTAGCATTAGTCAAAATTTAGGATCTTCACAAAATGTGATAATTACCTATTCATTTTAAAAGCAAGATTTTTACTGCAGTGGTTGATTTAAGATATAAGAATTGAGTCATGCTAATGTGTTGACCACTGGCTTGCATTCAAAGTTAACAGCAGCATGTGCACATTAGAATTTCTCTTAGGAGCTTTTTGATTTTCTCTTTATATGTTGGGTATTTTCTTCACATTTGATTCCATAACACAATTTTAAAATGGTATTGATTACAAAGAACACCCTCTGAAGCCAGTCTGTGATTTGAACATTGTTCAAAAACAAGCAGAGGAATGCTTGGTATAATCAATTATTTATACTGATATCACACTGATATCAATTTAGCCCATGCTGCCAATTTAATGAAGACATTGATCAGAATGGAAGTCAGTCAAACTGGGCTGTTGTGGCCTTGACAGTTTACACTGCATGAGAAAAAAGACATCAGCTCCCAGGGTCTTAATCACAGAGAAAGTATCTTGTTCCTTAAACGTATAATTTGCAACATGTATCATTCAAAAGTAATCGCAATGCTTTGTGTGCTGCAGAAAATCTAACGATTAGCCCCTGCACATTTGTTGTCAAGCCTACCTGTCACAAAAGCAATGTTGCTACTTCAAATATTTTCCCCCAGTTTATTGAAGAGAATAAACATCGCTGAAGAGGCTTTTCCATCAGCATTTCATTCAATTCACTCATTCAATTAAATTGAAAAAAACTAAAAATCTTGCCTTATCCAGTTCTGCTTTTGTTATTTTTTTGTTTTTGTTTTTTTTGTTTTGTTTTTTTAAGTCAGCCATAGCAAGTGGGAGAGACATAATTGTATACGGGCAACATGAGTCTGCCTCTCTGTCTGTTAGCATCTGTCTGACCTGTCTGTCTGTCTCTTTCTTTGACTGGCTCTCTGTCCATGTCAGCCTTCATCCTTTTTAGTCTGTCTACCTGCATGACTATCTGTCTATTTCACATCCATTTATCTACATAATAACAGCACGCACACGCGCGCACACACACACACACACACACACACACACACACACACACAGGCAGTATATGAATAAAAATGTATTAAACCCCATTACATGGAAGTAAGAACAATCAGCTGCACACAAGAGCACCTGCAACCTCTCCATCTTTGTTGCTAACCCAGAAGCCCTGCAACTCTTTTAAATATACATGAACCCACACACACACACATACACACACACACACACACACACACATACACACACACACACACACACACAAACAAAGGTGAACAAATGGTAATCAGACTGTGATTATGGGTCTCGGTGAAACAATGGAGACAATGGCCAAGGTGTGCCAGTGTTTTCCCCGCCATTATAACAGCTAATTTCTATCTGTATAATGCAATAACCCACTAAATAAATCAGATTGTGTGTGTGTGTCTGTAGGTGCATATGTGTGTCTCCATGTACTGTATGTGTGTGTGTGTGTATGTGTGTGCCTGAGAGGTTGACAAGGTCTGAATGATTAATGATCACTGTACAATAGAAAACATTAAAGGTCTAAAGGAACACACAGATACACCCAAAAAGTAATGAATTCTCAAGCAGTGTTTAATATCAACTACATGCCTCGAACATACAGAATACTTTTTTTAATATGGCAAAATTCTAATTTCTTTATCTGTGTGTCTACGAATGTGTGTCTACAAATGTGTGTGTGTGTGTGTGTGTGTGTGTGTGCGTGCGTGCATGCGTGTGTGTGTGTGTGTGTGTGTGTGTGTGTGTGCGAGCATGTGTGTGTGTGTGTGTGTGTGTGTGTGTGTGTGTGTGTGTGTGCGTGCGTGCATGTGTGTGCCTGTGTGTGTGTGTGTAAATAATCCCTGAAACAGCAGATGTGAATAATAGCTTCGAACATGCGCTTCATGCAATTAACTGTGAGCCAGAGCAGATAGACTCCACAGTCGATACCTCTTGTAATGCTGGCAAGGGACGTAAATAAAAAAGAAAAACCGTTTCTTCTGTGTGTGTACGTGTTTGCACGCATGAGTGCATGTGAATGTGTACTATAAGGATCCAGGCTTTGGAATGTTAATGGTTGTGTGTTGAGGTGAGTGCTGGGGGATGTGAATACAAGAACCAGTACTTGTTGTGTGTGTGTGTGTATGTGTTGAGCTCCTAAGGGAGAATGGCCACATAAAACAACACAAGAGCCAGTAAAACATCCAACAGTGTGGTGGGGAAGGTAATACAATTACTAAAACAATGCAGACAAAGCTGGGAGTGAGGGTAGGTGCATTTAGAATATTTAGTATAACTAAAATGGGAGAAAAAAGAAAGGCGAGACAAGGGGGACTAAATCTAACAGCCAAAGAAGAAAAGTGCATTTGATGGCTCAAGGATGGAAGGAAGAATAGGACATTGCAGTGAAGAAGGAGAGCAAAGGTAGGAATCAAGGTAAGCAAGGCAGAGAAATACAGATAGAAGAGAGAACAGGTAAGCTACAGTACAATAAAACACTGTACTGACAGACAGTGGGATAAACACAAGGCTCTAGCCTTGAGGGACACAACAGCAACCTCAGTTTAACATGCACACACATAAGCAATCAATGTAAAATAAAATAAAACACACTGGGAGGTGTGCACACACTGACACACTGTCTCTCATCCACACATAAACAAACAATCTGCCCCTATTCTCTGAGCCTCTGAGCCTTGCATTGATTGTTTAGAGCCGCAGGTTCTGTATTGATTTCCCTTAATCAGTTTTAAATGAACAATTATGGCCATGTCACCAGCTGTTACTTGCAGCTAATCCACAACAGTCTGACTATTTCTCTTAATAATAACTCATATACTTTAGATGCAATATTGTAATAAACATAGCATATATTGTTGTGAGATTACTCCTCTCCCCTGTCTTGTTTTCTCATTAGAAATGAGAACATGCAGTGACATTTAGAAGACAAATGCACAAACACTGAAATTTGGAAATATGGCCTGCCCTAATTAGGCAGCTTTGTCACTTTGTTACCAAGAGTATAACAGACACAAGTGAATTTTATTTAGAACATTGGTTTGTGCATTTCTTATTTTAAGTCTTTATACCACATGATCTCCTGTTGTTAGGAGCAAGTGAAGCCCAATTAGTGAAGACACTGATGTTAATGTTATGCATACATCCAATTTGATTCATATAGGATACGCTCAAATGCCTTTTTACAGTTTATATAGAATGTCATTATAGTTCCTCCTTACTCAGTTCCTCACATGCACACATTACGAGTTCTAAATGTGATGATCAGTATACATGTCTAATGGACTCCTTCTTTGTTTTCTTCCTTTAACAAAATGATATTGACATGTACAGTACTGCTTGAAAGTTTGTGAACCCTTTAGAATTTTCTGTATTTCTGCATAAATATGACCTAAAACATGATCAGATATATCCTAAAACTAGACAAAATGAAAGCAATTGAACAAATGAGACAAAAAAAACCAACCATTTTTTTCATGTTTTTCATTTATTTATTGGGGGAAATTGTCCAATCTTACACATTTGTGGGAGGCAAAAGCATGTGAACCCCTAAGATTATCAATTCATTTGAAGGGGAAATTAAAGTTGGGTGTTTCAATCAATGGGATGACAATCAAGTGTGAGTCTGGGAGACCCTGCCTTATTTAAAGAAGAGTAATCTGGGTCTTCACTGTCAAACTCTGAGCTTCACAACACAGGTTTGTGGAAGTGTGTCATCGCTCAAACAAAGGAGATTTCTGAGGACCTTAGAATAAGAGTTGTTGATGCTCACCAGGCTGGAAAGGGTTACAAGACCATTTCTGAAGAGTTTGGACTCCACCAGTCGGTTGTCAGGTAGATCATATACAAATTGAAGACATCCAACACCACTGTTGCCCTCCTCAGGAGTGGTCGAACAACAAAAATCACACCAAGAGCAGGCATGTAATAGTCCAGGAGGCCACAACGGACCCCAGGGTAACATCTAGGAAACTAAAGGTCTCTCTTGCAGTGGCTACAGTCAATGTTAAAGAGTCCATCATTAGGAGAACATTGAACATCAATGGTGTGTATGGCAGAGTTGCAAGGAAAAAAGCCACTTCTCTCCAAACAGAACATTGCTGCCGTCTACGGTTTGATCATGACCACATGGATAAGCCAGAGGGTGATTGGAACAATGTTCTGTGGATGGATGAGACCAAAATCGTTTTTTTTGGCTTGAATGAGAAGCGTTATGTTTGGCGATGAGCAAACACTGCATTCCAGCAAGAACCTTATCCTATCTGTGAAACAAGGTGGTGGTAGTATCACAGTTTGGTCTGCTTTGCTGCCTCTGAACCAGGACAGCTTGCAATCATTGATGGAGCGATGAGTTCTGCGTTGTACCAGCAAATTCTACAGGAAAATGTCAAGGTATCTGTCTGTGAACTGAAGCTCAACAGAAAGTGGGTCATGCAGTAAGACAACGACACTACACGACAAGTCGTTCTACCAAAGAATGGTTAAAGCAGAAGAAAGATAATGTTTTGGAATGGCTGAGTCAAAGTCCTGACCTCAATCCTGCAGAAATGCTGTGGAAGGACCTGAGGCATGTAGTTCATGCAAAGAAGCCCACCAACATCCCTGAGTTGAGACTGTTCTGTAAGGACGATTGGGCTAAAATTCCTCCAAGCTGATGTGCAGGGCTGATAAACAGTAACTGGAAACGTTTGGTTGAAGTTATTGCTGCAAAAGGGGGTCAGACCAGTTACTGAAAGCAAGGGTTCACATAATTTTGCCTCCCATAAATGTGTAAGATTGGATAATTTTCCTCAATAAATCAATGAAAAAGATGAAAAAAAATGTTTTTTTTTTGTCTCATTTGTTTAACTGGGTTCCCTTTGTCTAGTTTTAGGACTTGTGTAAATATCTGATCATGTTTTAGGTCGTATTTATGCAGAAATATAGAAAATTCTGAAGAGTTCGCAAACTTTCAAGCAGCACTGTATATAACCATCTCAGGCAATGAGGCTCAAATACAAATGTTGTAGAACATAACACTTGCAACATTTGCATTTATTGATCACAGATTTCACAAAATCCCAAATTATTACCCTAAATATTTTATTTCTTTAGGCTTCTTTAGCTTGCCTTTATCCACATTACGTCTGCATTCTTCTACCTTCACTGTAGCATGAGCATGGCAGCACATTTGCTGCTACGTGAGCCTCATCATATTTTTCTGTCATCCTGTCTAGATATAGCTTGTTTATCTCTCTGTCTATGTCTATCTAGCATCCATTTAACAAGCTCTTTTTTAAATTCTAAATATTAAAATTTTTACAGTGATACCATTACATTCTTCTGTATCTTATCAGGTATCAGAATTTGTGCTTTTTCTGCCTGTTCCTGTTCTTCCTCCTTCTTGCTGCCTTGCCGAAATGATTGTCATACATCGGCACTATTTCTTTCTCTCTCCTTAAAAACTATTTACATTTATAAAATATGAAGAACCATGAGGGGAAACTACCGCAGCTAATACTACTAGCTGCATCTGTGAGGAGGTACAGCTGAACATAACAAAACCTGGATTATGCTATGGCTCTAATATATAAATGCATTTCCTTTTAACTGATTGAGTTGAGAGTATTATTCGTCATGTGTGTCTGTGTGTATACACACACATATGTGCTTATGTGTGTATAACTGCACGTTTGTTTGAGTCTGCGGGTATGTGTATTTTGTGTACTGGATATGAGTGTGTGCATGTGTGTGTGTTGTCTGTGGCTGAAAGAGAAAGAGATTTATCCCTCTTTCCAGGACCTTGGAGAGCAGTTACTTCAGCAAATCAAGCCAGCCCAGGACCCAGGAACTGAAATAAGGTCTGATTGTTTTTTATTCCTCCTGTTGTTCTGTATTACTGCTCCCTGGTGAGAAAGAGCGGCTAGCCACTGCAAGTCCCGGTTTTATTGCTCTAACCTACATTTCAAGAGAGAATTAGTTTGGAATTTTCACAAAATATTTTTACATGCAAATACATTGATGATTTTATATTAACTATTCTGCTACCATCATCTGGTTTCAGTTGCATGCTCTGTTACTAGTAGTAACCCCTATTGGCACAATTATATACCACATTGTTATATTCAGCCTTTTGTCAAACCTGTGACTGAGCAAATATTGACAAGCATCCTTTATCTACTCACCATGCCACTGTTGGAGCATTATCTGTACTCTTGTTATTACAGCTGTTTTGTGATTGTTGATTTGTGACTTAGTAGAATTTAGTTTTTCTATGATCAGCTTACTGCTAACCATGTTAGCGACTTTACTAGCTATCTGGAGCTTATGATTTTCTAATGCAACTTTTTAACTGAATAACTGTTGAATTAAGCTACTGTTTGGATAACTGTTCTGTATTTTACTTTTTTTTTGTGGACTTTAGGTATATGTGAACTGGAGTAATTACAGTGCTGTACTTCCTAAGTTGACTTAATATTGATCTTTGCTGGTGATACTTTGTTTCATCCAGGCATGAACAATGGAACTAATTTCACAGCTAGTCTAGTCTATTCTTTTGTAAATCCAGTTTTCTTTTTACCGCACTAATTCATCTTGACACAAGCCTTCATCTGTCTGTTGTTCATGGTATCTTCTTCTGATTTGTTGTCCGCATCATTGAATTTGTTGTCCAATACTGTTTTCATAGTTTCACAATTGCTTCCAGTAAAAACTTCAAAGGCAATCCACTGTTTTCTTTTCAATCTTAATTTTCAGTGTGTTTAGCTCTCTGCATAGCTGTTCATCTAAACGCATAGTGAGGGCAGAAGATTAACAGTTACTGCTGCTAACCTGGATATGTAAACAAGGCTATTGATGGATGCATCACTTTATTCTTTTTTCTCATGAACAAAGTTAATGTGGGGTCTAATGTTGAAAAAACGTTAATCAAATTTTATTCATTGCAAGAATATTTGCTACAAATAGTGCTGCTACAATTATGGTGAGGGCAGTGTGAACACATGCAACATGTGATTTCTTAACTTTTTTTTCCTTAATCACAGTAATTGTGATCATTTATATTATTACTAGGGCTGTCAATCAATTAAAAATAATTAACTAATTAATCACAATTGTGATTAATCGCTTTTCTCTTCTTAATATTGAAGCTTGTAATAATGGATATCGAAATGTAAAATTACGGAATCAATGTAGAATCAACACCAAGGAAGTATATTTAAATTCAAATACTATTGTTCAATAGCATCTTTTTAACTTTGAACACAGATTCTCTTGACGGATTTCAAGATTTCAGATTTCCAATAAAATCATCAAGGCCAGTGACTGTCAGCTTGAAAGGCATATTTCTTATTCACACTAACAGAATGACAAAACCCAGGCCTTTATGTTAGAATGCCAGTTGAATTTCAAAACCATCAAGGCCGTTAAAATTAGATATCAGCTTAGAAGGCAATACTTTCTTATATGCACTAATATAAAAGATAATTAACAACAATAAAGATGTTCCATGTTCAAGTGTCAGTTGAATTTCAACAAGGTCCACAATGGTCCATGCAAATATGAAAAAAGAACAAGGAAAGATTCAGATTCATACATGGAAGACACAGAGAGAGCAAGAGTTCAAAGGGACCTCTTTTCCATTGCCAAAATTTAGCCTAATTTTGGAGCATTATTTATTGAGCACACTACATTTCATGTGAAAAAAAGGTATATTACTCACCACAATATTTATTCAGGATGAGTGTAGGATGATCTCAATCATTAGAGAACTATACAGGTGGACTCACAACTCAAATGTGAGGAGAAAAAAAAAAGAAAACGGTAAGTGAATATAAATTGGAGGGAAAAATATGCCAGATGCAGAGGGAAAAGCTTTTATTTGATGTTAGGGTTAAAATGTCTGTCAAACACAATGATGAAAGAACTGAGCAGAGCATGAGAGGAGCAAAGACAAGTGAAGGAGATGAAGACGGGAGGAGATTGAACGTGGGGTGGGTGGGGGGCGGGGTGGGGTGGGGGTGGGGATGAGGAGGGGGGGATGAGAGCGCTGTTGGAAATAATTGCGGAGCAGGATATGGATGGGCCTAGACAATCTGTACTCTGTGTGTGTGTAAGCCAAGAATGATGTGAGCAAACATATGAAGCAAAAGCGGAAGTCGTAGAGGTCACAGGGAAGGAACTAAGCAATCCTTGTTTGTCACCATCTCTTTTCCTCTTCACTCCCTTTCAATCTGTCTGTCTTGATTAACTTTTCATGGCCTCCAATAAGTTTCACACTGGAGAAAACCACCATCTCTCCTCTGTCTGTCTCCCCTTAATCTATTAACTTTTGTGTTTTGCACTGTTACATGAATATAATTTTATATCATTTATTTATGTTTCATCATCATAACCTCTCAATGTCTCAAAACAGCTCAATTTAATTTCAAATAAATGGATTTCAAATAGTTTAGTGAGCTAAACTGCAATCATCCCCAAGTTTAAAAAGGTTAATATCCTAAACAGACACATTTCTTGCTTCAGTGTAGAAAGAATTATTGTCATTAATTATAGCAGTTACTATACTCATGTGTCAGTAAAATAAAGTAATCTGTGGTAAATGGAAGTCTAAAGAGAGATATAACATTTCCTCTCTGACCAAATTCTGTCACTAAATCAGACATGATTTGATAATGAAGACAATATTTATGCCCTCTCTCTGTCTTGTCCTCTCTTTTTCTCCTCACACACAAATAAACTACTAAACGTCAAGGAGCTGCCAATCAAACAACCAACAAATATTCCCTGTGCAATAATGCATTGGTATAAAATCTGTCTGGCTGCATAATTTGCTCTCTCTCTCAGACCGTGACCCCTAATAAACTCCAATACCCATAATTCCCTCTGGCCTCATGTCATGCCTTATTGGCTGCCTAATTCACAGAAAGAACGAGAAGAAGGGAGACACAGGGATTAGAAAGACCATTAAATTGCTTAAAAGAGCTAGAAGGAGAGAGAGCTTATAGGAGAAAAATGATGCAGGACAGATAGAAAGAAATTAAAGGGGATCATCAAACCGTGAAGCACTCAGGGCAGCGGGTGAGCACATCTAGCCAATCAAGTGCAGGCTAGCCAAAGGGGCCAGATTATGACTGGCTGGTAGAAACAGGGTTATTGTTCGCCAATTAATGCCGGGGCATGATTGTTTGGCTGGGTTTTCTTCTTCTATCATGCTCTTTCTTCCTCTCTCACAGCCACCCACATCCCCTCCTTCCATGTTGTATTTCAAGTTGGAAAGAAGATGAGACAGTGATGATTAAAGTGAAAAATGGTGCCAACGTTGCCATGGTCTAAGGCTAAAGAGAAAAGGAAAGCAGGCCAACACCGACCGTGAGAGAGGTTGGGTTGGGGTCAGTTGTAATCCGTAGTTCCTTTCCAGTTTCGGAGGGTCATTCCGAGTCTGAAAACTTGAGAGGATACTTCTGTTTTGGAAAGCTGGCAGGGGATTAGCTTGTTGTTTTGCAGAGATACTAAGGTTTGCAGTTTAGAAACATATGGGATTATAAGATACCATTATCTGCTATTTGAAAGTAATGAGTTTCAAAGAACCACTGATGCTTTGGCAACATTGTTCTTGAAACTTTCATGCCAGTAAAGCCCATTGAATTGAACGGAATTGAATTGCAAACTTGCTTTTCATTGACAGACTGTGCTGTTTTCCAAGATTCAAGATGCATTGCTTTTTTTTCTGATTTTGTCTATTTTCTCACGGTCAGGTAAGTCCAACTTCCTCTGCACTGGAGTTCATGTCAGTGCACAAACTGTTGTATGCCCATGCAGGGCAGCAGACAAACATGTTCTACTTCTGTTACACATGTGTTGACAGCTAAATCTTTTCACCTGCCAGTGATTCATGGAAAGAGTGGAAAAAATGGAGGGTTCTCACTTTCCCCGCCAGTTTGACTACCCCAGTGTACAGGTGCCCCAACTATCCAGTAGGAGTCACTAGTGCAGCCAGAACACTACCTGGCATTCCCAACCTTACAACGTCCACTGGAACACATGATCGTGCCATTTACCCCTGTGTAGCTACAGCCTGTGAGATTTCTACATGTTGTTCACAGGATTATATTCAATACTGTATCAGTTACTCTACTGACATATATCCCTCATAGCCACACATAATCACATAATTATGTTGATCCTTTCACCATTAAGTTCAATTTAAAGATTACACACAGCAGGGACAGCCCTCTGTGTCATAGGGAAACACTGGATTAGATGGTATATAACGGTTATGGTGATACATGGAAAAAATCATTGAAGCGGGTATTAGAAGATTTAATTTAAAATATGGAAAATTGGATGATTTACTTAATGTCACATGGTTACTTCACCTAATCATCTGACATTTATATGACCGAGTGAAATTGACCTTCAAAGAGATGCAGCTAATGTGAAATATATGTGAATAATCAGATGATACTCAGATGAAACTAAAACTGGGTCCTTTTCCCTCTGCTCTTCACTGCTTCTTGGAGTAATACTGGAATTGATCCCAAATCAAACTGTGATTCAAATGTGTGGCAGAGTAGTCAGGGCAGGTATGCACAGCTGTTCCTCTTTCAGTTGGCAAGAATTGGTTGTTACACCTGTTTTGCCTTGTAAACCAATGATTTGCTTAGTGAGAGTACTAGAAGGGCGTATTAATAGTCTGTAAGGAGTTTCAGAAAGAGGGGAGGAATGAGTATGGCTTCCCATCCCTGAGGAAAGCGGACAGCCGTGCGAGGGATGATGCCAAGTATATGCTGCATCTGGAAGCAAGAGACAAGAACTGTGGGCATTGGATGTTGAGTGTCTGCCAGCTGACAATTGTCTAGACCAAGACAGACGGAGGAGAGCCCTCCATCTACAATCTGCTGGCTTTCTGAGATTGTGAGCCGAACAGAAGAATGCAGAGGACAGAAAAAGGATGTTGCCAAGCTCTGCTATGCCAACTGCAGGATTCAGGAGCCTGTTGCATCAGCTGTGACTCAGTTCAACAACGTCTTGATATACTTACTGCAGATTAGAACAAGGTTGTATGATGCACATTAGTAAAAAGTATAACAGTTACTCACAACTAAATATGTTATACACATTTATTCTTTCCAGAGGCAACAGTACATCAAAGCCAAAGAGATGCGACGCACTGAACGACAGAAATAAATCCCTCGATAATAAGCAGACATTTGAAAAGATTTTTATTTTAGATTTGTAGGAACAAATATACAGAAAGTATTGCTGCAACTCAGTGAAGAGATAAAACAGATATCCTGCCTTGAGTATTAAATTGATGTTTCCTCTGTGAACTTGCTTATCTATTGTCTTACTTCTCTATTTCAGTGTTTTAGTTTTCAGTCTCTATCTTCCTGTGCCCATACACATCATATTTCTATTTTGGATACCTCACCACCTGCCTCTCATTGTCTCACTTTCTCTCTCTCTCTCCCTATGTGTGTGTGTGTGTGTGTGTGCTCTTTCAGTCATCCCTCGCTGCTGCCCTCTTTCACTTTTCCTTCAATCCCTTTACACTCAATATTACTCTGTCTTTCACACACACTTATGCCATCCTTCCTCACCTTCCCACCTTTAATAATGTTCCCATCAGTCTCATTCTTTGCAACCTTACAATATAAGTCCACGTTCTGTATAGGGTATAGGGAATGTACTGTATGCATGCATACATTGACGCACGCTAGAGTATAAACATCTGCAGGGAGCGACTAATTGTTTCGTGCAACTCACACACTTGAATACTCCCCCACTCCCCCACATGTACACTCGCAAGTACACATGCACACATACACACCTGTCATCTATTTCAGTGTAAACCAACCTGCTGCATTAATCAGTAAGCCTTTATCATATAATATATCATATATATATTAAGGCAGATAACGTTGTCCCCACAAGAACAACGAAATATGATCACACACCCACACATTTGCATTCAGGGCCCCGGCCACTTGAGTATACCTCTCTATCAGAGTGGTAAATGTCAGAGAAAGAGGGAGGAGTGAAGAACCAGTAGTGTGTGTGTGTGTGTGTGTGTTTGTATGTGTGTGTTTTGTGTGCGTGCGTGGGTGCATGTGTGTGGTGTGTTTGTGTGTGTCGGATGACAGAGAATGAAGTGAAGAGCTGGCAGACAGTCCATAAAGGTTAATTAATATGGAGACAACTAGCTAGCAGGGGCCCGCTATTACATGGATAGATTTTTAATATACATGCACACACTCACACACAGACTTGAATAAAGGGTCTCTCCACCGACACCTCCCCTGCTTATATCAGAAATGTTGTCCGGACAGATGCTACAGTGTTGGCAACAACATTGCAGCAAAATGCATCATATAATTCAGTATTTACTACCATTCTCAGGCCATCAAATTAACAACATTGATGCAGCACCAATTAGTCAGTATAAATATTGCAGGGCAGCAAACTACAGTTTTCGCTGTATACAAACACACATGTACACATCCCCATGTTCACACACAAGGGTTACTTTGTGGGTGTGTGGGTGGTGAAAAACTCTGGGTTTTTTTACACAGACTGGCCTGGCCGACGGGGGTGGGGGAGTGTCGTGCTGCTGCTGCTGCTCCTGCTGGGCCGACGACACATCTCTCTCGCTCTTGTTTTTGTATAACGGGCTGCTTAAGCGGCCCACATAGTGCTCAAACAGCCCACATAGCAAACGGCCCATCGGGATTTCTCCCAGCGCTCCCTATGGCCAGTCCGACTCTGGTGGGTGGTAGATGTCTGCCTGCGCTCAGCAATTGTTTTGGAGTATATATGCTATAGGGGGTTAAGGTATATTTGCATTGGGAACACTGATAGTTTTCCCACAGTTCATTTTCTGGTATATAAGATGATTATGCATCACAATCTGTAGGTTGAAAACGACTTGACAAGTGGTTTTTAATATAGCAAGACTTGCATTTTTGCATATGACTGTGGAGATAAGAATAGATGCGGCTATGTTTGAAGTACATAACCGACATTCAAACTGACAAGTATGAATACTGTGTGCCAATTGGTGAAAACTACATTATGTATGGGATCTTATCTCCAGTGGAAAAGCAGAGATGTTAATACGTTCAGTGCCTTGATGTAAAACTTTAACTTGAAATTTACATATATGCAATCCAGAAAACCATTTACATTTTTTATGATAATCAAACAAATCTTGGACATGCATTTAATGCATTGTCAGAGGTTTTGCTTCTGAACTGTTGAGAAAAACTTCAGTATAGAGCCAGGTCCTGCCTCAGTTTGGGACGGATGCCTATTTGCCTTTAATCCATGGCTTCCATTTAAGAATGTTTTTTTTTGCATACTGGGTTTTCCATCTATCTTTCTTAAAAGCCAAAATGCCCTGTCCATTTTCTGAACTAAATGGCTATCTGCACTGGCTACTAAAACTCTAACATGCATTTTTACCTCAGATATATAACAGTTACTTCGTTTTCAACAGCTCCCATGAGGGTTTTAATTGCACAGTCACTGTTTATAAAGTATTGTTTTTAAACTTCTACTAGAATAATTAAAGAGACTTTGTGGGTGACCCCTGGAGTCACTCAATGATAATATTTTAAGTCAGCTGTCAAAGGGCACAGAATGGGGCTGATCAACTGACAAAACTAACTGAATAGTGGGACTGGGTGTAAGTGTTAAAAAGAGTGGGCTATTTTTCATATGGCACAAGATGTGCTCATCTAGAGCCAAAGTCAGACTAGGCTCCCACTCTCTCCTCTCATTAAATGATTTAAACAGTGTTTGAGCAACTGTGGTGTCAAGATTTAACAGTAAACACTGAGCTTTTACTTAAGCATAATGATTAATTCTCAACCTTAGGGACAAATGTCTGTGAAAATCAGCCACATGAGATCACTCCATTTTGGTAGCTCATCAATGCAAAAGATCAAACTTGAATTGGGAGGAGGGACAGTAGCACATGGACTTAAATAACACAGAACCAAAATAAAAACAGCAAAAAAACAAAAACTGAGTCACTACAAGTAAGTGTATTAAAGAAATATTGGTTAGCTTAGCAAGCAACAAGAGATACAATTTAATATTTTGTAGATAGTCAAACCATGAACAATTTTATATACTGAACCATCATTTATGAAGTGCTGTCTTGCACAATATCATCCTCTGCCCATTCCATCCTCTTTGACAAGATGGATACTCTTTAGACTGACTCACAGCTTCTCTTTGAGTACATTACTCCTCTCTCATACCCACAAACACTAAAAAGACAAATCCAGATGATGGACCGCCTATAAAAGTACCCAACTAAGTTCACTGTACTTTTGAAATGCCAAAGGTCACAGTGAATTTAATGTCAGTAGCGTAAAGTTGCGAGGAAGATGAAATCTATTACTGGCTATGTTATAAAGATAAAGCCATAAATTGGCTCTGAAACTGATGAATCATTCAACACTGGTGAGAAATTGCACCATATCTGCCATCTGAATTTCATTCGCTCAGCATGAAATATATCTTGTTTAGCAAAGAACTGTTTTTCACTTGGGAATGGGCATCTGGTACGAAATGACAGTGGTGGTGGTGAGTCATAATGGATAAATGTGGTAAATGAGAATACAAGCCAATGAGAGGCCGACTGAGAGCCTGAGAGTTATTTGTAGTCTGTGAAGCACAGAGAAGACAAGCAATGCATTTTAGCTCGTCTTAATGAATACCCATTCCTACCTGATCTATAATAACAGTGCTGCTTATTCAAAAATAAATATGGAGGAAATTGCTTTCATTTTTGAAATATTTGCTTGGTTCACCTTGGTGAAATATGCTCACTTCACAATAAATGTTAACATTTCTTTCAATGCTTGTACAATATTTTGTGGCAGAAGGAGGAAATCATAGCAGCTGACATTTCGGAGAACTCACTGCAAAAATACTGTCTCATACCTCGTTGGCAGTTTAAATCATACTGTTTTGTACGCACTACTTCAACATCCACTCAGTTCATCAAACACACTCTCTCTCCATCTTTTACTGCATAGTCGTTCCTCCCCTTTGAAAGTACTTGTGTCTTCTTTGCTTTTGTCTCTCGTGTTCCATACACGGGGATCCACAAAGGTTATTAATAAATTAGCAGGTTATTGAGAACCGAGCCAGGATACTTGTGTTTTTGTTTTTGTTTTTGAATTTAAGTTCAAGATATAGTCAGCCAGTCAAACAGGAAATCCCTCCCAATCCATCTTTCCCAATGAAGCAGCCATCTTGTTTTTTTTGTGTTTGTTTGTTTTGTCCTTCCCCTGTTATTTCTCATAGGTCTTTCTCTTACTCTCCCTCCCTCTATGATAAATGGGACTGTATGTTGACAGGTGAGAGCTGGTTCTACCGCAATGTGAAATCCAATTCTTCACTATGGCAATGCTGCCAAAAACAGAAAACACACAACTATATACACTTAGATACAGTCTATTCTTTTTTTTTTCCTGAGCCTGAGTCAGATGCTAGGTTTCATCATAAATAGTTCACCCTCAAAACATTGTGCTGGGTTATATTTTCAAAATGTCACAAAACAGAAGCAAAACCCAGCATTGAGCTGGGAGGAGCTTGGCAACATTGGTTTATTAGAGACAGTATATACAGGGGATGGTGACACCTATACTTGACAATTTTGACTAATTTGGAGAATACATCTTTCCTATTTGCTGGTACTCTTCTTGTTTCTCATCCCCCTCTCTCATCTTTTTTTACAGTTCCTCTTTTCTCTTCCTGTAGCCCTTCTCTACCTTTTTGAGACAGACGCTATAGATTATATTTTCTTTTATTATACAGTATTTTCATGTTCTGAACAATTCACTTGTAATGAGCAGCGGGTCTTTTATTCCTCATACCCCTCCAATAACCAGATGTTGGCTTACCAGCATATCCGTCATATAAATTGGTTGGCTGTGTTACATTACAAAAATGCCTGGGACAAAAATGACAAATGTCAGCTCTTGCCATTACCAAAAATTATTATAGTGTGGGTTACTAGTAAACAACTCTCTGGAAGTACACCCATAATTCACACTGGTTTATGCCTTGTAGCATGATATAAGAATAAATAGTTTGTAAAATATTCTCATGAACCGCACTAGCCTGCCAACAAGTGCAAAAATAATCTGCTGACCATCCAACCACCACCCAAAAAAGATTAGATTAGTCATAGAGGACAAGGCGCAACCAAATAAGACTTTGAATGCATGCCTCTCACAAAGCTAGCTAGAGTCTGCAAATCAGCCAGCAAACCAGCCACTCAATAAAACATGGACAAGCCAAGCAATCAGTGAACCAGGCACTTCCCTACCCCGAAGATTGGATTAGTCACAGGGGACATGGCTTCAGCAAAGCCACTGTAACAGCTGCCCTCCAACTTGGTAATGTCAGACATTTCCTCCAGTTCAAGAGGACCTGATATTTTTAGTTTACCATGCTAGTGAAAAAACTATCTAAGCTATTGCTAAAAAATGTTATAACTGAGCATCATTAAGCATTCTTTCATTGCTGGAGGAGATGAGGAGGAGGAATATAGAAAAGAAACACAATTAGATTGTCCTATTTAATGTGTATGGGTGGAAGTACTGTAAAGTGTGTGCTTATGTGTGTGTACAATACCTGAGAGAATGGATGAAAGAATCCTGAGGATGAACCTTTGGTAGTTTTTATCTTCATTTAACCCTCTTCCAGAACTGTATAATTACTTGGCGAGTGATAAAAGCTAGAATAACTTCAGGTGGGCTGTCACTACATTAAATCTGTGCAAAAACACAACTGTTTAGCTGAAGGGTCATGTTTAGATTTTACAAACATTTGCATAAAACTATTTCAGTGACATTAAGATAGTACGCTTTGCATTCTCTTTAAGTTTAATGCAATTTGACCAGTAGTTGATTGATGTGATTAAATAAGCATTTTGTGGAAAATAAATCTGCAAACCAATTTAATGTAATTTAAATTACATATTTCATTGGCACCATATTTTCCCACCAAAACATAAAGCACATTTGAATTTAAAAGTTCAGACAAATGCCATTAGTCATCTCATATTCATTTTCAGCGAATTATCTCAAAGCCGAACATCACAGAAAACATTACAGATCTCCTGCAGCCTTCATGCCACAGAAGTACAATAATCTATAATGGATTTTATGCTTAATTATTATTTCTTATGCAAGAGGAAATGGAATTGATTAGCTTAACCATTTTAGAAACCAAATACTCTAAATAAGCCACTTTGAAGATTAAGCAGAGACATTTTCTTATTTTCCAGATGTTTGATTCCGTGTTCCACCTCAGTTTGTTCTGGATTGTGACCCATAAAATTAAGGATAAAAGAAGCTTCCTTCGTAGGGTGTCTGGGCTCATCCTCAGGGACGGGGTGAGGGCCTGAGACATCTGGAAGGAGCTCAGAATAAAACCCCAGCTCCTTCATGTTGAAGGAGCCTTTTGAGGTGGTTTCAGGCATCTGATTACGATGCCACCTGGACACTTCCCAGTGGAAGTATTCCAGGCACGTCCAACTGGGAGGAGAACCTGGAGCAGACCCAGAACATGCTGGAGGGATTACATTCCCCACCTGACTTGGGATCGCCATGGGATCCTCCAGGAGGAGCTGGAAACATTTGAATATCCAGCAAGCCTAAGGGACCCAGATTTCTTTCTCAGGAGCTGCAGGACAAAATCGATGCTATAACACCAGCAGAAAAAAAACATTGCTACTTTGCTATGTTTCTGCTGTGTTTGGTAACACTAGACATAAAACCTAATTTCAGCCCTGTCAATCACAACTCGATCTCAAGATCAAGCTTTAAAACAAAGACAAACTGGTATCACCATTGGACACTGAAATCAAACTTGTTAGCCGAGTAAAAATCCAACTACATCTCAAGGATATCAAACCTGTGTCCAATAACAAATGATTTCAAGATATTTATTACCAGCAACTGAGAGCCAGTACAATCTGCGTAGCCAGAAGGCTTTTTAGAAACAGGTGTACTAACTATTCATCTGTCTCCTTTGGCAATCCCCCAGCATGCTTTGCTGGCTACCACCACACTCACTGGATCATGTATTCAACTGGTAGTCTGAATCTTGTGTTGATTCAGTTCATAACCAAATCGGTACGTCTAAATGAATCAAACATTTGGCACAAAGGAGCTGTTTGTTCTTTTTTGTTTTCATGTCACACCTCTCTCTGCATGATGAGAAAAGAGGGAATCAATATGTCTTTTCTCTTTCTCCATCCTCCTTTTACAGTACATACATTTATATGCTTCATTTTTCATCTCTCTGCATTTGCTGGTCATTGTCCTTGATTCACTTTCTGGTGTATAATCTGTCTTCACCTACTTGTTTGTTTGTTGTTTTTCTTTGATTAGTTAACACATATACATCACCTGCCCTTTTTTAGTGACTGTGAAGTTTGTGTTCAAAGGACACAATCGATCATTCTGGATAAACCAGTTGTTTATCATTATATAGCTAATATTTTGAGGTAATAGAGATGGGCAATTTTACTATCAGCCAGGAAAAGAGTTAAAAACTGAGACAACATCTACGTAAGTGGATAACAACAAAGAGAGCTATGAGGAACAAACCAGACCATCTGTTCCCCGCCTTACAACCATCTTGTGGTGCTGTATTGATGATGACAATACAGCCTGAACCGAAAAATAAAATAAATAAATTAATAAATAAATATGATCAAAACTGATTTTGGCTTGTTTATAACAAGCATTCTGTTTGACAGTTGCCAGATGATACAACTTTACAGGAGTCATGCAGTTGTTTTTCTTCTATAATGACCATATGTCTATTAATGGGGACAAACACAGCATATTCCATTCCATCCTTATTTTACATTTCTGTTTGACAAGGTCACAGATATTTTCAACCACAGAACAACTTACAGACGATTTCATCTGTTTTGCTTGATTGACACTTGCAAATGCAAACATACACAGCAGGTCAAAAAACACATATTTAAAAGATTACATATGTCTATGTTATTTTAACCCCTGCATCTGCATATCAGTTATAACAGGAGTTTTTGACCCTTTGTTCTGTGTGTGGGTTGTGCACATTTATTAATCCACACATTGGCCGGTAGTAATTTTAACAGCACAGAAAAGTTCCGAGATATGGGAATCTGATGTGATGCTGAACCACAATGTCAGAAACCTTTAGTATTTTGAATTTGGAGTCTGAACTCTTTGTGTAGGATTTATTCCACATGCAAACAGGGTTTGTAATTTTAAGGCCTGCAGATTTCAATAAGCATGATGAAGTAGTCGAAGTTATTTGAAAGTTACTGTATAAAACCTCATCTATGGATTATTATGTCACAGGGGGCCGATGTTGAACAGAAGTACTCTCTAAAACACTTCTGATTCCAGTTTGAGTGGCAGCCATCCTTTTAATATCCACAGCGATGCTCACAGTAAACAATCCTTGACCTGAGGTCTAACTCACTTCTTTCCATCACTCCATCAATGATGTCTCGACAAAGTAAGTGCTGGGATGGACGGCATGATGAAAAGAGACGAAGGGGGATCGGGGACTGAGCCAGGGAGAGAATAGACTATACAGGGAGAGACGGAAAGAGAGAGAGAGACAGACAAGGAGCAAGAAAAAAGCTATCAGTGGCAAAATAGAGACAAAAGGAGAGCTTGAGAAACAGAGAGGGACTGAAATGGGCAAACCGACAGGGAGAAGAGAGAGTGATACAGATTAAATTCTGGCTGTGGATATTTAGAATAGGATAAGATCCCATGGCTTGGGTTTTGAGCAAACTAAGAAGCCCCACAATAGTCTAAAAAATACAACTACGACAGTGAAAGCACTTATTAGAGACTATTATTTAAAATAGCCGTGAGCAAAAATGTTGTGTGTGCCTATCTCTGTGAACATGAAAGTGGATGTGCATGAATGCCCATATGCATGTGCTGTTTTATGGCATGTATGCACTTTCATTAAAACAAAACTTGCTCTTCATCTGTTTCAAGTGTCACTGAGAGATGAGCTGACTGACTAAAAATTCAACAGTTCAGGCCTCTCATCTCCTGTAAAATCATGTGACCTCGTGCATCATAATGCACTTTTGACTGTTTGAACTAGAGAGGAGAAGGATTGAAGCTATGTTTAAAGCAGTCATGAATACAAAGGCATCAGATAAAGCAGGCATCAGTGAGAGAGACCGCAAAGCTATATAGGGCAGATGAGGGCAGGGTGAGTGACTGTGACAGGCCGATTCCACAGCTTACCATCACAATCCCACTGCTTACTCACTCACTTCCTTTTTGCAGCCTTATTCTCTCCGTCAGTCTAATGTGCTCTTCCTTTTTCTATCTCTCCTCTCTCAGAACCGTCCAACTCTAGACTATGCTTGTTTATCTTTTCCTAATTCCACTCGTCACTCACTCTCTCTCACCAGACAGATCATTAGGATTAGGGCTCTGACACTGCCTATCCCATCAGATGCTGATCGGCCACAGTGGCAGAGTGTGGGAACCAGAAAATGAGCTCCTGACAGATAATGGGCTGCTCTGTACCTTACATCAGACGAAGGAGATTGAGAGGGAGAAAGAAAGCGAGTGAGAAAAAGAGAGAGAAAAACCTGACATCTCTTTGACACTTCTTTTTAGACTCGAAGGACATTGTTGTTGTATTGAGAAAATATTTGTTTATTCTTAGAGATGCTAATGGTCTCCGCCATTCAGAGTTTTCCTTCATCAGTGACGGCAAAGATGAGAAATGATGAAACTGTATCCGCTCCTCCATCAGATAATTGGCAAAGGGAGATTTTTCCAGTGAAACCACAGCAGGATTTACTTGTTTGCTTGTTTCATTTTTTGTTTCCCTTATTGGTTTAATGTTGGGAAAGCCTGCTTTAATTAATTTTAGGCTGCAGTTACAGTATGAGGTGCACATTTTGCTAGTCTTTTTTTCTTAACTGAATAATTTTGAATAATCAATGTTATCTAATCAGTGTATTATGTTGTGTAGGCTGTTTTGTTCCAGATGCTCTAAATCCATCCTTAGTGTTTCCTAGCACACCACACACACATTTATCATATGAGCATGCTGTGCAAAAGTGACAAGGTAGACCACTGAATGGTTTATGATTGGCCACTAAATGATAAACCACTGGCATTAGATTGGCCTATATGAAGCCAGAGAGGAAGACTTTTCTGACACCACTATGTTGCTTTTGTTGTATTTTTCAGAGCTTATAAAGGAGAGTAATGTAAAGGCACTTCCCTAAACTACAGAGCAGGTGGAGCTGAAGCTAACGGCTGCTAAAAAAGCATGCAAGTCTTCATATTATGGCCTTTAATTGTTTTATAAAGTCACTCCCAAGTAGCCCAAGGTTGCAAAATATAAGATTATAACTATAATGTACATTTATGACTTACTATTAATAAAGCTTATAATTCCTTAAAGTCCTTGGTATTTTCTATAATAGTGAGTTACCTCATGGTGCCTAGTATACCTTGGCACTGGAAATCAGAAAATAAAATAGCATAGCACTACTGCTCTCTCATTGTAGAGTAGTTATTTATTCATCCATGCATTTAGCTATATTTGCTTATAAGTATTTTACAGAAATGATGAAAAGGTGGGCTAACTGTTGAATTATGTTTTGGGTCATAATTAATCTATTAAACTGAAAAGTTAAAGGCTAAAATGGTCATGTTGGTCTGAAAGGAGGCTAGGTGCAGGTAATGAATGGCTGAGCTTTAGTGATGTTGTATACAGATCTGTGCAACTCTTTATGCACAGCAGTCGTGGATAAAATGGGACCGCTAATGGCATACTGGAGAGCACAGTGTAATGAGCGGGAGCCATTGCACCTCCCAGCTGAGTCGTGCCTGCTGACTAATGTAGCGCCCCTCACCATGACAGCGCCTGGCTCAGTATAGCTCTAAAGAGGAAGGTCATCTGTGATATCAGGCGTGGACAGATGAAGTCTGTTTGCAAACAGTCCTATGTGGCAATCTATTGCTCGGAATATTTACTCATAGAGGGACATGGTATGTAATGTGTTTGTACATGTGAGTGTGTAGTGGGAGAGAGTGTCATCAGCCTATAGCTTATGGCGCAAAAAGAAACCTGCAAATTCTGTGTATATGTAATCTTATATGCTCCAAATACTGGAAATATTTAATTCCACAGCATTGGATCAAAGTTTACTTTTGGACCCACAGCACATGATACAAAGATGCTTTTGATTCATTGATTTTCATCCATGCAAAATGCCAGCCAGCTCCATAGATATTAAATTGTCTTTTTGGATAAGCAAGGTGTTTACTCTTATTTTGCTGAGTGTTCTTTATAATTTTCTACATATCATTGTTTAATATGAAATATAGTATGGGGTTACAAAAAAACCTGCCAGAGGTTAAAGTAGCATTCACTTTAATTTTGAAGGGCCAGACACCCAAGTGCCTGCCTTGGTGCAATACTACAACAGTGTTTGTTTGTTTGTCTTCTCATAGTCATTGCTCTTTAATAAATAAAATGAATTGATCAATCAATAAACTTCTGGATTATTTAGGAACTGTTGGTGCCGTATCAGTGAACCTAGTTTTGCCATTGAATTCAACCAGCAGTTCTTCAGAGATTGGTAAGTGCCTCTTAGATTCCATGCAGGGTGTCATTTAGTGGCTTTTAGCCATTCAGGGAGTAATACATTAATTTTTCTTTCAAATCACACAAACACAACAACGAGGACACATACAGTACATAACTCAACAACTCATATTGTGATACATATCGTAGTTCACATTTTCTCTATAACATGAAATAGTAAGGCATCACTTACTAATAAGCAAGTGCAAAAATTATGGACTTCATTCAGTATTGTATTCTTTTAAAAACAGGTTTATCTAACTACTACTTTCATTCTAATATTTGCGAAAAAAAAAGAAGCGTTTCTTCTGTGTGTTGGCCGCTGTCTCCATGACAATGAGAAGAGTCTACTGAAAGGCAGATCATTTCATAGTTGGGGATGCATCTGTTTTCATGAAATGATAGTAATAATACTCATTATTATGTGATTAGCCTACCAAAATAGAATGGAGCAGCTAAATGAAGTAACCAGTGTGGTGTTGATTGACGCCTTGCATGGATCAATGCACTGAGAGAAGAGATGTGAACATTAAACACAGGACTTACAATCAAATAGTTTACAACATATGGCTACTTTCAACTAATTTAGCAACTGCAGAAGCAGCAGAGGTAACGTTACATCATTAATGTCAGATTAACACATGCCGAAACATTATTACCGACTCAAGCTTCTCTCAATCTATCAGCACAGGTTTCAACTGCAGTACTGCTGACAACCTGAAGCTGTTTATGAATAAACCCATCTCCTTGTTCTATGTCCTTTTTGCTTTGTGACATTTTTTAAAACTAATTTTGTGATGAACACAAGAGTAAACAAGTGAGTCCAAACAAAAACAAATAATTTATCACTGTAGATGTATTAAAACATCATAAGGTCTGAGTTGTGCCATTTAGGATTACAAACCAGATTCTTCATGCCTGTCTAAAGAAGGTTTAATTCCCCTGAAACTACATGAAATCAAATAGACAACTTGTAACCAACTCCCTCTTATATAAAATATATTTATATGCCACTATTCTGCATTAGTTTTTTATATTTATTGATGTTCAGTGCCTTCTCTTTTGTCTTTTTCTCTTTTGTCATCTCATTATGTGATGCAATAATGCTTAATTTTTATGTATGATCTCTATAGAGTACCAGGTGTAATCAATCTGTTTTTACTTATTTCCACACTGATGAAGACTGTGTGAGATCAAAACCAGTCTCTGTTTTAAACCAACATGCGCGACTAAATGACAGCTTTTAATAAAACTTCCTAAGACTGCCTGAAGACCTTTTTCTTTTTTGTGGCGAGACATTTTTATTAGCATGACCACAATCATTATCTTACCTTACCCAAATGATACCTAACTTTAACCATATTGTACACCAGTGATGAATCATGAAGGGATATCCAACTGAAAAATACTAAATGTTTTGATGGTATATTCAATGAATGCGCTGTCTGATAAGTTCATCTGTAACCCTTGATCCATTCTGTCCTAAAACGTGGCCAGACCAAATTTATCTTCATCCCCCTCAGCACTGCCCACCGTCCCTCCTCCGACATGCCCTTTATCTCTTCGTTATCTCACAACACCATATGATAGTTTAAATTTGTGTCCCTTTGGAATATGCACCAAGTGTTTGGTGTGTCAGTAGTAAATTTTGGATGTTCAGGTTTCAGTAAGGCATTAATGTTTTGAAAAGGGGTCTCGCTGTAAAGGCCAGGGGAGTGGCTTTGATTGCTGATTCACTTGACTGGCTGTCTTACACACCAGAGACACACACATAGAAATGCTCATGTGTGTGCATGAACACACATATCCAAACACTCCTCCCAAACTGCTGATGCTCTTAAAAGTAGCTGGCTCTTGGGTACAAGCAGTGACAGTAACTTTGCTTGAGAGGAACTTGACATGCTGCTTGTGGTGTTTGTGTGCATGTGTGTTTATAACCCTCTGTGAGTTTGTGTTTTGCTCACTGATGTCAAACTTCATCAAAACAACACATTTTTCTACTCCTTAGAGCTGAATCCAGACTAAACAAACTTATACCCTTTTATACAAGAATTTGGCCTGTTGCTTCACTTGAATATGTCACATGTTTGTTTTTTTACTCTCTTGGCAGGCACCTCAAAGTTATTTGTGCCATTTTCTGTTGTTTGTGTCCAGTAAGAATCACACGGTAGGTTTTAGCTATAACAACTTTCCTTATAAAATTATACCTTTTACATTCCATTAGACCATTGTAGTGCACTTGGTGTGAGGTTCCATTAAGGAAATAATAGTCTGAAGCTTGTTAAAGGTACCCTGTGGAGTTTCTGCCCTCTAGTAGCACAGTGGAGCATTTTTTTTTTTTATGAGTGGGTCCCTGTTTTGTTTGTCTCGTGGGTGACACAATATACAGTCCTGCTAAATAGTTTCACACTATTCCAGCAAAAGCAGGGAAGTAAAAGACTGTAAGCTAGTAAACATGGATGTAAACAACACAGGATTTGCAAATACTGTATGAGGAAGAAAATGCATTCAGCACTTTTGTGAGACCTCAAGGACACACACAATGTGTTTTAGTGAGTAACTCTCAACATAAAGATAACTTTTGTTTGTTGACAAGGAAAACTCCACAGGACACCTTTAACCTCTTACATATAGTAATAATACCTTAAATTATGAAACAAAACATGTACAAACGTACTAATACCCTAATATTGAAGCTTCCATAAACATAAATTATTGTGCTTTGGCAAAGGCACAAAATCTGATTCATTATCTGATTTACAGTTTATTTCAATACCATATAGATTTCTTGTTACTACCCACCACTCCTGGTGAAAGAAAATTGCATAAGTAACACGCAAATCAATTTCAAATGTTGAAGTATAATTGAAATAAAGTGCCACTCTATGGATTATATGTATGCAAGGAAGAAGAGGAACACCTAAAATTAAAAAAATACCGTGGAAGCTGCTTCCACTCCAGGGAGATGCTGTTACTGTATGTATAATTTCACATAGTGCTGTGCCATATTGACTCTTTGTCTCATTTGCGGGATTATTGTTGATTACCATGACAATGTTATCAATATACTGCATCTCTGGTTGACAATTAAATTAAATTAATGAGCTTTATATGCCTGCAATTATCTTGGGGGATAACATCACATGAGGTCCACAGAGCTGTAAGAGCACCAAAGACAAATGTAAGGGTCCTCATATTCAGTACCACATTTATGAAGGGGTTTAATCTTCTCCACTCAGAAAATCACAATCTTCAGACACTTGAATAATTTCTACTTACATTGAAATGCTCATTTAAGTGACAGAATTCTCTAAAGCCTTCCTGGATTGCCTGTTTTGTGCCTCTCTCCCTTAGTTCCAACCTATTGCATAAGAAGCCTATACCTCATACAGCCATTTGGATGACATTACTTTAACATCAACCTTCAAAATAGAGGATGCAAGATCACAGAAATGCATGCAAACAAACACACATTACTTCTCTCCTTCTATTTATATTCTATTCTCTTTTCATCTTATTATTATTATTTATATTAGTTACTATTTATTAGTTTTATTATTATTTATTATTTTGCTTCTCTCTTTCTGTCTTAAGCAGTTCAGCCGCACTTGATTGACAGAGGACATATTTGGTGTGCCATTTCCCCTCTCGAAACTCTTTTGAAGATGCCCACAGTTTAGTAAAGCAGGGATTGTGTATGGAAACTGACATTGAGAGTGTGTGTGTGTGTGTGTGTTTCTATTCTTTGGGGAACACAAACGTGTATCCGTGCAGAGAGGAAAGGTAAGTGTGCTGTTCACAGCCTGAGGGCATTCTGACTCTGACACACACACACACACACACACACACACACACACACACACACCCTTCCCAAAGTGCTGATGCTCCTGATGTGCTCTTCGCAGTACACTACCACTATCTCTATCAATAAAGTTCTTTGTGTGTCAAACTGCGTAGCTTTGACACCTCTGCCCCTGTTAAAGGTAATTTGAGAAACCTGTCTGAAGTATTTCCTACAGTAATACCTAAGCGCTACACGGAACTGCTTGCATTTTCTGTCAGAGCATCGCCTCCACTTCCCCCCCCTCCCTTTACTGTTCTTCCCATGAGAAAAGGAAGGAGCGTAAATATGTTGAGTCCATTTTTCTTGATGTTCTCAATTCTGTTGCTCATAAAGGCCCTTTGAGATATATAAATTGATGTAATGCTCCAAAAACTTGGAATATGGTTAGAAAATGCCTGAACTGTCTGTTTCACTCTTTTTCGTTTTCAGTCTCACTCTCCGCTGCCCAGCTTCTCTTGTTCTATGGGTGTTTAGACTGACTGGACTAATCGGTAATTTACAACTATATTAACTACAGGGATATTCACAAATATTATAGATGTAAAATATGCAAGTAATACTCATCAAAAAGCATTAACTTTCTGTGGTTTAGTTCAGTGTTTAGTTTTACACCATAAACTACAAGTCCTGTTAAATGATTTGTGTGTGGTGGCCAGATTCATGAATCTTTTGACAAGCAGCTCTATCAAAGATTCTGCCTTTAAAATAAAATAACATAAAAGTAGGTTTAAACTGAATGAAGCCCCATTCACATGGAACCATTCAAATCTTTGTCACAAAAGACTTAGCCTCTCTGGGGTTTGGGTATGCGTTGTTTATCTTCCATGGTATCGTGTTTTGATTAATTTTTCAGAAAAGATGCATATCAGTAATGTTTGAGCTTATGCCCTATTCATTCATGGACTAAAAGCTAGTAGTTAGCTTCTCTGATGAGTGAGAATACAATGTTGGTTAAGATGTTTTTACAATTTTATATTTATATTTCGTTGTTTATCTTCCATGGTATCGTGTTTTGATTAATTTTTCAGAAAAGATGCATATCAGTAATGTTTGAGCTTATGCCCTATTCATTCATGGACTAAAAGTTAGTAGATAGCTTCTCTGATGAGTAAGAATACAATGTTGGTTAAGATGTTTTTACAATTTTATATTTATATTTTTCTGATTATGATACTCATTAAAATGCTACGAATCAAAGGTTTTATCAACGTTTATGACCACTTAACTTAAATGAAGTTAATGCAACAATTACTGTATATGAATACTCTTCACTTAGTAAAATGTTATTCTGAAGGAAAAACAGGCCGCCCAAAAAATGACAGTATAGGTAAATATGTACTCCTTCTAAAAAAAGAGCATTTATGATTTCTCATAAACAGACACTAACTCATTCTGTGAACATTCAATAAAATTCGGTATTATTTTAACTCCATGTAAAGTGAATAAACGTTATGTTTCCCAGATAATGCTCGTTATGCGTTAACGATGCAGTTTACACCCTTTTATAACTGCTGATTTATTAAATCAGAGTTCTACAGAGTGAAACATGACACTGAGACGCAGGAGGTTTTCTGTGAATGATGCATATCCAGAGCATTTTGGAGTCAGTTTAAAACTGAATATTAAGGAACAAATGAAACACTTTATCAATGATATAGGCTAGAGAGAAAAGAAATTTACAGTCGGTGAGTGGGGAGCTTGGGAAGCAATAAATGTCTGTAAATATCAGAACCTGTTTGCTTATGCTTGATCACTGTATTCCTTTAATATGGAGTGAGTACCTTTAGAAAAAAATAGTATAAGCAACCCTTGCAATAGAAACGATTGAAAAATCATGAACCAAATTAAATTAGTAAACTTGACTTTTGGTTTTCCACAGTGGAAATATTTGGAGTTCTTAAATGTGGAACAGAAATCACAGTTCCCCCTTTTACTTTAATTGGCTGGTTTGCATTTGTATAGCTTACAGCTATTAGTTAATTAAAGCCGACTTCTCTAGCTGCGGTTGTGGGGGGTCATTAGATGAGAGGGTCTAAGCCAATTTTCACCTACAAGGTACCGGCTTGGCTCAACTCTACTTGCTTTACTTTTCTGGATTTCATTTTCCATTGCAGATAGTAACCCCTCTAAGTAGGGTGGTTGGTTACAGTAAAGAGAAGAATATGAGATGAGTCTGAGACTTTCATGAGACAAATCTGAGAACTATGATCCCTAAGAGATCTTATCATTGTCCCCTGTTGTCTGAGTTTTTCTCCTAAATGTCCAACTGAAGCTATATACGAGTAGGTAGCATGAGCATGAGCCATATTTGAGAAATATGAGAAACAATTAAGAATTTAATTAATTAACTGTAGTAATTAGAATCAGAATCAGAAATACTTTATTGATCCCAAGAGGAAATAGGGTTATGTTACAGTTGCTTACATTCTAAAAGAGAAATATAAATAAGCATAAAGAAATTATAAGAAAAATAGACCACAGCCGTTAGCTGAGTAGTTTGTTGGTTGGCTCAGATTCAGTCATCTCTGTGTTGAGAGCTGAGATGTTTCAGCATTTATTTGAGCTTTTTACCGTCTCTTTTCTTTCCATTGCTGCTCTGATGCTCACTTTTCTAGTGGGTATGGGGTGGTAGGCTTATCTTGGACTTTTAACTAAAATAAAAATGTCCTTACAGCTCTGATGGAGCTCAGAATTGATCCATAATTACTACAAACAATTCCACTGTATAAAGCTTGAATCTGTGTGTAACAGCTGACCTGCGTAGATGTGTAGTAGAACACAGAACATTAATTACCGTCAGATCGTGACCTGTCTGGTGTTAATGAAGTTGCCGCTGGTGTGTGTTGTGCGTAAATGTGCACATCACTCTCAATTTAAAGATGCACTTATCTTTATAAACACTGGAGACAGCTGCAGAAACTGCTCCACTCACTGTAAAAATAACTTTACTGATCTTATCCTATAATACATCCACAGCCTGTATGAGTCTTGTTATGTGCAGCACCATATTTCTCCCCCTCCCTCCAACGATCCACATTAAGTTCTGCTCTGTGCTGTACACAGGATTCACAATCGGGCTCTGAACAGTTGTGCCAATTACATGTTTACCACATTTACCATTGACGGTAATTTTGCGTGTGCACTTATTTTGTACGCAAAGTAAGAGCATTTCTACGGACATATTAGTGAATGAGGCCCAATGTCTTCTCAACAAATAAGAAAAAAAGAACTTCAATAATAAAATAAAAACTAATCAGAACATTCATCAGGAAAATAATATACAAAAAGCATGCACACAATCATACATTCACAAAATTTCAAGAAATTTCAAAACTTCCGACTTCTCACTCCTCAATCACACAGAGAGCACACATGCTTTGTTATTTGCATGCATTAATCATCATGTTAATTAGTAGTCTGTGTGCATGTATCTGTCTGCATCTGGGTTAAATGGTGGATTAGCGAGAATTAAATCTGTTCCTCTCCAACATGCAGGAGCCAGCAGGAATAACATCACGTCTACTAATGATTAAAAAAAAAAAGTCACAAAAATAATTCTTTTCATTATTTTATAATCATTGTTCATAGGATGATGCACTCAAATCACTTCCTTTTGACTTGTTCAATTTAATTTCTTTACCCTCTTTTGTTCTCTTCTTTTTGTAGTTTGTTGTGTTGTAAGTGTGATTGCTAGAAGTGAAAGGACTGAGAAATTTACAACTTGAGTGGCACTTGAAGAAAGCTACCAGGAGTATAAGCTGAATGCAAAACAATGAGAGAGCAAACACAGCATTTCTTAGACCATAAATAATCTTTCCAAAATTCTCTATGATGTTAGACTGCTGCAAACTGAGAAGCGAAGCTCAGTCATTGCTTTAAAACATCAACATCAAAACAGTGCGTTTTTTGTGAACATGGTTTGTTCTGTGGTCTAGAAACATAGTTATTACAGTTTCTGATCTCAATTACAAGCAAACCATAACATATAATCACATGCACACACCTCACTATGCTGTTAGGTATCAATTGTAAGCTGAAACCAACCAATTACAGCCAAACATAAGTTAAATGACTGAGTGGCAGCACAGAAGCTTGTAATACATCTCATCAGAATGGAAAGAAGATAGAATGACAAAGAGAGAAATGGAGAGAGATGGTGGACCAGAAAAAGTCAGAGGAAAGAGAAAACAGAAAAAGACAGTAGAAGCAAAGATTTGAACAATCTCAGGGGAAAAGCTCAATTTGAAAAAAGAAATCCATCTGCATGTCTCTAGACGATTACACACACATGCACACACACATGCACGCAATATTGCAACTGGGACTTCAAAGCAGTGACAATGGCCAGATCTGAGCTCAGCTAATGGCACAGTCGATCCACTGGCATGTCAAGCAAAACAGTGCAAGGCAAGGGTTTGTGTCCGTGTGTGTGTATTTGTGGTGTCTGTGAGCTGTGTGTGTGTGACAGAAAGTGTATCTGTGTGTTGCTGCCACAGCAAAAAGCGGTCAAGCTGTTGGATTTACTAGATAAGCATTCTGGATGGCTGCTCATGTCTGAAGTCTTTACTTGCACACACACAGTCACAGACACACACACGCACACATGTTCAGAAATGCACACACACACAAACACACACACACACACATACAGGCGCTGCAGATGATGATAGATCTGGCTATGATACACATGTGATATGAAACCTGGTGTTTCAGCACAACAGAGGTTTTACTGTGTGTAGCCACTCACATCCAGATAAGAACTTATTGGATTTGTGTGTGAGTGTGTGTCTGTGTGTATCACTGAGATTTTGTTGTAGCCAACAGAGAGATGGATATGAAGAGTTAGATGTGTGAATACATGCAGTGATTTTACTCTGAGACTCTGAAGGTCGTTTTACAGTCTTGCATTTTTGAAAAAAATATTTAAAAAAAAAAAAAAAAAAGTCCAACAGTCTTTTTTGTGTTTGTTTTATGGCTACAAAGATTTTCTTAGTGGTCATATGCAGAGAATATCTGCCAACATGAGGTAATGGTCAGCAGTGATGACACTACATACATCCTCATTGTGGCATAAACTATGACTTCCACCTTTGCTTCTTTTAAAGGTATAATCTATATAGTATATATTTTGTTCATTTATGTACTTACATTATCCCAAATGATTTCCAACAATTTTCCAAGAAAACCTAGAGAAATCCGTAATTTTAATCAATGTAACGGTCCAGTTCATTTGGTTGCCTGTCAATGGCATCATACCCCCTCTATCATAGAGTATAAGCACATAAGATGATTGTGCGCATGCATCGGTGTTGTGGTTGTCCACCACAATGGTGTCTACCAAAGAGTATATGCTTACAAGATAATATGTCGATGTTGTGGCTGTCTGCAAGAAACTCTATCATAAACTGACTTTTATTCAGTTTTAAGCCCCATTTTTATGTAAACTTATTTGATCTTGGTCGTTTTAAGTACTTGAAACAGCTTTATTCAGTGTTTTTACCAGTTTTAATCATCAGGTCTGTTTGTGTTGGAGAGGAAGACACCTCTGCGGATAATTTGGCTGCCAAATTTTTTTTTTTTCAAAGATTTTCTTCTTTATCTTGTTAAATGATTTTTAAGATGACTTTGTTGTGCATGTTATTTGAATTTTTATTTTAACATTTTATTAAGTTTATTTTACTAAAATACCCTGTAGCAACCAGGTTGGTATTTAGTAATGAGGCATACAGTATTAAAGCCAGGACCAGCCCTGGAAGAACCTTCTGACTGAAATGCACGATCAAACTATTATATAGCATCTTCTTTTATTCCCTAAACTCCAAATCAAAGTTCAAAAATTAAATGGGGCTAAATTATCTTGTGGCGCAGTTATCCACAGAGAAACACATAAATTCATGTCATCTCGCTTCATTTAGCAAGTATTTTATGTGTGAATTTCAGAACACCAGAAGGGAAAACTGAAGTATGAGAGTCATTGTTAATTACTGGGGCAGTCTGATGGTGGTTCACCTCTAAGTAACTTGAATGAGGATATAACTAATGAAAACTTTAAATGTTAATGTCACTTTAATTAGTCCAAAATGTAGTGAAGAGTTTTCCATAAGCCCTGGTTGTCTGTCAGTTGGCCGGACATTAAAACATTTCCAGCTGACCACTTTCTTACTGTTTTTTTTTTCATAGCGAGGTGCTTTGCATTCAACTGAGTGGAGCCAACATCATGAAAGCGAAAGCTAATCTGTCACTCACTGCTTGTTTGTGTGTACGTGCTTGTCAGTCACATAAGGAGTAGGCAGGTCAAGTAATGAGGCCACAGATTTGTGGGGTTTTCCTACTTAAGTCCAAATGGTTTTCTGCTTCTTTCTGGCAAACAAAATAGACACATGGTTTTTTTTATTATTGTGAGCTGCATTTCATGCTGATTGTATCACGCTGATTTATTGACTTGGAGTGCTGTTTTAGAACTCGTTTGTCTTGCCTGTCTACTCTACATTGCCTTTAACATCAGTCATGCCACTGAAAGGTATAATATGTATAATATGTAACTTTCACGCATTGTAATGTCTAAAAACGACTCCTGTGAAGAAAACTTGTGAAGCAGCAGCACCCCCCCCAACCCCCAGGTCCTCAGCTGGCTACTATTTTCACCCAGCTGGACATTGTATGCACTAGCGGAAAACCCCGGTAGTGCTTGTCCAACCGGAGGGAATACAGCGGAAAAGTTTCAGGGCAGTTCAGTCTAATGATAAAAGCACTCAGCTGAGTATGTCTCCTCCTCTCAAAATCAACAGAAAGAAACACGCACATGCATGCACTTGCAGACACGCAACTTTCAAACCCTTTTCCCAGATGATAAGCATTGAGCATTTTGGCAGCTGCTCCATTGCGGCTGCAATCAGACTTCATAATGAGTCACTTCACTAAGTCACTGTGCCTTACTTTATTAATTGAGACAGTAAGTAACATTAAAGCACTAGAGAAATTAAAAGTGACTTTTAGCAAGGCTTTGATCGGGCTAAATGTCTGACGTAAAGCCTGCATTTAAAGTTCACCCCCAAAAATAAGCATACTGTATGTGCATGGATAAATACATGTTCAGGCTCGCTAGTTAAGATAATTAACTCAATACTGGTGTACATGAACAAATATTATTTTTGAATGAACAAGGTTTCTTCACAAACGTAGCCATGCAAACAAGCTGACAGCAGCACACACGTGCACACAGACATGTTATGAGCTACACCCACACACACCAGCTGTTTCTGAATTAAAAAGAAATTAATTAAATACAACCTTGGAATGGTAGATTTGGAGAACACTGCTGGTGTTGTCAGATTCATTTGCATCAGGGCAATGCATCCGCATGTTAAAAATCCCATTTATTCTTCCTCTAAACATGAACTGATTGTTTCATTTAGGCATATATACATACATAAGGAGATGTCGGTACATTTTTAAATGGGATGTTTAATTCATTAACTGGCTATACGCTACATCTAAATCCTTAGCTAATATGTCAAAAAGCAAACTGCGGGCTGAAATCTCCCTCCATAAATAACCCATGACAGAGTTCCTCTTACATAGCCGGTATAAGTGTGGGAATCTTACTTAAAAGAGAAAAAAAATAGAAGAATAACAATTTCCTCTTGGTTTGGGAGATAATGTGAGTTGTTGCGAAGAAATGATAATCTCTTATCTAAAAAAAAAAAAAGATTCTGTTTTCCTGCCTGGCATTTTTCATATCTTATTTCTCTGATGCAATATGCCTGTCGATGTTAGATTAAAAAAACTGCTGATTGATATCTGGTTATAGGTGAGCACTTATCAGCTGTATGCAACATCTGATCTTCATGCTTCAAATATGTATTTATGTGTGTGCGAGCAACATCAGTGTAGTCAGTAACACACATGTTTGGACCGTGATGGATCTGTTATAATACAGTTGATGGATGAAGAGATTATTGCTAGCGGCACTGGCATTCTGCTGCTCTACGGGAGTGTGTATATATATGTGTGTGTGTGTGTGTGTGTGTGTGTGTGTGTGTTTTCCAATTCAAACAATAATGCTCACACAAGACACTCACTGACCTCCGGACATCTTCCTCTATCATCCTCTGCGTCTCCCTTTCTCTACCTCACTTCTCTCATTCATCCTCCTGACCTCATTTGTCACTCCTCCTCTATTTCCTCCATTCACCTTTTGTTTCCTCCATCACCTTAAACACCATAATATGACAATTTATCACAGCCCTCTCAGCCATGGATGGCTATGTACAGCACTTAACATACTAGAAAGCATTAATGAGCTTCATTTGCTGAATTACCAGAACTCACACATTTGGCATGTGACTGACTGACTTGCAAGCTGTTCATTTTCTTAATGGTGATAAAAATATCACTAAAAGTCAAAGTAAGTGTCTCTGACTGCGGGCCTCGTTGTCTGGCACGTTGCCTAACTGGCTAACTGGTTGAATAACTAGCTGACTGAGGCAAGTGGAATCCAAGAAATATGCACAAGTGTAAAAGGTGACGAGTGAGTGATGGAGAGAAGATCCCCGCGCTGACAAATAAACAGAAAAACTGACAATATCTGTCCTCTCTGTCTAACACTCGAGAGTCAGCGTCTGTCTGTGTGCGATGATTGCTCTCACTGTGATTAAACATAATGAGGTGTGTATTGCGTGTGTCTTGTATGTGTGAGTTGTGTGTATGCTGTGTATTTTTTTTGGCATCCACGCTTTCAAATGGGTAGCGGGGGGGAGAGATGTCCAAGTATAAATTTAACAGTTCCCCAGGCAAATTTCTCAACCATTCAACAGCTATTTCTGACTCTAGCTCTGGGGATAAATACTATACTTCCATTTAGCTCCAGCAACACCCTCCAGATAAACACACACTCAAAATAACGTGCTTCACAGCTCGGTAATGGACAAAGCTTAAGAATTTAACTGTCCATTTAATAGCTCAAATGTATAAATGTATTTCATGGAAGAAGAAAGATACCACAAACATGTTTGCCCCAAGACCAACAAATATAGCCAACTGTGAGCTTTTCTTAGGAAATCACATGCTGCAGATTATATTTGTGTACTTTCATGTTGTTAAGTTCTTGATGGCTTTTTTTAAGGAAATATGGACTGGGGGGCTTTAAAGTATTAAGACTTTTCAAGAGTTGCTACAGTAAATCTGGCTTGACAGAAGTATGCAAACAAACATAAAAAAAATGTGCCATTTACAAATGCCTTGTTTGGATGGTAGTCATAAACAATACATCTGTGCTGCAAACCAACCTGAAAATCTTAAATAAAGAAATAAAATGTCACTGCAAAACAGATTCCTTCAGGGCAACTACCCTTTCATTGGATGACAGTGTCACAAAACACTCCAATCATGTAGAAAAGAACTGACATGGAACATTTTGCCATTTTATGTTTCCATTTTAACTGAGTCATGTTTGATTTTGGCTGTCTCATGTTTCATACAAGGTTATTTCTGTCTTGTGATAAGACTCCTGGTCCAAACTTCCCCTTGTTATTTTATGTTCAGTCTAACAAGCAGCTGTGTACATTGTCTCGTTATGTTTTACAATGTGTAATTCTGCCAATAGCGAACATAATAAGAACTCCCTCTCACAGCTCTGCATTAGCAAGCTGACGACATCATCCTAAAGCTTTTGCTATTCCATTCTCATCTACCCTACTGTATGCGCTATTATTTGCTTCAGCAGGGAGCTCATTTTTCCTCAAGGGATCAATGCAGTTCATCTTATCTCTTATCTCTAGAGCAACAAATAACACCCTTTTTAAGAGGGAAATGGAACAACCACGGGATATGACCTTATGTTCTCAAATTGCTTTAAGTGATTCTCATAAAGAGGAATTATGCTTTCAGTGTCTGAGGACAAGAGTCTAAACAACTCATTTGGATTCTACAGGCTGACAAGGTCCACCTTTCATGTGATATTTACAGCGTGAGGTACAAGAGGGTGGACACAAAAGCATGAAAGCATGAACAATACAATGTATTACAAGGGCTGCTATGAATACTGTGTTTGTGTCCGAGGTGTCATTTAATTCTATAGAAATTTTTACTGGCAGTGGTTTATGACATAATATAACTGACAATTGTTTATATTATTTAATGCATGACCTGCACAGACAATACAATTACATGAAAACTTTACAGTACTGTATAATACAAACCAACACAGCAACACCACTACTTGCAGCCTCACAAATTACCGCAGAGTTGAATTAACACTTCCTAGACAAGTCTAAGCAAAATTGACAAGTTTCACATACGTTGCAATTATCACAGGGCTGTTGTGTTGAATTACATTAGATTCTACTTGTTTTCATGGCACTGTATGGTGTCCACCATCTGCTATCTTAAATATGTCTTTGTACTGTGGCAAACTGCAGCGTTAGACAGCAAGGCTTTAAAAAAAAAAAAAGACCTCATTTAACCACACATTTTCTTACATAACCTTATCTCTAACTTCCATACTTCACAAACTTAATTATATGTGGGTGAAATCACATCACTAAGGCGATGTATACTTACAAAGGATAGATGATACCACTGCTATATTTGCCATGTTAATCTTATCTTAAAGCCCGTTTATTTTCAGTACCAAATTGTTAATACCAGAGGACAGGGTAAATGGTATCTGATTCTATAGCATCTGCACTTACTCTGCAAGTTTGTGTCACATATAATATGTGTGTGGGTGTGTTTCTATATATATACATATATATAGTAATGCTACAAACAATACATCCATGCACATTATGTTCTAAACAATATATCAAGGCATCAGTAGCTTGCCTGACAGAAACTCCCCGAAGGTAATTGTCAGATGAACCATGCTGCCATCGAAGACTAGGGTTAGCCTAATCCTGACGGACTATGATGGTCAAAACCAAGGCACTCCACCTCCTTCCTTTGTCTTTCAACAATCTTCATTCAAAATTGGTAAATTAACTGCAGTAGAAAATCTTGACACTAGGCCTATCTCAAGACAGAAGTTTATCTTATTCAGATGCCCTTTGTAATATGTGTCTTTAGTAAGCCCAAAATTTGTCATCAGATTACTGATTTTTGCCTAGTTTAGCATCCACTGGATCAGTTAACCCTGCATTTTTCTATTTAGCTGTGAGCTTGCATACATGAAAGAGGTGTGGTTTGCAACAAAAGACTAATCACTTGTAAGATCAACAGATCCAGACCAGAGTATGTAATATGACACAAGATGTAACTGGTGATCCCTGCTTGAGTGGCAGCAATGCTCACCACAATACTGACATACTGACCTGCTCATACAAACACTCATGCACGCTCACGCCTAATTGTGTTTCTCTTACCTTTGGTGGGGAGGATGACGTCAGTGCAGGTAGAAGGAGTGACAGAGAGAAGAAGAAAGACAAAAAAAAGGAGGAGAGATTAATTTATATTCTAGAGTTGCATCTTTCATTGACAATAATAGATGTTGGTGGAAGTCTTTCTATTTTGTGAATGTGTAATGCACAATATTCCTTTATATAACATCAATAATAGAGAGTTGTAGTGAGAAGCTGCAATCGTTATACATCCGATATATACTGTACATGCACACACACACACACACACACACACACCATAATGTTACAAGGAACAAACACAGCTTGGACAGCTGCATAATGTAATATGTATTTGTGTATGTACATGTCCACACAAAGCATCCAGACATTAGGCATTTGAGAGATAGCCATTGATTTCTTCCTGAAACATCCAAACAGTCAGACTAAGGGAATGAATCAGTGGAATAATTGTTAATTTCCTGCTTCGCTCTATGGTTCAGTGATAGAGAGGAAATTCCGCAGACAAACAGGGAAGCAGAGATGTACAGATCGACGAGGGGGGTGTGGACACACTGGCAAACAGACAGACAGTTGAGAGGGATAATTGTTAATTTCCTTCTGTGGTCATGACAGGTTGGTAGACATTGCGGTATGTGGATTTTATGGATTTTTTTTTTTTTTTTTTTTTTTTTTCCTCAACTCAAATCAAAAGGCAAATATACAGGGGGTATAACAGACGTGACTGGCATAGCCCCCTTAATTTACCTGCATAGTTTCGCAATTCCAGGATGCCTATGGGATCATGATTATGTTATTTGATCCCATACACACGCAACAATTGAGCCAAGATAGTCTGATACAGCTGTTTGGCATAATTCAGATTATACCAAATCCATGAAAAAGTCTGTCCTAAGGTATTTATTTGTTTCTGACTTTGGGAAAATAGGAAAAACAGTAAAATTCCCCAAAACTACTGTATCTCTGAACTATCTCTTTAACCAAATCACATACATTTAGGCTATTCTATGTGATCTCCTTTTGATAAAAAATGTAATAACTAATGTAATATTTTTTCACTTCCATTCTCTGAGCCTCCCCTGAAACTGCCCCCGGGGAGGCCCACCTCCCACTTTGAAAACCTCTGCTCTACAGTCTCAACACGCCCATACAAGGCTTTGGGATTAAATTTGGGTGACAGCACTGGAACACTGTTTTGTAATTTCATCATTTTGGTTCCTTGCAGGCCAGTAGTCAAGGCTACAAATCCTGTTTGAGACTGTAGATTATGTGAAAGGTAACTAATCCTTTCAACATACAGTATATACAGTATGTACAACTCTGTTATGACCCCACTGTAGCTGTAAACCATTTCCATCCCACCAATGGTATGCGTGAGAGGTCGTTCTGTTTCCCTCCATTTCCCTCTGTCCTTCTCTAATCTTTCTCCCACCATTACACTGTCTGACCCTCTCGGGAGTTAGAGATGGGTTTCTGCGGTAATGATAAATGTTTTTGATTACTATGCCCTGTGAGGTAAGGAGGGATTCAATTCATCTTTCCTGATGTCCCTCTGTCTTTTTTTGTGCCTTACATACAGCAATACTACTTGCTAAAATTTAAAACCTCTCGAAACAATTCCCCAGCTCATACCCCCTTGATTTCTCTCTCTCTTTCTCTATGTGGGAGTGTGACTGTCTCACTGCCGAAGATCTTTCAATCTGTGTGCCTCTGTTCCAACTCCTCTCCGCTCTCTCTCAATGCAATAGACTCAGTTTGACTCAATTGCCTGGATGCACAAACCAAGAAAGCCCAGTGAGAGCTTTGTGGTTTAGCTGGCAGAACTGAGGCAGTTGCAGTGTCTCCATCTCTGTGTAATGTTGTGGAGTGGTCATTAAGCGTGTGGATAACAGAGACTTCTGTTCCAAGTCCTATTTCCTGGTTGTAGCTGTACATCTAATTGCAATGACTTGTCAGTGTCTCTGCCAAAAGCTAAGAGTGGAGAGGACTACTGAATGCATATTTGTGCATGTGTGAGTGTGTGTATGTGTGAGAGAGAGTATGCAAAGGCAGAAATACTGGCTTGCTAAAGAATATATAGAGCTACCCTAGGTGTTAGACTGACACATTGACCCTACTGCCATCTGAAGCAGAATAATTATGAGGTCTGAGAGTGAGAGAGAGAGTAGTGATTATGTGTCAGTCTGCATGTATCTATGGTATGACTATATGTATTTGTGACTGTGACAATAAAACTTTACTTCTTCATTCCATCACTCTAATAATCAAAGCACGCCAATTGTTGACCTTTGAGAAGTAAAATAACTTCTGATTTAGATAGACTATTTGAAGTGTAGGTAATAAAAGAAAATTGTTTTTCATCATATTTCAAAAACAGACAGAAGAGTAAGTGGTGAATGTCATTTTTTTTTATCACGGAGGAGCTTTGAAGGGATAGAAAGAGATAAGTATTTCAAAAAAGGAGCTTTTCAATTGAGGTACAAAAAACGAAGAGAAAAAAAGAAGAATATACTTCACTGTATTGCTGTTGGGTGGTCATTTGTTTTCCATCATCCCTCTGGGGAAATCTACAGTTGGGGACGCAGTCTGGGAGTTTAACAAATAGCATTAGCTAATAAAGCTGAGCCTGCATCTTTCATCATGGGATCTTTTACTGTTTTGAACTGCTGTGTGTGTTTGTGTGTGTGTGTGCATGCGTGTGTGCTGATGTATGCTCAATATATGTTCAGTATACAGCATGTGCACATATAAGGGTGTGTGTGCGTATTCGGTGTTTTGTAAGTGTATCCTGTATTTGCGGTTGTGTGTAGACATCAAACCGAGGTTGTAAAGTGCTGACGTGCTTTCTAGTGCTGCTCCTATAAATCTTCACATACAGGACGCTGTGCGACTGTAACAATATGCCCCAGTTCTCAAAGAGGAAAGAGGCTCAACAGGGACAGCTCCCTGGCCAAGGTTAAAAGTTGATGTTACACATTCTCTTTGTTGTCCGCTTGCTCACTTATTCACTTACATGCTCTCACACGCCCTCTCTCTCTCTCTCACACACACACACACACACACATACACAAACACACAAGTGCTGCAACCACACAGTGTTGCTTTCTCTGATCTCCAAAGTGTAATAGTGTTAAGGGTGCACTTAAAAATTGCTGCATACTGGATGTGCCAACACATTGGGATTGCCTTGAGATGATGCAACCATTTGAAATCACTCTTTTTTGGAACTAATGATTCTACAGAGTTCCTCCTCAAAAATGATGGGCCCATACAGTCCTGATGTGCACTTTGAAACAAGATTTATGAACACTTTATCAACTTTAGGGAAAGAGCACTTACTGTCTACTGGCTGGATCTTATTCAATCGTTTTTACTCTCTTGTGCACATTTAAAACATGCACAGACACTGGCACACACACAGAGACAATACAAAGAGACGCAGTAATTGATTTTAGTATTTCCCAAAGCTATTCTGTCTTACCATCCCTTACAATATCAATAGTGCCTCCTTAAATGGAATCACATAACCATCGACTTGCCAGTTCGACCCACTTTAAAGCCTCGCTGAAAATGTATTCACAGTGGAGGCACTTGAGGATTTTGGGATGCCTATAATGCATATCATTACCACTGGAATTCCATGAAAAGTGTTGCCAACAAGGAGTCTAACATGTGCTGTCAATAAAACAGTAACAATGAGACAAAGAGGAAAAAATCTAACTGAATACTGAAATACTTCCAGGTAATTCAAGAGTTTGATAACATTTAGTCTCTGTGGCAGTATTCCACCTATTCTGTGTTTACAAGACAATGGCAAGGTTATTATATGTTTAATTGGAGAATCAGTTGGAAGGAACTCAGTGTTTCCCTTAATTAAGTCTGCAAGAAATCTCATCATAATTATAAGTCATTTAGTTTGACAAAGTTTGATTACGTATTCATGCTGGTTGCTACATTCTTAGCAACATATAAGAAACAAGAGATGTGGGATTCCCAACTCAAGTGTCAATGATACATCCAAGGTCATTTCGCCCTTTACTTCTTAGCTGACTTTGCTTGCATAAGTGGAGGTGTTTATTTACGGTGTCAAGATCAATGTTGGCCTCAAATCAATAACTTCCTGGGAACTTGTACACTAGCCGCCTATAGATTGGGCTTCATCAATCTCTCTCATCCTCCCTTTCTTCTCCTTTCTACACCTCTCCTTACTAGTTCAATCCATTTTTACTCTCACTGTGAAATTGATAGTCCTTATTTTCTCTTGAACAGTTTAAGACGCCTTATTCGTCTGGCTGTCCATCTTAAGACTACTCTTTCTATCTCTTTTGTTCCTCTCCCTCTCTTTCCTTCCAAGGAGGAGACACAATACCAGGCATTAAAGAACTATTCTACCTGTCATTTCCACAGCAGATAATATCTCATCATTTCCTGTTTGACATGGCAATAACAGTCAGTATGTCAAACAGCTCTGTTTGGTAGTTGTGGTTCTCTGACTCTCACAGACACTCAAATTGTCAGCAACAGCAATTTTTCTTTGTATGGATTTAGCAGAATACTCTCAAACACTGCACAAAAATCAATGAAGAGACTTTTTTCTCTTTTTTGCGTAAGAGTCCTGTCTGCACCATCAGTATGTTAGTGTAGTAGACAGGCAACGCAGGAAGCCAATGTGTTTAGAAAGCCGAAGCTGAGTGCGAGAATCTGATACTGATATACTTCACACTTAACTAAAGGGATCAAATAGACTAAATATACAGTCAAAACACCAAGGATGAGAATAAAACTTATAAAACTTATTCCACTGCAAACTAATATGCTTGTACTGCCAATTTTTTTTTTCTTCCTTAGCATACTGGAGGAGGAGGAAAAAAACTAACTTGTTGCCAACATCTTGTTCATATTAAATGTTTGGATTCTTATCATCATGAAACAATGACCATGCATGAAGGCTGATCCCAGCTGCCAGCAATAAGATTAAAACGATGGCACATCTGAGCACATTATTCTTCCCTCAACTTCCAAGACTCACAAGAGCACATCATGGTCTAAGACCTGTTTGAAATGAAGCACAGGCCTTCTCATCTATCAAGTCTTTATCGACCCATGCCAATGTCTTTGAAAAATGGCCACCAGGAAGTGATTGATCAGCCAGCTGTAAGTGTAATCAATCGGTCTGCCTGCAAGGCTAACTAGCTTAGGATATGCATGATGTATGGATGCTACAGCTGGTCAGTCATAACATACATGGTATGATTTAAAGCCACAGCTCTTTGACGTAAACACATTGTTTTAAATAAGGAACATCTTTATTAATTCTAGTATGGGCATAAGTGTGATACCTTCTCTTTTTTGGAATGCTCCAAAAAATGGAGATCCAAGAGATTTAAGCACGCAGTGAGTTCAGACTTCAAGGTTAAGTGTTAGAACTAACATCATATGACTGCATTCATTCACTGAACAGTCAAACCAACACAATAAAACACCCATTTCATAAGGCTTGATAGGGTGGACTTTTAAATCTCTTTCTCTTCTATATGAAAAAAAAACACAAAATTGAATCACATACTTTCATTAAACTGCTGTTATGAAACACTTTTTCATCTTTACCACAAATGTGTTAAACTGTCATGTTAAAGTTTCACTTTAGATGGAGGGACTGTCCACCAGATTATTTCTGATCACATAATATTTTACTTTACGTTTGCCCTTAACACAGTTTAGTGGTTTGCAATTGAAGGTGGATTGCAAAGTCTCATCTTCAGTGAGGTCTAAGAGGCTTCTTACGGAACAGCGTCCCTAAGGACAAGTACTGTGCTATGAAGCTGCTATACTATACAGAACAAAGTTCATTACTAGGACTGCAGAGAAATTCTGTCACCGGTATCTTTTTCACTGTGGGAATTTTAAAAGTTTATTAGAAACACTCTGGATGACTTGGTCTTTTATATTGTCCTTCAAGATCCCCTCCAGACATGTATTAGAATATATGGAAATATTCTGATTTGAATAATAACTTGTGTCTGATATGGTGCCACACATGTATATGAGGATGCTATTCATTGAATTTGTCTCAGTAATTAGAACAAATGATGTAGTTTGACCAAATTAGCATTAATAATGTCCATTTGGTATAATAAATGTTGGAGATTACCAAACTGAATGGGTATCTAATAAAGTGTGGCCAAATGTTCATTTTAATGTTTGCAAATAGCCTTTATTAACAAGCTGCATCAGCAGAATGCAGGGCTATTAATAACAAATAAAATCAAATGTGAACTATGATGCATATATTAATAAATTTCTTTATCTGTGGGTATGCACTAAAACATAATGATGTAAGCCTACCAGCCAAAAGGTTACATTCAACAGAAGCAACTTATCTTTTGCAAATTGCAAAGTTGCTAAGGCCATTTACTGCATCTGCTGGTTTGTTGCTGCTCCCTTTCCTGGGTTGTTTTTTAATGGAGTGGAAATATTGAGCTTGTAACAGGACAGTGAGTTGATGGGATAGACTCAGGACCTGTCACCTGTTCTCTGACTCCTTGCTCCTTTCTCACAGTTGACAGGACCAGAGACACAGCAAGAGCAACACATTGTTCTTGGAAACTGAAATCACAGTTTGTCTTCACTCTATATATTTTGTTTTTATTCATGCTTATATTGACTATAGAACATAATAGGTAGATATTAGGGTTTTCTATGATGTATATAGTTAAAGAACAGGTTCACAATTTTTCAGCTCTGTCTTAAAACAATAGTCAGGTACCCAAATGAACATGAAATTTGTTTTTTTTCTTGCCATAATCATTCCTCCTGTTCATACTGACCATTCGTCGATCCAAAATCCACAAGCCTCCTTCTGTGCAAAAATGTATTTAGAAGTTTATCTGAAACTAATATGCTTCAGCCATCCGAATGAGTCAAATCAAGTAGATATCTTTCAATGTTACAGTCTTTTTAGTGCCACAGTCCCTCTTTTTGTCACTATACTTCCACCGCAGCTCAACAGGGAAACACTGTCCAAGGAAACACAAAGAGGGAATTTGCTGAAAAGACTGTAAATGTGGCAGATATCCACTTGATATGACTAACTCAGACTGCTGAAGCCTCATATAAACTTCAGATTAACTTTGGAGTACATTTTTGTATAAAATGACTGTGTGGACACACTGTGGATTTTGGCCCCCATCACTCACATTGAAAGCACATTTGAAGGGAATCTTTTAATAGTCAGTATGAACAGGAGAAATGATGCACCTAACTGTTGATTTAAGACAGATTTGAAAAATTGTGAACTTATCCTTTAACCTTATCTTAACATCTTAACAAATATGTTAGCTAGTTTACGTACAAGTGTTCCAATAATGTCCCCTTGGAAGCACAACTCTATTTGTACCTCATTCTTTAGTGTAAATGTCACTCAAGGCCATACTCCCAACTCCCATGTTCTAATTGGCTGTGATAATGTGTCAGGCTGTCATCAGGAAGAACGTAATAACTGTCCTATACCCATTACTTCTGTCTTCCCTTGGGTTGTTATTCTTAATTCTGGATCTCTTTAGTCAAGAAAATCTCCTGATTAACAATCTGCTTACCAAACATAAATTTATAATAATGGGATTATGTGTTGTTGTACTCTTGAATGAAGCATCTTCACCCAATTACTGTTATATTGCCCCATAGTGGATTATTTCAAGGCCTCGGGAAAAAGTAGGTATACACTAAGTACTGTATGTGTGCCATTCACTTACGGGGAATACACAGGTACAGTAGAATAAAAGGGAGTCCAAGTGGGAACATTTGTTCTGTAACAATTTTCACTGCTGAACTTTTCCTTTTAATGTTTCATGGCACACGTATAGTATATGTATGTGTAATATATGGACAAAAGAATGGCACACAGGCATCAAATAACTGAGGTTTCACAGTAATTGACAATGCTTTCACTGCATTGTTCTCGTCCAGCCAACACCTCTCAATTCTAATTATTACTAACATAATGATCTTAAGTGATTATCTAGTCCCTCCATCGTAACAAATGGAGGTAAAAATCGCTGTCTCAGGCACTGTATTTCATATGATTGGCTCAACATACGCCAATCATCATTTTCACTGCTTTCAAAGCCATTAGCCACTCACTCAACTTGGTAGTAGGGGCACGCTATCACTCCCACCAAAAAAGGAATACATCATGGAAGAGGGGTGACAGCTCCATTTTGCTAGGACGGTGAATGCCCCTCACTGACTGACTTATTGATAGGTGCATGTGTTTATTGCTCTTTATAGAAAATGAATGGGAAGCCAACAATCCATGTGTGGCTTCAGGCTCTTAATCATTATTTTACAATAGGTATTGATAACAGTATTAATAAAATATCAATAGTCATGGCAGATGCTCTATATCTGCAGTCAGCGGCACTTGAAAATAAATCTCTAGCTTCTTCTGATGGTTTTCAAGGGAAGCTTGCAGTCTCTCTTTGTGGTGTGAGTGTACACATACTATACGGTAAGTATGTGTGTAAGTGAAGGGTTTTGCCACGTGTATAATGGCGAATAGAGGGATAATCACTTGAAGGGGATGAGAGGTGATGTCCAGAGGGAGAGTGGAGGAAAACACTGTGAAATTGATGTGCTTGGGAGGAGAAATGACCTCTCCACCTCTCTCTCTCTCCATCTCTCTCTCACTCAGACAAAATGTTTCCTTCTAAACTGCGCAATCTCTTTGTGTCTCTGGCTCTACATCATTGTCCCTCAAAACCACTCACCCTCCCCAGCCTCTCTTGCCTCCCAGTCCCTTGCCTGATTGCCTTTCCATTAAATCACTGCAGCACAGCATTTCGACATTTCATACTTGTTTTAATCTTTTAAGAATCAACTGCCCTCTCCAGCCCAGAAACATTTATGAGGGTGGTCATAAAGGGCTTGGGTGGCCCAAACAACTGTTCAGGGACCCGGTCTCTCATGTCAGTCCTCATAATATGACACAGGAGGAGAGAGAGGAGAGGAGAGAGAGTGAGGTAGAGAGAGGAACTGGGAGCGATGAACAGGGTAAGAGGAGGAGGATGGAGAGGAGGGGAAGCAGAGATAAAGGCTTTATCCATACCGGCATAGTCATCCTTGTGAGTGCTTTTAATGTACATCAAGCTGCCATGATTGTTGGGGGCTATGTGTGGTTATGGTAGTCTTTACAGAGATTAGAGGGGAAAAAATTGAATGGGGATTTAAAGGGGACATACACACATTTTTGTATTACTACATTTTATTCTGGGCTTCTGGAATATCTTTGCATGATTTACAGTTCAAAAAAACCCTTATTTATCATACACTGGCTGTCTATGCAGCCCCTCGGTTCAGTCTCTCCTTTTTCTTTAAGACCCCCCTCCTAATGAGCCCGGTCTGTTCTGATTGGTTAGCTTCCAGAAGCTGCCACTCAGAAGACTTCAGTCAGCTCCAGCGGCTACGTAAACGAACATCAGTAGTTGGATTTCACCTCTTTTTCTTGTTCTTTACTCAAAATGTTAACTTCTCAAATACATCTTTACATGTTTGAGCCAAAATCTGATTTGAAATATGCAAGTGGACAACGCGAACAATCCATGGAGCAACCTTAGCAACAAAGACTACGGAACTGACGGCTGTTTGTGGGTATGGGCAAATGATATGACATCAGTTTGATGTGGAAGTAGAGGTAACTTTGCGAACAGAGCGTTCAGAGAAGGCCGAAGCCCTGGCTTTTGACTTTCAGGGAGCATTTTTACATAAGTTCACCTCATGGTTTGGAACTTAGACTGTTTAACATTACAACAGTACAAAAATGACAGAAAATTAAAGTGTGTCTTGCCCCCTTTAAAGAAAAAAATCTGTTTCTTACTAACATTAGATACCAAAGTTGTTCTGTTTCTGTCATTTCATATATTGTTTGTGCTCTCTGCAGGTAGCAACCAAAGCTGACTCTTCATGGTGACAGTGTTTCAACATCACTTACAAAATGTCAAACTATATATATACAGCAATATGAAGCTGAAGGGCTGTTATAATTTCATCTCAATTTGCATATAACAATTATTCTCTGTTCACATTCTTAAGGGAAGGACTTACATGTACCTCCAGGACTCCTCAGCAGCCAAGCAGTGCTGTTCACATACTACTGAATTTGACATAAAGATATATAGATGTTTCTAATGAACTAAAAATATGTTATATGTTTCCAAATAAACATCAACCTGTCTTATAAAATTATTAAACATGATTAATTATAATAAATACAGATTACTACTGTCATTTTGCAACATTTTTTGGTTTCAAGCAGTTCAGCAGACCTGACCCAGCAACCTTGTGGTCCAGTCTGTTAATTCCCAGAAGAAAACATTTGACAACATGTGGGAAAGCTTGATTGTTCGTTAATATTCAGTTTAAGCAATACTTTCCTATTATCACGAGCAACAATGTATCATTCACAGTGGTAATTGCTGCTCTTGATTTGTGTGCATGAGAGTTGTGCTGCACTGAATATTCATAAGAATCTGATAATAATACTGTATTCAAATTATCTAAATGAACAATCTCCTCTTTCACAAACTGAAGTGTAAGGAGAATCCATAAGCATGCTCAGTGTTTCCCCTACCATTGCCTTGGAGGGGCGGCCCACCCCCCCAGCGGGACTCCCCCCCCCCCCCCCCCGCCCTCACAGGATAGAATGAGACAATACGGTTTGTGTCAATATAGTTTGATGTTGCGTTAAAATATAACCAGTTTCTTCTGTAAAGCCGTGCCAGTGTTTGCATCTCTCTTCTCTCACACTCTCTGCACAACCCCACCCCCACTTGCTCACAAGTTCTCCTGCGATAGGAGGGAGACACAGCGCAGGTCCAGACAGAGAGTGAGGCTATCGGGTTCAGCAACAACAGCTCAGATAACAGTGAAAAAAGCATCAAAATGAATATCAGCAGCAACGTGTCTTATTAAGCACAAACCATGAGTACACATGCAGTTGACTTTTTGACTTTTGGTGTTGGTTTTTTTATATGGATAGGTTATGATAAACAATGGTGTTACTCGTGAACAGAGCCACACTAGCTAACTAGCTTGTAGCTAACTAGCCCATGTTGCCAAGCAGCTCACGTAGCTGTCCACTCGAAAACACCGGCAGCCAAGTCAAACACAGACAGGTGTTTTACTGTTTTATCGGACTGCACTCACTTCTTGCTTTAAGAATGCATTCTGTGTCACAGCCTGAGGTTGTTGATAGGCTAGTTTTCCTTGCACAAAACCTGTAAGAGATGTGCAGGGCTATATAGGAGGAAACACTTTGTCTGGTAAAGAACTGTCTACCTCAGTCGAAACTCCTTTGTACAACAAAGTACCCCCCCCCCCCCCCCTTCCCCCAACCCCAACCCCCGAGCAGCACACCACCAATCCCAAAACAGCCTAGGAGAAACACTGATGCTACACACACAAAAGCAAAACACAAAGTACAGCTAAGGCCATACTTTTTTTCTGTGATTTGTCTCGTTTTACGGAGGTCAAGGACTGAGTTAGCTAATTGTTGGCATGAAAATTAATCACATTAATTTGGGCAAGGTTTTTAACAAATTGACCTTACACAGTGCAGCAAAGTTATTCTGAACTAGAAAAGTTTTGTTACTTCAGACTACACAGAATGATGCATATGATGCTTCCATCAAAGAGAAAAAGATGTTGAACTGCCACATTACGTCAAACTTTTTTCAGGTGATTGTTGTCTGCTTATCTCTGCTTTCTATCTATCAGGTGTCACGCTTTCTAACAATCTTGACATCTAGCTTGCAGTATAAATTTGCGCATGGCAATAGAGACAGAGTCAGCTGCTGCCACAGCCAGCTTTCCTTCTAGTCATAAATAATTTGGGTTTCACTATCAATGATGCCCATAAGAACCTTTGACACCAGAACATGACTTTTTCTCCCGAGCACAGACCTCTGAGAAGACAAGACTCCCACCAAGAAAAGCAAGACATGAATAGCAAACTGCCTGCCTCTTCTCACCTTTATAGCCTCTCTGTACTTCTTTCACACTTCTACAATCTCCCTCTTTTTCTGCTGTTTGCTCTCTCTCTTTATCTCTTGCTCACTGGGGAGTACTGCTGATTGAGGTGAAAATGTTACGCACGTACACAAACTGAGAGCCTACAAAGAAATTCACAGCGTGTTCTTTGAATCGATGTTCAGAAGGTATTTCTTGTACATCAGTGGCCCTGAGGACAAAAAAGTATTTATATTTGTAGCGCAAATTAAAACTGACACTTATGTGTCTGTTTAGATTTTATTCCATTAGAAACATGAAATCAAAAGATGTTGTCATCATACCTGTCATCCCTGACTCCTTGTGTCAATAGCAGCATGAAGTTTGTTTTTTTTGGTTTTGTTTTATTTTGTTTTCAGAACATGGAGAACATGGCAGTGAGTTCTCTGCTACTTGTTGGGTTAAATGGGATGATGGGACATGAATGGTCTAAAGATTTTATGTTCCCATTTAAAGCCAGTCAGCCCAGAAGCCCTCTTAAGCAGCATTTCATATTCATAACATGTTTCCCATCTGGCTGCAGGGTGCTATCGGAAATATCACACAGTTTACTCTAATCGCATTACTCTGCTCATAGAGCATTCACACTAGGCACCCAGTGTGAGGCTCCAGCCTTTTGATGTTCTACATTCACTGACTGCAAGGCAGAGAGCTTTCTGACTGACAGTCTGACTGAATGCATGAATGAGTGACTCAGTTTGGCAGGCCAACCACCTCACTGTTTGACTTATAGACCAAAAGTTCAAGTAACTGCCAGACTTATTGACTGATGGGCCATCTGTCTAACTCAGTGGTGTGGTCCTTACAAACTGAGGGCCAGATTTACTAAGCCTTTTGTGGCACTCTTTCAGGCGCAGATGTGATGCATTCTGCTCCAACATGTGGTGTATTTATCAGACACACCACGATGCAGTCACAGTTTGGATAAATATAACAAGGGAATAACTGTTATAAATTGAATCCAGCATTTAGAATGTTACATAAAGTACAGTATTAAAGTACAGTATTGAAGTACAGTATATTGGCAAAACTACAATATTTTAAAAATAGTTGTACCATTTTCAAAAAGGAGAATGATACCCGGTATTGAATAAAGAACTGCTAACTGCTAATCCACATAGTTCTGTTGTCAGAAAATATCTGATCAATAAGAAAATTCCTTTAAATCCAACATATTCTTTCCTGTCATACTGGCAACTTAAAACACCTCTAATGCGTAATATTTAATTAGCTTACTGTATGATTTACATAAAAATTTTTTTACTAACCTCCACAAACTACAGTATCTCCAGCTGACAGAAGAAGAAGAATATCAGTACTAAAAGGACAAATACTTAAGTAACTGTATTTACCTTCTACCTCTTATTCTGATGTGTTTCGCAAACTTGAGCTAGCTTCCTGTCCATTCAATTCACAGCATAGTAAGGCAAGCTTTTGATAAATAATTTTTAATGAATCATGGCTTTGTATGGCATATAATATATATAGGTATTAAAAAATATAAAATCACTTTTTTAAAATAATGTAGTATGCCTCTCACTACTCTCTGTTCATCAGCATTTTTCATTTCAGTGCTAAATGTCAGAATCATACCACGCTTTGTTGCAGGACCGCTGAGGTACACGACCTAAATTCACACGGGTAGAAGTTGATGGAATCCTAGCAACCATCAGAAACTAATCAGTCACAACTCTGCGGTAAATGCCAAAGGGAATTTGGCTGTTTAAATTATGTTGCATCTCTCCAAACGCTCTGACATGCTTTTTCTTGTCCCTTGATTTTTCTCTCCATTGAGGTTGGGAAAATTAGTGGACTGTAAAAAAGAACAGGGTATACTGGAGGAATATGAACCGCACTAATAAGAAGTCAAAATGAAGTCAGCATACACACAGAACTTTGTACAAAAAATGTCAGTGTGTGTATAGTTGGGCGTATAAATCCAACTATACCTCTAGTCTAACTGTGGATGATGGGTGGATGAAAGCTAAGAGGATGCTACAGCCATATACATTTCTGATTTCCAGACTCCCTTTCTGACTCAGTTTGAGTACAGTATAAGTCATGACAAAAGCTCCTCATTGTCTGGAATTTAAAATAATCTTCAGGGTTTTTTTTTTTAAATTAATGAGTTCTTTAATGACCAAGTGTGATTTTTTTTTTCTGCCATATCCCCACAGAATTGCTTGCTTAAGCGGAAATGAAAATGAAGTACAACAAAAGCTTCCTGAGCAATTAAGACACCTTATTTAGAAATTAAACTGTATGTACAGTGCTTTACCACAGAAGCAGCCAGAATCTGTGTCAATTCCACATGATATTAACACCTCATTCACAAACAGCACTCTGCCATGTATTTGTGTGTCTAAGGCTTGATGGACAAATCCCCTGCTGGATAGATCTCTACAACATAGAATTAGACTAATCCTTATATATCCTTCAGTGTAAGTGATACTGCATGTAATCCAGAATTCTGCTTTATCAGTGCCAATGGAAGTCTTGTATTCACTTTCTACCAATGCATAGTCTGCAGTGAAAGGCATTTCTAATATGAGACTTGACTATGTCATTGTTATATTTATAGAGAATTCCTCTTAAAAAGATACAGGCCTTATCATGGAAGCACACATTCTAGCCCTACCTAATTTAGCAATTCTCATTCATGGCAAGACTTGATCTGAGGCAATGAAAATGTTCAAACCAGTTTGCCAGTGAATTACTCCAAACCCAGATGCATGGAGTGGTACTCTCTCTATAGTTGGTACAAGCCTAGTAGCAGCCAGTTGCAGCTGCTCTATGTTCTTCTTCTTCTTGTTTGTTGTGCTGTTTTGGGTTGTCGTGTCAACTTTTCTTCCATGTCACTTCACTTGACTTCATTGCAGTGAAGTAAAAGTCAATATTAAGAGTCTGGGAGGAGATTGTCCTGTTTCCTCTGTTGCCCATTACAGTTTTTGAACATGGAAACCATGTCTGTGGCTATGAAGGTATAGTTTACACTCCAGTAATCATGTTGGGTTAACCGGCTTTCTTACCCAGAGCTAAGCCTCATACCCAGAGGAGCTGAAGAAGAGGCAATGCCACAGATTCATGGCATAAGCAAAACTGAGAGCAAGAAAGAGATACAAGCTTTCCCTTACTTACACTATCATAGGAAATGAAATTTGACAGACATGCTTGGAGCATGTGTGACAAGTCAAATTTTTATCCATTACACCAAGGCATGGTTGTTGGTGCAGGGGAAATCTGGGTCTACATCAATCTGGTTTTAGAGCCAATCATAGCACATTCACTGCTTCCTAAGTTGTTGAATTACTGGTTTAAGAATTCAACTAGTGTGTCTCTGTATTTATACATTTATTCAAAACTGTTGACACACTTAATCAATCTTTACTTTCACAAAGACTTATCTCGGTCAGCTTTGAAGGGGTGCTTGCACATGTCTGTATTCCTGCTGATTACTAAGGGTATCCCACAAGGATCCATTCTGAGCCTTTTACTGTTCATAATTTATGTGGATACTATCTGTTCTCTACATAAATGTCAAATACATCTTTATGCAGGTAATGTTGGATACTGTGCTGCTGATTCTTGATAAATTGCAACTCTCCTTTGAGACATCCTTTGAGATACCTGAATTAAATCAAATTATATCATTAATTGATAAGTAAAACAAAATATTTACTGTGATCAAAATCCAGAAGCAAAGGCTAATAATAACAATTGCATATTCCCATGATGACCTGCCTTAAAATAGAGAAATGGAGAGAGGGAATTTAAATATGTCAGCCTGGACAACATATTAAAAATCAAACAACATACAGAATCAAAAGACTGAAAAAAATTGGCTTCATGTTAACAGAAACACAAGCAGCTTCCCTCTTGAGTTATAGAAATAGGATTGTATATAATTGCAGCTTTCCTCTGAGTTCTGGATCATGAGGGCGTAACTCACAGATATGCTACTGCTCCCACTCTTATTGACACTAGATCCTGTTTACCATTTTGCTCTAAGGTTCATTACTGGTGGTAATTACAACACTCATCACTGCATCCTATATGATAAAGTTGGTTGGTCTTTCCCAACAAATCCCTTATCAGAAAACTGCCATCATACATCTTGTCTCTGACTGCTTTGGAACTCTGGTACATATTTATGTCGCCCCAGTGCCTGGCTGATGCCTCAGGTATCCCGTACTATAACTAATTCTAGGAAATACTGTATTTATAAAGACTGCACTGGTCTCATGGACTAATCTGCAGAGCCACTGAAAAAGAAAAAAACATTAACACTTTTTGATAAATTCAAAACCATATTTCATAATATTCTCATATCATTCTGTTTCTGACTCCGACTGTGAAATTCTTATTTTTAGGTGGAACTGTAAAGAGGGTGTTGCTGTAAAAGAAAATGCATGCTCATCCAACCTGTACCTTGTATGAATAAAGGCTGAATAAAAATAGTCATTACTTTCTCATATTGTGTGGGCAGACATAGATGCTAGAGAGCATTAAGAGGAAAACTGGGGAGCCTGATATACGTCTGAACAAAATATGATAAAATCTGCTACACGTTACTGTTAGGGAGTCTTTAGGCAACATGTACTGACACATGCAGTAGCTCTGTGTCTGTACCATTTGCCAAGGGAATCTAGTTGTATATCTGTTACTAAACCACTTTCATTATCAGCAGTGTTAGCCATTTATGAGACATATTAGCTACACAATCCTTCTCCAAATGTTTTAGTGTTTTAGAAATGAGAGCCAATATGGCACCTACACAACTTGGCTTCATTCTTTCTTTTATTTCTTTCACCAGTAACAGAGACAAAACAAAGCCATGCAATGTTTTTCATTTAATCCATGGTCTGTAATCACAAAGCCTCGGATAAATTGTGAATCAGATCATAATTAAACCCCTGCAAACACAAACATGCAACTTTGACACAAATGGTGTGTAAGCCATATAAGATGTTAGTTATAAAGGATATATGGTTATATAAGGGACGCATATTTATATAAATTAAAAAAACAGAATCTCACACAAATCTGCCAGTAAGACTTGTAGATTGAGTTTTCAGCGGTGAAGCAAATCTATTGTTTCTACAGATTGACCTGAATGACCCCAATCTGAATTGTCATGGTTACTGCACACTATAATAATCCCTACTTAATCAACTCTCTGGGATAAGAAGGGGGAGTATTCCCGCCATGTATGAAACGACAGTATATGAAGTCTACAGAAAACAGGCTCAGTGACACTAGCATCTCACCATAGATTTTTCCATGGAAATACATCTGGGTAAAGAAATAAAGGCAAAAAACATAAAGAAGGAGAATATTAAGCTTAGAAGAACAATAGTGTGAATGCATTCACACTAAAAAAATATTGTAAATGGGCTGGCTGTGATGTTTTGGGGCTGTTCAGTCCAATTCTGCCTAACTTCATATAAACAAAAGGATATTAATTCGCATAAAATTATCAGTGTGATAATTGCATACTGTATATATGTACTGTATATATATGTTTTTGTTTTTAATTTTTTTTTCCCTAGGACTCGGTGTGAAAAACTGACAAGTTGGCAATCTGTGCCATTGAAGTGTTAAATATTACAGAAATTAGCCAAATCATTTCATGGGCAAGAAAGAATTCCCTCTGTTTTGCACCATTAAAAAGGGACCGTTTTTATTCACCGGGAAAATCATGTAACAAATAGTATCATCATTCACAAAGAGAATGATGGGAATGGAGGATATTCCTTCCTTGAACGTAAAGGGGGTCTTTAATAATGACAGGCCTTGCCTCATATGGAGCTGATTCATTTTGTCTGTATGCTCATAACAGTATATAAGTGAGAATTGACCACCTCATTGATTTTTACTACTGTGTAGAAATTACACGGCTATTTCTTTAATCAAATTTACTAACCATCTTTTACAGCAAAATGGTGACATGTGCACTGGGCTATAGTGGGGATTCAGTCTCCAAGCGTCCGCTTTAGAGAGCGCTGAAGCCATTCAGCCAAATCAAGGGCAGCTTATTAACCACTGTAACAGCAGTATTATGTACTTCTTCAAGCTGCTGGTATTGGTCTTCCCACTGGATCCCTTCCACATATCCAAATATATCAGAAAAAAAAACAACTAACAAACGGTCTGGTGACTAAACTTAATGAAATCTACACCCTTTATTATACTCATTTATTATTTCAGTTCTTGCTAAATTAATGTGACCACTGTCAGTTAACTTGACTATCTGTCATATGCCATTTGTTTAATGAGGCATTCTGTCTTTTCAGATCATATAGTGGTTAATACTACTACTACTACTACTACTACTACTACTACAGTTGCTTAGTCATTTCTATAAATCACAATAATTTATTCCATAAAAAATACCACCTAAAACATATTAACCGCATATTTTCTTTAAATGTATGGGTTGTGTTCCTTGCCACAGTAGTACTGCAAACAGATTTTCTTTGAGGCTGAGACTGGACCTGTATGGACACATTGTCATTTGGCAGTGGATAAACAGGGGCCATTCACTGAAGATATCCCACAGATTTAAAACTAAAGAGGAAAACCACAGGCAGCACACAAATGTGACAACACACACATACACAGAGTACCCAAAAGAAGACCCAAAAACCACAGGAAGCGTCCTGGTGATTCAGTGAAGAGGAGGAATGCTGTTCTAACCTTTTCTTTCTGCCTTTCTGCCCCACTGTCTGTCTGTCTCTGCAGAAAAGAAAAAACGACTGAAAGAACCTCTTAACCCCAATTCAGACTTGACAACTCCCTAGAAATCATTCAGCATTTTCGCCACACACAAACACAACACACACAGCATTTATGTCTATGCAATCATCCACAAGCCGGAGAAAAGAGTAACTATTTAATAATACTCTTGTGTTCCCAGGAGATCTATAAAGTGTGTGTGTATGTGTGTGTGTGTGTGTGTATGCATGTATTGATTCAGACTCCTCCAGTCTAACTGGGTAATTGGCTTTTAACCGTAAGTCATGACTGAGGGACACTGCGGGGACCTGTCATAAATGGCATAAATGGAGTGAGAAAAAAAGGAGAGGAGAGAGAAAGCAGAAGAGAGAGTGACAGTGATTGGTAGAGAGAGAAGGAGATAGAGAGACTAACAATAAGCCAAGATTTGCCTTTCACCCTGCCTCTGGTTTTATGTTAGCATTCAAAAAAGCAAAAGAAAAAGAAAGCAGAAAGCAGTAGGAGGAGGCATCGAGGACATACTGTATATGAATTTCTCTGAAAGGCCATTTTGCTTTTCATTTCCTCATTTTTATTCTCTACTTACTTTTCTCCATTCTGACCATTTATTTTCATTCAAATTAACTTTTTTTTATTCCATTCCTCAAGTTTGTCACTGTCTTTCACTCTTGTTGTCTCTCTCAGCTCCATTTTAAAACAGTCGCACTTTGTGTGCGCTGGCTTTAGATCAGGTCTTCGACATGTTGGGAGGTCTCACTGGCCCACTCAGATGTGGGAGGGTGAGAAAAGCCTCTCTCTGAATCATAACTGTCCAAATGTGTTGCCTGCCTCTGCACAGATAGGCCAGATGTAATGATGTATGAAGGGGGCTGGTAATTGGAGAGCAACCCAACTTTAACCTTGAAGCATCCACCCTTAACAATGTCCAGATAACTCAGGGACTAGAGGGTTGTCTGTAATCAGGAAAACCCATGCTTACAAAGATGACAATGTCTGCAGATACTGACTTTATATAACAATTTGAAAATACTGCAATGCAAGTTTGTTTAAAAAGTACATTTTCCCTTTAACGATCAGCCTAACACTAATTCTAATATAAACCCTAAACACAATAAACAATGCTAAAACAGGCACTTGAGGTGAGGTTAATAAGAGCCATGTGGGAAATAGTAAAGTGACAGTGACAGCACACACCACCAGTGAACATGTGTTGCACCATGACCAATCTACTTACAGTAAAGCAGCCGACGTGCCTCTAAACCGTAAAATCACTTAAGCTCTCTAATGCTAACACACACACACACACACATGCAGGCATGTGCACACACACACACTCACACACACACACACGCACACACACACGGGAAAAAGGAGTATCTTGAGTACAGTAGAGGGCAATGATATGCAAACTTTACAATGTTTTTGCTTTGCAACTTGGTGAATGTATTCCTCTACTGATAAAACACTACAGGACTATGGACAGGGACCCAGAAATCAGACTGTAGTTACCCATTCAGTATCGTACCGTGTCACGCCGCTGAAAAAGAGTGCACATGCGCTTTTATATGAACATAATATTGGTCAGACCAATAATATATGATTCCAAGGGGGTTTATGTAATTTGAATTACACCTATAATTGTTGAATATAATCAGGTATAGATTAAAGATATGCATGGTGGGCTGTAAATGAACAAGGTCACATTACACCATGTGAGGACAATCCAGAAAAACAATATAATCCGAAAATATTCATATTACCTATCAGAATTCTTTGTTATTCTAAAGATAAAGAATTTTTAATTGACTCTTTCGTTTGAGCTTTGTGACTTTGGTTCACAAGTAGCCTCATCCTCTTATGGGGTATCAGATAGTGGGAAAATCATTAAAAACGACTCAGCCCTTTGCGGCTGTCCAAGAAATAAATGCTGCTGCTTGGTGGGAAGAGGTGACGAGGGAGCGAGCGTGCTCAAGGCTGACCCTGTGGTATCAATCTGTGCAATGATTAAAAGTTTCTCTAGGCTATGAAGAGTTGTTGCACGCTCAGTTTTGGCTGCTCTCTGACCTATTTTAAAATTTTAAAAGCTCAAACACAGAGGCTGGGGACTTGGCATGAATCAAGTGGAAACAGGAAAGAGAAGCAGCAGAAGGGAGCATAGAAGGAGAGCTTTGAGTTAAGGGGAAGACTAATAATATAACGCAAGTACGTAAACATAGAATTCTATAATTTTCCTGAAGAGAGTAAAAACTGATAGATATATGTATCTACTGTAGCTGCTACTTTTAGATTTCAATGTAAGAATTTTGGAAGTGTAAAAATGTCCCCTTCATGTCTAGAAAAAATATAAAAACGCACATGAGAACTTAACTACAATGTCTTTTATGGCGACCTTAACAAACCTTGTGTACAAACATAATTGGACACTTTCTGTAAATTAGGGAAGAGTTCATTATGTTCCAGCTGAGCACAAGTCAGCAAGACACAAGGAAGCACTTAATTGCACAGCCCGGTACTGTTATATCTGTCATCAGCCTTCAACCTCTTCTATGGTGAAAATTCAGACACTTCCTGGTAATTACAAGTCAGGTTCATAGTATCAAAGGTAAAATACCAGTACCAAAAAGGTTCTTAAAGCTGGTTAATGTACTGTTTTAATGAACACTTAAGTAGCAATGGGAATCTTGCTTGTATACGCCGTTCCTGTACTCTCTAGCAAAAAAACACAACAACAAAAAAACACTTTGAGGTGGGTAATTCTCTAAAGTGGGGTTTTTTGCTATGTTTTTTTTTGCTGCTGCTATGTTTACTCTAGCCTCACCAAAGGACCCAGTCTCATTAAAACACGCTAGTAGTCACATAAAGGGATGGAGCATAACCAGCCCTGAGATCCATTTTGGGTCCCAAATCACAGTCAGAGAGAAGCTGCACTTATGATATTTGCCTGTGTGGAAATTCTCCAATATGTCCTCTGCATGCATGCATAAGGCAAACTAAAGAGCTGTTAAAGAATAAGCATCTTGCTCAAGGACACTTTAGTGGGTGCAAATGTGACAGTGCTTAGTTCCACCTGCTGGCTTATAATTATCTCAACACCTGACAGAGCATGTAAACAGCCTGTGTACGTATGTTTGATTGACTGAATGAATGAGATGCAGAAAGAGAGAGAGAGAGAGAGAGAGAGAGAGAGAGAGAGAGAGAGAGAGAGAGAGAGAGATATTTGGGTGTCACAGGATGTCAACTTTACTGTAGACAGTTAAAAGAGTCCCATTCCTAATTTAAGTAAGGATTCTCTCACATTTGTAGTCCCAAATGCAGTCTCTCTCATTTTCTGGCTCTCCAGCACATATATTATACAACATAAAGATTAAAAAAAACCTACCCAAGTCTCATCATAGTGTACCACTGTAATCCTCCCATTTCCATAAGTCTTTCATTGACTTTTAAACAGAGCAGCCAAAAATTCATACTGGGGGAGCGAATGCAGTAGAGGAGAGGAAAGTAAGAATTAAAACAAACAAACTGTGTATATACAGATATGTTTTGTGGTATGAAGGAGGTATGGATTTATGTGTACATATATGCATAAATTAAAGCAGTGAAAGCTTAGTTTTCTTCAGGCTGATTAATGGACACTTCTGATAAGTGTCGCTCGACAGAAATTAAAGAGATGCGTGATGTTTTCAATTAGCTAGCTAAACTAATTAAAAAAGGACATTACAAGTTATCTAAAGTTACAGACCAAAATATCAATAAGGAAGTTCAGTGAAAACTACAATCTCCATGGCGATGTTAGTAACACTACCCAGTCACATTGCGCAACAAAATATGACGGTGTCCATGACATAACAACATTCTCCAGGTGTGCGACATGAAAGGAAAGTGTTCAGTGACAACTTTTTCTGTTGAAAATACATCATTTCTGTCAATCGACACTTATCAAAAGTGTTGAGTGAACAACCATAAATCAGCCTTTAGACTGTAGAGACCATTAAGGAGGAGACACTAATTTCATGCAAGCTTGAGAGATAACCTAGATGCACACTGTAATGATTTAATATGTATATTAAAATTTGCAATATGAAACCAAATGCAATAAAGTGCCCATTAGCTATAAAATTTTATGTAAGTTTTTTTCATATTAGGTTAGTTTCAGTTTAGTGATGGATAATGTTGTAATGCTGTAAGTTCAGCATATGATATGATTAGATATTAAAAACATAATTTATCTGGATGTGTTAAAAGTCTTATGTGATGAAAACTTTTGATCTATTGTTCAGTTATGAGTTTGCAGCAAGTATGACTAAACGTTCACTCACTTATCACTGAATTATTACTCTTAAAATATAATAATAATAATGTTAATAATTGTTTTGATGTGTTAATTATGACATTACAGACTGTCAGGACAGCAATTGTGACTCTTGAATGAATGAATTTCACAAACTTTTACTACAACAAAACATTCCATTCATTCATTCATTGCATTATTTCTAATAATATGTGGTTTTACTCTTATTGTACTACATTCATTATGAAAGTTTAATAACATTGTGCAATTATTACATTGGGTAGTGGAGTTATTGCGGTGGGTTACAACCATATTGGCCCATATATAATAAGATTTAAGGATCTCCCATATCCTAAGATGTCAGATATACTCTATTTGACAGATTTTAATGTCACTTTGAAATAAAAGTAAAATAATCAATAAATCAATAATAAAAACAAATCTGCAGTCAGCAGATAATTTAAAATAAAATATAGTACACATGGTACACCACTATTTCAACCTGTGGATTATATACCAGTCATTACCAGTGGAGTAATATCCAGGTTTCCTGTCACTACTGCCATACTGAGAGATATTATGGGATGGAGTGATGGAGAGACAGTGTTACAGATGGTGACAGAGACAGAGAGTCAGACTGAGAGAGTATGTTGAATATCTAATGCAGTTCTGTCTAGTAAAATATAACATGACCTCACCTTTTCAAGTGTCCAGAGAAAGAATTTCAGATAAATACAGTATATTTTGAGCTGCCTCAAGGCCTTGAATAAAAATCATCCAAGAAACCCAAAAATTTAAATAATAGCTGTTGTTTAATAGAGTAATGCTTTGTAATCACCCTTTGGTCCATTAAAAGCTCTGAGGCATCATTTGTTTTGTGAGTTGAGCTTTTCTGGCTAGAAAAGGCTAGAAAAATGACTTTGCCTTGGAAAAAAAGCAATGTGTAAAGACGCCACATCATTTAGAAGACTCTCATAGTGTTTGTGTGTACATGTGTACATCCATCCTTGCACACACGCTTGCAGGTATGTGTCTGCATTTGTGTTCTCTTGTCTAGTCAGTCAAGGTTCACTTCAGCAAATGCATGAGTCAGACTTGTAAGTCGACACATTCCCCTTGCTGACCAGTTCAGCCATCAGTGAGAGGACTCTAATTTCTAAATGGTCCCTGCATGAAATGAGATGCAAACACATTAGGCAGGCAGGTGTATTCAAATGACTCATAGTGTGTTTGTGGGTGTGTGTGTGTGTGTGTGTGTGTGTGTGTGTGTGTGTACGTGTGCGTATGCCCCCAGTGGGCAAGACACAAAATGAGATAGTTTGTAAGGGTGAATGCATGCGGGGCAGTCTGTCTGTGTGTTAAGCAGAACCAGCGCTATGCCTGTTTACCAGTGCATGAGGTCAGACCCCAGAGAGAGCAATCATCAGGCTCCTTACTTTAGAGCACCGCCATCTCATCTCTATTGCCCGCTCACTCTGTCCCCCCACCCCTCTCCCCCCCTCCCCTCTCTCTTTTTTCTCTCACTGCCATTGAAGAGCACATATATCTCACCTTTCAAACCCCTGGAAACTTGACACTATTGGCTCTTATAAGAACAGGATGCCTTTTTATTTTTTAGAAAAATTATACTACCATCTATAAAACTCCCAGAAATCTCAAGTCAAATTGAACTTTCACAAAATGAAAGATTTCATCCTTAAACATAATTAACCATACATTATCAAATTAAAAATATAACTTCTTCATCTACAAATGAATAAGTTATAACTAGGTGTAATAAAAATCGTTAATTATTGTTCCAGGGCCTCCCAATTACTGCTGTTTGCGTTGCTAGACAACATCTGCTTAAACGAGAGGCGTTCACAAGGCTGGGCATATAATACTGAACATACTCATCCTATAAGAATAAAGACTAAAGAATATTTATACTGTCTGATACTGTCCAGCCTATCTTGGAGAATTTTCAGTGGTTGTGGTATAAATAGGCTGAAGCTACTTTGAATGGGAAAGCGTTTGAACTTGAGCCAGCTAGGAGAGTTTATTTATTTTTAGAAGTAATAAGTGTCTTGAACCATAAAAATATACCTTTATGTTCAGAAAACGCTCTGAATGTTCTCCCACTTATCCATGTCAATTGATTCTCAATGGAGATGTACTCTGATGTAATGTCACAAGACAAATACTTTCCTTTTCTTTTCTTACTGCAAGGGGGAAAGAAGTGAAAGACACTTAACAAACGCAGGGCATTAAAAAATATTCAAACACTAACAAATCTTACGTACAACAGAAAAAAATAATAATAACTGAGTGCAAATATGTAAAACATAATTATACATTCTTAAAACATCTTTTTCACATCTGTCAGATCATGTAGCACTAAGCCAAAAATCCCTCATCCCCCAATGGAAGAAAGGCAGGTACTAAATAATGGTTGTGTTTGTTTGTGTGTATGTTTGAGTAAAAGAGACAAAGACAAAGAGAGAGAAATCAAACACTGGGGCAGTCTAGACTAAAAATCCTTAAAGTCGTCTTATCTTCTTGCCTACAATTTTCTGTCCAGCCTCTGAGGGGACCCTATCCTCTACTTCAATGCTGAGTCCCTCACAATATTTTCTCTAACTATTAACAAAACTATAAACACTATTCCCATGTTTTCACTCATGTGCTCATTTAGAAAGCACTGGCATTCAATATCATTAACTCAAGTCATCACAGCCGGAACCCAATTAACACACAATTCTCCAGGTGGAAACACTCAGAGTCCAAATTGTTCACACACCAATCAGAAGTTCAGGATAGATACATAACAGTGCTGTGGGTCAGTTCATGAAGACATGAGGCAGAATAAATGTGATTTCTTTCTTTATGTACAAATTGTTTTTTTTTCATTGGTTTCTAATGGTAAATAAATGGAAATTATTTTTTCTGTATTCATTGTTCGTTATTAGTTGCATATTTTTACAATACATTTACTTTGTCAATTTCAGTTTATTACTACTGTACATTGAGGAATAGAATTTTTTGAAAATGTATACACGTTGTTTCTTTATATTTGTCTTTATCATGTAAAGAGGTTGTTCTGAGGGAAAACCATAAGCGCCATTATTCATTGCAGTAACAGGTTTTTACGGTAGTGTTTTGAATTGATATCACCAGTGTGTAATGGCTGTTCTGTAGTGTACGTGTATTTGATGGCTTTTGAATGATGTCTGAAGGCAAAATTATGTTTAGATGTAAAATTACATGGTTTTGAGTGGAGAGTTTGGTTTTCACATGGAAGTTTGGAGTATGTGAAGATGAGCGTGCGGTTATGCATTTGTGTTTAGAGTTTTGGGAAATGGAGCATAATTTCAAGAAATGTGTCTTAGCAGTCGTGAAAACCGGTAACAGGTTTATCTAATGCCTCATCAATAGTGAATACACACAGTCTCTGTCCCACATACGCTCTGTGTCCTCTGAATAGCATGCACACATGAAGTCGACAAACAAGATGGGATTTTAAAACATAAAGATGAGACCGAGATCAGCCATCTCCATGGGGTTTCTGAGAGGTTCAAATGTGATGTGAGTCCATAGTTACAGACAGAAACACAGTTGCCATGGTGTATGTGTGTGTGTTCATGGAATTCACGTCTGTGTCTGTTAGTGTCTGTCTGCCTATGTGTGGCTCCTAATGTGATGTCATGTGGCCGAGATCCCATAGTCAAGGCTGCAGAGGCTGTTGCCATGGTTTCAGCTTCTGAAGGCTGTTGTTTCACAACAGAGGGAGGGAAATAAACACTGTATAGAGTGACTCATCCTGAAAACAGCATTCTTCCTGGTGAAGCCACACAATACGACAATTTGTGTGTGTGTATGTGTGTGTGCGTGCGTGGGGGTGTATGTAGCTGTGAATCCCAATTTTTTAAAGTTTGACTCTGTGTGTGTGTGTGTGTGTGTGTGTGTGTGTGTGTGCGTGTTTATCTATGAATGACTGTGTTTCTACATGCAGTGTGTGTGTGCCCCTATATGTGTCTGTGTCTCTGTCAGCCCACCATGTAGACAGCTCAGATAAAAGAAGATCAGAAAGCACAAAAGACAAAAAGACAGAAATGACAACATTGAATAAACAGGGCAACAGATGAACAATAGAAGAGAAGGAGAGAGAAATCAAGGGAGATGGAGACAGAGGAAAGGGAGCGGACCAGGAGAAGAGGAAAGAAACCAAGAATGCTAGAGAGAAACAGACAAAGAATGGAGGCCAGGAGCACAGAACACCAGAGGAAAGCATATTGATGGCATAGAAGAATCAAAAAAAAAAAAAAAGGATGGAAGAGCTAGAGGTAAAAGCTCTGTAATCACTGACCCTATAGAGCACACAAATACATACACCTCTCCCTCGGACAAAACAGTGCTAAACCACTGAGTCACAGAAAGATAGCTGCCAAACCCGCCAACCTGCAGGGCATTATCTGGTACAGAGGGCATCCTGGCACACAGAGGGCGAACGACGGAGGCATTACAGAACAAGCTGTTGATACAGAGCCAAGAAAACGCCATTTCTATTACACTGACCTGTAGGGTCCAAGATCACAAGTCAGGTCAGTGACTCAAGAAACTGAGAGAATAAATTGATATCAGTTTGAAGTGCAAACAAGCGTGCGCTAAATAATTAAACCGAAATGTGACATTTTCATTCCTACTCAACATATTAATTTGAAGCAGCCAAAAGGTAGCAACTATTTCAGACAGCATATTTATTAGTAATTAGATGTGTGAAATATTTTTACAGATAATGCGTGACACATTTTTTCCCCATCTGGCTCTTTAAATTCAACCCCTGAAAAATAATCTTGAAATCTGTGCCTCTGCATTTCCCAAGCTGTAACCCACAGGGTAACGGAGAGATTTGCCCCAGACAGATCATACTGGGGTTGAACTAGTGAGTAGCTGCTAGAGAGGTACCAATACAGAGATGTGGTGGTTTGGCATGTTCTAAACTTATGCAGAACAAGAGCCCCAGTGGGCAGGAGTTATCATACAACCTCTGCCAAGAAGAGGCCAACATGTGCCAGCCTAGCATAGGGCAAGTGCAGTACTGCGGAGAGAGAGGAAAGCTGCATCTCCACATGGTATAAACAGCTTAACCTCTGCCAGCGAGATGTATGCCAAGCTAACTCAGGGTAAGGGCATAGAGACATGCATGCCAGGGAGGTGAAAACCTCTCTAAATTTGTCTGTGGCTAAAGATGCCACGGGGCAGAGACAGAGGGGGCACAAACAGCTAAACCTCTGCCAGGGAGATGCCCACCAAGGTGGCGACTCTGTTTACTTGCAGGCACAGCCCGATACTGTCATGGGACATGAGGCTGCAGGACTACAGCTGAAATGATCATCTGAGCTATTTTCTGTGATATGTCACTATTTTAGTAGAGATGAAAACTAAATCAAATGCGTTGAGTATATCAATGTCTGAATATGCATTTTCACCCACAGAACACATTCAAAAGGAAATAGATGTTTTTGTGTTGCCAATGTATAAACATTCTTTTACAAGATACAGTTTAAGATATATAATTATCTTCTAAAGTGCTTGTTCAAGTGTAAGAATCATAATTGTGAGGTACAATAGAGAGACACACAACCGGGCACTAACAAAGTAGAGAGGCGGCCCTCAGAGATTTTGCCTTTCTGCTGTGAGGAACCACCAACTGCAAAAATGAAGGACAGTTTAGCATCACAATAGCATGATGGGTAGCTCTTCCTGGGAGCCTGTAAATTTAAACACTATAGTGTAAAGTAAGGGGCTTTTGAAAACACGTTACAATTTAATTTACCTGGTCTTAAAGAACAATGTAAAGTGTAACTGTAAAGATTAAAGATGTACTTTAATCATAAAGGTGGATCTTTAATGTGGGCGAGACCACATAAGACAGATTCATAACTGAATATGTGCACATAAAGGCATCCACGTTTTCATGCATTACTTATGGTGACATAATTTCATGCCAATCATACTGAAAAGGCCAAACTGGCAAAGGTTAAAACATGAACAGAGAAAAGGTTATTTTTCAAACAAAAGGCAAAGGGAAATAGAGATGCCAGTGACCTGGGAGGAGAGATAACAGCACTTTGAGGAAAGATGACAAGGAAGCTGACTTGTGACTACATCCTGGCATGAAAAGGGGCACTGCGGGGCAAATGTACTGACCCCATCTGTACCAGATGAAGGGAGCTGAAATTGGGGGAGAAAGAGAGGGGAGGGGGCTCGTTCAGAAACAGAGACCACTCAGTGTTTTCCTGTACCAATCTGGCATCAACAGCATACTCAGTGTTTCCATTTACCAGTCCAACATTAACAGAGGATGCTTAGGGTCAGATTTACAAAGCCTTTTGTGATGTGGGTCATATGCATTCTGCACGTAGAGATGCACGTGTTATTTATGAAACAGGTGCAGCGGTCTGGAAGAGCAGCTTTCCTGTCATCTGAAGTGCATCCTGCGTGTAATCAGTAAAGTGTGCATCTCTTCTTAATGCACATACATTTAATGGAGGATCACAACAATGACATGCAGAGATGTGATAAGTGTTATAAGAAGTTTTTGAGTGTCAGTTTGGCATAAGAAACAACATATCTGTTTCAAATGAGTGTAGGAACATTAAAAGGAAGGTTGTGATGGGAAAGAGAAAATTTAATTAACCTATTTATTGAAAACATAGATACATACACGTATCCAAGGTAGATACATTGAATTAGATTCTAACAGCAGTTCCTTAGAAAATAAGAACAGTAATGATAAAATGCTGCACTATCTAGCCATCTGCTCGTATTTTTAAACTAAAAAGTGAACTGCGTTGAATTTCAAAGCATTAAAAGTGAGCTGGGGGGAACTTTTGAGGCTGTGTGCTATTGAACTTGAATTTCACATTCAATGACCTGCTACTTCACTGAAGTAATTTTAATCGTTCTATGTTGTTTCCTCTTTCATGTCTTTAAAGTTAAATTAGTGGCATCTATTACACTGAAGTTTACGACCCAAGATTCACAATAAGTAACTTGTCCAGGTGGCTGATGGAAAAATGAGCTGCTGCTTTGGTAGAAATAACACAGTACATACAGTGGAATGCAACCCAACGCAGCACCTGAAACTGTCGCCTGAATAAAATACTGTAAAATTGGACCAACACCTTACTAACACAGAATCAACAAAACTAGGTTTCATAAGCATAATATCTGTTTGCTATTATATCTAAATGCATTAACGTGCACAGCTGTTTGTGATATTGTGTCCATCCTGTGTATGTCTTGATTTCTCCCATGGCAGTCATATTAACAACAAGAAGTGTGATGACACAGTGCTTTGAGGCATATCACCACACAGAGATGAAAGGCCTCCTTCATTAGCCTTTCACACGCAAACACACACAAAGCTGTGATCCTGCTAATGAGACACATATGGACCTCTGATAACCATGGGTGCCTCTGACATTCGTCTGCCCCAACGCTAGCAGTCACCTAGCATTCCCTGACAAGCAAGGATATCTCTGTGTAATTGTCAGAGAATATAAGAGAAAGATGGAGAAAGGCAGGGGAATGTTTGTGTGTGTGTGTAACCATCACTGGACTAAACAGTGTGAATCTCTCAGCCAGTGTTAATCTCTGCCATGCACCACTGGCCAGCCCCCATTACAAATTCAATTAAAATGGCTTTCAAACATGGATAAAATATTCAAACACAAAAGAGGGAGAGAAAGAAAGCTTGTTGGTTATACTGAAAGTTTGTGTTTTGCTCAACTTCTGTGCTAATTAAATTTCTTTTTTTTAAGGAGGGGCAAGTAAGAAAAGAAATAGGACATTATCTCATGGAATGAGGCTTAAGATGGCTGGGACTTTGGCCAGCTTGACTACGACTATGATTGATGTCCACAATAGAGTAAAACACTCACACAAACAGATCACATATAAAAGAATAAAATAAGCCTATTTTAAAGTTTTTGGATAGTAAAAAGAAGTAATGTCAAGAAACATCCATGTGAGGATGAAACATAAAAAAATACACTGTGAAAGTTAAAGGCAGTCTTATTGATATTGATTTGTTTTGGGAGGGAAATAAGTATCAAGAGGCAGTCAAGAGGAAAGGACCAGAACAAGCAACACACTCCACGCACACACATAGAAAAAAATCGAGATCTGTGACTGAAAGGTAGTTTCATTGATATTGATTTGTGAATTAGCTAATGAGTTGAATGAGAAATGGAGGATTTATTAGGGGAGGCAGAGAGAGGGGATGAGGGAGCACAGCTGTCACACATCCATCAGAGCCACTCTGGGGAAACCTGGCGAGAGTAAATGCCTGTGTTGCGGGTGTCTGTATGTGTTTGCCATTAAAAGTAATTTTGTATTTGTGTATGTTTGTGTGTTACTGGAAAGTTTGGAGAAAAAAATATTGTGTGTGTGTATGCGTATGTGTTTGCAAAAGTGTGATGTGGCCTGCCAAGCTCTGCACCTTTATCATTGGCCATTTATCCATCTGACTGTCCATCTGCCCACTTGTCTCTCTGGCTGTTTGTATGTGAGTCATGTAAACATGAGGTCTTTAAACATTTTGATAGTCCATTTACAAACCAAACTACCCAGTTCAGGTCCTTGTGCTGAGATCCAGGTTGCCCTTGAAACCTGCTTGCATTTGTAATACTGTGCCTGAGTTACGTGAACCGCACTGCACCTGTCCACACATGAGAGTTCAGGGTGAGGTGGGGGCATTGCAGCATTTATTTCTAAATGCTGGGCATGTGTTGTCAAATTGATAAAGATATTTTCCCCACTTGCTTGTGTTTTATCTGTAGTTGCAGTGTGTTGAGCTTTCAAGGCCACTGTAGTTTGACCTCTGTCAGATTGTACTTGTCCATCATGAACAGATACAGGGATTTTAATAGAAACTGTCCATCCAAGAAAAATGACAGGATCAGTTGTTTAAAACAACATATATACTGCACATTCAAGTGACAGAAGCCCTCTAGCGGCTATAGTAATTATGACTGCAGCAAAGGAGGAAAGTAAGTTACGTTATTATAGAGCGAAAAAGCCTTTAGGGAGGAGGTCGAGGTGGATGGGTAGGTCAACAAAACATCAGACTTTAACAGGGGAGATCGCTGTCCAACCATGACCACAATTGTCCCCCAACTTTAACCACATGGTTGTTATTGTGGCCATGACAAAGATCCTCTAACCTTTCCCTCTTCTTTCTGTTCAGTGATCTTGTGGGTGTAACTGTCTACACAGTGTCTCAGACTCAGGCCGTCTGAGGAGCAGGGGCGAAAAAATATAAAGGGCACCTGATAGATTCAATGGGTTCCCATCAGCAGAGAGCAACGAAGCATGTTTGGTAAAAAGGCTACATCGCCAATTAAGATTATCATTTTACAGGGTGATTCAGAATATAAGGAAAGAACACCTCTGAGTTAAAAAACAAAAATACTTTTTAAACATTTAATTTGCAAACATCTCTGTAATAAGTTGGTAACGTTTAAAATATTTATTTCTCAAAAATGTCTGTAGTTAAAACATGGAACTATTAACATTGTGAGAATTACTTGTTTTGAGTAGTCCTGTCAGGGAAGCAAGAAACAAGATTGGTGAAATAAAAAGAAATCTTTTAGTCATGAGTTTGTAAATGTTAATGATCTTGTTATGGTCAATTGGGACGTCCTTGTCAGTGGACAACAGAAGAGGATCTGAGAGTGTCTGTTTCTAAACTGGGTCTTGATCAGCTTCAATTTTGAGAATGATCGTATGACTGATGAAGTTGTCACTGAAAATGTAGCATATATTTTGAGGAGTTTTGTCAGCTTTGGGAAGACTGAGTGCACATCATTTTCTTTAAGGCACGTGGGCATATTGGACATCAGTGATAGGAAGCATAGGAAGAGTGAAGCATCATCATCTGACAATACTGTCTTCCTCTGTGTCATAGAATTGGCAAACATCCTTGAAAGATTGGGCAGCTCTGTCATTTGTCATGCCTTTCCAGTTACTTGGGGTGCTAAGGTCCTGACATACAATGCTAGAACTGCACTAACAAGGTATGTTTTTACTCTGACCAAGGAAGTTATTTTCACTCCTCTCCATATGTTTGTCTGTTAGCAGGGTTACTCAAAAGGTTCTCTTTCAGATTTCATGAGACATTTCTAAAACTTTTTAACATTCCTAGGCAGATGTTTAAGTTCTACTAGGCATTCCTGTAATTGCTAATGGCTAATGCAAACATAGCCTACCTTTATCTCTCTCATCTCCTCCGTTACTGCCTCTAGCTGCATTTTGATCCCTTTGTATTGTCTTCAATTTTCTGTCTCTTCTTGGCATTCTGTAATCATAGGGTAACCCAATGCTAATCTCCCTCTCTACAAGTGCAGGTTAATCCAAGTTAAAGGGTTGTAAACACATTTTGAATAAGGAATACTCTAATGATTTCCTTAAAGAATTGACTACACTATAAGGTGGATTTCCATTTAGTTCCAAATATTTATTATAGAGATGGCTAAGTAAATATCTAGCTAGCTAATATCCATGCAGCATATTGTTTAGCATGTTATACAGCTTTACCAAATATTTATTATAGAGATGGCTAGGTAAATATCTAGCTAGCTAATATGCGTCTAGCATATTGTTTGGCATGTTATACAGCTTCGGAGAGGCCTAAACATAAAACCTACTCAGAAAATACAGTCTACATACATTAGTAATGCACCTTTATAAAAATTTAATCCATACACTTGTTTTATTTGCAAAAAAACATTGTTATGTGTTATGTGACCTACCTCACAAATTGTCGTAGTATCAAGGTTAAAGCTTAGACAGCACTGATTCAAACAATGTATAGGGGGTGTGACTGAGCAAACTAGAGAGTCACACTTTACCAAAATCAACTCAGTGGAATAATGTAAGGTTCAACAAGTACATGTTTTTAAGGATACTTTATTTTCCTAATAGTCAGCATACATAAAGGATACATTCACTTATACCATAATGGCCTATCGTAAGATATAAGATCATTGTCCATCGTAAGGGCATTTTATGCAACAAAGTATCTCACGTTCTTCACTAGAAGGGCATTTCACAGTGTTTTTCCACCATACAATGCACCCTATAGGGTACCTTTTTCATTGAAAGGGCACCCAATTCTGCACTTCAGTATGTTAAACTTAGGGGAACCCTAAATTACACTTTTCCTTTTTTTTGTTCACTAGAAGGGCACCCATATAGAAACTCCAGCTCACCCCATTACAACGGCATCATAGGGCACAGCATTAAATCCTCTTAATTTAAAGGGCACGTCATGCACATCATCATTTTGGGGGGTTCTTTACAAGACACTATCACATTTTCTTCCACTGAAAGGACAGCCATGAGGGCACTTAATTACAGATTGTCACATATAGAGGCACTCTATAGGGCATTTAATCCTGATTTACCCATAACTAGACAGTCATTACAGAACTTTGATATGTTTTCTCTTTTGTGCGAGCACCTTAGAGGGAATTTCATCATACTGTGGGGGCACCTTAGAGGGCATTTTATCATACTGTGGGGGCACGTTAAAGGGCATTTTATCATACTGTGGGGGCATCTTAAAGGGCATTTTATCATACTGTAGGGTCACCTTTGAGGGCATTTTATCATACTGTGGGGGCACCTTAAAGGGCATTTTATCATACTGTGGGGGCACCTTAAAGGGCATTTTATCATACTGTGGGGGCACCTTAGAGGGCATTTTATCATACTGTGAGCACACCTTAGAAGGCACTTTCACTGCATTCTTTGGTCCTAAGGGGCACCGGGGGGGCGGTTGCCCCCAAGTCCACCAGGGTGTCTACATGCATGTTAATAAGGGAAAGAAATATCAAGAGAAGACAGAGAAGAGAAGAGAAATCATCCTCCAAAGTTTGGATGTAAGACAGATGAAGAAAACAATCAGAGAGATTGTGTGCAACTGAGCACATGTGTGTGTAGTGGGGTCTAGTAAACATTTGCACCAAATGCTCCTAATAAGACACCAAGGGTGCAAAAGTGGATCACCTCTTATCTCTCCAACTGTCTCAGTGTCAACACTTCCAAATCTCTACAGCTGAGGGTAATTTTCATCTGCGTATAAACACAGACAGTAAAAGGCACAAAAAAATTCACATATGTACACAAAAAAAATCCAGAATTGTGGTGCTGGCTAACCAAATGCCAAACAAATACACAAACAAGTACTTTGTTTGTGAAAGTCAAGTTTGATTACATTTGGTTTGATGATAAACCCCCTTGCACTAAAATCCATGTGGCCTTTTAGTTGTTCTTTGTAGAGCCATTTATCAAACCCTCTTCTGTTACTTGCCACTTTGTCATTATTTGTTTTCTTTCTCTGTCTCCATTCATCCTCTGGAAGCATGTCCTCCTCTATCTAAAGAGTTGGTATTTAAATTATTACTGTGTTTCAATTGAATGAACTTGTTGTCACCCCATGACTGAGGTTTAAGAAGGGTAACAATTATAAAGCAATTCTTGAAATGTTGTGACACACTTAAAAGCTGCAATCTTTTTTGGTCTCCACCCACAGTTTTAGGAAAATTACAAAGTAGATCCCCTTCCACTGTTTCTGTTCAGGTTACATCAGTGTCAAAAGTCTGTGGGCACTCTATCTCTGCCTTTTACCATCCTCCTCTCTAATCTACTTGTGAACAGCATCTCCAATTCCTATCCATCTCTCATCTCCCTCTAACACACATACTGGTAATCATCCACTCATGTTCCCTCCTCCTCCTCTGCCCAAAATGGGATTCCCTGAGATAATCAACATAAATTTTAACAGCCTGTTAACAATCGGCTGTAGAATTCAAGCTGGAAACACTACCTAACAATCCAATCAGGGCTAATGGAGCTTAGCGAAAGTTCAGTCAGGAGGACTATCTTTTTCGTGTGCCTAAGCCCATAGTTTTATTTCTCATACCACCCTGTCATTCTCATCTCTCATGCATGCTCGGTCTATTTCCTAGCTGTAGTTGCCTGGGGGTATAGATTGAGCATCAGCTGTTCATAAGCTGGTCACATCTATCCAATAGCATAGCGACACACCTTCATTGTTAGCCTATCATCTGGGTGCTGTTTTTTTTTTTTTTAAATATGTCTCTCTTTCTCTACGTTAGTCCGGTATGCAGCTGTTATGTGCACCTCTCCACCTCCCTGTTTCCGCCCAGTCTCTGCAGGATTATCAGTCTCATCACTTCATCAGCTGTCAGTCTCATCAGAAGTCATCAGCCACCACCACCACCACCTGTGTCTGGACGCCATGGGGGATCTATCTCGCGGCTGATCAGGGATGATGTCCCTGTGGAGTCCAACCGCCAAAGAGTTTTATGACTGTCATTTCTATCTTTGTTATAAAAAACACCTTTTCCCCATTCACTTGTCTCTCCTGATTGAAATGTTATTAGTGGTTGGTGTCTGCGCCATATTGGATACTGCTGACTCAACCTCGCCATAGCTTCTTGCAGCGTCTATAAAATAGTAATTTCTACTACAAAAATATAGAATTATGTGAAATGTTGTGCCAAAATATTTGTTTTTATCCGTTTTAAAACAACTGCACAACAACATGACACATTGCATACAAGAAAGGCAGTAACATCCTATTTTAAATTAAGGTATTATCTCTTTATTTCGTTTTCACTCCGTAATATCGGTATTAACAGTAACCGTAACAGTCATCATTGCAGTTTTTTATGTTTGTGTAAACCGAAGATGATTAAAAGATGATTGATTCCCTTTAATATCTATGAGTACCTGTGAATATTTGTGAAGCTATATGATGTATACTTATGTCTGTCATACGATGCTATTACAATATGCAGCGGTTTAATAACAGACATGTGAGGTGGGAGAGGCAGGGAAGTGTCACATAATGCTCAGTGGTCACACATGTATGGTTTGAGTGATTCTCTTACAGCATATTTTGAGATGCACTGATCCATTCTACTATTGCAAACTGCATTGATAGTTGTAAGATCCACAAGCACTTAAAGAATCAGCTTCTCAGCATGGCTCAACAGCATCACTGTCAGGTCAAAATGCATATCTGACACTAGTTAAAATATCTGAATAGTCTTCACTAACACTTAATACAAATGCTGTTGATCTGATATAGTCATATCTATTTTAAATTAGCATATAATATAGCACAGGGTTCTGTATTTTGTACCGGTTCCCACAGATATAAAGTGAATCTGTGTGCACTACACCCTCCCAGTGAAGATACTCAATGACGGGTGAAAAAAGGTGCTAGCGACACTTAATGTATCACTGGTGTAATAAACACTAAATGTATCAGAGAGGACATGTGGCAGTCTAGATCCTCTACAGTCTATAGTGAAATTACCAGTGACAAAGACTGCAGTACAAGGGAGACTGACCATAACAAATTGGGGGCAAAAAGTGGGTAGAAAGGGGATACATCACAAATTAGATACTTTTTAACAAATGAGTGATTACACTCAGATTCTTAAAACATCTGTCATCTGATCACAGGTGTCTAGTACAAAGGTACTGCAGCACATAGATGACTCCAGCTCTCACACTATTGTTATTTGTCATTTGTCGTTTATGTAAATCCTACGACTATATATAGGCATCACACATGCACACGTGCACTTTGTGTGTCCATGGTCACTTACAGTATGCACAGGTCACAGCCTGAGGGCTCTAAAGCACATAAATCAACTGCACCCACTCCAATACATTTAAGTGGTATCTTGGCAACTGGAAACACAGACACAATAATACAGTGGCTTCAGGGAATGGTTTGTAGAGCTTGGTATTTTTCAATTAGTGCCAGAGCTTTTTCTAAGGCAGCTTAAATTAATTCCAACCAAGGGAGGAGAACACACATTCACATGTAGAGTATGCAAACAAACAGCACACATGTTCAGTACATGACAAAAAAAGATCGTATTCACACAGGCTGGGAAGTAAGGCAAAAAACGCATACCTTCAGAGGCACACATGCTCTCACAGGCTGCTAATGTGTTGGTCTTATAAGGGAAAATAAATTATTTTTTGTTAATTTAGTTAGATTTTTTTAAGGATTAGAAGTCTAATGTTCTGCTTATGAAAATGTCTTGTAGCATTTAGCCCCAATTTACATGTTACAATAAATAACCTAGATGTCTTAAGTGAATTAGGGAAAACGAGTATGAACACAAATTTGTCATTGTTTCTTGGAGCCACAAAATGGAGACAAAGATGCAGAATTTTACAGAACGTCAGTAGCTTTTTTACTTTGGCATAAGAAGTATAGTACCACTCAAAATTCATTGATGCCTGTCCAAAAACCTTCAACTGGGACACCTGTATAAACACATGTACAAGCACACACATACACAAACACTCATGTTCATACCAAGCAAATGCAGCACCTCGACAGCATCAGTGTCACGTTGTTGTAGATTTTCACAAAAAATCCTACTGAGGACCAGATAAAACGGCTTAGAGACAGATATACAAACACACCACATGTCCACCTCTTCCAGCTGTGGATGAAGGAGTGGTGTTGTCTGTTTTATGGCTAAATGTGAAAACTCATCAATCACTGTTAAGTTGTCTCCTGGGTGGGAGGGACAGAAGAAGGGAGAAAGAGATGGAAAGAAAGAGAGAGACAGAAACAGAGATTGTCTGCCATAGAGAAAATCAAAAGATAGGAGCAGAGAAGAGAGGGTTGATATACATCTGGATGAAGCTATGGAAGTGAAAAGCTGTTAAAAGCATGGTGTAATTGTAAAGTTATACACATTTGACCAAGGCAACATGGAAAACGTGAGCTTACAATGCTCATGTGTTCTTATTTTAACGTCATGTGGACAGCAGGCTGTTGAATGAACCCTTGGTTTCCCTTGTTCAGTATTGGGAGTGAAGCAGTGAAGCAGTGAATCCATTCCCTCATTAAGGTCATATAATGAATAGACTATGTGGCAATCTATGTTCAGAAATGCAGCAGAAAACAGGCTAATGTTTAGATGCAAAGAATCTCTCTGGTGGAAACCAGCCTAATGAGTGTAACTTAGGTAGCCCGATTTGTATGTTTAGCAGCAATCTTTCAAAAAGAAGCTCTGAACACTCTGCCTTACGCCAAGCACACACCACATGACTTTCAAAGTCATCATATCACTGTACTGTTCACACTACACAACTTCCTGTCTTGTAATCAGGAGCCTTGAAGTCGTTGTGGTTTGCACACTACGTAACTGATCGGCGACAGGGGGTCACACATTACAAGATCTTTCACCAGGAGGAATCCCAGACGAGTCTGTCTGGTCTCCAAACTACATTTTGTCACAAAAACATGCGCGAGAAGTGACACGGGAAATGCTTCCCCTCACAAGATATTTAGCCTGCTTGATATCTTTTGGGCATCTGCGATGCATCTGCGAGTTTCTCAGATCGTGTCTTCGGACAGTTCACACATAGCGATCAAGTGCCGACTGAGCGCCAAGCGAACGCTGATTTGCCTCTAATCTGGGGCTTTTGTCGGCAATCTCCAGAAGCTGCTGGTGAGTGGAAAATTAGGGCTGCAATTGTATAGTGTGAACTCGGCATTAGCTTTTATTAGAAACTCATTGAGTCAGGAGTCAAACTCACAACTGGAAAACAATACCAAATGTATGAGATGCTGAGTGTTGTTTTCTTGCCATTTATCTGGCATAAGGACAATTCCTTTGATTATTTATGAAATAAGTTTAAAAAGCTTAAAATATGTGCATAATAAATTGCAATTCAATTTGATCAGCTCAAGGAGATTCAAAAGGAGGGTCCCATATCTCAAGGCAGCTAGTCGAAGGCAAATTACTCACTGTTAAAACTAGATAACATGGACATAATGGAATAGAAACCAGATTAATTTGATTAAGCAAACCATCTGCCCATGACTACAAAACACTACCTACTTTACCTAGGCAACCCAACCATTAACAACCTTTTAAGTGTACTATCAATGGTGGTTGTGGTCTCTGTCTGTATCCACAGGAGGATGATGGAGCACATATTCATCCCCCTGATCCACAGTTTCACCAAGAGTAAGCTGAATTTAAAGAAGCAATTGTCTAGTCAGAGTACCATTAGCATATATTTCTCAGCAGTGTTAGTCTCTTATCTGTTGATGTGTTTCAGTGTTTGGTCCTGGAAGTGCAGCTCTTCTGTGGTAGTGCCATTGTGTAACCCACTCATATTAACTATTGTGGGAACTGAGTGACCATGCATCTCTACACACACGCAAACACACAAACACACACACAGAGCCTAGCCATGTTAACAGTGATGGGCTCAGTGGGACCATTTATCACAGGCTGACAGAGGACAGTAATGGCTCAGTGATAGAAAAAGATGAGGAAATGGAAGGATGTAAAGAGATAAAAAAAAAAAAAATAGAGAACATCCATTGGGTTCATTTGGCCTGCCATCACGACTTCTAACAATTCTCACAACCAGGTCCTCTTCTCATGGGAGAGAGGGGGAAGAGCGAGAGAGTGAAAGAAAGAGACAGAAAGAGAGAGGGCGTATAGAAGATAATAGAAAACAAGTACAGTGAAAATGAATCATGTCTGCAAAAAGTAGCAGGGAGGACTAGTGGGAAATGTAAGTGAGAGAAACTGAAGACAAGTTGGATGAGGAAGAGGAGAGAGGCAAGTTAAGAACAAAGAAAAGACAGAAGTGGTACAAAAAACAAAGAGACAGGGACAAGGATAACAGATAAAATTGTTAGCAAGTCTAAAGAAACCAAAAAAAACATATAGACAAGAGAAAAAAGCACATAAAGACAAAGTGGAAGACTGTTGCACAGGCAGGGAGAAGAGATAAGGCCCAGTCTGAGAATCACCTGTATCTGTCCCACCAATGATTCATGGGAATAATCTAGAGAAATGCAGTGACACTCATACTGTTACATTGTTCAACTGTGATCTTCACTGCTGAGTGACAGCTCCCTGTATGTGAGCGAGATGTTTGTGCGTGTGTGTGTGTGTGCGAGTGGTGGATCAATAGGAGTGTCTTCATCAGAATTGACCCTCTGACTTCGTCTTGCTTCCAAGACAAAAATATGGCAAGAGGGGAGAGATAGAGGGGGAGACAGAGCAAGAGAGGGAGAGAGAAATATGTCTGATAGTGACAGAAAGGATTATTACCTGCATTTTAAAAGCAATAGGCTAATAAAGTGGGCCTATGTCAGCCATTACACATCTATAGCAAACACCACATACAGCAAATTGCAAATGGGTTACCAACTTGGCATCATTATTAGTTTTAAGGAAAAAAGCAAGCGAAAGAATGAATGAGATTAAAACAGAAGAATATATCTTATAATAGGATATACTCTGTCATATCTTCAGTAGGAGAGAGTGACAGATTTTGTGTGAAAAAAGTGTTGACTCCAACTGATGCAGTTCAGTCAGTTACTGTCTTGATTATCAAATATTATACTGTGCTCTACACAAACACTAGAGAAGCGTTGATCTACAGTACCACACTGCAGCAGTCTTGTCATGGTGCTAAATGAATGCTCTGCCAAAACGTCTAAGAAATTCACTGAGCCATCAGTTGATGTATTCATCATACTGTAATATGGGCTTACTGTGCATTTTCTGCTGGTCTACTGTAATTAACTTCAGCCACTAAGGGTGATATTTACCAAGGATGTGCAGCACTTTTTAAGGGACTAAAGAATTAAATTGTGTTCGTCATGATTTACTAGAGGAACACACCGAATTTTTGTGCTGGTGAAATGAAAGAAAAGCTTTACTGCTGAAAACTGACTTCATGCAATATGTAAGGTGTATAAGGTGTTCCTGTTCCAGGGCTCAAAATATAGGAGGAGAGAAAGTAAGTTTATAAAAATATACTCAGCATTTGATTTATCACTGCTGACTGATCACTGTGAGGAAATTACTTCTGAAGTTTAATGTCTGGGAAAAGCTGGTGTAAAATCTGCAGCACTGTTTTAGCAAATACATAAGGACTATAGTCAGGTCAAAAAGAAATTGTGTGTCAGTGTGTGAGAGAGAGACAGAGACACAAATTCAAAGATGCATTATAAAGTTACTTTGAAACAGTTAAAACTCCAGTAGCACTTGTGAGACCAATGAGTTCTGCCTTGAAGCCTTCATCAAAGGAGTCTAAGTTTTACCAAAAATCTCCCACACATAGTTTTCATGAGTCATCCAATCACTTATCTGTTCTCAGTTATGGAGCATTATCGTGACAACCTCTAATTAGCAAAAGTATAAGGCATCATTAGCCTACTGTGTGGACTTGGAACAATTATTTTCTTCAGGTTCCAGTGGAGCCACAGTTAACACCATTAACAGTTGTTAGTTACAAAATGGATGATTAAAGTCAGTAATATGCAGTTTTATCCAGACAAAATGAGCAATGGCATTTGGTATGAGTGACATGACATAGTTCAAGGTGTATAGTTATCAAAAAACTCTTTTTATACATCTTGTCTAGATCAACACATGCAACATAATAAACTCTGAAGTATTCTAAGCAAGCAGTTTTTCAAAATGTTAATAAATCCAAACTAGTGGCCATAACTGCTTCAACGGCCTAGAAACAAACACGTAGATTAAACACACATAGTATATTCACTGTGACCCAGTTATTTCTGTTATTCACTGTGGTAATCAAACTGCAAACAGCTGTCTCAACGTAATCTAATGTGTCAATACGATAACTGCACAGCAACCAACTAGAGTCTGGGACCAGAAAAGTCACCGTGCTGCAGTTAGATCAACATTAGTGCCGCTTTTTAGGGGCAGCACTAAAAAGCTTTAGTGCATAAACATCAGTTTTACGGTACAATTCCAGTTATTTTCAATCTTGGCATTATTTTCCTGTCTTTTAGAAATAATGTTCTGTACCAATCAAAATCTCATCATAGCCTGTCAAAACAATAACGTGCACTTCAGTGAGACCTGCCTACATTTGATTTTCTTATTAAAACCTGAGTACATAATACCATGGATCACATACAATTCCTATATTTATTTATTTTAAACCTGAGTAATCTTTACTATTGGTTATTATCACTCATCAACTCCAGAGCAGAGATTTTGGAGGAAGACGCTCTGCTAGGCACAGCTTTACAAGGGTTTCCATTAGGGCATGCAACACAAGCTTCATCCTGTCATTGCAACCGCGACATAAATCCTCCAGTGCACTGGTTCCCGTGAACATGACTTTCCACTCTGTAGTACACAGGTCTCTTCAGTAGGCTGTCGTGCAGAACATGTTGCCTTTCCACATATTCCTCCAGTCTCAGTTTGTCTGTCCTAATTTATTTGGTTTAGCTCTTCATCTTTGTATTCAGGTTCAAACAGATATGGGAGGCCATCACAGTAAGATGACTCACAGATGTCTTTGTGGAATTCAACTGTATAATCGCATTGATTTTTTATTGATTTATCGGCATAAATGTGGAATGGGCACTAATAAGCATTCTTGTGTCCTCTATGCATTTGACAGAATACCTAATAGATGGAATTTCAAAACAAAGGCAAGTCAGAATGGTGGATGGATAAGATCAATAAAGTTTACTTTCCCAACTGGGGGCACAATGAATAATAATTTCACATACATTTGTACAGAGATAGGTCAAAAAACCCTTTCAGTTAAAAGATACTCATCCATTTGAGACTTTGACAGTGTGCGTCATTGTTCATGTTTTTTGAAGTTTGCTTTCTACAAGGGAACTTGGTGAACATGTTCCCCTCACAAAGACTACACACACATACGCACACAAACTCCTACCTCCCGTAAGGACTTACTGAATCATCTATTTCATATAATGTAGCAAGGCTTTCAAACGGCGGTGGATCAAACAGCATTGATGATGAATTTCAAAGAACCTTAACAATAGTATTTTTTTAGTGTAAGAAAGTTTGCAATCCAAACTGAAACAAACATGGTATTAAGCTGTCCTGAGGCTTGTAACAGAATCTACTAGCAGACATCAAAGAACCTGTAGCTGATGATTACACCTGTACATCAGTCAAGAGACATTTTTGACCAATCCTCACTGCAACAGTACCACTTTATTAATAATCACTGGATGTTTTGCATCGATTGACTCATTTGTCAGGACTCTAATTTGATCATTAGAAAATCCATCTGCTTCCTGTGTCAACAAAATATTGGTTAGAATATTGAATCTAAAGTGTTTAATATTAAAAATGACCTTTTTGACTTACAGACTGCCTATATAAACTTGTTTTTAACTCATTTACTCATTAGGTCAAAAATGAGAGGGCCAAGCTGCCAGTCTTGCCTCACTTCTGATATTATGCTATTTCTGGCTGAACTGACGGAGCCTCTCTACCTCTCCTCTGCTCTCAGCACTGCAAGCTGGCACACTGCTTTCCTGAGATCAAAGAAATGCCACACTGCAGACATTTTTTTCCTCCTGCTGGAAAAAAAAAAAAAGTATTTCATTGTCTGTATCAGACAGCTTCACTAATCCCGATGCAAGAACTAGGAGAGAGGTCTCTTTGATACTGTGGGTGCAGCAGACCTCCAGCAGACCTATGACCCATTTATGCTAAGATGACTACCCAGGCTCATTCTCAAGCCAAAAACACATATGACAAAGTGGTGTCATCACCACAGTAATCACCTATTCATAACATGTTTCTATTGGTTGCAAAAGCCCTGCCAGGCACGTTTAAAGGATGAGATTTATGAGTTTAGTCATGTTTTTCAAATTACAACTGGTCACTGCCAGAGGTCATTAAAGGTCATCAGTTACTGAATGCCCTTTAAATGGGGCACACGGCTATAATGTGATTTTGTGACTAGATATTGAAAGAAGAAGATTTCATTCTGCTGTGGGCATTTATATTCTTCATGCATGGCACTGGCAAAATAGTAAATGGAAACACAGATCTGTCTAGTTGGAGGACAGAAATGATCTGAAGAAATCAGCTTTTTATATTCATGTTTTCTGTGACTCTTGGGGTACTTGTTTGTTTCTTTCCTGTGGTGATGTGAATTCCACTTTACAGTCTGGTTTGTTGTGTTGTGCTATGTGCTGGGTTTGAGCCGCACTAAGTCTTCTTTTTTTTTTTCTTTCTGTTTTAGAAGTCTAAGGGTTGAAAGGCACAGAGGCAGTGTCTGGAAATTGAAAGTCATGTTTTCTAATCCTCCAGCATTTGAATACACAGGAGAGGGCATGAAGTCACACACTCACACACATGCAGCTACGTAACAAAGACATACACAAAAGGGTGACGCAAAATATATACGATGAAAAACAGACCAAGACATGCATGAGACATGGTATAGATATATCCAAGGAAGAAGGATGCACACACATACATTAAAGCACACAATCTTATTACAGAGGGAGCACTCCAACCGTTTGGATTTGTATTTATGAATCAAAACACATTCACTGAATATTAATCTGACATGTAAGAAAAGGGAGGGGGGCAAAAGATGGGTGTAAAAGTTTGGGATTGCTGGTGAGACAGAATTGATAAGTGGAAGGAAGAGAGAGAGAGAGAAAGAGGGAGGGAGGAAGGATGGATGACAGTAGGAGGTAAAGGGACAAGGGGAGTGAGGGCACAGAGAGGGGAGAGAGAGCCACAGGGCCACAGATGGAGAATGAATGACAAATCAAGAGTGAGAATGAAATACAGGGTGAGAGGAAGAGAAATATTGGCTTTCAGTCACACACACATGCACACACACGTGCACGCTCTCTCTCTCACACACACACACACACACACACACACGCACGCACACACAGAGGCCTTATTGTGTTTTAATGCAATTTAATGGGGCCCATTCTCCAGGCTTGGGGGAGTGTGACCAATTCATTACTATGCTGTACACACCATCTTTCAGAGCTGAGGCAAAGAATTGAGAGAGAGACAGCGAGAGCAAAAGAGAGAGAGAGAGAGAGACAGGAGATTCAGTGCATCAGTTCCCTCTCCTAACCTTGACTTATATTGTGGGCTCTTTCTCTCGTTTGGCCTTTATCACTTAGCCAAGACTCCTTGTGCCTCAGCTTGAAGGATCGTACTGGCGTTTTTGCGTGTTTTATCCCATGTACTATCAATTATGTATGCTTTACATTATTGCAGATCAATTCTATTGGGGCTCTTTGGGTACACGATTCATCTTTGCATGTCTGAGCTTATATCTTTGAGTACTGGTGCTTAGTAATGGCTACACATTGTACTTTAGTGACCAGTATGATAACAATGAAAGCCAAGGATGGCTTTTTCACGCTTCAGATGCGTCTGCCTCCGTTGTCCCTGCGTAATCACCACCAGACATGTTTCATTAGCCTTGGCACTGTGCATGCTGCTGTCAGCACAATAAATCCACCTGCATACCTGGACAGCTATTCCAGCCATTCAAGGGTAAAAACTGGTGGGAGCTATTCGGATGCTTCATTTGGACAATGGCAGCAGTGAACAGTATGGTGACCTTACACTTGACTGTCACCTCTCCCATTGTTCCATGCTTGCACACAGAGGCCTTGGGTACAATTGATCAGACTCCAGTTGTGGCACCATGCCTTTTCTTTTCAACAAACAAAGATGGGGCAGTGCCTGGGCAGCCAGTGTAGCAAAATCCCAGCTCTTGGTTTCCTTTGATTTCAAGTGGTAGTCACTTCTGTCTGAAATAACAACTGTGACGTCAAAGCCTATATTTTAACTGCCTCTACACTTTGTATCTCTACTAATCAAGATCAACACAGGCGCCCAAAGTCCAAGCCAACAATCGAGTAGGGGCTATCACAGTGAAAACTCTGCAATCTCTTCCCTCTCTCCATTTCTAAGCGGGGTTGTTGGGAATCAAACAGGTTAAAGATAGCATTCTTCAGTGGGGAGCCTCTGTCTAGACATCTAGACACATCTTAACACATATGTTTGGCTCCAGCACTTCAAACATGAAGTGAAGCCAGACATTGTGGTAGGCAGAGCATTCTTGGATGATTATTCAACCCTCTCTGCAGAGCGAGGTGGAAGTATGTTGCAGGGTGAAGTCTCCGCTCTCATCATGTAAATGTTTTATTAATGCTGTTACTCAAACAGTACACCTGAATGAAATAAAGCAGTCTGACATTTCTAGGTTGCATCTGTGTTTCTCTAACATTGCCATCTCTCTTGAGAGGGATTTGTTAAGTGTCAAGAAAAGATCTATTGCAGGGAGACACCATGTTATTGACGACTAAATGGTATTCAGTGGTCGTCATGCAAGACTGGCTCTTTGGATTCCAACATCCCATAGGCAAGTCAGGACCAGCGAGAACAAAAAGGAAGGCAAAGATATTTGTTTAAGAAAACTGTCTGCAATAATGTGTACACACAATTAGTAGTAAATGTGGTTAAAATGCTAATATTTCACTGCATGCGGTCATAGTTGATCTTCTAAAATTAAATACTCTAAATATAAATTGTTTCTTTTTTTAACCTTTTTTCCTTCTTGCATAGCATTCCTATTATGAAGGTCTTTGTGTAAATTTGTATTACACCACCCTCTTGTGAACAATCATTCACACTCATCTTGAGTGTGAAATAGTTGCATTAAATGTATCAAGAGATATATCACCAGACAAGTTGGACCAACATACTGTATATACACACAGTACCACACCAGGAAAGGAATCATCAAACAATATAGTTGCTAGCTTTTGAATATACTTGTTGATTACTGAGGTTGAACTGATCAAGGTCACAGAAATGATGTGCACTCTGAGTTTTATAGGGTGAATTTTCTGTATGAGTAACCCACCCCAGGGATTAATTTATCCACTCACTCTAAGAAACTATCATGTTTGCCAGGCGAGATTAGCTTACTGAAAAGCCACCAGGAATTGGACAATCCATTAAAATGGTCATTTTTTATTCAGGAGGAATTAAATTGATGCCTTGCAGTGGTTCCCTAAAGTGGGAGTCCGGACTCCCACGCGTGTCAAAATGTTAAAAATGATATTACCTTGAGCTTGAATCAAAGAGCACATGAAAATATAAAAAAGCCTCAAGGCTTTGCATTGCAATAAATCAAGTGAAAATGAAAATAAAAACAGTTTGTTGGCATAGTTAAACAAATGTTGCACACAATGTATTCCAATATTCTTAACTTGTGCAGTGGGGTTGAGGCAGAAATTAATATTCATTTCTATTATATATTTATAGTTTTATCAATAGATTGCCAAATGTATTTTCTTATAACCTGATGCAAGTTGTGTACAATTTTTGTTGCAATCATGTTGAATCATATTGAAAGTGTAAGCATTATATGTTTATTTTTAATCTACGTCAGCAAATCAATCCTTTAATTAATGCACACACACTACAATCTGTGTGGTGCTGTGCATATAACAAGTGTGAGCTCTGCGCACAAAAGCTGTGCACATTACTGCCTTGGGGAGACACACACACTCACATGCTCTCTCTCACCTCTTATGTCTCTCTCACTGTCTTGATCTTCCTTCGACTTACACACTCAACGCACTGGGTGTAATTCAATTAAGCTATGCAGAGCATGAGAGCTGACTGGTGGTTTTTATGGACCATCATTTAAGTCATTCATCCAGCGTTAGGGTTAGTGGGACTTTTTTTTTTTTTAAATCTTATGACTGGGTCTCCCTTTAGGCAAAACTCGGACAACTGTACCCTCCCTCGTCAAACCCACAACCCAGTGTTTTATATTACTATGACAATATTGTTAGTGTCTTCAGTATGTCTTTAGCTTTACCCAATGACAATGTCAATATATTAATGAAGTGTAAAGCATAAATGGATTTAATTATTTGCTGAAAACCAAAGTGCATTTACAGTTCAGCCTCAACGACAGTCTATTAACATGCGTAATTAAGTATCACGTTAGGTGTAAACAATAACTCATGTCATTAATTATGATACCAGTTTCATCATGCTTCATGCTTGCAAACATTGTTGGTGGCATAAGGTATAGGGCTTGTGTTATTTTATCTGTTTTTTTTATTATAGAAACATCCTCAACAAACAAAACCAAGAATAATTATTAACAATTACTAATAAGTAGCAATAGGAAGTACAAGTTCTGCCTGTTGTTGTGTACCTGCAAGAGAGGGAAACATCTCCTCAACACAGGTCCAGCTTCTGCCCAAATGACGGCATTCATACATTTGCTACAAAATCTTATTAATTGCATTTATTAGGGATGTGTATCATTAGGATTTTATCCATACCACTATTCTTAGATACTTCTTATCAATTTGGTTTTTTGTCAGTATTATTAGTTCTGTTTCATTACTAAAGAATTGCTTTTTTTAAAAATATACTTTTATTTATATATTTTTAAAAACAAATAAATTCAGAGCAGAATTAGAATTGATTTTAAATATAATAATGTTGTTTCTAGAGCAGCAACAGTAATGTTTACAACAACAAGGTCACCATATAAATAATATATCTCTGGAAACAAATCTAAAATGTCAATAAATAATATCAGTGGCATCAAAATACTGAGTGAAGTTTAGAAAGAATGAAGAACACAGACATCAGTCACTATCAGATATTCATCCTGTCCTCTGTCCTCCTCCCTCTGCTGCTGATGTGATTCACTGTCTGCAGGTGCCGCTGGTAGGGAGGAGGGGGCTGCCGTCTCAGCTGGTAGCTACGTTTACAAGAATTTGACTAGTTATAATATACATGGCAAGCTAAGATAAGTTGGAGAGATTTATGTATTTATGTAGATAGTAAGACAGTTAGGCTATATACAGCTTTTGTTTCAGCTTGTTCATAAAAATTCGCTATTAGACTAACAAGCACACTGTGGATGTGGATGGGAGACTGCAGGCAAAGCAGTTGAAGAATCGGTTTTCTACATGTTTATGCTTGTTTAACAGATGTCTTGATTTAACAGGTGTCTTCTTGGCTTTTTACTCGCAAAGGTTTTATTGCACTTACAGTAACAGGCGTATTTGTCATCAACTCGAGTAAAACGTTATCTTTCACTTCACCTGGTTCACTGTCTCCACTTCTCTGCCGTGTGTGTGTGTGTGTGTGTGTGTGTGTGTGTGTGTGTGTGTGTGTGTGTGTGGAGGAGCTGAGCCCCGCCCTCGGTCAAACACTGACAGAGAGAGCAGAGGAAAGGAGAGAGAGGAGAGGCTGCCGCGTGATGAGGTACACCAAAATGTAAAAAAAAGTATCGATAAAAGAACCAACCTTAAAAAGACTGCGGTTTCTTAAAATTTTAGAAACTGTTCGAATTCAGAACAGGGTGTCGGTGAGCATACCTAGTGTTTATACATTCACATATATCTGAAAGATAGACCCGCCTGTCAAGCTATTTGTATTCTGTATATACCGAACCAGAGGGAACTGAATATCTGTAAGAAAAAGCCTCCCATAGATCACAGAGCTGAGACAAGACCCTGCCCTGAGACAGCCAGCAGACGTCTGGTATGTGCACTGGTTATGATGCACAGTTATTTCCATGCTGCAGAGACTCATGGCCTACATCGAAATCAGATACATGATATATTTGTCGAGGACATCACAGAACTCCTTTGGCATCCTGGGTTTATACGGTAGGTTCCAAACACTACTGGAGTCACCTCTTGCATCCTACACTTTAGATCAACATGATTGATGATTTTTTGCCATCACTACACTAATCTCCATCAGTGATTCCAGTCAGTGACATTCTTTCTCATTAATTCATTCAATGTAATGCAGAGAAAACAAATGAAAAAATACTTGCGAATGGCCATATCTCTGATGTGGTCAAATACACTCAGTTTGGCCACATTGCTAGTGGATTTGTTCATCTGCAACACAAAATTTGGGCTTCCCTGACTGCCGTCTGCCATTTGTCTGTTTACATCCAGAGCCATATGCATGTGAAATGTGGTGAGCCGAAGTGTTGTTAAAGAGCAGACGCTTGGCCCCTGCTGTCACTCCCAGGATCATCATACAGATTTCATTGGTGGCCAGCAGTAATAAAGTTTGAATGACTTTATTACTTGCCTTTGCAAGAAGCAACATAACTTGGTATAAGGCCTCAGTTGCCTTCACATTCACTTTCCTGAACTCCTTGGCCACTCTCTTTTGTCCTTGAAACACCTCTAGCTTCTGTTTGAATACCCTAGGGGTTTACTTGCTATTTTGTCATGCTTGGTCTTGAAGTGACAGTTAAGTTTTGTAGGTTGTATGTTTTTATTTGTGACTCAAACAATGAGACCATAGTGAGTGACTTGAGCAAGTCCAGATAAACCTTACCTCATTTTGTGTTCATTGCATTACCAAGGCTTTGTTTCGGCTCTTTTTGTTTTATGCCTTTGCGACTGCTGCTCTAAAAAAACAGCTGCTAATTTCCTGTTAATGTTCACAACCGATGTTAATCTGTCCTCCTCACCCACACTGTAAGGAATTTACTGTGATTTTTACTAGGGGTGTGTAGGGGTAAATTGATATTGCAACATATTGCGATATTTCAACTTGCGGTACGGTAGCGATGCAATGGTGCCAAGTATCAACATTTATCACATTTATCACAAGTATCACTTTTTTTTTTACTTTGGCTTACCACTACCAGAGCGCCACTACCCTCTGTCTCCTTATGGAGGCACTGAACACTGGTGATGGTCAGATGAACAAAAATTGTAGGTGACAATGGAGAAATGCAAGCAAAATAACCAGCCATGAGCAGTGGCTGGCAGACTCTCCATGTCCATGCTGGAAACACAGAGAGTCCGCTGGAACTTTGGCCGTCACTAGGTACATTCATGGCCCTTTGTAAAAGTTCTGTGTGGTACCTGTGTTGTAGCTGAGCTAGCGGCTCTACTCCGAGAGGCTCTCCAGTGGGTCTGTGGGGGAGAGTCGGTATGTAGCTGCTGCTTATCATGTTAACGTTATCATCGTCACTCGTCAGCCCTGAATATCTTGTAAAGCTCTGAATAAAGCACAGTAAGTTATCGGTGGGTTGTGTGTTGTGTTTACTGCCACAGAAAAAGAATAAATCTTTGGGTTATTAGCACCACGTCGCCTCTCTGTCGTCTCTTATCGGGCTTACTAACGCTGCCAGCAGCTCTGTGAGAGGCACAAACTAAGGCTACAGTTATCAAGGTTGTGATAATACAAACTGAAGCTACAGATAACAGTGTTGTGATATTTATACTTGGCGGCGTTTCTTTTCTGTGAAACTAATGTACTGTTAATAAACATTGTACATTATCTGACTATTTCCTTTTCTTTGAAATATTTCTTTCTTTCTTCTTCAGTTATAGATATCGTGATATATCGTAGATTTTTTTCTTTATGATGTATTGTGTATCGCAGAATCTCCTTTGTTGTAATATATCATCACTGTGGGAAGACTGTTGTGATAGTAAAGTTAGCAAGCTGTAGGGTGTCAGAAACTCCGCATTATCAATCAATGATTCCGTCTGACAACTTTACACTGAACAAAAATAGACAAGAACACAAGTGCTCTTAAAAAGAAAATCCAAAAAAGAAAGATAATGTAGTCAATCCAAAAAGCTGTCAAGTCCCAAACTGGCTGCAGTGAAGTACTTTGGCACCTACACTGACTCAGTGATGCTATTCAGATGCTCACAACTCCAGCTCACGACTTCCCAGACAGCCAGTCATGACCTGATAAACACTGAGACAAATTTAAAAACTGAAAATTAACAGCCTGCAGAAGAATGAAGAAATAAGCCCATCTTGAAATATTTGTATTCATATGAAAAAACAATTATTTCAAACTAATGTTTAAATTCTTCGGCACAATGAATGTGAGGATTTTATTTGAAAGTATTACAAAGTAATCTTGAAATTAGTGATTTTCTTTACAAAAGGGAAATACAGCTGCTACCTGAACAACAGTAACATAATGATTTCAGTGATTTTCTGCAGTAACATAAGCAGTATGAATATTATTGTGATTTTATACATTACTATAATGGTTACAACCTCATCATAATTAAGCAATTACCTAGTGTTTCTGCACTGGTGACAAAACATTAAAAAATATGCAATTATATATCAGTCAGTTTTATGGCAGTTTAAATTAAAGTAAAGCTCCCTGCACGCTCCTTGGAAAATATTATGGCAAACTCCCTGTTAGAAATATGACATATTAACAATTCCTTACATGTCCGCAAAAACACTTAATTTTAAAAACATAAGATAAAAGGCATCATATGTCGACAGTTTTCTTGTCAATTCAGCATTAATATATTAATCCATAAGGATAAGAATAAGCTGTATTTCCGTACTAACTTTACATTTAGTCACCTCAACTCGCTACCAGCCTCTGTTGGTTAGCTACACTATTTTAGTGGGAGAAGACCATGGGAATGAGAGGCAGACTGTTTCAACTATTAAGATTTTTACTAAAATAAGTGCTGTTTGGTGGATGAGATACACACCAAATTAAACACTGACTCATAACACTGTTAATTCATCGTCAATCATGTCTGTGTGATGGTATTTGAGGAGTTTTTTCGGCTGTTACCAGTAACTACCCCGTTTGCTGCTTCCTGATTGGTGCTGGAGAGAGCGCACCTACCTTCCAATAATATTAAACATGTTGAATTTTACTGGAACATTAGGATGAGAAAAAGACTGACTTAAGACAGCTCTGACTGAGTTTTATGACCACCTTACTTCAAACGATTGAGATAACGACAGTGACAGTGAAATCGCTTGGGTGGTGATACACCGTATTTGGTGATCCATCAGATTCTGTGACCTGCAGTGTAGGTTAGGTTGGATAGGTTTAGGCATGAGGAGTGAAATGGTCAGGGTTAGGGTAAGAATATCAGGGCAGGTCACAGAATCTGATGGGTCATCAAATACAGTGTAGCACCGGCATTAGTGGCCTGAAGGGAAATGACTGAAGATGGATCAAATGAATCTTTTCAATGTATTTTGCACGTTCTATGGCAGGCAGAGTGTACATGTATTTACTTGACATGGTATCATTGGGTCATTTATAAACTAATTTAATTCTGGTGGTTTTCCCCCCCAGTGGCGTCTGCCTTGGAGAAGTTGCGAGCATGAACAGCCTGTCAATGTAAAATCGCAGGTGCTCACATGCAAAATGAATTAGAACAGTTGGTAAAGGTGACTGACATCCTCTGACAGAGCATTCTGTCGATGGAAAAATCTCTCCCCATTAAGTGCTTGTGGTCTCTGCAGGACAGTGATAAAATATGAATGAATGACTAGCTACATAGGGTTATTTCACACAAAATAGATGGCAGGTTGCCTTTTAAGAAGGTTTACACTAGGCACAGTTCTCCCAAAGGAAATTTGTGATAAAATCAAAGCTTGATGGATGCCAAGAACATGCACATACACACAGAAACTAGAAAGCCATTAGTGTTCAACAGACAACACATCAGAATGCTTTAACCACTGGGGTCCCATGATAATACATGTCAAAAACTCTGTCCATCCTCTTTTTTTTCTATCCTCACCTCTCTAGAGTCCCTCTCATCTCCTTGCCCAATTTTTCCTCCTTCATCATCCACTCCTCTCTGCCTGTCCACTTGTCTGCTCCTTTGTCCACCCAGTCATTTCTTCTGGTACTTCTCACTCTCATGTGGACATCCCTCTTCTCTCGGCTATTTTGCCCAGACCCCTTCTCTCACCCTCAAAGCTCCTACATCACCTCTCCAGACCTCTATTACCAAGAAAACAACGACAGTAGCTGTCACTGTCTAACTATTTGTGCATCCATCGCTACTCTTTTGTTATTTACATTTTCTCCCCTCCTTGCACCTCCAAACCATCCTCCCAAGCAACTAATTTTCCTCTCCTCACTCCTCTTTTTACAGTTGCAAATGTTACCTTACTATGACTTTAACTTCTACTTGTCTACTGTGTCTCGTCTCCTTTCACTTGCTCTTGACTTCTCTTCTGTTCTTAGCCTTTGGAATATCATTGTACTATATGTCACAGCCGTCCACAGCCATCTTTCCTCCTCTCCTCCTTTCTCCTGACCTGTCTGGCCTTCTTGTGTCACTATTCCAGCCACTGAGATGATGGGATTAGATGCCCCTGTGCCATTATTCATGAGGCAACACTCATGAATTTAAATCTGGAAACCAACTGGCAACTTCAACCTCCCTGTCCTTACCTCACCTCACTTGTTGTCTCCTCTCCCCATACTTTGCCATGTCTTCTCTGTCTCCCCCCTCCTCTGTCTTCTCCACCTACCAATCCTCCTTTCCTTCCTTAGTCCTTTCATCTTCACCTCCTCTATTCTACTCATCTGCTCTTCTTCTTTTGCTTTGTCTCCTCTTTTCTCATCTCGGGAATGTAGCGCCTTCCTCCCCCTTTTCCTCTCACCACTCACCTTCTATAACCTATCAACCCTCTGCTATTCTCCCCTGTCTTGTCTTTCTTTCTCTCTCTGACACTCAGAAGACCTTCTGGCTAAAAGGTGTGAAGGAGGAACTAAGTGCTTTCTCCTGTCTATAAACAATGTCCTTTATGCCTGTGTGACTTTGGGCTTGCCTGGCTGTGGGAGGGAAAGAAGGGAAATGTCTGCAGAGATTTATCAACTGCTCAATCTCTTTGTTTCAAATTTTCTCGCACATTCTCTTTCCCACCCTGTCACCCTCAAGTGAAAGAATGGCCAGCAGCAGACTTGAGAAAAGAACAATAAAGAGGGTGCAGTGAGACAAGAAACAGCCTTTAGTTGTCTAGGGATGATGGGATAACACCAAACACTTCAGCACATTTTTTTTAATATGAGAGAAATTGAATGGCTGGGCTTTAAAAGGTGAACAGTAAACATTATTATAATTATGAATGTGTCGGTTCTAACTTATAACCTGAGAAATCTTAAAGACATTTAAGCAAAAAAAAAAAAAAATAGAAAAAATGCAAATGTGTTACATGGCTGGGCTGAGATTTAATACTAGGGGTTGACACTGTGTAACCAATGCAGTAATAATGGTAGAACTGATGAGAGGAGCTCTCAGTGGAAATTTAACAATTTCCTGAGGACTTTAGGGCTCTAAGATTTACGCTTGAGGGTAGGGCTAAAAAATATAGTCAGCAACAGTAAATACAGGATAAAGATATCAAGGTCTTTTTTTCATGTAAGGGGATTCTCCTGAGGTCTGCTTCAGGCATACTGGAGGCTTGGACCTTGAAATGAAGGACTTTAAGTGCTATAAAAGAATCAAGGAAGGGAAATAGAGGCAGAGAGAGTTGGCATCTTAGGAACAGTCTTAACAAGTACTTTGGTTTGTTTGAGCCAAGAGGAGTGGGCCTGGAAATGAAACAGGTGATGTAATACAAGGCAGAACAAAAATGGTACAAACAGCATAGTGAAAAGCAAAAATATGAGATGTTTTGAACTTGAATAGATACCTGCATCTTTGGAATTAACACACTGTAATGTATATACAGATCAAACAAAAAGGTCAAAGGCTGTCAGCTTCTTCACTTTTCAGAGCTGATTCCTGATTCCTTTTTTTTTTTAACTTAAAGTGTGTACATTTCTTGTAATTTTCCATACCCCTGATTTTATTTAGCTGAAATACTAAACATAGCAGGTTTCAGTGTGACTCAAGAGAAATTCTAAAATGTGGTGGGTTGACAAATATGTGGGTACATGACATCTCAATGATCATCCTCTTCACCCAGAGAATCACCAACTTCAGCAGGAGGCAACAATTTAACAGTCAAACAGCTAATTTCCTCCAGTCACAGTGCCTATTCGCGCTTCCCTCTCACCCAATCCTCCGCCCCAAAATAAAGAGGATGAGACTTTTCTGTTATTTTCTTCCTCTTCTTCTCTTGACATCTCATTCGCTCACATTTCATCTCTCTGTCTCTCTCCCTATCTATCTCTTTATGTGCTTGACCAGGGCTGCTGCCAGTGCATTGTCTCTTCCGAGACATTTCATCAAAGTGCTTCCTATAGCTCTCTCCTCTCCACGTTTACCTGCCTGACCCTGAAACTTTGTTGTTTGTGTGTATGTGCAGCATGGGGATGTGTGTGCAGTCATGCTCTGGGGAACTGCCAGTAACACTTCCAGTAATGGCCAAAAAAACCAAGTGAAATTCTCTTTACTCTCTCCTCTCCTATCCACTCACCCCCTCTCTTTACCTCTCCTCTCCTATCTCTGTCTCTCCTAACCAGTCTCACCCAGGTGTTTTACACACGTCACCCGTTTGTCACCCAGGAGAAACAGAGTAGTTTGAGCTATCACTATTAAGGTAACTCACTGGTCTGACTGACAGCCTGTCAAGTGGGCATCAACCATCAGCCAAAGGGAATCCTGTAATCATTTCCCTAGTGATAGATGGGATGGCACAGTGTAAAACTCAGCGGTGAGATAGAGAGTGAAAGATAGCAAGAGAGAGGTAAGTGAAACAAGTGGCAATACACTGCTTTTGCTTTCTTTATGCAACAACTGCAAAAGGAAACAAGTTGCATGAGATTTGAGGCGTTTGCTCCTACGATATATGTTTAACAGTGAAGCAGAAATGACAAAGTTTGAATTTCAGAATCAATTGTAATCATCTTATAATGAATGAACAAGATCTCATCAGGCATCGCGTTCCTCCTCCCCACCTGCTGTTTCACCTCCTTCTCTCCATCACTATTTCATCCCTCTGTTCATCTGTGTGGAAGTTGAAAGCAGCGGTAAATGAAATGGCTTTAAAAAGTGAAAAGCCAAAATCAGGACAATAGAGACCACTGAGGGACGTGTGTGCATGTGTGTGTGTGTGTGTGTGTGTGTGTGTGTGTGTATGTGTATGTGCCTGTGACTGAATGAGTGAATAAAAAAGAGAGAAAGTAGGAAGGTTGGGTTAGTCTGGCAGTTGGCAAAACAACTGCCAGACTAACCCAACAATCTCCCAACAGGATGAAAAAGGCATGAACACACACACACACACACACACACACACATGCTCAAACACACACAAAAACACATACATACACATGGACTCAGTGGATGAATTATTCTCTTTGTCCCTGGGCACATTTGGGACAGGAAGCAACTGCATATGATATATGCGTGCGTCTATGCAATGGGGATAAAATTCACAGTCTAAAACATGTTGATTATTTGTAGTTGATTTTAGTAACACAGTCAGCTCTCATGCCAAAAGAATCTTGAATTCAGTAGTGCTGAATAAAAGCATCGATACCACAAGGGAGCACTTTATATCCAAAAAGCATCAAATCAAATTAGGAAGAACTTTTTTGGCTGCTTCTTGCCTGTGTAGTTTATGACTCTAATAAAAACACAGGCATTAGAGTGGGGTGGCTTTCTACTTGCACTGCATGTGTGTGTGTGTGTGTGTGTGTGTGTGTGTGTGTGTGTGTGTGTGTGTGTGTGTGTGTGTGTGTGTGTGTGAGTCCTTGTACCTGTGTTGTGGCTTGGAAGAGAATCACATTAATACAATGGTTAAAAAAAAATAAAAAAGACTGTCAAGCTAAATCAAGCACCACTTCAGAACATGTAATACACACTTGGAGACCTGAGATGAGTATTCAGATGTAATATGGTTTGCCACACAGTATACACAACACCACTGAGCCGTTATCTTGTAAGAAAGTCGTTGCTCTGCTGTTAATGCAGTCAAAAGGGAAAAAAAAGGGGGGCATGCTACCAAATTGTGCTTTTCAGCAACTATACATGTAAAGTTTCCATCAGGTAGTAATCTATTAAACAGCTTGATCGTGCTGCTGTGACAAGATGCATTAATATACAGACAGGTTTCAATGTGATTTACATAACATAACCATGAACAACTACTGAAATAAAAGCAATGCTGCCAGACAGAGGTATAAAAAGCCAACATCATTTTCTGATTTGCTTATACCTCAAACTATAATTTCAGTAGATTGTGTGCAACATTGCAACACAGTGACATTTGACAGCAATGCCAGGGACTGTTGTTGCTTTATCAGTGCGTGTAAAGGTATATAATGTCATCCCCATTCTGTTTTGGCATCATTCAAATCCATGTCACAGTACTATATGTCCATCAGCATCATCTCATGCTAGTTCACTGTCAAAGCTACGCTGTGATGCGAGGAGGGAGAAAGTAATGTCTCTCCAGGAGGTCCGTGTGCTTTCTCACGTGGTCCATCAATTTATGAATGTGACTTTAAAGAAAGTATTTTATATGGAGTCTTAAGGGTAAAAAAAAACATTCCAAAAAAAGAGAGAGAAATGTAGTTTTCAGCTGAAGGACAGCAGAAGGTTTTTAACTGGTTTAAAAAAGAAGCCACAACAAAAATAATTTCACGGTGATCTTTTTCCATCTGCAGAGAAGGACTGTCTTTGTGTATTTAGAGAGGGGAAGTTGTCAAGCAGCCATACAGACTGACACAAAGACAGAGAGACAGAAAGAGAGAGAGAAGAGAGGGAGAGCGTTGGTCAATGCTCAGTAGGGGCAGGAAGGAAACCTCTCAATAGAGATGCACTTCTATTCAAATGACACTTTCTATCTATGAACCAATCAACAGGCCCTCGACCGATTGAGCACACACACACACACACGCAGTGAAACCCAAAAAGTCTGGTTGGATCTGGTTTGTCCCCAGCTGTCAGCTGCTGGACTCCATCACACACACATGCATACACACAAAAAATAGCATCATATTGCCTCTTGTAAAATGTCAGTGTTGCCATGGATTCCCGCCCCCCCCAACACACACACACACACACACGCACGCACACACACACACACACACACAGCTAGCACCCTCCCTTGATTACAGGGTTACAGGGGAAGTGAATTGTTGCAATTCATCAGTGAATAAAGACGAAGACTGACAAAGAAAAAAAAGCTGAAAGAACAGAGATGTTATAGGATCTTTGCAAGACAAGAGGAAGGATAAATCTAGAGAAGGATGAGCAGAGGAATGCCAATGCATCAAGAAGGCCACGGTGTGTTCAGTATTAGCACATTTGTGTGTGTGTGTGTGTGTGTGTGCAGTTGTTTGTTAGGTAGTTAGATAAATGAACGAATGAAGGGTGGGTGGCAGCAGGAGGAGGGTTTCCAGGCTCTGACTGATGGAACGGCCTTAGAAAATGAGATGTCTTTGGTCTCTATGGCAGCTAACGAGACTGCTCTGTGCATTCACATCAGAGAATGCAGTGCAGACACAAAGATGCGGAGGACGGACAGAAACATGGAAGGGGAGGCAAGGAAGGAGAATGGGGCATAAGAATAAATGATTTTGGCCCCGGTTTCCATGGTAGCTAATTTCAGTGTAAGTCTGGTTTGTATGTATCAAATTGTAGTGTGGGAAAACAAAAGGTGAGGAGGGCCGAGAGGCAGAGAGGAAGAGGAGCCCAATGACCTAAAAGGTAGTTGCGTAGGTTTTTTTAGAAATAACATGACGTCAGTTTACACATGCATGTGAAATGCACAGAGAATCTTGAGGTATGATGAGGAATGTAAGACTCATCTGATGATTGCAGCTGTGAGTGTGATATGTATTGACAGATGAAGGCTAACATATGAAAAGAGAACTAAAGTAGCTGGTTTACAGTAATGAGAGATCTATATTACTAGAGATGTTTGGGTGATTGAACATAAAATGTACCCTAATTTTAAAGCGCCATACAGATGAAGATTTAAATAAAATGTTAAGCATACTTATTTATACTTATTTACTTTATTTATCTATTATTTACCACCCACTTCCAAACACCTCTTCAGTGTTTTAGTTTGGGTAAAAAAGTCTCATGTTCCATACATGGGACTCACCAGCTTTCAGTCACAGTCAGGACACTGAATACAAATTATAGAGAATCCTGGAGCTGCAAGAGTCTTGTGTTTGAAGTCTATTTTCAGAGACTGAACTGAGCATTGCAAACTTGATCCCCTTGACATATCACTGTCACTACTGTCAACCAAGTGGCTTTTTGAAATACAAGGACAGTCTCATTTGTAATATCGTAGAAAAGAGCACTCATGAGTTTGATGAAAGGGTCACAGTTAGATAAACATGAAAACATGTGCAGACACAGTTTCCACAAATTAAGCAGAATGTTACATAACTGAGAAAACAACACTAAATAGAGCTTATCACAAGTGAACTAATCTGACGCACCAGATGGTTTGTTACACAGAACCATCTGAGAAGTCGTCCATGGAAACTGATTGGAAGAGGGCAGGCACTTTCAAAAATACTTAGCAGGTGATTGGATGAACCATCTGTCTTTCACCGTCTTACCTTGCGAGGCAGCTTGATGCATGACACTGATTGACACGAGCGCATAACTTGAAACCTGACAAGATGGATTGTCGCGTGATCTTGTGATGTCATGATCTCACAATCCTGCTGCCTCGCAAGGTAACAAGCGAACAGGATGTGCTGAAAATGCATTGGACTCTTTTGTCACTTTGTTTTCCAACTTTATAGACTTCCTCATCATACGCATAACCAAACCCAATAAACAGTCCTGCACAATTTCATTTTTTCAGAGTTAACAAGTTAGAATGTGTCCTTTAAATGATGTCATTGGAGAACACTGAATCCTTGTTGTGTTAATTAAAAGTAAATGAAATAATGCTAATGAAACAGTCCTGATAGAACTCGCAGTTTTCAAATAAGGATTAGGAGTTCCCATCAAAGCCAAGCATCATGATTAATCAAATAAGCCTTTTCCTTCTCTTCCCATGGGGGAAGTACAAATATATTGTGGTAAAATGTATTATCATAAGATCTCAATTAAGCCAATTTCAACCTGCATTAAGCAAGAGTTTTCATAATAAATTACTCAAATTACTCATGTTATGTAAGTGGTGGTTAGTGGTGGTCACTGAGTGTAAACATGCAATCTGGTAGACTTTCTGCACCCCTTGTGGTCAGAAAAAGGTGTGATTTAGCTTATAAGTAATGTTTTAGTAGCATGCAACAGTGAAAAAGGAAGGAAAGAAAAAAAAACCCTTAGAGGACCACTATTTATTTATAAATGGTTACAGAGGTTCTTCTTTTTTCAAACCACATATCCGGTTGTCTTTAAAACCATCAACAAACCCTTAAGAGAGAAAGTATCTACTTGAATTAGTACATCACTACATGAAATGTCAATGGAAGTGCCATGATTCTCCAACTTAATAAAGTCCCACTTTAATTTGAGATTTTCATAAAAGAAATTCTATGTCAGTAACTATGGAATGCTTAAAACGCCTAAATAAAAAAATAAAAAAATAAATAAAAATGATGATTATGACAAAAAAATTAAGTGAAATACAACACATTGTTGTTATATGTATTTAATATGTACTTTGTTATATGTATTTCCTTTTTGTGTACGCATTTATACATATACACATTTATTTCACTTTATTTCTTAGTTTGATTTGTTTTTTCTTTAGGCATTTTTAATCTTCCATAAATAATGTTCAGTGAAAGAAATGTCTCTAAACCAGTGCTTTGACTTTTCTACTGGTGCTGACATTCTGTTTATGTTTGCATTACAGGCTGAGACTCCAACGGAGGAGGGGGTCTTCTAAATCTTTTAAACGGCACATTAATGTTTTATGATCAGGGAAGATCATCTAAAATGTAATTCTGAAGAAAAAAATAAAAATGCCCAGATCAGAAGACTTAAGACTTCCATTTCTTTGCATTCTGAATGAAAATTCTGCTGACAGATTAAGATAGAGAGGGAGTGAAAGTAAAACACAGTAGGTAGATTAAGACAATTTGGGACCATGACTAAAAGTTAAATTAAAATTTTAAAAAGTGCTGCCCTTTTAGTATGAGGTTTTGTTTGTTATTAGTGTTTACACCATCAAAGTGTACTCATCAACATGACAAAGTCTGATTTAGTTATTCTCATCACACTCGTGCAGTCAAGTGTTTCTCACACCCTGAAGGCATTTGCTTCTTGCTGACTTTAGCACTATACCACATCGTTCCTGTGAATCACGAGTTCCACTGTGTCAGAATAGATAAATTGAAAAGACAACAAATCCTCTAAATATATATTTTGGTCACTTTAATTCCTTGAATCCATTTTTATACACAACCTATTTTCCATTAACAGCCCTGATAATTGAGCTTCACCACCGCCGAAGCATTTTTACCACAATCTTTTTTTATCAAATGAATATGTCAAGATAGACAAAAGACATGTTTGCTGCATGAAGAAAGATCGAAGTGATCTTGATTGATTATTTAAAAAGGTGATATGATTTCTATATATTGATACTGATCAATATTGTGACTGCAGAGCAAACTGGTAATAAAATGTCCTCGTCTTTATGCCAGCACTTCCCTCATTTGTAAATAGGTTTACTTTTTTAGTCTTGTTGTAAAAGGTTAAAAGATCATATGCCTCTTGTCAGTCTCTAAACTAACACCACAGTATCCGATGTGTGTTTTCTCAACTCTGTCTATTAAGTATTACAGCAATCAATGTTCTACGAAAGCAGCTCTTGCAATATCTGCCCAAATCTCACCGCTGATACTGTGAGAGTTGACCAAAGTGGTACGATTACAGTAAGAATTTATTTAAACTAGCAGCAAAGGCACACGTAGGCTTAGTGTAGCAGCTTTGGTGTAATGTTTTTCACTGAGCAGTTATATCCTTGGAAATGTTCAAAGTTGGCAAATGAAAAGGGAGGTTTCAGAAAGGCTATTTTAATAGTTTCTCTAACCATTCACTGCTTGCAATATTTTTTTTTCCAATGTCAAAGGCAAGGCTCTGTGATTCTGTATGGCTTTTGTTGCTGTCCATGGTGCTGAACCTTCACAGCAGCCATTTAAAGTACATGTACAAATTTTCCATTTTAAAGAGATACAAACCAAAATGAAATGTAAACAAATGAGCATGGGCTTTGTAGTATGCCCCCAATTAACTATTACTTTAGTTATTGATTAATTAGTCATTTATTTTTTGGTTTATTTTTTTAGCCTGTAAACTGTTAGAAAATAGTGAGAAGCTCCTATCATGAGTTTCCTGAGCCCAATGCAACATCTTCAAATACATAAATGTACATAAATTCATGGATGTCCATTAGAAACAATTTTGTCCCCAGGAAACACAGTGGGGAAATTTTTTGTTTCTGATTCAGTACTGATTTCTGCAACAGTCCTGGGTATAGTCATTAAGGGGATGAATCGTATGCTTAGATTACTGATTGAGATGGATTCTATCTTTAGGATTATTTCTGTCAGTGCATTAAATAATAGCCAGTTCAAACTACTCCTCATTTTGATGGGGACTCCCACACTCCACTTGGAGAGAAAAAGTATAGAAACAGGTAGTCATCCATGAAAGGAGGCTCTGTGCAGTTTTTAGTCTACACAACTTCTTGCTAAGGTAGAGGGTTTTTTTTTGTTTTTGTTTTTGTTTTTTAATCTGTGTGTGTGATAGTGTGTGCATAAACGCAGCTGTGTGCCCTGTGTGTCAAGACTAAGCTGAGATGAAAAATAAGCTGAGACAACTATTGAGTTCCCTCCCTCCTGTGGTCTCTTCCTGCTCTCCATTTCCTCGCCCCCCACCTTTCCATAGACTGTTATCCAATTAGGTGATTCTCATTGCTTTAATCGATGGAGACATGAACGGGCACAAACTGACATGCATACAGACACACACACGGACACACACACACAACTCCACCCGTTCCCTTAGTAATGTCTAGCCCGGTTACCATGGAGATGGGTGATAGGGAGTGAAATGTGAATATAAGTGACAGGAGCAGATCCACAATTAAGTGCCATGCAGGAGGAAGAAAGGGAGGGAGGGAGAGAAGGCGTGTGATTTAATCTAAGCTCCTTTACACACTCCTGAGACAACCCTGTACACACACACACACACACACGCCCACACGCACGCACACATGCATACACACACACACACACACACGCACACACACACACACACACACACACACACACACACACACACACACACACCATGTTTTCATCACTTCAGAGGACATTACATTGACTTACATTCATTTTCTGGAGATTTATCCTAACCTCAGCCATAACCACCACATGCCTAACCCTAACACTAACCCTAACCTTATCTTTAAACCAAGTCTTCACCCTAAAATTAATGATTTACGTCAAGAGGACTTGCTTTTTGCCCCCATAAAGGAGGTGAGTCCCCACAACATTACTGTGTAATCATATTTACATCCCCACAACCTGAGGAATACCTGGACACACACACACACACACACACACTCACTCACTCATTCACAACCCTCAGGGCAGAGAGCACAGTAAATAATTTGGATAAAGCACTTAAACAGATTATTCTCTTTGAATTAAAATCTAGTTGGACGTTCAACTGTAATATAGTCTGCATTGTTAGAGATACGGTTATTGTGATGTGCCATTTGTATTTATTACTCACTTCAATATAAAGGTTCTGTTGCTTCATGGATAAGAGGAAAGGAAACAGACTTTTCTGTTACAGTGACACATACCCCTAAATATTTTATCTATGAGTCAGAGAGCAAACTATATTTTTATAATTCTTAAACAAGCCAGCAACACAACCTGAACCAGAAATAAATCATTCAAAAGGGAAGACAAAAGCCATGCAGCCATATGTACTGAGTGATTTGCAAGATTACGCAAATACTGAGAGGAGAAATGAGAAATGTAACTAGTTGCACAGTCCACTGGATTTATTGAGGTTCACAGAATTTGCAAGAGTGAGTTTTGCATGCCTGCATCTTTGAAGAATGTGCGAATAGCACAGGTGTAATAAAGAGGACATTGATGGTGAGAAAAAGAAAGATGAATTGACTTGTCTTTCTTTGACTTTTACAGAATTCTCAATGAAAGAACATACATTAATACATGGAATACAATTAAATATACATACAAATCACACATGAATACAATAGTGACTGTTTTATAACACCAAACACAGACTGGATGGGGAGTGGTGGTGTTGTACTTGTTAAACATGAAGTTTATTTCAACTAGTTTAAGTTCATTAAATGTGAAATTGATGTTCAATAAACTTGCAAGCACTACACAGCAATCACACTCTGTTGATAACATATTATATTCTAGTGAGACACCAGGCATATTAACACCATCTCCACTCTCCTGAGACATCCTGCTTCTGCTAGACCTGCTGCTCTCTCTCACTTGTCCCCACACTGGTTGTGAAAGCTTCATATACTGTATATATATTTTTAGAAGCTACATTCTCAGGAGTAGCTTAATAGTATTTGTATGCAAAACACCACTACATTATTTATTTTATGAGCCTGGTGATCTCAGATTAATCCCACCATTGAACTTTGCCAACTGAGTTTGCTTTACACACAACGTATCTTGGCATCCCCAAGTGCTGACTGTGTAATGAGCTACAACCTTTGTATGTCTGGTGCTAATTACATGTAGATTGAGAGCACAAACTGAATGAATGCCACAGCAAAAATTTCACCGGCACTTCCATGTGTTTAAATCTAACCCTTACAGAGGACATATGATCCCTACTGCTTTTAATCTCACCACTGACCACTTGGCTGTTTAGCTTTGGCCGTCATTTTATTAACAATCTAATTGAAAAGACATTCATGGGAGTTTTTTGCTTCACTTTCAGCATTGACTGTAGTACAGTCTTCACTTAATCAAAACTAGTGAAAGGTGACTCTTACAAAATATAAAACTACTTACTCTCAACAAACATTAGCAAGTACTGTAACTTTTAGGTTCAAAAGGTATCGGACATCAGTCATTCTCTGTCCAATATAAAATAAAAATACATAGCTTAATATGTGCATTTTAAAAATCTTAAAATATTTTAATTGATATAACCAATCGCCTTTTGTTTCTGCTTAAAAGGGCACCAAGTGACTGAACCCATGGACAGACAGAGACAAAAACAATTGATTTGCTGGCCAGGTTGCCAGTTAGCCAGACAAATACACTGATAGACAGGCAGATAGAGAGACAGGCAATCAATTCATCAGCCACCTAACTACACAAACAGACGGACAAACACAAAGACCGGCAGGCAGACTGGCAGGGAAATGAGTCAGGCGGTCTGTTCAGTACCAGGAAGACAGGGAAGCATTCATTGTGCCACCCACAAATTTGGACAGATCAGTCAACAGACTGAGGGAGTTGGAGGCCTGAAGGAGTCTAATCAGTCAGGGACGGAGGAAGCAAAAATGAGGGAGCAAAGCCGGTTTGTCATTGAAAACTAACTCATTGAAGTCCCAAGCAAAACAATCAGTGACATTTCATCTGTTCTCACCAAATTCTCTTATGCAAATATAAAAGCTCTTAAGAAACCAGTTAAACTTAGCGGCTCCCTCTGAGCCTTGTGGCAGCCAACAGTTTCTAGACAGTGGTGTACCTGCCAGCTCTAAATTGTGATTATGTCTATATTTATGAATGTGATGTATGAGGTTGCTGCAAAAAGAAAATCCTTAATCAGCAAAAAAACAATCCCCGAAAGAAGTTACAGAAACAAGAAGTTAAAGAATAAACTTGGCTCACAGGACAGTTTTAAATACACAATGTAAGGACCGTAAAAAGACAGAAAACAACACATACTGCAGATTTCAGGAACATGCTGTTGGCTCAGTCTGCTTGGTCAAAGAGCAAGTGGAGCAGGAGCAGCCTCCTGCTGCGCTGTCACATCTCTCAATTCACTGTTTTTATTTCACACAATACTGATATTCTAAATAAGACACTTGAGATGCAGACTGCCCACTGTCTTCAAAATAAAGAAGAAACAAACACAGGCATTTAGCCTACGTGCACACAGAGCCCAGATAATAGAACTACTCAGGTTGAGACTTCAAAGAATTACAGCCTGACTGCCAAACAACACTGCAGAGCCCTTAAATCAAAACAACAGCCTTAACAAGGCTCTTAGAGGTACACACATACACATACACCCATACATGTACAGTACATCCACACAAAGGTCCTCTGAGCTAATCTCTGAAAACAAGATACACTTACAGTTTAGCCACAATTGTTTGCTAGTGGCATTCAGCCTGCATGTTTGACTGAAATGCAAACAAGCTCACGAATGTATCCTCTCTACATCTTCCTGCAGTCTGCCAGCCACGGCTAATGTCATGTTTCTTCATGTGTGTGTGTCTGTGTGTGTGTGTGTGTGCTTGCTTCAGTGTATGCATGGGTGTTGATAATGAGTCCTTTGTTTTTCATTATCAGTTAATTAAATCATTGAGGGGATACCAAGTTCTGGCATTTTTCATGTTGCCTCTTTAAATCCATTGATTTTAGTTCATCTGAAGTCAATAAAACAATTTCGCCACAAGCTTAGAACAGTATATTATCATCCAGTTTACCAGGACCCTTACGTATAATACTGGATAAACAGCTGTTTTAGTCACATTTCTTATATTAGTTCTAGATGCGTGAATCTTTTTTTGCCTGCTTCCTAACCTGCATGCCTTAATGATGCTGTGGGAAACACTGCACATGCTGCCATAAGCCAAATTTCCTTGTGCTGTAAGCATACTGCAATTTTGTGCCTTAGAACTTAAAAACTTGTACTTAAAATTAATCAAAAGCTACTCACTAACAAGTACGCTTATCTGGTTCCTTGAATGTGGTGCCAAATTATGCTTTACTCTTGTTCAGAAGAAAGGGTCTTCTGTATAGTTCAGAGGAAAAGCTTGAGACATTTACAGCGTGTCACAGTCAATAATAGATTCACAGAAAATATTTTGAAATCAATACGAGCTGCTCTCTGAGGCTAACTGTTGTTTTTGATGTTACTTCAGTGTAAAATTACATCCTTTTAGAGGAAGCAAGAGCGCCACAGGAAGGGAATTAAATACAAAGAATATGAACAATGTGCTGCTGTATCGCACCAATAAGCAAGTACTGAATTTTTGCCTCTGCTCATGCCTTCTGTATTTAGTTAATTCCCTTTTTATTCTGAATTAATTAGCTTGATGATTCCTAAAGGCAGCCAGCCAGTCATAAAGGCTTACACTAACATGGATCTTTGGGCAATGATCAGTCTATCATCCTATTGTGCAAACATACTAGCTGCTCCATGAGAAACTTGCACTCAATGCAATATGTTTCTCCAATCATGGATACATGTCCATATGGACTGCAGTTGTATCTCTCTATCCAAGATAGCCTGATTGTCAGACTAGTCAACTCACTCCTACTAGTAACAGTGCTTTGTGTGTTAATGCATCAATTAAGTGGTTCCGTTCAAACTATTTTGTGAATGGCTGTGCTCTCTAGAAAACATTTCTTTCTACACTGAAGAAATATGCAAGTATGAGTCAACACTGACATTTCGAGAGTAAAAAATTTTACCAGTTTTCACAAAGCACCCTGAAAGCAGATGATATGTTGGGGTTTTTTACCTACTTCACAAAGGCTGTTAGATGACTATCAAAGACAAAAACAATTCCATAATAAATGCATGTGACACATCCTCTGTGTTGTCAAATGAGTCATTAGCAATACAGGCGATGTCAATATGGGTGCCCATTTATAACAGCATTTTGTCATTTGCAGTATTTCAGAATTACAGTTTTTACAGAGATGAAGTGAGTGTACCACTGAAAGCTGCTTGGCCATCAGATGCACTCAGGATTTATTGTTTGCTGTTTTCACACTGTCCACTGATCAATTGACTTGTTATCATCTTTGACCACAAATCACTTCACAATGATCCCTCGCTAAGTTTATAATGCCTTCTAGTTGTGAAAAATATACTCAAGAAAGATGATTCCAACATTCATTTTGAAATGGTATAAGTCTGAAGTGGCAAATCATTTCTTCAACAACAACTTTGGCTCTTAATTCTTTACATGAAAAAGTTTTATTGAGGTGAGAGAAGAAGGGCAACTAGTAGTTTTTGTGTTGAGTGTGTGCTAAATGGCAAATTGTTTTGTGTATGACTTCTTGTTGCAATTGTGTATGATGTTATAATTTGTGCCTGCCCGACAGAGTTGAAAACCAGATCACTGTAAAATATGTGGGAGCCTTTTCAATAGATCTGTTTCTAAATGTATTTCTTTAAGATCTGTCTGTCTTTATCATGTAGCAAAAATAATTCAACAACAGAAACTTGCATCAAAACAAAACAGCATCAACTGCATTTACATACCGTATGTATTACATTTGCTTATATGAATGCAGGGAGATAGTGCATATGTACTCTAAATCTGGTCAAATTTGATAAATGTACCTGGCAAATGTGTTAACTTTCCTGTTAATGTGAATATAAAAAAACATGAACTAAAATAGCACAAGGCTCTTGCACTTCTTAAATGCACCACTGACCTCATTCATTAAATACAAAACGTGTGTTTACTGTCTAATGCTGCACCTCTTCACCTACAGGTCTTTTGATAAAGTAGTCAGATTAGTACATCAACTGAAAATATTTGATGTAGTAAAGAACTACTACAAGGTTACTGACCTCATAAAGATGTGTTCTTAGTGTACAGTGCAGTGTCAGTGCAGAGACAAGCCTATTGGATGCGGCTGTAAATCAGCGATTACATTATACAACTCTTTGACAGGCATATCCAAACATGTGTACACACGAGTGCAAATTAGCTGTGTAGACCAGTGTACCCGCTATTTGACTAACATGTATTAACATTACAAAGTAAATTTCTTGTCCAAACTATGTTTTCATGAAAAAAAAACTGTCTGTCAACCAATTTAAATGCCAACCAAAAGTTAACGAAAATAAGAAAGAATGAATAAAAAAATAAAAAAAACATCCCCATCCTCAGCTGACTGTGTGATGCAGGGCAGCAAGCCTTGCATAAAAACCAAGGCAACATTAAAGAACAGGCTGATTTTGGGCCAATTTGATATTGTGTCTTGACATGGAATAATTTATCATGCCTCTCTGTTCCCAATTTATTGAAGAAAAAAAATTACAAAAAAGAAAATTGGCACTGCTGTGAGAGACCATTATGCTACTGAAACTCAAGTTTTCAACTCATACAATGGTAAATGTTTTTCTTAGATGGAAAGTAGATATAAATATTTACAATGTTTTCAATACAGAATGTATAAAATAAATAATTATAAAATGTATACACTTATGTTTGTGATCTCAGTTTAAACTTAATCAGAAATGTGGACTTTCTAAGCCTACTACACTTATGTACTGCACTTTTACAAAGAGCAAAGGGATCCATTCATGCTATCGTGAAATAGGGAAGATTGCAGGTTTTCACTTGTGATTAAGAATGGCATTTGGAGGTACTCATGCTAAATACACTTTTGAAAAACTGTTGGAAAGGCTGACAAACCACAGAGTTGCACTAAAAAAGGTTTGAAAAAACATCTTAATTGTTGCATATTACATTAAAAGGGTAATTTGGAATCTGAAGGGATGAATGTTGAAACAATCCTTTTAATTCCAGTCAGTCTGAACCATGCCCAGAAGCAAATGGATTTCCTCTTTTATTAATGTCAACACAAAATAAACTGACTTTGAAACTAATGCACCTGTTGGGCCCTGCTTTTGCTTCCAGGCACAAATGTTAAACTCCATGACATGTAGTATCAGCATCCTACCTTCTTGCACAGCCTGGAAGGGGTTGTTCCCGTCAACGAATTCCACAGAGATGGTGATCTTCTCGGTCTCCAAGATCTCGTTGTTCAAGTTGAGATCTGCCACTGCGAGGCGAAACACCTCATCATCTTTCCGTGCTGACTCGTCAAAGATGGCGCCTATTGAAAAAGGAGGAAGCAGAAAGGAAAAGAGGAAACTTTTAACATAACATAATCAAATTATCCATCATTTACACACTACAGAGGGTTTTTCATTGGTCTAGTCCATGTGATACGTTTACTGATTAACACCTGAGCACAAATATTTAGTAAATATGAGGATGCCATGTGATACTGTATTTCTGGACCTAATATTCCTTCAAACAACTGACCAGTCTGCACTACATTACAGTATACTGAGGACTGCAAAGCTGCAACAATTGTGTTCTTCAAATTTGGGGAAAAAAGCTGTATTTTTCTGCAACATGTGAAGGAACCTTTGTTCTGTTATCATGTGCTCCGTTTAGAACTGTGGGCTTAAAGGATCCAGCCCCTGAATTGGGACCCAGCATGAGAAAGACAGGAGAAGCGAGGGTGAAATGGGTTGACATCACTGTTCATTCTAAGGTCAAATGCCGCCAAAGGGCACACTGACTCAGCCAAAATGATGACGGCACAAAAAGAAGCAGAAAAAGAAAAGTCTGGCAAGTGCCAGTATTGTATATGTAAATGTATATGTAGTGGCAGATACAGTTCCCACTAGTCAATACCAATTCAGTCATAAAAATGAATGTCAACTTGCAGTATCAGAGTCACAGTTTTTGAGACAGAAGAGAGGCAATGTGGGGCATTGACTGGCTGGTAGAGATTTGGTCTGTTACACACAATTAACCATGTGTTATCTTTTTCTCCCTTTCTTCATTTTTAGCCTCTCATTTCAAACCAGTTCATCCCCTGAATCCATCGGGCCACTAATTGTGTAAGCCAGTGCAGTGAAGCAATGCTAACTGTATTTCACTAACCAGAAAATAAGCCTCATATTGTATAGTCTGTGTGTGTGTGTGTGTGTGTGTGTGTGTGTTTGTGTGTGTGTTTGCATGTGTGTGCAAGACACAGGTTGCAAATTCCATTAATAACCAGGCAGGCTACATTGGCTGAGGGCTGTTTTGTACCACATTTAGAAGACTGTTGCTGTAATTGGTCTTGTATAGTTCAATGAGTAGAGTCTGCTGCTGATACCGCAAAGGTTATGGTCTGAATTCCCACAGAGGCCAAAGTTATTGAAGAAAATATTCTGTCTTGGTAGTGCAAAGTGCAGTACTTCGGATAAATTAATACTAAAGAAGGTATATATCACTTTAATCTGGTAAGATATGTATTCTCATTCCAAGGATGTACCTGAGAAATCCACTTTTCTGCTTATTTAGTTAAAGAAAAGTGTCGCTTATGCCCTTTGTAGGTTACTGTAACACAAACAAACAACCTAAAACAGAAAATTTAACTGACACAGAAAAATATGTTGATAGAATTTGTGTTGAAAACCTGATTTTTCCTTTCACTACTCCCCCATTTCATATTTTCATTACACAACTGTACACAACACACCCTCCACAGAACTGGAGTTGGTCTCCGGGCGCTGCACTGCAACTGCCCACTGCTCCTAGTGTGTGTGTATAGGATGGGTCGAATGCAGAGGATCAGTTTCCCCACAGGGACCAATAAAGTCCATATTCTTCTTCTTCTTCTTCTTCAAATTCAAACCCAACTGCTGTCTGAAGGCAGCTAGGAACGGTATGCTAACTGCCTCTTCATCAAAAGACCTCATGAAATATGTATCCTTCAATAATTTGATCCATTAGCATTTGGAAACTGTAAATACCCTCCTTCTGATTGAGTCTTGGTTGTTTTTTATAATCATGCAGTATAGATGAGGTGAGACAAACGGGCCTGGACAAAGTGATAAAGAGTGAAACACAAAGACTCATTAACTATTCCATTAGAGATAAATTATGAATGGGGTTCCAATCAGCTTGAAGATGACACTGCTGGGGAAGGATTTGTACATGCTTTAAACTAGCTCTGTGACACAAGAGGACAATGTTGGCTTGTGTATGTCTAGAGGACGAATGCATGAAGAGGACAGGAGAGGAGAGGAGAGGAGAGGGGAACTAATGCTTTGGAGAGGAAATCAGACAAAAGGTGGAGACATTCATTTACTTGTGTCAGAGCACTTGAGATCTGTGTATTTTGCACTCTACAGTATCCACGGCCTAAAATATGTTAACATTGGAGAAAAGAATGTATTCAAAAATTCAAAGACTAGCAGAAAAAAAACTATAATGGCTCTTTTAATCTGGGCTCCCACAATGGGGTTGCCATAGTAACCTCAGTCATGCTCCCAGACATATGTGAAAAGCTGCATAGACAGAAAGTGCCATACACCACTCTCTTTGTATACGATTTGTTGTGTTTTTCTCTTGTTTATGAGGTCTGGTGACCATAACGGTAATGACAGGATATTAAAATGGAGTCATATTTGCTTTATGATAGCTATTACTCAGTAATCTTCCTTTTCTTTCTTCCTTTTTTCCCTCTCTCTTTCATGATCTTTTAACCCCCTACTCTTTCTTCTCTATCTTTCTGTTTTATAACTTTTACGTCTGTGCAGTGATTCATCAGCTACCTGTATGTTATTAAAAACCACACGCTTTCATCATATTTATAAGCAGGAAGACGCAGAAAGAATCACAGGTATGAAAAACTGCAGGTAAGTGTGACAGCAACAGGATTTGATAGAAAAATCACTTTATGCCTCAAAGTATGAATAAAAAACAATTTTAACACTTGTGAATCATGGTGGAAACTTTTTGCCTCATTTACAAATTATGGCAATTTTGAATATGCATATAGCAACATATGTTGGAAAAGTTGCCATGCACCAATATGGACAAATATTCTCATGTGCATTTAGTTATTCTCATATTATGGAATTAAGGAATCCATATATACTGAATGTGTGTGAGAGGGAGAGGGTGAAGAAAAGAGAGGAGACAGAAGAATGAGTGACTGTCTGCTGTTCTCTGCCTTTTATTTTAGAACAACACCATCACTGCATACTGATTCACTAACTGACACACAGAGACATGCACATAGGTGCACAACACACAATGTGACAGTGAGCGCAAAGGCAAATGTCACAACATAAATCAAGCAGGAAATAAAAGCTCAGGGTCTTGCTTTACACAGACGCCCCAAGGGTGAGCGCACATACACACACATGCGCGCACACACACACACACACAGACACAGTGTGTGGGCAGCAGCACTAAATCACAGACCTATTTCCAAACCATCCTTTTCATGACAACAGGATCATCAACAACCGTGGTCAATTTGAATGGATGCAGCATCTAAAAGTGATCCCAAATTCTTTGGTCGTGAGGTATTGATCAAATGTCTGCCAGTGGTCAAGTGTTTGGTATTAATTTCCTAGTTTGTTTGCATTGATAAAGAGGCAATAAATATCTTGTTTGTCTACTTACTGCCAAATAACCCCTTGGGATAGATGAAGGATGCTGGGGTTAAAAGAAAAACGAGCAGTGTGTTGTCACTTGGAAGCACAAATAACTGACTAATATGCAATGAGAATTTTCTCTTACAATCTTTCATCGTACTCATAGCAATATCAGTTTAGCATATCAGTGATGTTAGTTTTTACATATTGTCTCTTTGTTTATTAATGGTATTTAATTCTAATTAGACTAAATTGTCAGTAAGTCATTCCCTCCCCACATACAAATTTTCAAACTTTTAATAAGCAGTGATGAAGGAATTCATGAAGGAAAAGAAAGAAAGGAAAAAAGCTGCATCTACATCAAATATTTCCAGCATTATCTCCTTGTAATTTTAAAATTGTTAAAAACATTACCTACAGTAGTGCCATCACCATCAGAGTCTCTTTGATATTTAATTCTGATGCAAGGGATCAAAGTACCTAATCATCATTAAGCAGTTTCCAAAACAGGAAAACAACATGCAGGGATGGAACAGATCATGTAAGATGAAAGGACAATAATGGGCTGATAAGTTAAAATTTCATTATGTGACCAAGCTGAGCTTCCTGGGTCTTATGAATTAGTTTTATTTCTGCCATGGGACACTGAGTCATGCACTTTCTTACTTAATATTCTGGTTTCCATGACAGGAGTCTAACCAGAGGTTAATGTTGGTTTGTTTTTGACATTTTATATCATATATCGTTGCAGAAACAGATGTTACCTTCAGTAAGGCACAAGTTCACATCAACACTGCTTTTGAATATGAAGATATTACATTGTTTTCATAAGCCTTGGTCCAGTTGGCCTGGAAATGGAAAAATGGTTATATCCTTTTTAAAGTTAATTTTTAAAGGGGAATAACTCATACAGCTCAGCCATCCGAATAACTATATAAAATCAGATAATGGCATTCGGGCAGACAAAGGCACATTGTTGAACACACCAAACACAGCTCAATTTCCTTATTAAATGAACAAATTAGGATGGCACATCATCCAATGCAGAGTTATTATTTTCCCACACTCTAGAAAGACCCAGTAATTAAGCCAGCTCCTTCTCAAGATAATTATTCAGCATGAGTGAGGGAATGATTGTTAAAAATGATTTCATTGTAAAAGAGGAGGGCAACGTGGGCAGAGGAGGTCATGAAAATAACTAATGTTAAACAGTTAAAACAGAATTAGTTTTACTGTCATTCAGTCACACTTGACTGTTTTTTAGGCTGCCACCTGTTTGCCTTCTTTGTTAAAGTAAAACAGCTAAGAGCATCCGCCAAATCCCTCTCCATCTGACTGCCTGTACACCTGCCTCCTAACCTTTTACTCTTATTCACTCAGACTCTTCTCTGTTGTTAAAATCCCCCCTCTCTCTTTCACCTTCCCTATCTCCACATGTACCCGGCTGCCTCTCTCTTTCACAGAGACAACTCTAAACAAGGCACTGAAGATTTCTGAAATACTACCAGGGATCCTTCCTCTGCCTCTCAAACAAACTCGCACACCTGTTGTCGAGGTTGCAGCTCATGACAGTAATGTGACATGAACACTGACAGACTGACAAGGATAATGACGACGGAGGAATTCACACACACACACATACACACACACACACACACACACACACACACACACATACATACACACAGATGGGTGATGTATAGCTGATTGGTGACAAGGCTGGACCAAAGTGTTGCCGTCTCAATGTGATGATGAAAGCAAGGTGGCGGCGGCGCTGAGTGATGATGGTGATGAACGGGGGAGGTTATCGTCCTGCGGTGTCAAATGTCCACAGACACACACTGGCGCACACACAGATGCGATAACACACAAACAGGCTGTTATTTACAGCAGTGATGTGAGAGCTGGAAGGGAGTACGTTTTGACACTTGGGAGGACAGCTTAAAATTAATGTGTGTGTTTGCGTGTGTGTATGTGTGTGTGTGTGTGTACGAAGTGAGGGAGAGGGGGAGGATGACGAAGAATTAATGACCACAGGAGAGCAGGGCAAGCCAGTGGCGAATGTGGGGACAGATATGAAAACAGATAGTATACATTATATAATATTATATATAAAATATATGTCGTTTTTGTATGTGTGCAGCTGTATTATTACATATCAGCAGTGAATCTTGTTTTTTGCTGTACAGAGGACAATCTGTAGATACTGAATCATCCCTGACAGTCTTTGTTCATATAATTCTGTGTGTTGCACAGTGTGAGTTGAATGTATGAGCAACCTATGCTGTATGTTTGCAAGTATATAACCAGTATGGTTTGTATATATGTTATATCATATGTTAGAACATGTAGGGTTTCAAATTGTCAAAGTATTTGAAACCAGTTCTCCGCAGGCCAAAAGCCTTGTTAGCTTGTTAACAGGATGGAGTGTTGCATACAGACATGCATGATTGAATATACTTGAACTGTGTGTAAATATGTGTGTGTAATAAACCAGCACTCTACATGTATGTTAGTATGTGGGCTGGATGCGTCAGATTCCAGTTTACCCCTCTGTGTATTAATGGAGAAATCTCCCAGGTAACCTGATTTGTGCAAGACAAATCTCTCTCATTCTCCTACTTTTTTCATCCCCCCCCCTCCCCCCTCTCCTCACTTTCTTCATTATAGGCGTGTAAATTAATTTGCTTCATTGTTAAGGAGGCGAGCAGTCAGGAGAATTTGTAGTCATAGTTCAACAGCATTCCAGTCCTTTGTCGTGCTGTCACACAAAGCTTTGCCAAGGTCGTTGCTATCTCTGCCATGTCTCATCCCCTGTCATACCTTTTCCCCTCAACTTATGTAGAGAGCCTGACTCTTTCCCTCCTTTGTAGAGACCTACCGTAGATATCCAGGGCCTTCCATCCTCACACACAAATAAACATACGTTGAGTAGGTGGAGGATTTGTTTTGTGTCTCCATTCATTAGTCGGCGAGCTGAACACAATTTAGAAATAACCAATTCATCTAAGGCACGTTTAGATTCAGTCTCTGAGTGCACAACCAGCAAAGTAAAGAGCGGACAATTGACAGCGCCGTTTTTCTTTTTTTGTTTCCCTTCGTGTCAGCTCTTGGCCTGTTTTGGCCAGATCCAGCTCGTTTGCAAACCACAGCTGACTCAGCTCCAGTCCAGCCAGGCTTGCTGAAGATCTTAAAAACAGTAGAGCTGATGGCAGGGAGCCAGATGCTAGAGTATATCTAAGCGCTAGCCAAGGTATAAGTAAATAATAATTGGGGTGATAGAGATGTACCTTCTAAATGGACAGTGTTGTATATTCTGTGTACCTGTCTATACTCTTAACAGCATAAGTGAAATGATTGCTGCATTTTGTTGCCCCTCTATATTCTCCTTTATATAACCCCATTGCATCAAAAAATAAACTTCTTATAAATATATATATATACAATAAACTTCTTGCTTTACACCTCTGAATGTTCAAGCAATCCCCTGTCTTTTTCAACTTCCTTTCTCCCTTATCCTCATTCCCTCTACATTTCACCCTGCCTCTAACTTTTAACCTTTCCCCTGATTTCTTTCTCTATCTGTCTCTTCTCTTCTTCCCTTTAATATAACAACCTCACCTCATTTTCTTTGTTCTGCTCTTCTGTTATAGTTCTCTTCCACCTATTCATTCGGCTCCTCTTCTCCATCACTCCTTTGCCATGCCCTCATTCCGCTTCAACCCATTTTCCCTTTCTCTCCTTATTTATCTCAACCTCCCTCCCTTATACACCCAAATTCCCTGCTTTCCTCCCCCCTCTTCTACATCCTTCACTTCATGCTGTTATCTACCGAAGCATCACTTTACTTAGTCACCCCGCTCAATGCCCTCATCGTCTACAACTCTGTCCTTCCTGGTTCAACATGACACCCTTGAAGTGACATTTAATCCAAGTAAATTTGCCCTGGCTTGGAGGGCCTTGATATGCTAGAAGGCATGCTCTGTGTGTGCGTGTGTGTGTGTAAGTGAAAGAGACAGGGGCAGGGAGTATGAGCTTTTGTGAAGAATGATCTAGCATTTTGGAACCATACAGGTGTTTTTATGGTATTTCAAACAAATCATGTACATGCATAATTACAAACCATTTTCCAGCATAGCTTTTTGTCTTTGTTAGACAAATGCATTTTTCTGCCTTTCAAGCTGCTGTTGTTTTCGATTTATGCCAGAACACTATGAAAACCAATGTGTAAAGATCTGTAATCCATCACAACAAACGTGTATTCATCTTTACTTTCTTTTATAAAAGATATGCTGTCATTGAGCGGGAATGCAGTTAAAAGCCTTAATACGTTGAGGGCTCTTCCCTGCTGGTACATTTAAGTCCCAGTGGGAAGTTTCAACATCTGAGGGTCAGATGCTAAAAAAGCACTGGTATATCATGAGCTATACTGTCTTGAGAATAAAACCTGAAAGGACAGGCAACCAGCAAACACCGATGACATATATAGCAGTGCTTGAACACACTATTAAAGCAGAATTTTCACAAAAATGTGAGATTTTAGCTGCATTACCATGCCATGATGTTACATCTGGCAAAAAGACAATAAATTAAAAGCAAAGTAATTGTATCTGCAAGTTATGTTTTGTTTTCATACTGAACTGTAATGAATGGAGATGTGGACTTCAGAGAATACAAAATTGAACATGAGAGCGCAGTAAGTGGGCCGCAACATCAAAAAACTTATGCCTTTAACAATGTCAGTATTTGTGAAGCAACATGTAAAGCAGAGTGAGAAATGAAGAGAGATAAATGAAGACAAAAATGTAATCGAGAGAAAACGTTAAGAACAAGAAGAGAGAGAAAAATAGAATATACAGGAGGGATGATGAGGGTAGAAATAAGGAGGATGAAGGGACGAAAAAAATTAAATAGAATGAGCGCTGATCTTTCATTTTGTTAAAAGTGTAAACATACCAAACCATATAGGAACTGAATCCTCAAATCTGGTTTTAAAGCAAGAAGCCAGTCGTTTTTAAGCACCTTGAGTCTTTAAGCTCACTCTCCTGATTAATGCCGAACATTTGGGAGGATTTTGCCTGAAGCACTGGTAAGAGGCTCTAGATTTGTACACATCATGAATGTCATATTATATTTCAGGGAGGGATGGATTTTGTAGGATCTCCCGTATCGTGCCCTCCTTTTCCCTGTAAAATGCGTGTCTTCAGCATCTTCAGACTTTTATATTCCTTCCGTGGCCCTCTTCAACCCCCTGCTATCAAATCCTATCCTCTTCTCAATTCCCGATATTTATAACTCCAAAACTTCTGAACTCTCCTCCTCTTTGTCTCTCTCCTTCCTCAGCTTTCTCCTCTATGACACTGCTCTCCTTCATACTTTTCTCTAATTCCATCTCACAGCCCCTCTCCTCCTCTCTCACCTTGTCATCTTTATCCTTCCATCACAAAACTTGTCCTCTGCCTCCTCCACACATTCAAAAACACTTTTTTTTTCCTCCAACCTCACCTGCTATCCTCTGGCACTTCTTATCTTCTCATCCCATATCTTCCTGGCCCTTCCTTTCTCTCCCACCCTTCACCCTCTTCTGTTGCTTCCTTCATCTCATCTCATCCCTTTTGTCTCCTCACCCACTGGCTCTTTTTTTACCCCATTTTGCTCCTCCCTCCTGTCTTCCTTGCCCTCTGCACCCATCAAAGATTCTGGAGGGTGCTCTGTTCATCATGACTGAAGCGATTCAGTAGATAAATAGTTCTCTTTCCTGTCCTTGGTGATGCTGCAGCAGCCGTGCTCCTCTATTGGAGCTGGTTAAAAGCAGCATATTCCCTTGCACACAGTAATACACGGCACACACAAGTAGACACACGGACTATGCACAGGCACACTTATGAATACAACAATAGAAACACGTCTACAAATGTGCATACAGGCACACATACACTAACACACAGGCACAAGGGTATATTTCCTTCATAAACAAGCCTCCCGAAAGCCGGTAGCCAGCAGAGCTATGGTTCTAAATAACCACTAAACAGATGACCCCTGATCAATTTAGCAATACTAATGCATCGTCACTAATGCACTGAGTGTGCGTCTTATCTACTCCTGTCTCTTTCATTAACTCTGTCTTACTAATTTGCTCTTTTTCTTTTTTATCATCAAACTATCCACCCACGCACAGTAAAGCAGAGTTAGTACCACTCCCGTTGTCCTCATTTTACCTCCATCACTTCTCCTCTCTCCTTCTCTCTCCCTTTCTCTCTCTCTCTCTCTCTCTAACTGTATCACTTTTTTCACCTTCTCACTGTATAGCTTGAGCCCTCTAGGTCCCTTGGGGCCTCTCCTCAGTACTCTACCACCCCCACAGAATACCTTCTGTTCCAAACCTGCACCCACCTCGCTCATATTCATTACTAACACACATACACCACATTCATTACCAGCAGCGAGCAGTGAGTCAGTTAAAAAGTCATAAAGAGCATAATAAAGCTCCTCCATCTGCAAACCTATTACCAACGGGCAATCCTAGGGGTCACACAAGCCAGCCCGAATGCACTGACATGTTCACACATGCGCTCATACACACACACATACCGTTCAAACTAAAAAAACATGCAAGGTCAGGTGTAATAATGGGATTCTAATGAATGCTAGTGTTGCATTAGTAGATATTAGAGAGACAAGACATCCTTCTTAATAAGTACATGATGGATGGATGGCAAAGAGGTAGTGTGTGTTGTGAGCGCGCATACACAAGGATATCATTAATCATTTTTCATAGTCAAAAAATTCCTTCCATTTTGAGCTGTGCAAATTCGCCAGTGATTGGGTATTAAAATGATGAGGAAAAAATGTATTACCTGCTATCTTCTGTGGGCTCTCACTTGGGATGATACAGGAATGTTCTGCATTATTTGAGAAATCTTGAGATTTCTTTTATAATGGACTGATGCTGATGTGATGAGTAATTAACTGTGTATAAACCAGCAGAGAGGAAAAATGCACTGCTCCCCAGTAGGAGGCAAGTCACACATGACTACTTGTGAAATTGTGGTCCCAGTTTCTACAGCTTTCTAGAATCACAGCTGGCACATACTATACAGAAATGTGTATATAAACATGTGTCTGTTGTATCATGTTAGTACATTCATTAGCATAGTCAAGGACTGTGTTCAGTGGTATTTAGTAAATTAATGCTTGACTGTGGCAATTGATTTTTTGTTGCCGCTTATAACTAGCGGTGTGATGGTACCGTCATCTTACAATTATACTGCAGTGGAAGAAGTATCAGATCTTTTACTTACAATAAAAGAAGTAATACCAAGATAGAAGCCAAACATTAAAAATATAACATAACTAGAGGAAGATGTACACAGCATTTTAATGTTGCGACTGGTCAAATTTTAACCATGTTATATACTACTGGGTAGTTTAATCATTGGTGATGCATATTTCTGTGTCTGAAATATTAATCTAAGTAACTAGAACCACTGCATTTATAATTGATACACAATATATGATTCACAGTTCAATAGTATTCATATATTAGTGAAGGTTGTCTGTTTGTTTTCATGTTACTTTTTTTAAATAATTAATTTTCTTATACATTTAGGCACAACATGCAAATAATTCTCTCTTAAATAAATACATAAAGCAGGATAAAATCTACGTAAAAGTTAAGTGAATTATAAGAAATGACTTGATGTAGATAAATGTTGAGTTAAACAGCAAATGTCTGGACTCGGTTGGACAAACACCTTTGTTGGCCACTAACCCAATGTTGCAAAGCAAATGTAGAGGCATTTAAACAGACCATAATAGAGTGCCAAGGACTGACTCTTGAATGTGTACGGTATTTGAGTAGAGTTGATGAGAAAAAGCTGTTATCACAAAGTTTTATTCATAGAGTAAGATTTAATCCATTTCAGTGCCGAGTCAATAAGCCCATGAAAATGTTCCAGATAATCAAGCATGTTTTATTTAGCCATGTCGAAAGTTGTTTGTACCGGTCAAGGCTCATCAGGATTGAGCAACCAAGGGTGCTAAATTTCATAAACATCAGTTTGTGAAAATCCAGACCTAAGAGTTGTGATTTTCATGGTAATAATTACATAAGTAGTAATATTCTGTCTCACTCATGAAGGCAAATCGGGTTGGACAAAAACATTAGAAGATGCTTTCATGGTTTGTCTATAACCAAGGAACCTAAAGGCATGAGAGGGACAAATTATCATGTTGGCAAGTCTAGCTTTCTCTTGGGATTTATCACTTACTGCTGCTGCTACTTCTTTCCAGGAAATTTATTTCAGGTTATCATGTATGCATGCAGCAGACATGATTGCAAGCAGAGGCGCTAACATCAGCCAGGACCAGAAGCTGCCATTCTGCCAGCCAAATAGCCAGCCAGAGGAGTTCATTTAAAAGCCAGCACGTCAGCAGAACCTCTCTCCCCACACACACACACACACACACACACACACACACACACACACACACACACACACACACACACACAGCTCCAAGTGGCTGTTGTTTTATTCATCACTGCAGTAAGGTGGGTGGCCCTCAGAATACAACACCCACAGAGTGGCACACATGAGCTATAGGTGGTGAGGTGCATTTTTGAGTGTCCATGTAGTTCTTTAAGTCTATTTGCTATATATTTACAGTGTGTATGAGTGAGTAGCTCAAAATAAATATCACTTCCCAGCATATAATAAAACATGTGGGTGGATGTGTGGTGTACAGTCTGTGCGTGAGGATGTTGTTTCCATACAATTGCATCGCCCTGCCATTTAGTGTTACCTGTGAGTTTCACTTGCGTCCAAACTTAAATAGAGAGGTGCTTGATCTTCATTATTACACTCAGTGGAAGCTGTCAGTAGATGAGTGGCGAGGGGGTAATTAGATATCGATCACATGCCTTAACCAGCCTTATATACACTGACAACATGCAGAAAAAGACACCTTACACATTGACATGTTAGGCCTCACAAGAAAACAACACTGGTACTGAGCTGACACTGTACTGGTACTGAGTACTTAATGGATAAATGCACAGTACATCTCTGGCTACTACAGATTCTACTTTTACATTTATTCATTTGGCAGATGCTTTCGTCCAAAGCAACGTACAAATGAGGTACAATCCAAGCAACAGTAAATCAAGGAGAAGCCTTTCGAGAATAAGTGCCTCAACACTCAGTTCCACATTCCACCTGACACAAGCAGGTGCATGAAGTAACATATAAGTGCCTGGCAGATAACTTTTTTCCACTTTCTTTTTGAGAAAAAGAGAGCTTGAGAATGATTGAGAGACAGAGAAAGAGGATATTAGGTGAGTAAGTACTCTCAGAAGAGGCAGTGGTTTTCAAAAACAGAGAGGGATTCTGCCGATCGAATCAAGTTTGGGAACACGTCCTACCGCTGAGGTACCACACAGGAGAAGAGTATGGATTGAGATTTCCCGCCTCGCAGTGATGATAGAACTAGTCCTCGTTCAATTCGCAGGGAATGAGAGGGCGCACAAACCCGAATGAGGGAGTTCAGGTAGATGGGTGTCATGCGAGTGGTCACTCTGTAGGCGAGTATTAGTGACTTGAATTCAATGTGAGCGGCAACAGGGAGACGGTGAATAATAATAAAAAGTAGAGTGACATGAGCTCTTTCTGGCTGTTGAAGACCAGACGTGCTGCTGCATTTAGGCACATTTGCAGAGGTTTTACTGTGCATGCTGGCATCCATGCCGGAGGGGCATTAACAAGAAAAATGTGAATGAATCTGGTTGTTGGCAGGATGTTGTATAGACCAACAAAACAAAACAAAAAAAATGCTCTTCACTGATATTGCAGAGTAAATATGCACCATCTGATGTGATGTTATACCATTATCAGTCAAATTGGAACCATTCACATCATTGTGGGAAATACAATTGACCTGCATGTAGTAGCTGTATTCAAAACAGCTTTCTTGCCCAATTAGGAAGCCATCTCATCAGAACAAAAGCAAAACCTTCCAAGGGAAGGGAGTAGACTGAACAGAACCAGGTGTAGCACTGTTGTTCGAGGTCTGTGCACATATGATAACATACAACAAGCATAAATGCATGTTCAAATGCCTGGTGTAACATGGAAGTAGTAATAATAAATTCAGGATTAATCTCAAAATAGCAGTTAATAGCAGTAAAAGCAGTCAGCAACAGCAAGCAGTTAGCAAAAAGATATTCTTAACTTGAATACTGCAATGGAAGCTTATACTCTTATCTTTTTCTGTCTTAAGAGTATGTGCACTGTCTTATATTAGGCCTATACTGTCTCATGGCTAAGTGCATAATGTAATATTCTGTTCTCTCTGCCTCTCGTGTGAGCATGTTCCACTGCCAGTTCCTGACAGGTGTAGATAAGTTAACAAACGCAAGCTGTGGGATTCGGCCCTTAACTTTTACTTCTCAGTAGACAGAGACAGAGAAGGAAACCCCCTGAGGAAGTAAGAGAGATAAATCTATGAGTAGATAGAAGGAACACTGTGCATTGATTAAAAGACACCTGTTAGGATGACAAATATGGGATGTTCTGTGATGTATGTACAAATACCTTCACTGAACTTCAGTACCTTTCAGCTTCAAGCTGTCTGATCCATTTGCAAATGCTTTTGTTGATAGTGCAATAAAGACCGTTTAAGACAATGAGCTATTTGTGAATTCTCTTCTATTACAGAAAAAAATCCCACGACAATCTGGCAACGAGGATGGGATACTGCACGTGAATCAACGGCTGCTTATCGTTGAAGTAAAAAGCTGTATATAGGCAGTCGATTTGGGACCAGCTGACAAACTCCTACTTCCCCAGACTGGGTCTGCATCATAACCGAGGGTCCAAAGGGTAAGATGAGGAGTACTGGAGATGCTAAGTCAAACGCTGAGATACTGATGGTATCTTTGAGAAAAGGGAAAAAGAACAAATTCACACAGCAACCTTGTCTGGTGAGAGACGTGCTCTATGAATCTAATGATTTTGTGATAGCAAACAAATTGTTGGAGAAGAAAAGGCAGCATATAAATCCTGACAAAGTAAGGTCAGGAAAGAGAAAACGGATTTGCTTAATTGAGGTGGCGACCTACTGAAAATACTGGCTAATTCAGTCAAACGCTGTAGTGAGGAGCCCAAAAGAAGAAGAGAAATAGGCCTAAAGAAGAAAGACAAAAAAAGGAAAAATATGGTAAAAGAAACTAGCAAGTTTCCTCAACAAGCAAATGTTGAAGAAACAACATTTACAACAATAAGAGAAAGGTGTGTTAAGGAAACTAGAGGAAAAGAAATAGAAGCCGATGGCTCCTCCAACGTAGCCTATGGAAGATGAATCCGGAAATGCAAAGTTGTCTGTCTGTATATGGAAGATAAAGTGCAGCAAAGCAAAGTGCCTGTCTAGTGGGTATGTGTGTGTGTGTGTGTGTGTGTGTGTGTGTGTGTGTGTGTGTGTGTGTGTGTGTGTGTGTGTGTGGTGCACTGTCTGTGTGTTAAGGGGGGGGAAAAAGGCAATTCAGCACATTTCAACAACAAGGCAATTAAATGTGCTTTACTAAAACATTAAGACAAAGTGCAAAAGAAACATATTATATAAGGACATTTAAATACAATTAAAAACAGTTACTAAAGAGTTAAGAGAATATAATAAAACAAGTAGTATAAGACAGATAAAATACAAGAATAAAAGTTACAGTGCAAGTCTGCTTTGATTTAAGATGACAGAGTTACAGCAGAAAGTTGCAGTTTTCTGGGAGTGAAAAGGGGGGAAAAAAGGAAAAAAAGAGCTGAGCTGCTTTCTTTGTAGCTGAGCGCCCATCTGTTGCAGCCCTGTGAGTGAGTGAATGAGCAGCACAGAGAAAGCAATAGTTAAATTTGTTGAATTCATAACTACATTGTGTGTTTATGATCTAATTGTGAAGTTATACATATTATGACAGAGGTAAAATAGTAAGAAAAGTGTAAAAAACTGCTAGTGTGAAGATGAAAAAGGTCCACCCATGGTCATAGTAATTCTGTGTAAAAAGTTTGGTTTTCTGTCAGACGGAGGCTTTGGCCCAAGACAGGTGGAAAGAGAAAAGAGATTGTCTCAAGTTTGAGTCGAGTCAGTTTGATGAATGTGGTGCTGATTCAGTCTGTTTGCTCTGTTTGCCAGATGTTTGCTTTGCTGCATGTGTGTGTTTCCCTCTGTGCCGGAAGCTGAAATAGCTGGTTTAGACGAAAATCAGGCAGCCCACTGAGGGGGTGGAGAAAGCGGCAACCTCCCGGGCTGAAAAATGAAGCCAAATGCGGAAGTGCCAAAAACTGCAGTGACTCGAATGGCCACTTGAGGCTGTTGTTTACATGTTTACAGCCTGGTACAAAAAAACAGTTTTGGTCTCTATAGCTAATTTCCCCTTTCATGACAACTGTACAGGGGGTGAATTTTTTTATAACTCACCTGTTTACATGTCATTAAGCTGTAAAGTTATGTATAATTAAGGACGTGGCCAGGAGTTAGGCAGACTCAGGCACTGCCAAGATGGCAGCAGCCAGAGCTGCTCACTTTGAGCTTTAAAACTGCTCTTCAGAAACTAGTGGGTGACGTCATGGTGGCTACGTCCATATTTTTTACAGTCTATGGGGTGGAGCTGTAGGACACACACACACAGCAGCAGCAGCGGATAACAGAATGACGGAATAGACTTTTCCATGTTTAGTTTTAAATAACGCAATGCATTTATACACTTGTTATGATTGATGTGTGATTTTCAACAGTTTACGATCTATTATAATTGATTATGATTTTAATAATAGACTATTACAAAACATATTTTTCTAAATTTTTTATTTAGTTGGGCTCTTTTCCAAAAAGAGACCTGAGAACAAGAAACATTCATAAGACAGGAACAGACATGAAGATTGACTGCACAATAGTTTTAAAGTTGGAAGAAGACAGACATCCTTTAATTCAGCCAAATGTTAAATATGAATCTTGAATGATAGTCCGCTATCAAGCCAGATTCCTAAGTGTTTGAATGACTCAGCATGAGTAATATGGGTGCCATTTAAATGAAATGATGTAGTTCTATGACAATTTATTAATGTCAAACCATTTCTTTAAAGCTTTCATTTCTGTTTTGATTACTTGCTAAGGTTGTTACATGTTTACCCAGTGCAAAAGATATTGGTGTTGGATTAAAAAAGGGTTGAAGTAAAATAGACTGGAAAGCCCTCACTTTCAAAGAGAGAACTGGATCTCCTCCCTGCCTCAGCCACATGTCAGAGTCACTGACTCCCAACACCTGCTATCTGTGTTGACATCGATCTCCCTCATCGCCTGTACCTGGAGATCCACAGGTGGAGATGGCTGCAGTGGGACCCGACACACCAAAACAGGAGTCCGCTCCACCTCCATATCAGTGGCGCTCAGGGTCAAAAATATATGGAGGAATTCTATGAAGAGACTAAAAGTGATTTTCCCAGTCACCATGGGATGGAAAACAAAACAACATACTGATCAAACAATGGCCGATTATCTGGCCAGACTGAAAGGAGTCTTTAAGGAAAACAGCAGTGTGACGCCACCAACTAGTGCACTGGGAGACTCTCCATATGAGCAACAACTGAAGATCTGTTTCCTAGAAGGCACTGACGAGCGAACCAGTCACAAGGTACGCAAACATTGCGTAGGCTGGGACATGGGCCGCCTGTCACTAATCCAAGATCACGCTATCCACGCTGAGCAGAAACTGAAAACGTCGGAGGGAATAGAACAGCAGAGCAAAACTCGAAAGCTCCAGCTGGCACAGCTTCAAGGACCAAACAGAGGGCGCGGCAGTCCCCCTCGGAGCAGAGAGCGGACTCCGTGCAGAGGATCACGCAATGCAGGCCCTCGGGACAACAGATGCTGGAATTGTGGAAACCCTGACCACTGGGCAAAAGATTGGTGAAAAAGGGGGTCCACTGGACCCCCACACAGTGTGACTGTCACTCATCCAAGAGGCCACAGAGAAGAGGAGGCATGGTGGGCGGCAGGGGCGGAGGAGATTCCAGAGTCTGTCTGGTGAATGCACCCCAACACACAAACACAGACATTCACACAAACATAGATACAAACACAATTAGTGCAAGAAGCCGTTAAAACATCAGATTGAAAAAAGAGAGTAGCCAATGATAACAAAAACTCAGACAATCCGAGTTTTGAAATGCTTTTACATGAAGCCTACAAATAAATCTGCACAGATAAGACAGTGACAGTTAGCAAATTGACAGGTTTAGGTGATGCTATACAACTTGTGAAATATGATCCTAGAACATCGAGCACAGAGATAGACAAATGAAGAAAGCACACACCAACACATAGATATAAAGAAGTGCTCAATTATGACAAAGTGGTTGTGAAGACACCTGAAATGACTCTTCAAGGTAGCAGGAAAAAATATTAAATTTCAGGTTGACCTTTGGAACTACTATGTCTGTCATAAAGCGGGCTGAATTTCCAAATCCTCCGAAATTGATTGGTGGGTACATTCATGCTGTGAGAGCAACGAGTACCACAGTAAAAAGAGTCATACACCATGTGACTGTCTGCAATCACCGAATATGGAGAGAGAAAAAAGGGGGGGGGTTAGTCACCAGAGTATCAGGCTTCCCAGGTCAATATGTGCAATTAGAGTGTGGCCCAGATCAGATAACCTCAGAACTGCTTAAGAAAAAAAAACCCCACACATACATGCAGAAATAGGAAGTGCAGTACATAAAGCAGACACTGTACTACATTTCTTATGATCAAGACGAGACATTTGAGCTAGAGTGGTTCAGGAAAGACAAAGAATGGTTCAAATTGAGCACGAAGTTGTATTAGACAGATGAGATGTGTGGAGCTGAAACAGGGAGTGTCAGAAAAACCATGACAAAAGTTGTTTGTTTTTTTTTCTCATAAATACATGACTCAGCACTACACATCTTCCTAAAGGAAAAAAAAGATCAAAACAAAGCAATAGGACTGTGGGTGAGGCTAATGCTGAAGCACAGCAGTGACAAAACACAGACAGGCTTTTTGGTGTATTATAGTACACACCTAAAGCGTACAGAACAGTGTGCGGTACGACGTTCATAGGTAAAAGAGGTGCACACCTGCAATTAGAAAACATGCATGCAAAATCAACAGTGGTGTTGCAACTAACAGCTGAATCTCCAGAGCTAATAGACATACTAACAGCCCTCTGGGTAAAAAGCAAATATGATGTCAAACATTATCAGTTAATTGAAATTGTTCCAAAATCAGATCACAGACCATGTACAGATCAAAATCCACTAAAACCAGAGGCTGTAGAGGGTATAACACTATTTTTTGACTCACTCTTGAAAGCAGGAATTATTGTTACAAGTGAAACCGTACAAGTCAGAACACCAATATTTCCTGTTGAAAGATCAGAGATGAGTTAACAGATTTGTACAAAGACCTGCAGGCAGTGAACGCAGCAGTATATGCTCGAGCACCTAACGTTCCAAATCCGCACACTATCTTATCACAGGTTCCATCAGATAGTAAGTGGTTTTCTGAGGCTGATTTGGCGAAGGCATTTTTCAGTATTCTTGTGCACACAGATTTCCAGAACAAATCCTTATAGACCATGTAGCAGCTAGTCAAAATATTCCAAAACCACAAACAATGAAGCAGGTGATGTCATTTCTAGGAATGACCTAATATGGCGCCAGTTAGCAGCATGATTGATGGTAGAGGACTGACTCAGAAAGTGACATGAACCGGAGAAACTGACAAAGCTTTTACAGAATAAAACGGTCCCTACAGAGCACACCGACCTTGGGGCTACCTGATATGACTAAGCCACATGGTGATGAAGTCAGACTAGTAGCATTTTTCTCATCAAAACTTGACACAGTAGCAGCGGGGCTGCCTATTTGTTTGAGGGCTGTGACGGCCAAAAAAGGCCATTATGGCATCCAGAGATTGGTAGGCTATCAGAACCTAACATTGCTTGTAGCACACTGTGTCAATCATTCTCTTAGAACAGAAAACTGCTCATCTCTCTGCAGCAAGGTGGTTAAATTATGCAATGTTGTTGGAAATGTCAGACATTACAGTGAAACGATGTACTGTACCTAATCTTGAAACTCTTCTCCACACTGCAGAAGATGGAGATCCCCACAATTGCGTGTAAGCAACAAATGAAGTGTGCAGCCCAAAGACCATTGGTCAATGCAGAGTTGGAGTTGTTTGTTGATGGTTCCATAGATCCATAGATCAACACACAGTGGTAAAAAGAGCAGGTTATGCAGCAGTAACACAGCATAAGAAACTAAAAGCTGAACCATTGCCTACACTCTTCTCTGTACGAGCAGCAGAGCTAAAAGCACTCACAGAAGCATACAAATTGGCTAAGGGAAAACAGCTACTATCTACACAGATAGCAGGTATGCTTGGGGGTGGTACATGACTTTGGGACATTCTGGAAAATCAGACAGTCTCTGACTGCAACAGGGGAAACCTGGGGCACATCACAAACTGGTAGCGGATTTGCTGGATGCTGTAATGTTACCTGAACAACTGGCAATATGCAAATGCAAAGTGCACACACAAATAGCTCTGACCCTATCTCCACAGGAAAGACACCGGCTGATGCAGCTGCCAAACATGCAGCCACCGTAGCCACTTCCTCTTTACAGATGGTGAGCACAGAAGCAAAAAAAAAGAGAAAAAAAAAACAGGATGGTATTTGATAGGCCCAAATTATCTTTCCCTTCTATGTTGACACATGTTGACACATGTTGACACGTGTCAAAAGTGGGGACTGCTGACAAACATGAAAGGCTTTTCAAATTACTCAACTTTTTTAGTGAAAGATGTCTAATCTGTGCAAAAAACATAGCACTGTAGCCAAGGTATTGATAAGACAATAATTTCCAGATATGGAATTCCAAGAAGAATCAGTAGTGATAATGGCCACATTTTGTGAACAAAGCAATTATTTTGCTATCTGAATATTTGGGAATTGACCTGAAACAACACTGTGCCTACCACCCACAGAGTGGAGGGGCAGTAGAGAGAGAAAATGGCATTTTCAAAAACAAACTGACCAAATGTTGTGCTGATACAAGACTGAGCTGGACAAAAGCTCACCCCCTGGTGTTCACACAAATGAGAGCAAACATCAGATCCAGAAATCATCTCAGTCCTTTTGAAATTCCACTTGGCAGACCAATTAACACAGGTGCTGGACCAGCTAAAAGACAGCTTCCTGGCACAGAGGAATGTACTGATGGAATGTTACGATATTCAGTGAATTTGTTCTCTGCTCTAAGTGCTGTCCACACACAGGTGGTTCACGCCTACCCCAGGCGACCTACACAACCTCAAACCAGGGGATTGGGTGGTGATAAAGGACTTCAAGAGAAAATGGTGGAACCAGGCCAGTTGGCAAGGACCGTACCAAGTTCTCCTTACCACCGCTTCAGCAGTAAAGATTGCAGAGAGGGCCGTGTGGGTGCACACCAACCATTGCAGACAGGCGCTGCCACTCGAGACCCAAGGCCCAAGGAGAGAGTCCCTCTCTGCTCACATACAAGGAAGAGAAACAGACGAAGGTGAAGGTTGCTCTCACTGAGGTTTAAAAAACTGCTTAGTGCCAACATCTGCCACATATCAGAAACTCATCATGGTTTCAAAACCTGCAGAGAGTCAATGGAGTCCACATTTCAGGGAAATGACAACCTTTCACCTGCAGTTCACGACTACAGCAGCTTAAGCAACCTCACTCAGTTGAGCCCCTGACAAAATAAAGTCCCCATATCCCTTAAACGTCCCACTAAAATGATCAAACAAGCACCTTAGAGCCTGATAACTGAACAGAGAGAGATGCCCCAAGCTCTGAGAGAATGCATGTTTAATTACCTGCTGTACCTATTGATCAAGCAATGCTGCGATGCTCCAGAATTCAAAGACTGTGTCTCGAGAAAGATTTATACAGACTTTTCCTTGTGAGAACCTTGGATGTGACACATACAAATGAAATATATGACTCACCCACAGGGGTGCTAGTAATTGCACAAACCTTTGTATAAAGTGGTTTGTGTAAAGTGAGTATTGATAATTTAGACAAACTTCAAGCACTAACTTGTTTTGAAGAACATGCACAGGTGTTATTTCAGCGACTGGGTCTGAAGTGGGGTATTTTACTATTTGGTCCACACGTCCCCACATAGAATTGACAGAATTACTAGAAGCTGCTAAATTCTAGGACAATTGGGCAATAAGAATTTATTTCCTACTCTGGTTTAACCCATTTCAAAGACAGAAAATGCAATCTCTGCAAGGAACTGTGTTCTAGTTCATCATGAAACTGGTGGTTAGAAAACATTTTGACAGGGAACAAGGACGATTTAAAGTTTGTCAAAGAACTTGAAGGACTATTTCTGGTAAGAGGGATTCATTCAGAACATACCACAGTTAAGCATAAGAGCCCAAATATTCTCAAAATAGACACATCCCAATTTTCCACACACAAACTAGATTGCTAGGATGAAAGCACCACTGTGGGACAAAAGCAACATCACAGGAGACATTATCCCTGATCACAGGATAATCAAAAGATGGAATCCAGACCAGCATGCATTATGAGTGCTAGTAACCTCTCCATGGTGGTGGCCCTTTACTGTGCGCACAGTATACAGGTTGAAGACTCTACAATGTGATTCAACCACAGACTGAACTCCTCCAGAATTATGATGACATTAGTGTGTAAAACGTATTGATTATTTTCTGCTCGTTGAAACATATATTAGCTAAAGACAGTGTTTTGCAATATTACTTTGGAGAACAGAACATGATGAAAACAATGAAACAATGATTGAATGTTTGGATTTGAATTAATTTTACTATGTTTTCAAGTTTTTACTCAAGTTTGATGTTTTTATCTTATATTCTTCACATTATAACATTATAACATGATTTTTATCATGATTATAGGCCTAAGATGCCAGTTTTAAGTGTTTTAATCGGTAGGTAGTGTTTTAATGCTAATATCGGAGAGCTAACATCACTGTACTAAATTGATCTACAAAGCTATGTTTTGAGCGTATGGAATTAAATTCAGATATTGTGACTTATTATTGACACTGATTGTAATTACTCAGTTGTTGTAGATCAATTTTATTTCTTATTTCTTTTCTTTTCTTTTTTATTGTAATTATGTTTGTGTCGTCAGTACTGGTTAACTTGATTTATGTTTGTTCATGTTTACTTTAGATAGTCCCCCCCCACACACACACACACACACACACACAGTGGTCTTTTACCCTTCTCTTCGTCAATTGGGAGAAGGGAGGTTTGGCCTGTGTACCTGTGACCTTTGTCAGTAGACATCACTTCTTTTGAGATCCTTTGAACCTGACTGATTCATGGGTTGGACGGAGCCCACAGGACACAGGGTAGATAATTGAATTTAGCATGGAAGCTCTTATACTCTTATGTTTTATTGTCTCAAGTTTATGTGCACTGTCTTATATTTAGCCTATACTGTCTTACGGCTAATTGCACAATGTAACACTCTGCCTCTTGTGTGAGCATGTTCCACTGTCGGTTCCCAACAGGTGTGGATAAGTTAACAAAAGCGAGCTGTGGGATTCGGCCTTCAACTTTTATTTCTCAGTAGACAGAGGCAGAAAAAGAAACCCCCTAGGGAAGGAAGAGAAATATAGCTAAGAGTGGATAGAAGGAACATTGTGCACTGATTAAAAGACACCTGTTAGGATGACAAATATGGGATGTTCTGTGACGCATGCCTGTTATGTACAAATACCTTCATTGAACTTCATGTCGGTATCTTTCAGCCTCAAGCTGTCTGATCCATTTGCAAATGCTGTTGTTGATATTGCAATCAAGACTTTTAAGAGACAACAAGCTGTTTGTGAATTCTCCTCTATTACAGAAAAAATCCCATGACAAACACTTTTCAGTTAAAGGCTGAGGTGGTGTATTTCCCCATGCAATGCACTAACCAGTGAATAGCATTTAGCACCAACTACAGCTGACACCGTAGTTGTCGAGCAGGTTCAAATGGACCAATTCATTATGTGAATTTGCTTGCAACAGTGTAGTGGAATGAGATGAGCTGATTGCAGGTGGTGCAAATGACTTCATACTTATGCCTGAAAATACCCTTTGAGCACCATTGTTAGCAAGATTTTCTCTAATATATTTTATTATTACATCCCCTGGCAAATGATTCCCCATTATGCAGTTAAGGAAATTAGCCAAGGGGGTCAAGTTCAGGCCAGTTAATCTGTGTTGCAACCACCAAAGAAACCAAAAAGGAAATAAAGCAGTCTCATCTAACCCCCTTGAAACACATACACACACGAACACGCTAGGTAGAGCGGAAAGCTTGCCTGAGAGAGTGGAAATACAGTAAAGAAATAAGGAGAGAAGAGAGAGACAAGGAAAAGGGGTGGGGGGTTATGGAAAGACTTGAAATGAAATGAAATGAAATGAAATGAAATGAAAGACAGAGTGGAGGGATGCTGCAGAGGAGTAATATGGCCTAATCCTAAAATGCTCCATTTCATAATTTAGAAGATAATCATGTGATACACATTGGTCTTTCTGAAACTCAGCCCCATGAATAAAAATAGCCGCTGAAAGCAGTACAGAGAAAAAAAATAAGCACCCTGTTTCTGCAACAATCGACAGACAGAATTATGTCGGAGGCATATTCATTTTGAGATTAGTGAATTTCCAAACCAATCTGCTATGCACCACATGCAAATTAGTCCAGGAGGTTTGCATTTGAAATTCCAATCTGCCAATCTGTTTCGAGTCTAAGTCTTCTATCACATTCAGATTTAGTCTTTTTGGAGTGCTTTGATAAATTCCTTGACACATTACCCAGAGGGAATTCACATTTAGTGCAAATGATACTCCTTGAACTTGCCTTGTAAAGATAGCCAAGCTTGGCAAACGTGGTCAGAAGAGTTGGACATTCTAATGGGAAAATGTGGCAGCTTATTTATCTTGTGTCCATCAGAAACATAATGCACTGTGCAGAGAAGCAGCAGGAGTGATGGGAATCTGAGCCAATAATCATCAGGTCTACACTTAAATTTTAGATAGCTTGACATATCCCCTGTTGCCATCGGGGCCTTAGTGGTGCCCAGTACAGCCTTAGTCATATAATGCTGGCCACTTAAATATCTTCCTTGCGATAATGTTGACATGGTTGAGATTTTTTCCATTGCTTCTGGTTTTAAGCACCGCCTGTCTGGTCTTATGACTTCTAATTTCACCTTTCAGCAAAAGATACCTCATATCTTATCTTTTCAATTCCAGTGAGTCCTAAAGCATCCAATCATGGTTCTCATGCAACTAGACATGTAAGATAGGTAGCCCAGTTTCCTAAAGCAATTTCACCAACAATAACACCTTCAATTTCTTCATTCAATGTCTGAGAGACCTGCAGTTTTACTCGTATAGTATCCAATTTTGACTCTGAGTAGAATTTCAGGACAGGAGCTAACCAAGTGGTTGATTGGAATGTTAAATGAATGTTAATTTAGCTGAAAAGCTACACTGAAACAGACAACACTGAGACTTAGCCAGGTTCATTTGCGCTTTTCACTCATCATCATGCTCTACCATTACAACAGTTGTGAGGAACACTGCATCGGTGAAGAGGTGTCTGTAAAAGACACTGAATGAACACCTGTAACAGCCATCAGCTGCCAATGAGCAATGGACCAAAAGTCAATAACCAGGAGTCACTGGATGGTCAAAGAAAGATCAAAGGCCATTCACATCCAATGCCAAAGATCATCTTTGAATGGATACGGGGTGGTAATTTCTCAGTATTCAACTGTGTGTTATTGCATGACCGAAGCTCCACAATTAGGTGTCACATAACAGTCTTTTTCAGGAATTTATCAGTATTTTGCAGACCTGTAAAAACTCTCTTATAAAATTTCGCTTCAGGGTGCATAATTTTTCACATCATTTCTTACAAATTGCTTTGAGAAAGAAAGCTATTATGCTCTCTAAATTTGAAAAATTCAAGCTGTTCTAACCAATATTAAAGTTCTCTTTACATCTATACCAGACAATATGCTCTTCCTGTGAAATCAATTTCTTGTGTTCAGTGTTACACAAAATTTGATTGAACTCTCACTTTCCTCAATTCTTCCTTTCTTCCCTATGTCTACAGAACAGTCATTGTTTCATAAGGGCAAATTGTGTTAAAGCCAGTATGAAAACAACATACACACCATAAGTAAAGTTTACCAGTTGAGAAGCTCTCTCAGGCTCTCTCCAATGTGACCTGATGCACATCTTTCACCCCATTTATGGGTTTAATTTCACTAATTTGAACAAACTAGCTGGTATTTTGGGGTCAGCTTTGTTTGAGTGGAGTGAATTCATTTTCTTCACAAGACTGAACAACAGGTATGAGAAAAACAACAATAATTGCAGAAAATCAATTTCTGTCCCCATAAGAACAAGTTTCCCCTTTCTCTGTGTCTCCCTATGAAGTGTAATTCCACTTAGCAACTAATTAAGGCGGATTAGAAAACTAAGGCATCAGTATCAAATATTTAATTAACAAATTGTAAGGGACAAAGTGCACAAGTCTATCTACTATCCACCACTATCTCCATGGACGTTAAAGAGAATGAGACATGATTCCATTTCTTTGTGGTTAAAGTTCTACAGAATAGTAGATACCAGTAGTTAGATGGATTCACATATGTACGATGGGTACTCTAGTTCCTTACTCAAATATCACCTTCTCCATTGCTCAAAAAAGTCTTATGAGGCACAGATTTACCCTACATGAGCAGAAACACACTACACTAATGTCAATACTTTCCTGTCCCAGAAAAGCAGAAGACAGGTGCTTTTTGGTGCTTTCTTTGGTGACCAAATTACTACAGATTACTTTTAAATATTGCAGGGAGATATGTTAAAAGAAGAAGCAGCAGCTACTGATTAGGTAAAGAGGTTCACGCAACTGGCGCTTACTGCATGGGCGAACATCAAGCCTCCAACAGGTCACCAAAGTAAGTAACATCTTTTCACATTTCTGTTGTATGGAAAAACACTCATACTGCCATTGTGTATAGAATACACGAGTGTGCAGACACATGCATGACCCACTAGGTAGAAAGTAGCACAGTAGGACCAAACTTTGCTTTCAGAATTAATAAGCAGCATGTTAATTAATCATTTCTAATTTTATATCAGTTTGGAGTAGATTCAGATTTAGAACCAGTTCTCAGTATGCAGATCTTTTCTCTTGTTTTACCCTCTCTTTTTGTCTGCCTCTCTCTTATTTCTTTCCTGCCACTAACAGATTAGTTTTGTTTTTTACAGGCCGAGGGTCTAGCACTTTGAACTTGCTCTATAATGCATGATGGCCAGAAAGCACTGGCTGACATGGGGGGAGCAGACAGGGAAGGAGAGATGGAGAGGGGAAAGCTGAGTGGAGATCAAATGAGAGAGAGAAAAAGAAGTGAGAGATGGAAAGACATGGATATTGCATGAGAGATTTATGTGTCTGTTGTTCTCCTGAAGGACAACAAACTGCATCTCATGATTCAAGAAACGAATGACATGAGCAAGCAACTCATAGTGCATAGTTGATTCTCTTCCCCTCTGAGCCCTCTGAGTTTCTTTTCTCGCTATACCATCTCTCCTGTTACCAAACTCTGAACAGGCGTCAACAGAAGCACAGAAGTAAAGAGAAAAGAAGGTATATAGAAGAGTGGCAGGGAAAGATGAGGAGAATCGATTATTAAAAAAACAGAGGAGAAAAGTTGAAAATCATTGGGAACATGGAGCGAGAGACATGAGGAGGAAAGATAGATAACATAACAAAAAGAAAAAGATAAATTTAGAGAAGTGAAACCAGAGTAAGGGAGACTGGCAGAGAGTTAGAGGAAGAAGCGAGAACTCGGAGAGAAAGAGAGTAAACGGGAAAATTTCTTCAGCACACGCTTGAGTGTACATTTGTTGGAGGGAACATGAACAGGGAATGGATCCGTGTATTTCCTCTTGGGTGTCACGCCCTCCACTTCTGCCTCCTCTTCCACCTAGCCTGCAGCCACACTCTCTCTCTCCCTCTCCCCCTCCTTGTGTGTCTGTGTGAGCAACCCATTCTCATTCCCAGGGCATCAAATAGCAACACTTTGTCACACCCCTCGGCATCTGATACCGACGCACAAGGCACAAGGTTTATTGTCTGTATGAGACACACCGGGCTTTCAACTAACTCCAATGTAAACACATCCACGTCATTATTAGACACTCAGACCAATATTTCATTTACAAGTTTTATATCTCGTTTCAAAACTATTGCTATTCTCCTAACTGATGCTCACATAGTCTTATAACGTTGTGGCCAGGTTAATATGGAGTGAATAATAAGCGTCTAATAATGATGCCGATGTGTTTACATTGGAGTTAATGGAAAGTCTGGTGAGTCTCATACAGACGCTAAAGGGTGCCTTGTGCATCTGTATTAGATGCCGAGGGGCGTGGCAAAGCGTATTTGACGCTCTGGGAATGAGAATGGGTTGGTGTGAGTGTGTGTGTGACTAATTGCAGGAGTGGAGACAGGTGTGCAAGAGTCAGGCAACCAGCTGCCACTCATCATGATTAGCCCTGCCGGTTCAGACTCCACCATGTCGCCAGATCGTAGATTCTGTTCATGCCGTCAGTCACGCTTCAAGCCTTTTTTGATTCTTGTTACTGTTCCGTCAGTATTCTACCTTGAACTAATACCTGTTTCCCTGCGCCTGCAGTTAAATCTCAGCTTGACTCCAGCCTCTGTCTCCAGATCTCCTGCTTTGTCTGTCTCCCTCATCGGCTCAGCTCACCTCTCCGCTCTCTGGAACCCGCTCTGCACGGCTCCACTCAGTGTTCCCCCTGCCCTGCTTGGCCCAGCTTCCTGCCCAAGCCTCAGCCCCAGGTTTCCAGCTATCTGCCCAGCTCCTCTCCAGCCTTTTTTCCACAGCCCAGTTTATTCCCCAGCCCACATTACCAGCCCTAGAATAAACTGTCTTTTTACCTTACTCACGGCCTCCTGTGTCTGTGTCCTGCAATTGGGTTCACTAGCCTAGCCTTAAGATTAGGGCTGTTTGTAGTCCCTGAATGATTAAACCACACAAAAAATGTCACTGCGCAGAAATTATTGACCATTGATTAAGTCCCAGCACCTCAACTCTAAAAATCTCTATCCATCCTTATCCATGACACCAGAGCAGTGACATGCGCAATAATAATCAGTTAATAATTGATCAGACAGAATTTAAGGATGATTTCCCCCAAAATGAGAACAGAAGGTGACTCACAGACTATTTTATTATCTTTAAAGATATTGTGAAACTGACCTTTAAATGATGCAGACAAAGGGACTAAAATGCGTCCATTTACAAATACAAAAATAACTCAAAATGCATGTTTGGTTTTTTTCAATATTTACATTTAGAAACAGAAGGTGAGTACCCAAGCATTAATCTGTGCAAAATCTAATATCACATTTTTGTGTTTTTTCTTCATTATGAGTATTTATGGGTATGCATATTGATGTTTCATGTAATATTTAATCTAATCCTTTTGTGCCTGAATATGATTGCCTAACATAGATATTATTTGTTAATTCAACTAAATATTAACAGTAAAAAAAAGTTATTGTATCAGTAAACGGTAATGCAGCCGTGAAAAGAAAATATCTTCGCTCTATCATAAAAGTGTAATAACCACATTCCCAATGGATATCTAGTCCCATCTATACAAACCTGGCAGACCTCGATTCATTTAGCATTACTTGCTGTGGAGCTTTAAATCTTCAAAATGTATTATTAGTTTTATTACTTGCTTCTGATCATTTGTTTTAGATAATACTAGCCATCCACTTTACCCCGTATGGTGTATAATTAACTGCCAGGGCATGGAAACTGTCTACCGGGGCCTAATCACTTTCCTTTCATATTTATAGTATTTGTTAAGACAGTGGAAAAATACAAAGAGTTGGGGAGATGTGGAAAGGAAAGATCACATTTGGCTCCAACAAAGTCTCCCTGTCATCCAAACAGGTAAAAACCACTATCACACATGGAAATACAAACACGCAAAACCAAGAACACAACCCATCCACTCATTATTTGTTTGGAAGAAACACAAACATACCATGTCAAGAACATATAGGGGGTCCAACTAATGTGATTCGTAGTGTAAAAAGCGCTTTGAGTGGTTGGAAGACTAGAAAAGCGCTATACAAGTACAGTCCATTTACCATTTACAGCACCACAGCTCTGTGAAGATCGTATTTATGCTGGTGTTGATTTAGCCTGCAGCAGAGGCCCTTAACTGACACGTCAGTTCTGACAGAAAATCACACTGTAGAGCTAGAAGCCCATTTCAAATATCTGAACTAGAAATACTGCCTTGCGATTGTATGCCTCCGCCAACCAGTCTAGTCGCAGTTTACAGCCATATCTGTCCAGACTCATTTAATATTTGTAATGAAGACTTTGAAGGAATTTAATTAAAGGGATTAAGTGTATTTTTTTTGGTGAAATGGAAGTTATCACTATATTAACATGTATGTTTCCTCACTTAGAGACTGAGAAACTTTGTCATAATTAGTGTATGAATTCTTGAGTTATGCCCAAAAATGTGTTTTGTGAGGTCACAGTGACCTTGACCTTTGACCACCAAATTCTAATCAGTTCATCCTTGAGTCCAAGTGGACGTTTTTGCCAAATTTGAAGAAATTCCCTCAAGGCATTCCTGAGATATCACGTTCCTGAGAATGGAATGAATGGACGGACAGACAACCCGAAAACACAATGCCTCCGGCCACGGCTGTCCCCGGCATGGAGGCATAAAAAGCATATCTTTTAAGATTCAAGGAGTATGACTATATTTCCATAGCTGACATGTGAGTCTGTCAATTATTAATAAGGCATCTTGAATAACAAATCATACCCTCCGTGAGATGCTGTGTTCTTTTACAATTAGTTGTTTAAAAATCTACTATGGAACTATACAAGCGTGTGTTTTGTGGTACGATCACTTAAGTTAGCTTTCTATTTTGAACAGAATCAGGTGAGAAATGTGTGATATCTGTGGAACAAGCTCAACTTACATTAATTCTCAGCCATCCTCCGTTTCCAGAGGAGTTGAGCTGTATGCATTTTAGTCTGGTGTGTGAGAGCTGGTACGTGGTCATAAGTGTGAATTAGTGTGCATATTTATATGATGAGGGCAGGTGTGAGAGGTGTGTGAATGTGTGGATGCGAAGTGAACCCTACTCTAAGAAGTTTCTTCCCCTTCTTAAATGTGTGTATGCGAAGGCTGAGGGGTTCAAAGGAGACAGTGGTCTCATTACACAGGGGCTTCTTTGCTGCTCAGCGGGAGTTCGAGCAGTCATGCTTTGTCTGGAAAATAAGCATGTGCACCGACACATCATGTCCATTCTTTGAAGCAAGAACACTTGTATCACAGCCTTTTACCTCATAACCCACAGAACATGCAACGTGTTCACTCAAAGCTCTTTGTGATTAATTGGCACAACAGCAGCACCCTTCACGCAAGGTCAGACTTGGCAACTGCAATCTCTTGGACTGGACGTTCAATACTACACAAGCATGTGCTGCCTGGTGCTTAAAAATCACAGTGGATTGAGAAACACAAGAAGCAGAGTAACAACACTTTTTAAAATTATTATCAATAAAACAAAGTCAACACTTCCAGTGCAGCGCAGCAATTTAGCATCAGTGCATTATCCAGTACATCACAGTTCAGAATAGGCAATTCTATGGGTTCTTGTGGGAATCAACTACAACACTGTTAGAAATCAAAAGTTGTTACTTTTCTATGAAAAAAATCATCACACATGCATGAAGTTTTCTTTCCCTCTTTTTAGTTTGGTGTTTTTTCCCTCCAAACCTCCCATGTTTATTATGGTCTATTATCATTGGTCTTTCAGAGTGTACAACAATATCCTCCTATTATTACCTAATATAGAAACACAGCACTCTCCCAGATAATGTAATGATCGTGTAGGTTTATATTATGACCACTTTCAATTATTTCAACTTCATTTGTGAGAAATCACGTTTTGTCTGTGAGTTTATGGCGGATAGCTAAGAATACAATGCAATACCCATGAGCTTCAACTACCTCTGCTATGGAAAAGAAGCCAGTCAAAGGCACGAATCAGAGCAATAATAAATTCAAAACACTTTGTAGTTGCTTAATTCACTCAAAAGTGAACAAGAAATTAAAACCAAAACGACTCGCGCTGCAGACTGTAAAATCAGTTTTCTCAACACCATAATCTTTACTTTACACCCACCATTAGCAGTGCACCTTACCGAATTTTAAGCTCCGTGATTGATTGTGTCTTGCTGAAATGCACATTGGGAGTCATAGTTAAATTTCTACCCTGAAATTTTTATGTACACAATTTTGTACTTTTGACTTTTTACTAAAGAACCAGGTACTTTCTAATGCAATTGTTCATCTTTGTACTGATGATTTAACTGGGAGAGTTTCATGCCTATCCAAGCCGTAGAAGTGCTAAAACTGTAACATAACATCGTCTATGACTGCAGGTGATGCTTGGTGATCTACAATAGCTGCTACTACCATTTAGAACAGCATTTAAGTATATTACCTTGAGCATGAGCAGATCAGATTTGATATATTAATACCATGTGTGTTGGAGAGCTTTAACAATTCATTGTAGAACAACTGTATCAAGATCTCTGGTTTTCCACAATAATGTGAACTTCTCATAACCCTTTTACGCTCTTTTTCTTTACTCCTCCATCTTAGTGAGTTATTTACTTTCTCCTCAGCCCTGATTTTACCCCCTTCTGAGTCATACAGTCTGACTTCCTGCCAGTTTCCTCCTCTGAATCTCTTCGGTTCTTCCCCTCTGTGTCTGGTTTGCTCCCTTCTCTCACTGTCCTCCACCGTCTTGTTTTTAACACGAGGATGAAACAGAACTGAGCCGAGATGTAGGTCGGAGTGAATTCTAAATTCAGATTAGGACTTCTTTTCCAATTTGCATCACCGACGCACAAGAGAGGTGAAAAGACACCAGACCCAGTGTGACACAAGCAGACAGATTCATGTCAGACACATACTCTGCTCTCTGCTTCACTCTCTTTTTTTCCCCCCCAATCTTTGACATTCTTTCACTCTCATTCTCATTCACTTCACTCTCTCTTTAGCTAACCTTATCTCCCTCTTTGCTTTTCTCCGCTCGTTATTCCAACGCCGCTTTCCCTTGTCGCTTCATATGCCAACATTTCGCAATGTGGAATTTAATACCTGACTGTACTGTAAGCCATTTTTGTAATATGTTTTCTTCAAATAGGATTCCAAATAAATCTACAGAAGTGGATATAAATAAACAGAATACATATGTAATCTATGCATAATCCTCAACTTCAATATGAAAAAGCTATTTTCTTTGCTAACACTTGTTATCACCATCATATTGTGCAATACAACACAGCTTCTTTCTGCTGTAATGAAAAGCTGTTGAAAGGAATACTGGAAATGTAAGTTGTCCTGATGAAACAACAGCCTAACATATATCTGTGATGTCTTCAGTTAGACTCTGGTCACAGAATCATAAAAAGCAAAAATGCCAGAAAAATAATCTTTAGATTACAACTAAATGCCTAATCTTATCAGGATGAAACTGGATGTCATCATATATGTTCAGGGAATAAATAGAGGTATTGACATTTTCATTTCCAGGTTAACCAGTGGAAGAAAAACCTTAACATAGAAATGTCACAATCTGCTCCTCAGTCCCTCTCTGCAGCCCTATCTCTCTCATCCCCAGCCCTCTGCATTGCTCTCTGTCTCTGTCTCCAGCCCCTGCTCACTCCTCCCAGGCCATGCGCTTTCCTCCAACTCCCCAGACCTGCCATCCTCAAGCTGTCCACCAGATGCCCTCAGACTTTCCCTCCTTTCCCCATCCACACACCTGTTCCCACTTCTCATCAGTCCCGCAGTTACCTGGCCTACTCCGCCTATTCCTCACCTGCAACTCATTCTCTCATTAGCCACTCACTACTTATACTGGTCCACTTCCGTTGTTCTCTGCCATATTGTTAAGATGCCATACTTCATACCTTTGCTTTCTAGCCCCGGGTCTGTTATCTGTTGTTTGAAAACCTGAATGACACAGTAACTGACCTTGTGCATGTAAGGATTAAAGAGTATGTGTGTGTGTATTTGGATAAACCAATAGGAAAGATGAAGGAAGCAAGAAAAGATTGAAAGAGATGGACACAGAAACTGAGTGCACTGGAGACGCGGGAGGAATGATGAGGGTCAGGGGCATCTTCTAGAGGTGCACAGCTAAAATGAATGCTGAGTGATATGTGAGGCTGGACTAAATCAAGAGAGTGTGGGCTGAGGGAGATAGTGGGTAGATTTTCAGTAGGGTATCACATACATGCTTGAAGCAAGAGACAGTAAAAGCAACAGTAGTGTAGAGACTGAGAATCAGAAAGAGACCGAGAGAGAGTGTAAAAGGGAGGGATGGAAATCAGTGGGGCAGGTTGAAGGAGCAGTGTGTTATCCATCTAGTAAAGTGTCCCGCCTTATGAGTCAGCTTCCAGCTGCACACTGGATCTCCCTGTCGCTATGGCCCACAGAGCTATTTTTAGCATCACACACCCACCCTCAAGCACACAAATATATATGCATACTCACACACAGACACAGTTACACACATGCAATCAGGCACCCCAGATTCCCGCTGTCGACAAACAGATTCAAGTCACAGATTGCCAGACGCAAAAAAAAAGAGATTGAGAGACATTTAGATTGACAGAAAAATAGAAAGAAAGTGAAACACACAGTCAGAGATGAAAAGCTGAAATGTAGAGACGGATGCAGACAAAACAGAGTGTGTGACTCAGGAGGGGATAGCCCAAATTCAGGAAATCCTTCAGGGATTACACGACAGTTGTAACTTTATACTGCAACTGTTCATATAAAGATGGAGCAAGGTGAAGCAGGGTGCTATAATTAGTCAGTGTGCTTAACTGCACTGGAAAGCAAAGAGGGAAGGGAGTCAGGGAGAGGGCAAGACCAGCTCATTTAGCGACACACTGAGATAAAACAGAGTTCTAATTAGCTGGTGTAATGTACAAGGACAAGACTGGCTAAATAAACCTCTATTAAAGAGATTGTGAGTATTTCAAAATTTGAATGCCAAACTTAGGTCAAATTGTGAACTTACATTTGTATTAAAAATATATCCAAGAAAAAGGTCAGAATTTGCAAACCATGTTGGACTGTAGCCATGAGGGGCATATGGAAATCATATTTGACCTTTAGCATCTAAAACAAAACATTTTGGCACAAGGCCATGGTTCACTAGCTCATTGCCGTCATATTTCCATGTGCAGTTTTAAAGGGGTGGCCAGGGTGGCCAGTGCCACCCCTACAATCTGACTGGCCAGATGCCACCCCAAAATTTCTGCCATGTCACTGACATCCACCTTGCTGTGGGGCGGGTGTTTGGCCAGCACATTTGTTTCTACCAAGACACTGTGCCTGTATGGATGACAGAGGCATGAAGGGGCCCCCAACGGTTGACTCACACTGTCTCAAAATGTGGGAATCCCCCTTAACTGTGGTACCATTATAGCAACAACCAATACTAGGAACCCCCCCTAAGGGGCCCCATCTCATTGGTGTCTCTGTGACCAACGTTACATCCAGGTAACTACTGTTTGCATTACGCAAAATGGAGAGGAGTTATCTGTCCGTCCGAGGAGAAAAGAAAGCAGGAGTGGAGCAAGTGGAGCTGATAATGATAAATGATGATTGATGATAGTAAATGGTAAGCCAAAAAGTTAGTTAGCAAAGATACATGATGTCATGTAAGATGTAGCCTAGCTAACGTTTTAGGAGTTGGTAAGAACTTGACTAATGTTATCTATCAAGCTAACAAAATTTAGCTCGCTAGCTATTACCTTGAGATTATATGAGACTGATTAAAACCTAATCTAAACTAAATAAATAGTTTTAGCTTGGTAAGGTTTGTGAAACCAGTCTGCGAAACTGATTTAAAGTTAAGTAAATCAAATGGAATAAATTTTTAAAAATAGATGATAGGATGATATAAATTAAAAAGGCCTGAATATATTCTGAATATACTTCGTGAATATGCTATTGCTGCTTAGTATTATAGCTATTCCTTATCTCTCCCCAGGGACATTGGGGAAGTTCCTATCATCAACAAAAAAAAAAAAGGGAACCAGCCCTCCCTCCAGGACCTGATCCTGATGAATGTGAGTTCATTACATCCTGATGGCACAGATAACATATGCCATGTCCTCTAAAAATCATCATGACAATGTGTTGTTACTTTTTCTTATCAGGTCCATCAACTTCCACCTGTTAAGTAGTCAGATAAGAAGATTATTAAATTTGTTTTTTCTGCTAACATTAGTCCTTTTTACTTTATACTTAAGTTGTTTACATTTATCTTATTTCATTGATCTTGTTTCTTTAATATTAAACTGTGTTTTTATTGTAACTAAGGACTTTATTTGTTTTTTGCTGTTAATATAAATGTGTCAAAATAAAAATGATCAGATTATATAAATGCTTTTGGATTAATATCTGATTATTTAGTGTTCTGGGGAACATAATGGTAATGAAAGTTGGTCAGAAGGGCCCCGTGGGATTTCCTGCCTGGGGCCCCATCAGACTCTAGAGTTGTCTCTGGATGTCTGTGTCTGGATGTCCTCCTCTCACAGTCTGTAAATTCTGGATTATGATTATTACAGGTGCTGGTGATATGAAAATGCCACTTGTTTAATCCAGATCAGAGATAAATACAAATACTGTACAATATCTGCACTTGTTAAACAGATGCCTATAACTTCCACATAGAAGTGCTGCTGGTGCTATTGTTGACATTGCACTGTTCTCTCATCTATGTTTCTATAACCTCTGATTGCACATTAACAAGGTATCGTTTTCTTACTGCATCAGTCATGAGCCTTGATATCATCCCCAAATCATAACATACATTGACTTATCATAATAATCACTACTTTTGCTGTTATTTTCACACTTGTCTTGCAAGCTTATTTCATTACCATCAGCTCTTTGAATGGCTTGTTACGGATTCACAACCGCACTTGCATACTTGCACAGCTTTAGTTATAGATCAGCATTATTTATTATAATAAAGCTCAGGAACCTGAAGATGGTAATACATAAGATGATAATGGTAATTGTTGCTTTGTCCAAAAATCACATTCACACTAACTCTGTAATGATGCATGTCATTTATCCAGTCACTTCATGCTAGTCTCCTCAAATTTACAGAACAAGCCTGTAAATTGGTGTTATGTTGGTTTACCATGGCAGGGATTGCCTAACACCTTGCAGTTTGTTCTGCAGAACAAAATCCATGACTTTAACAGCCTTAAATATGGTCAGAACCTGTTTTTTATTCTTTATCCAAAAAGATTATTATATTAGTATATGCTATAATGTACAGTATAGTATATAATTCAGATCAGTCATTTTGAGATCATTTAGAGGAAGAGAGAACTCAGGGTTTGCATAATGTATTTTTCTTTGGTAGAGCATGTGACTACTTAATAGCCTCAACTTTTGTAAATGAGTTCGAAAAAGGTCCCATTTATTTGTCATTGTTAATATTCGCCTACTTGACTATAAATAAATAAATAAATAAATAGGAGACTGACCATCACGTATGCATGTAGCCTATTACTTTATGTTTTAACCTAGTATTAGTAAAATATTAATGCATATAAAAAATTCTGTGTGCTGTGCACACACATAACGATACATTGTGACCACCTCTAGACAGCTCTTTGCCACCCCTGGGACACCTGATTTAAAATTCCTAGAACCACCTTCATATTTCCGCCACGTTCCTACAATATTTCTATTCTACAATCCAACTGTACAACCACTGAAATCTAATAAAAGAAGGTGCAGATTAAGTCTAAACTCTCAGCTGCTTGTGATTACTTTACATCTATAATTCTGATAATCATTTTACTCATCACATATATAGATCAAGTTCTTTGATCAGCTGTAAAACACTTATGTACAAACCATGACCCAACTGAATTTCATCAAGAAACATTATTATGTAACCAAATAAACATAAGCCTATCTGTCAGATAGAAGTTTTTATGAAGATCATTAAGACAAGATCAGTAAGTTTTCATCTAATTTGAGCTCTAACAGGATAAATATGTAACTAACCAAAATCGATGCAAGCTCAGTAACTGCTTACTCAGTCATAATAAGCCCAACTGGTTGAATCTCCATGCAGTTTTTGAGTTAATAGGCAAAATCTCTCAACCAAATCAGAGTTCAAAGAAGTTCCCAATTCCCCCTCCTTCTCATTCAAAATGGGACTACATGAGAAATCAGTCAAAACTTTATTTCAGTTTGTGTGTACAGTGTCTATGAGTGTGTGCTTGTGAGACCTCAGGCAAAATATCCCAGATGATGTTTCAGAAACCCTAAAAACCATTTAAAAGTAGAAGGCAGCTCATTTTCTTCCTTACTGCACCACAGAGAGAGAGGGAGAAAGAGAGGGAGAAGAAGAGTGAGAAAGAGAGTGACCCAGTTAGAGAAAATTTAAATAGGGATTCCATTTAGAGGGCCACATTAATTGGAGCAGATGCCTTCTCAATTATTAAGAGGCCTCCAAGGGTGTTAGCACGAGCTAAATTTATCCCGCACGGCTTTGACTGGGCTTGTCCAATCTCATACAGCATCTGCAGACAGAGGGAAGAAACATGCATGATGTTTCATACACCAGTGTTCACACGTCACAGGCGCTGAAGCTCACAAACACACATACACACACAAAGGAGACTCAACTGGCTCTGATGAGGCCATGCTTTTTGCCCAGTGGTTGTACTAATAGACATAAAAAAAACAAGCCAAATATGTGAATGGAGACATATGCTCAACTCTATCTAAACACACATACACAGACTCACAAACTGCCCTAAAAGTATTCCCTAGAGAGGAGACACAGTCTAAAATAATTTACCAGTGAGTCAATGGCCCATCTCCCTGGCTCCATCTCTGGCCATTTGAGCCATAATGGTTTCCTAGTTTCCACCAACCTGCGCTGTAATGAACCAGCAGCCAGAAACTGGTCCCGTGAGGGCAACACTCGAGCCCTGATAGAGCATCGGACAAAATGGGAGAGGAGGCAGAGAGCGAGGGAGAGAAGCAGTGAGAGATAGTTCTGCACCATTTCATACATTTATTAATAACCTCTCTCTTCTCCTGTGTCATGAAAAAAGAAAACCTAAAGAGATTCAGAAAATGACAGGCTCAACTCTGACATGAAGATGATAAGGGATTTTTTTTTTTTTCCTGACTGAAGATGAGAACAGGAGTCAGTTTGTGATTAATTCATTGTCTCAATGACGTAAGCTGGTGGCCTGAAGCCGGTAAAAGGAGCTGTAAATAGCACATCTCTATGAGAAGCAATCTAAGCAAACTGGAGGCATCACTCCAGAGAAAATGCCTTGAGGAACACTAATGAAATTGTTTTGTTTTCCACTCTCCCTCGGCAATTTTTTCACAACCATTGTGCACAAATGTCTGCATTTTAAACAGCCAGTCCAGCATTTGCATTTGATTCTTTTTCACAAGAACTGTAAACCCCGAAGGCTGCTAACGTGACCTGATCTGCAAATATGAAAGTATATGTGAACATTTTTACAAAATTCCTCCCATGTTTGTCAGACGTAAATGACATAGACTGTAAATAAGTAAATAACAAGAATTATTTATATGTATTTTTATATTTATGTTACGACCAAACATCAACATCAATTTATCACAGAAACACCGCAGTTTGCTTAAATATGCAGGTGTATTTGGACACACACGCCCCTTGAATCAGGTTGTGGGTTGCCAGGTTGCCAGGTTGCGGTGACAGATGGGTTGAAATTATATGTAGTGTGTAGATTGTGTCTGTAGATTGTGTTTCATAGACGATTTGGCAACTTGGGTAATGTCTGACAAACATACACAACTTATGGATCCGTGTATGATGATTATTCATAACAAAGTCTGAGAGCCATGCAAATTACAGGAGTTTCCCGGGAGAAACAACAAAACGGGAAGGCGCTGGGAGATGGCCTTGAAATACGGGAGAAACCCGGGAAAAAGTGGAGTCTGGTCATGTGCCAAATATAGCAGTGAGCCAGGCCATCACTGTTTGGTACTCAGCATCAAAGAGAGGCATTGGGGTTACAGCAGACTAGTGTCATTTTACATTTAACCGACTGAACGAATGAGAGCCGTGTGGGGAGAGAACACCACATAAATTCTTTTAAAAGGCCACATCAACTATTAAGAAGACTATCTCGTCTGTATCTGAGAAAACCTATGGATGAATGGATAAATAAATGCATAAATAAATGAATAAACTTTTGGCAAGGCATTTAATCCATAATGTTAAAAGTTTAATAGCATTTTCTTTGTTGAATTTAAGGTCATGCAACGTGGGAAGTCCAAGGTCTTCATTCAATCACTTGTCTTGCGTAGTCTAATCAATATGTTGTATGTCTAGAGAACACACACACACACACACACAGATGCAAAGAAAAGCATAATTATATAATTGTACATCCATTGCGCACTTATGGAAAAGCATCACGAAAGCCAAGACAGAATATCTGGAAAAACAGCAGCTAATCTTAATGGCAGAAATGTTTGACTTGCATGTCAATGACTAAATTGTGTTCTTTGCTAATAACACAACATGGGGAGTTCAGTCAAGGTTGTTAGAAGTCCTTTGTTATTAATAATATGAGAGGAATTAGAAATATTTTCCAAAATGAGATGAAACATCTGTGCCTCATGCTGTTCTTACTCAGCAAACGAGGTGAGCTGCCATACACTGAGACCCAGAGCATGATGTGCAATTTAATGCTAATTTTCCGCCTATTCACTCCACGCCGCTCATTACATAGACAACTGGTACTCCACCTAGATTTATAGAAGCCAATTAATCTGTGTCAGGGAGGTGAACACAAAGACAGTGCAAGGGAGACGGGAGGGCATATGCACTCACATATGAACACACAAAACACACAGAAAGTTTGTCTACATGAGAGATTGAGAGAGTGCTGTTGATAATGAGGCCGATGTGAGTCATTGTGTGAATGTGAGATGCAAAGTTTTCTAGGTTCTGTCTGGTAGCTGTTAAAGGTAGAGACGGAAGGAAATGAAAGTCTTTCACATTGACATGCCTGCCTTTAATCTAGCACACTCTTATTTTACTTTTTTCCCCTGTAGCCATTTTTAGTATCTCACACTTGTCTTAATCCACTTTCTCTCTCTTGCTCATCATCTTCTTTCTGTCTCCTCCAGTCCCTCCTCTTCCTCTGCCATCTAAGAGGCATCCCACAGAGTGGGGAATGAGGAAGAGGTCAGCAAAATATCTGGGCTATTCACCACCTCTACTTTAACATCCACTGTCCATTTTCTCTCTCAACTCCTCCTCTCCTCCTCTGGACCTTGACCCATTCCCCTCTGTCACATTCTGCTCCCCCTCCTCCCTCCTCTTCCCCTCACTCCACCTCTCCTACTTCCCATTTTGGAATGATTGATGACCATGATGCTTTGCTCTTGGGCAGTTTATTAACTTCATGGAGCGAGGCTAGATAGGCACTCTGTCTCACACTTTTTTTTTTTCTTTCTGTCTATACTTTCTGCTTGGTCGCTGTCCCTCTTTCTCTCCCTCCAGACCTCCTACTCCCTCTCCTCCTTCGTCCATCAACCTCATCTTTCTAACCCTTTACCATTCTCCTTCTCTGTCTTACACTTCAACTTTCTCTGCTCCCATCCATCCCTCTTAGATGCTGGACAAAAAACAGCTGAAGACGATCAATGTTTAGCGTGGTGACGTACAGTATATCTTAGCACATCTGTGTGTGTGTGTGTGTGTGTGTGTGTGCGCGCGCGCTCCCCTTTCCCGTTCATGTGAGTGGCATGGTTGTAAATTTGCTTTATGTTGTCATTACTTACTAGGGAGCAGCAGGAACACTTCATGGGAAGCGCTGGTTGCGTTCAGGGCATGTGAGTTACGACTGGGCGTAAGATCGCATTTGTTGACATGTAAATGCTGTATATACAACCGTGAATATATCTACACGCTCTGACATTTACACAGAGCAATGCGCAACCCACGCAAGCCTAAAGTGCATGTGGTCAGGTACACACCCCATTGGTCATGTAATGCCACGTTAAGGGAGACAGAGGGCATGTTGACAGGCTACACTGTAAGTAAATGGTATTAGTTATTGTGTCCATTACCGTTTGTCCTTGAAACTACCAAACCATTTTATTTTGTGTGCGTGGAAGGATATTTTATGTATACATCTATGTTTATTATTTATTTATATACTTCAACAGCAAACATAAGCATTGTACAGGTATATCCAATCAACAATCTGATGCTGCAGATCATATTATTAAAAGCAAATTTGCAACTTGCTCATGTTCGTGTCTCATTCTTGCAGTACAAGGGCAGCAGCGGCTTTGGGTGGCTGTGACTCAGGAGATAGAGCAAGTTGTCCACTAATTGGAAGATCGGCAGTTCGATCCCCGGCTCCTCCAGTCCGCATGTCGAAGTGTCCTTGGGCAAGATACTGAAGCTCCCGAAGGCTGTGCCATTGGTGTGTGTGTGTGTGTGTGTGTGTGTGTGTGTGTGTGTGTGTGTGTGTGTGTGTGCACGTGTGAATGAGCATTAGAACTCCTGATGAGCAGGTTGGCACCTTGCATGGCAGCCTCTGCCATTGGTGGTCGGAAGACCAGAAAGGCGCCATATTAATGCAGTCCATTTACCATTTACAACCATCCAGAAGCCCAGTCTGACAGCACCAAGAGGTTCAATATTAGTAGCTGTAATAATGTTCATAGCAGCTGTGGTAGGAATATGGTTATTGTAATGGAGGTTTTCACAGGCTACGGTCAACATGACAAACTACTAGGCTACATATTGCACCTGAGGTTAGAGTATGAAAGAGAACAGACTAGCAGAAAAATGGTTTGAAAGACAATGTCTGAACAGATTTATGGCTGGATTAAAAAAAAGGGTTGAGACAGAAGCCTGAAAGGAAGTTACAAAAATAGAAGGACAGATTTCAGCAATTGACAATAGAGAAAAATATATAGAAGACATAAAAGCAGACTAAATGAATAAGTCTGTAAGCCCAACATAAGCACCCAAAGCCTAATGTAACCCTATCTGTTCTACTTAGTAATCCATGTAAGCATCTACTTGTTACTATAGACCACATTTGACAAGGAGTGACTAGAAGATATTCCATACTGCAGTACTCTGCCAATTTTTGCCTCTTTGCAGCCTGTTGTTGGCTTGCACAATCCTTGCCATTTGCTGTCTGTGACTCTCACCAACAAGCTGTTCATCACTCACAGGACTCCTGCTGTATGATTTTTTTTTTTTTTCTGTCTTCTGATCAGACCGCATTTAAAGTCACACACTTTACCCAATCTAATCTTCAGACTAATGGTAACTAAAATCTTGTTGTTCCGGGTTTTTTTTTTTAACATACCAAACACACACAATCCACTATCTGTTAGAGTGATACAGGGGGATACTGTGCTGGATACAAGACAACTGAATGCAAGCTACTGCTTTTTCGTAGCAGCTCTAAATCTTTCTGTGTCTATGCACATGAGCTTTACCCGCTCTTTTTCCCTGAAGAGTGTCTGGTGTATCACATTGGGTTTTGTAGATAAAAGCTTTTGTCAAATAGTATATATAATTATATAATTTTAATACATTAGAGAGATGGCAGGATTGCAAGACAGGCTTGCGTTTTATGTCCAATTCCCAGACAGAGGTAAAATGTTCTATTGAAAAGAAAGAACATCTCCAAGGCTTCTCTTTTCTTTGCTTGGTCTGCAGGGGAAGAGTGAAAATAGAAGGAGAGCCAAAAGAAAAAAAAAAAAAAAACGATTAGGGGAGGGGAAAGTGGATGATTGAGACCAATACCTCTTTCAGCACTGAGTCAATGACGTGGCCCCCTGCTGGAGATCTCTTACACCCCCTGCCTCCTTCTTTCCTGCCTCCCCGATTTGTTCAGACTTCATCTCTTTGTTTAGTCCATGCATCAGCACTTCATCACTCTGCTTTCACTCTACACAGAATCACTCATTTCCCCTTTTTGTTTGTTTGTTCCTTCCAAATTTTCTTTGCTTTCAATTTCTCCTTCCAAATCCATCACTCAGCCTCTCCCTCTGTTTTACTACTTGCCTTCCAATCCTATGTTTTCTTTGTATCTATCTTCTTTGTCTCTGTATATTATGAGAGCTCTGTTATTTTTCTGTACCTCTTATTCTCTCTGTTGTCTTACTCTCTTCACTGAAGACCTAGTTTTGTCCTCCCACTCCTCTGAAGCTTTTATTTTCTGACTCAACCTTGAACCTCTCTCCTCCCTCCACATTACTGATCCAAAAAGAACAACATGGCAGGCACACAAATATTACTACTGCTATTGTTTTTCTGCCCAATTAAATCAACTGACGTATGTGTGGAGTTGTTTAATTTATACAATGTTCACATCCCAAATCCTCCAATTAATGCAAACAAGATGCCAAAGGATGTGCTTCCATATTTACATTGTGTTTTTAAAACTGCCTTTAAAAATATCACAGCAACATAATAACATTTTTTTTATGTATGAACACTCTGGCCTCTAATTTTTTTGCCAGCACAAAGTTTATAGCACCTGTTTGGAAATTCTGTGGCTCTAAACAAACCTGCTTGTGCTGATGTGGTTGGAATGATGGAGCTAATGGAGTTGTGCATGTGTTTTTGCCTGCAGATAACCTCTTATCACAAACACAAGCACCAAGAGCAATTTCATGGTTTTAGTTGGCTAACATTCACACACAGACCTGTCCAAAATCATGTAAACCCTTTTATGTACACTACTTCCTGGCTGCCAAGGTGTGATATTACCACGATGTCCATGGACAGGAGGGAACTCCAAATCATTTGCATTTAAATACAAGCGACTGTAGTTGATGTGTGCATCAACAAACACTAGGAGGTGTCTGTGAGGAAGGCGGCGTTCATATTAACAATATCATGGTTAGCATTCTTCCAATAAAGCAGTGAAATGGGTACTACATGGGGGTACACTCAAAACATTTTTGGTTGGACACGTACAATAAACAATTGATAGAAAAGATAACAATGACATTTGCTGTAGGGAGGCAGTAAATAGAACAAACAAGTTTTCTGTTTTCTTAACACACTGACAATCAAGAATTGTTTGCAGACAATGTTTCACAAAATATATAATGTTTCCCCTAGCAGGCATACTAACTTGCCAGATTTATGAATGGGATTTGGTAACTTACTCTGTGCAACAAAGGAGGGTATTGGGGTAACTGTTTACTGAAGCTATAAATGGATTTGCGCATTGTAACGTCAGTGAAAAATACTAACCAATGCCTGTTTATGCTATTTCATGAATAATAAAAATCTGTGTAGATGTGGCAATTAAATCAATAAAAAACACTAACCGGTGTGGGACAATAGACCATATTAACAAACTTGGCTTTCATTTTTTTTAACCTACTGCCTCCCGATGTAAGGTGCCCATTTCCCTGTGCACTGCTAGCTTTGCAACTGCTTATTTCACTGTTGACTTGAAAGCGCAGACGTACACTACCTCAGTGACACAATATGTAATCATGTGTCTGCAACATAAAATGTGATTGTCTTTCATTTTTTATTGCATTTGTTAACTTTCATTTGATTGAATTAATGAAAACATGTGACTGCAATTTTCAAGGTGAATTTTAATGCTGTTTTTGGCTACTAAGAGAGATGTGGAAAGACTGTGCAGCTGTATAGTCAGTGTAGTCCCTGATAGACCCTTTGCAAGATAAACTGTTGAAATCGCATAATGTTATTCACTCTCTCTCTCTCTCTCTCTCTGTCCCTACATTCTAAAAATATATCTCGTGAGTCAGCCATCATATAGACTGCAGTCTTTCCCTTATATTCCAGTTTTTTATGTCCATAATGTTCGCACCTGCTCAAGCATGATCAACATATACCTAAACTAAGCTTAGTTTTAGTTCAATGAAAGACTGTGTTTATTGTTAAACATTTGCATTGTACACACATCCACATCTTCATCCTGACTGAACACAGCACAAAGCACAGGCTCTGCTACTGTCTGATGTCTACTTTTCTCTCACACACTCACGTTCCAGCCTTATGTATTAGTGCCGCGAGACATGAAGCTCCCTGTGATGTCATGGTGGCCAAATAATACCAGTTACCGATGTATGCTGACTTTTGTCTGAGTTTTATTCAATTAGAATATATACATATATACACATATATTTCATTTTGAATTGAAGTGAGTTATGAGCAAATTTCAAGATAAGGATTTTTCATTTATATTATGATGTACAGACAACTGCACTGCAATTGTTATTTCTTGTATCTATATTTTTGGCTGTTGGGTAAAGGAAACACTCTCTTCACTTCTCCCTTGTGCTGTATGTTCTATATTATCTTAATTCCATCTTCTGCTTCTTCATTTTTTACTTTTCTTTTGCCTGTGAACTATTTTACCAGACATCCTTTGCTTCTTGTCCTACCTCTCCATTTCCACTCTTTTTTAATATTCTGCTTTATGCCATTGGGCAGCTGTCCTATATTTCCATTCATCCTTTCCTTACGCATTCCTCTGAGTCTAAGGAGAGAGACATGATCTGCACAATGCTCACATATGCACACTTAAAACTACACACCATGTGCAGCTAAATATAAACTAGAGTCTAAGAGCCTACCTATCACATTACCCAACATATACAGTTTACCTTACTTCCCTTGCAATTAGGCTAAATACATAGTATCCAGATTTGTGCATAGGCAAAATGCAGATTGCAATGTCACAACAAAGTAAGCCAATGCAAATAATAAAACACAGCTATGTAATTTTGTTCGGAAACAACACATTAGATTCTCAGTTTATTTTCTGCAGTTGATTATTATGAACAACTAAAATTGTTGGTTCATACTGATTAGGGTCTTAACATACTGGGGAAAACTACATGTCAGTCTCTCTGCAGTCAGTAGGATTTACAGTTGAAAAACAATGAGAAACCATCCTCACAGCTACAGCGGCTTCACCTCAGGTGATTACAGAAGAAATAAGTGCGGAGCACAATGCTGAATTGAATTTGGCTTCATTGTAGAATGATCATGCATTCTTTACCAGGCTATTCCTACCTGACCTATTTCTGGTAAAATCATGCAAAGTATGACTGCCTGGTTGAGCTGTGTTTTCTTTTTCTTTCCTCTTACTCTGTCTCCATTTCCATGCAGGAATTCAATGAATAGACGACACATTGTAAATTTGTTTATGTTTTTTTCTTGATTAATAAAACCATTGTTCACCATGAGGCTGTACTGTATGTATGACATATAAAGCAGGCTCACCTCTAGCTAGACATGTTTTATTTCTTCAGTCCTTTGCACATAAATGCATGCTTCTCCCATGGTAATGGACATGCTTACATAGTTCCAGTGATGGGTTTTGACAGTCTCATTTGCAGTCACTGTGGAGCAGTTTGTCTAAAGAATCAATTAACATTCGAGGTGGCGACGGCAAAGTGAAATACAACCTGACCCTCTCAACTGAGGGTACAGCAAATTGAAATATTTTTTCAGCAGCCTACACTTTATTTATTCATCTCAGAATGTTTTGTTGAGCAAACTGATCTTCTGCAGTAGCTCCGTCTTCGGGGTCAGTCGCAGTTACACACACTCAAACTTGGGATCAACCCACCGTCTTCTATTGTGGCCCACTGAGCTGCTCCACCAGAGCTGCTGAGGGTTAAGTGCTTTTCTTACTCAAGGGCACCGCTGCGGCAGGGGAGAGCATGATTCATTCAATTTCCCCACCCAAGAGTTTTACCTTAGAGGTTCAAGGCTTTGATATGGAAACCTTCAAATTACAAGTGTGCTTGATGTAAAATTGATTTCACAATAGTTTGGGGATGAGACAGGGAGAGGGTGGATGTCACTTGAAGCTCCAAATAATGTCATAAACATCATTAATTTCTTTCCTAAAATTGCAAATCACAGTAAGTAATTGTGTTGTAAGTTGTAAGAAGTACTTACTGTGGGTCATTTTTTTAGGTTTTGAGAATGTTATCCGTCAAATATAATTTTTACATAGCTATGAGGGTTGACAGAAGAATCTTACTGTGCTAGTTCTAATCCCAATCATTTAAAATGTGTGTCTACAGTACTACTAAACACTGCTGCTTTATCTAGTATGAGTTTTTTTTTCTCCCAAGGATGAAAATTAGAGTGTTGGCAGGTTAGGTGAAAAATATGACTTTTGTGATTAATCACCAACAAAACTGACAATATAACGAGACATATTACAGGTGAAGTTTTCTTCTTTCAGTGGGGAATTCTATGTGGACTCATTGAACCAAAGTCTTCTGCAGCTTTTAGGAAATTCTGCCGAGCTCTAGTTATCTGCAGCAAAGGCCCTGATGAGTAATGAGGTTTGAAATTGTGATGAAAGAAAACCAAGTCTGGTGCGTTTACTTGTCAAAAATTGAAATGTCTTCATCGTGGTTGTAGATCTTATAAAGATACACTGCGATTTCAAAGTTTTATTTCCTACACTCACTAGTTACAATTCAGCAATATTAGATGCATTTAAATGAAGCAAAAAAGAATGTAGTGGTTGTCTCTCGCCACGGCATCCTTATAGCAGCTACTCCTTTCTGTGTCTGTTATTTCTCCAACTCAGAATGTGATTAAGCTCTTTCAAACTTTTTTGAGAAATTGGACTTTGCTTTGAGGCCAAGGCCCAGTATGGTTTGTTTAAAATGTACCACTGTGTAGAATACCTTTTCAGCCAAAATATCTTGACATGTCAACAAAGGTTCAAATATTTAAAGAGGATTGAAGATTCAGTCATATTATTTTAAGTTATCCAAGTCCATCCACACCTTCAAAGCAGATTAAGGGCCTAAATCCTAAAGGTTTGCCAAGATTAGGGATTAGGGGACAGAGGGAGGGACAATGAAAACGAGAGAACAAACTGAATATCTAAAAATTGTATGGAACTGTAATTTGATTGATGGTTTTAATCCCAGTTTCAGTCAGATTTATTTGCCCTGGTTTGTTAAGTTTCGAGTCATTTTAGGAAAAATTTGAAGCACATAAACAGACATTGTACACACTGCAATCTCAGAACTATCAAGCCTATCTGCCTGTCCCTCAGACAATCTACAGAGGCATCTTTATAAAACTTTTAAAAGCTGTAATTTATTTGAAGTAGAAGCTTGTTCTGTAGATGGCTTTGTATAATCTCCCAATTCACTTGCTTGCTGTTCTGTGAAAACGTTTGTTTCTGCTGCTGAAAGTAAGTGCCTCCATCCACACAAAGAGCTTAACCACAACATCTCAGACCTCTCTCTTTCTCTGTCTCTTACTCTCTGTCTACCTCACCACCACAAACACACAAACAAACGCGCCCACACACACACACACACATTTAATAAAACATGTCCTTTTCCCAAGTTTTTACCTCCACATCCGTGCCTTCTGCTCTGTCCACTCTCACCATCTTTTTTTTGTTTCTCCCACATGATATCGCTCGGTCAACCTGATCTTATAAAAGATTCACCGACCGTTTACATGCACCAAATCACACCGCATGCATTATGCAATGCAGCTATGGGTGTAGCTCTCTAATCCCCTTCCCCTCTGCTCTTTGCTCTCTTCTTCTTCCTTTCTCCTTTTTTGCTACCCCGCAAGACTTCAAACAGCTGCATTTCTTTGCCATTTACCATCCTTTACTACTTCTGCCATTGAAAATCCAGTTCTTTTACTTTCTTCTTTCTCCCTTTATGTTTTTGATCCCCCTTTTCATGCGATTCTGCTTCCGGTGAGCCCCTCAACCCCACCCCCCTCTAATTTCCTTCCTACTTTGCTTTCTTCCTATTGCTAGAGGTGAAACGTGTGACTCTTGATACTGCTGCATCATGAAAAGCTGACAGTATAGAGCCAGACCACCCACTGAGCTCCAACTGCAATTTCTCTATTTCACTCACTCTGTTGATCTCCTTTCTCAGATCCTAAATCTCTTTCTTAACTCTTTTCTGTTTCCCTCTCTCACTGTTTCCATCTGTCGCTGTCAGTGAGTCCTTTTACTCAGTATATATTGTTTCCAGCATCGTGATTTGTCAGTTGTTCATCTTCATCTCAACATCGGCTCAAACTCAACTTAACTATAATTGCTCTGTGTATACGGCGCAATGTGAAATATGTACGTCAAAGCCAAAAGACCCCTTCAGCCCTTAGGCCTAGAACACACTGCCTGCATAAGCAGCGTGTGTGCATCACAGAACCTCTTGCTTTTCATTTCGGCGCCCATGTTAACAGGTTAGAGCAGCCACACAGCCCATGTGAGCCTTGTGTCTCACGCGTGGCTGCAACTCATCTTTTTTTTTTTTTCTCCGTGTGACGCATGCAGTTCTCAGCAAAGATAGAAAATGAAAATGATCGGTTGATAGTCCTATCAACATCATGTCAGCAACATTACACCTTTCACTATAATTTCAATGTCTATATCTATAGAATACGTCACAGACCTGTAAAATATATAAGGTGTCACCACTGCAGGTCAGCCTGCATGGTGCACACTGGGGCAGAGAGCCTCTCTGGTGGGGAACTCCAGTGCAGAGAGTCGGTGACACACGGAGCTTCTTTTCTTGACTCTTGCTTGCTTTCTGTGATATTAGTTCCAACCGGGACTCTTGTTTGTTGTTTTACCTGCTTCCAGACAAAGATTAGGTGTTGTTATTTTCCTTATTTCTTGTCAGTTTCCCTCCTGATAGTCAGTTTGGAGGTTTGTTTATCTGAGTGTCTCTGTCTCATTTGAGGAACTTGGTGTCACCGTGGAGGGATTTTCTTCACTTGGAGCGGTGACAGCGGGGGATTAACTGGCAGAATAATCAATATAAACAATAAAAAAACACGTCCTGTGTGAGTAGTGTATGTGGCTCACGCAGAAGTAGCACCAACCAGACCCCACCAAGCCCAGCAAGAAGAAAGTCATTTTCACCTCACATATTTATTTATTTTCACAGCTGAGCACACACTACTTAACCTTTTTCTGTATAAACTAAACATAAATTAAATTTATTATGACATGATATGAAACATGCTATTATTGCCATTATCAAAGTCAAACTCTAGGTAGAAACATAGCGCTGGCAGTAGCAGCGCTGCAGCAGCAACGTTGTCTGTGTGGACACACGCGAGCTGCAGCAGTTCAGCGACGCACACACGCTGCTCAGGTAGATGTAGGCAGTGTGGCCCAGGCCTTAGAATACCAGTCAGCGTGACAGTAATTCTACTTAAGCTCAACAAATGCTCACCTTCCTTTTTTGAAACACACACATATTTCATTTAGACATCTTTGGAGGCACATAAACTATTACATTATCCACCAGACAGGAGTAAAAGGAAATTGCTCATAAGGAGATACAGTGATATCATTATTTAAGATGATCTAATGTGACAGCAAGCTATGGCTATGAGTAAGGACCTAACTCAACTTTGATTTACGACACTAAAGGACATGTAACAGTATTATTAAAAATACATTTTTTTTCCTTTTTATTAGGGATAGTTTTAGCAAAATTATAGGACAGTTATTTTTTTTGTTGTTGCTGTGATTGATGAAGATGGCAGTGGTGACTGTGCTCCCCACTGCCTCTGCTTCAGTTCCTTTCTTCCCATCAATGACAGAAGCTTGTAATGAAAACTGCAGCAATCATTACACTGGCCTCAACTGACCCACCCGGAGAGAGAGAGACTGAGAGTTACATGTGACATATTAGATATTCTCACTCCATCTGATGTTGGACTGTGGCCTTCTTCTCACGCTACACACACGTGAGTTAAGTAATTTACATGCAAAGCCATACACATATGCCTGATCACGTGTTCCCTCACACACACACATTCATATTTTGTCCTTGGTGTGAAACACATTATATAAAGCTCTCACTGGGGAGTCCAAGCAGACCTAAACTCACACACATACACACACACCCACACACAGACACAGCCCTAGATATCAGATTGGGTCATGGAAGCCCCAGATAAACGCAAACTGCTAATCAGGCCAACCAAAATAGAGCTCATCATCTTTAGGTTGAAATGAGGTTGAGACTGAGGTTATCTTTGGCTGTCCGCTGAGCAATCATGGAAAAATCCATTCGCACCGGAGAAGCATTGATGGTGTCAGTTCGTAATAACTTATATGTGCTGTGGAACGTAATTACAAGATCTGTATCAAACTGACATTATTGCTCCAGCCCTCAGGTGGTTAACTTGTACACCTCGGGAAAATGGCTAGATTGCTTTAAATTGACAAACTGAGCCAATAAGCCTGAAAACTGTGAATACAGCAAAAAAAAATTGATTGCTTAGCATCAAACTTTATTTATCTGATGTGCAGATGAGAAACTGTTTATAATGTAAGTGTTTACTTTACTGTACAACTCCACACTTTAACCCCCTTTTTTTTTTTTTTTGGTGCATCATATCTTTACATGCCTCTTTTTGTGTTTTTAGAGAAAATTTGAAGTGACACACTGTTCAAAAACATGACATTTTACTTGGTGATATAAACAAACGGGTGAGCTTACTGTGTGTCTTTATGGTCTCTTCACACTGAAGATTTCAGAAAGGTCATTCTTAGATTGGCTGCCACTGGCCTAACTATGCGTGCTATACATGTTGATCCATTGTGAGGTTTAGCTTAAGGTCAGTGGGCCAGGAAAGAGGTTGAACCGTTATTTGGCAAATATAAATAATGAATTTTCCCTCTCTATGCTTTTTCAGAGTACAAAAGAAAACAACATTAAAAGGCTGAATATAAAATATTTGGGGTGTTTAGTATTCTGTATGATTATGCCAGCAGCAGCGGTTTGTAAATAACTATTGCTTTGTTTTGGGGCTGATGTATGGCAAAAACACTGAAGTTTGACAAGTTTCTAAGCCATTTGTTTCCTATTGAATATGCACTCAGTGGCAAGTTTATTAGGTACACCTAGCTACAACTATTGTAGTCCAATACAACTGCACTGCTATAATATCATATCCTTATAGAATGTAATGTTTTGTTGCATTAATCTCTCATCCACCCCATTTATATCAATTAGTGGAAAAACACCTCTCCTACCCAAATACAATCCAATAGCACCACAAACTACAGCCTCCAAAATAAATGTTAAATTGCATCAACATCTCTGTAAAACAGGTTCAACAAAAACTGAACATTATGAAGGTTGGATTTATTACAGAGCTGTTGTATTAGGCTGTATTAGTCTTAGCTAGGTGTACCTAATAAACTGACAACTGAGTGTAGCGCCGCTGTGATGCAGATAAATAGCTCTGCTTCAGCTCTTTAAATGGCTAGAGACAAGCCGGAAAAGGGCAGGAATGTCATGAGTGTAACCAATAGGCTATTGATCACTATTATGCAGCGTAATCTGCAGAGAAACTTGTTTTCTTCCAAAGTAATTACACTGGCAAGAAAATGGTAAGAAAGAAAAACATGATTTGTCATTGTACTCCAACAGAGACACAAAAGGCTGATGTTCAAAAACACACAACATTCATATTGTATGTCCTACTCAATAAAATACTCATTTAGCCATGAAATATTTGACCTTTGTTGACAGAAAATCCAAACACCTTGAAACAGTGACCTTATAGTCTATGAAACCATTTTACAACAAACACTTGGGACAGCACATAAAAATGAAATGAACTGCCATTTCCTCAAAACTATATCCACTCATATTGTATATATTCCACTTATCTGAAATGAAAGATATCATATACTGTATACAGTTTGTTTCTTGCTTCGACCTATAAAAGTTTGTATTATGGTGAGATAAGATATACTCATCATACTATCTCCTAATAACAAAGCCTATACATGGTGACATAAAAGGAATAACGTATTACATTTAGAATATACAGTACTCTATGTACAAAATCTGGTTTTAAAAAACAAACAGATTTATATTTATACTTTAGGGATTAGGCTGGTGATCTTTATTTTTCTTATTGTCAACAAATCTCATGTGCACAGTCAAACCAACAATGAACTTATCCTACTTACAAGTAATGTGTGTGTATCCTAAGCCTGATATATCGTATTCGCTGTACCGTAGACCTCCTGTTGTTGTCCAAAAACTATTATAAACACATCAGTGAGTCACACTACTGCTCTGGGTGATATGGTCCTTAACCAAGAATGTTTATGTTTACAGTAGTTTGTTTAGAAATGTCTCCAAAGACTCAAAACAGCTATCACATTTTCAGTCTCAGGAGAGAAGTTCCTTGTACGGCAAACTGCCATACAGGAAATGCTGTGATCACTGTTATTACTCTTTGGAGCCTTTTCTTAACAAACTAATGTACCTGAACTCTTCTGTGACAGAAGAACATGTCACTCAGTGCAGCGGTGTGGCTCACTGATGCGTTTTTAATAGTATTTGGACAACAACAGAGGTCTACAGTACAGAGGAATATGATATATAAGGCTTTGAGTACACACATAATACTTGAAAATAGGATGAATTCATTGTTTGGTTCTCCACATGAGATTTGTTGACAATAAGAAAAATATAGAAAATCACCATCCAAATCCTTTAAATGGTTTTAGTAAGGCTCATTCGTCGTCCTTCCATATTGAACTGATATTTCAGGTCAGCACTACAGCCAAAGTTAAAATCCTTATGAGGTCAAATGACTAGCATTCTCTTGAATATTTAAACACTTACATAACCCACCATAGTTAATTCTGTCTGACAATGTCCAACTCAAACACAAAGCCTTGCAAACATCATGCTATAAGGTCTATACAACATAAGTTCCCAAATAACTAGACTTCTGCACGACAAGGACTCTGAGGCATGCTCAAAGCAGTCCAGTCCATTTGTATGTACGTGAATCAGCCCCGAATCCACAGTGTGGTCTCCTCTTCGTCTCATCTCCTTTCAGAGAAGATTGGGTTGGTGTGATTTACTACAGGGTTATACATCTTCTTTATGTGCTCTCTATAAGGAGGAATGTCTGGGAACGACGTATGTAAATGAAGGATAGGAGGTTGATGGTGAAAAATGGAGGAACAGAGGGAGGGAACGAGAGGGGGAAGGACAAGAGAGAGAGGCAGAGATAGAAAAGGGAGAAGATGTACTTCATGATAGGGAGCTCAGAGGTGAGGAGTCAACACTCAACCACCAACACTCTCAAAAACACCCTTGGGATTTGCTCCAAAACCTCCTGTGTCAAATAACACATGTTCAAGACTCATACACCCCTTGCTGCACTCACACATTCTCTCCCTTTCAGTCTCCTTTACTCTCTTACTCATCCTCTCTCTCTAGACCAGTGTTATTTCCTCTCACTCACTAAAGAGTGATTAATCTATTGAGATTATTGATCAAAACAATCAGTGAGCAAAAGGGAAACAAGAGAAAAGGAGGAAGAGAGAGTTGAAACTTGCTACTGAAAGCCTACTAATCTCCCAGAGAGATACACAGACAACTTCCTCCAGTATCTGTCAGAGCTGAACTGGTCCTGAACTTATGGGAAGAAAATATTTCCAACATCTCAGAGTAATACAGACCCATCCGGAAAACAAAATATTTAACTGTATATTTTTTTAAAAAGAAACAAAGATACTTTTGCTGTTTTTTTTTTTCTTTTTTAAACTAAAGTGGTCACTAATCTTCTTTCTTCAATTTCTTCAATAAAACAACGCATGATGATTTTCACGTTTTTGCCTTGTCAGGAGATTTTACGCAATCTTTCTTACAAGTGTGGTGTAGCTAATGCACATTAATAGTGATTGAATTTCATGGAAGGTCCAGGAAATACTAACAATGTCAAACCCCCTCAAAGAAAAAAAATGTCCACAACATTTTGTGTACAGTCTATGTGTTTGTTTGTTATGTGTGTGTAGATGTGTGTTTGTTTTGTGCTGTAAAGAGATAGCACACTAACAGGGGACATGTGCAGACACTATATATCCCAGTTTGACTGAGTGATAAACCTTTCAACAGGCTGCCGTGAATAATCCATTCCATTAATGTTCCCTCTCTGAAGCGAACAATGGGCCTCCTCAACTATGACCAATAGAACTTCATTACTTCCTATTGTGAGAGAGCCAGGCTTCCTATAACATTACAGCAGCGTGACCTTGACATCTTGTTAGAGCAAACATTAAACTTTATGGGCACCGCCTATGGTGTTTAACTATGTCTGAGATATATATGGAGTCTGCTCATATGGATATGGATGGAAAGGGGGGAAGGATGAGGGGTGAAGTCATGAGATCACAGATAGGCTATTTGGTTTAGCTGGTGCAAAAGGCTGAAGAAGTGTGAGGTTGTGTGAACAGAAATCCAATTTGTTTTAAAGGCTTATGAACCACTGAGAAGCTGTGAATTAAATACTGCCATAATACCCTGCTGGCTTGTCCGAGGTGATTGCTCTCATCCGCAGCCGCTGACCGGCTATCAGCCATATTGTGTTGTTAATGTAAAGATGTAAAGATGTTCTGGTGAATAAAAATTAGAGATACCGTATAAGATTTACTGATCGTAAAGCTTTATGAGACAAACTTGTGATTGTAGGCTAAACAAACTTGATTTGACTATAAACAGTATGTTCCATATGTACACCACAGTCCATACAATGAAAACTGTGGAGTTTGATGATGCCTCGATTACTGTCATATTTAACTGCAGCTACATTGTAAAATCACCAGTCTTATGCCACACTGTGTACCATACAATGAACACAAGCCTTTATTATTCCCTATGTCTCAGTCCCACTTGTTCACAGCACTCACAATGAAATGTTGGCCTGTGATTAGGGACTTGCGCTTGGCAAATTAAAATGCCAACACCGCAGACCAGTAAGAAGTCTCTGCTATCGTTAAGTTGACAGACAGTGCTATATTAAATTTATATCGCGATGGGAATGAGTTTGTGAATATTAGATTTATGCTCTTACAGAGAGAAGGAAACCTGATTGCACTTTTACAACTTTGGTGGATTAGGACTGAAAAACTACCTGTAGAAATGAAAACAGGCAGAGTTGCAGGTGGTGTGTACTTAAAGACTGTCATCAGCATCATTAAGCTAACTGAAGCAATAACGACTCTAATCAAACTGCAATCATAAAGGGAACAAAGCTAAGAAAACAACATTTGAGAGCAGTACAATTCCAGACACATGTCTTCAGTGAGTCAGTCCATATTGCAGTGAATCCAAGGGCAAAACTTCCACAGCTTCTGTGTGTTTAAATATATATAAATATATAAATAACACTTAAGCCTCAGAGCTCTCATCAAGTGACGCTGTGATCAAAGCCTGCAGAGCAGCGTGTTAACAGAAGAAGAGAGCAAATGTCAAGAAATGTCACAATTTTATTACACATACAGAGCTGTGGCACTTCTGTTGAGGGACACGCTGTGTAATTTTGTCAGTGTTGTAGATTCTTATAAAATAAAATTAAGGATCCAAACCTTCTCTGTTTATATGAATATAATGTGTACTGTGAAATCTGTACAACTTGATGTTCATTATTATTCTTGTTGTGCATACACAGGGTCTCGATTTTTACCTCTAAAGTACACTGTGCTCTTTACTAACCCCAATGTCGGTATGCAATTGTTTGTGGGTATACACTTGCTGCAATGTTGCACAGAACAAGGTTGTTTTTCCTCTTTCCCTCTGTTTGTGTGTCTATCCCTCTCTGTCTTTTATAAACCATGTCTCCTGGCTAAGGAAAAACCCCTGAAGGACACTAAAAAACTGCATACATTGCAGTGCCTAAAAAAGGAAAAAAAAAATTGCAAAGCATTAGCATCACAAAAGGAGGAACGGTAGCATTGTACTCAGTTGAGAGAGCAAGTCAAAGAGGAATACTCCCAGTGAGTGAGTGTGTAAATGAGCGAACAAATATCACATGTATATGAACTGGGAGATAATTAAAAATGGAGAGAGGAAAAAAACTTGGTCAGTGGGATGCGCCTGTGAATTACAGTCCCTTTCAGCATGGCCTCGCTCGAGTCATCTCTCTCTAAATACTGTATTGCTTGTATTCCTGAACCTGCTTGCTAGTCTGTCTAACAATGAATTGCTGATACACACACAATAATAATAATAACACACACACACACAGCCCGACTCCACTATGGATGGCATGCAGCTCTCAAAGAGCCCCAAGTCTTATTGAATTAGATTAAAGGGAACACAAGTTTTGGCATATTTGGATTTGGTGAAGCTGCGACAACAAAAGTGCACATTTTTTGCTGAGGCATTCTGTGCATTCAAATAAGGCATGGGGACCAAGAGAAAATTGGGAACTGAATCCTCTAAATAAATTTCAAAGGACAGAGAAAAGGGGGCCTGCTGTCTTCCTAGGTTTTGAATTCCAGTCACTCATGTTTAGACTCTCCAACTGCGTAATCTGGGACTGGCACAAAGAGATGGGAGATTCTCTGCTGTTCAAGCATTCATCACATCTCTTTGAAGAGATTTGGTGAATTGCCTCATAATTCTTTTAAATGACTTGTTTATACAGAAATGAACTCCACTTGACTTGATGATTCTGAATACTTTTGATTGGTTAGTTTGGTACAAACAGTTTGCTTAGTAGAAAAACAATTCCTCCTTTGAATAAGCTGTAAAATACTGTAAAGTCAGTCTTTTCATTGAGTGACTTCCAATTTGTAGGGTTAAACAATGTCAATCTGTGCTTTGTTTTGTTCTTAGTTAAGCTGTAGTCTAAATGCATAAACCCTTTCTGAATAACTGAAGCCAGTAAAATCTGCTACATATTTCTTGTTGATACAGCAGTTCCCCTCTTACTACCACAGAGCAAAAGGAAAATCAAGAAATTAATTTTTTTAGTGAGTGCAAAATGTAATGGGCAATATCATTTTCTTGTCTCATTTTATCCTGGAGGCAATTTTGATGATTTGTGTTATAGCACATTGCCTGAGATTGGATTCATATCCCTGAGTTTACTGATTCTGACTGATTGAATTTGTTTGTTACATTTTCTCTAAAAAGTCTGCTGTTCACAAAGGTTATTAAAGTACTAAATGCTCCCTAATGAGAATATTTACATACATGCAATTCTAATTTTATAATAAAGCCCTTAGAGATAATGATACTTTTTAAACTGCTTTATTACAAAATAATTTAGGTGTCTGTCAGCATACACTTGTAATGACAGACTTGAAGGCATTGAAGCATCTAATTGTTTCAAATGAAGATGCTATTGGAAGGTTTATGATTATACCATATGAGTTAGCTAAAAATGGTTGGTATGGTTCCTTCGAAAGGGAATAAGCTATGGCTGTGTTCCAGGAAATAAGTACTTCCTATTTTAATAAGACTTTCCATTGTAATACTAATTCAGAGAAGGCATTTTGTTCACTCGAATAATCACTTGATACTCCCACTTTATTGGAGTATGCACAGACTACAGAAAACAATCTTCAGCATACGAGGCTTTCACCATGTTTATTGACTCTGTGAGTTCTTCTTGCTTTAAGCTTCATTTCTGGAGCTTTTGGGAGTGTCTGTGTGTGCATGTTGTCATAAGTGCAAAAGTGCAAACCCATTTGGTGACAATCAATACAGATTTATTGAGCTTTGTTTTCTTGTCGTCACACTGACTCTTGAGAATGAGACAGAGATATACTTGCTTTTTAACCATGCGTTCACATAGGCAACTGGATGCGTTGTGAATGTAATTTTTCACACACTTGCTTATGTACTTTGTGTTTTACTGGAGGATTCCATTAAAGGGCACACCAAAAAACGCAAAGAAGAAGGAGAAGCTTAAGCGTGATGTAACAAATACTCATAGCGACACTAGAGGAGGTTACTACTTTGTTAATTCAAGTATATTTGTCTCTGTGCAGCAGCAATGACACATCGTACAGATGCGGATAATTGTGGACTAATCGCTGCTTTCATGCCTACTGACCCCTGACCTGGTCACATCCCCATACTGCCCCTACACTGTTGGGAGGAGTTAGGAGCTCTCTCAGAGTATTCTCAGAATGTTTGTGAATACGGCCCCTGGAGTTCCCCTAAACTTTACAGACGAAGTAATGAACCATCTTCCCTTCCTCTCACACTCACACCATCTCTAGGGTCATAAATTTATAGATAAGCTCACATTCTTTTCCAAGTGTCTTTCTCTCTCTTCTTCTCCTTTTTATTTACAATGAGTATCTAAATAGTCAGAAACGCCTACTGAAATGTGTAAATATACTTGAACATTGACTTGTCTAACCATTGTTAACCTTTGTTATGTTTCAGAATTCTTTAGTTATTCTGAAATGATAGAAAAATTCAAAATTTCCTTCAAAAACCTGATTTAAGTAACATACTATTACACTGTGTATATCTATTGTGTTACGCTGCAACATAGCTACAGCTAAACATTAGAAAATGAAGGTTTATTGATTTTATTCTGTATTTATTTGGTTAATCAATATTATACATTTTTTAAGTGTTTTCACACTGGTTTTCATGATGTGTCAACATCAATGACAGAAATGAGTGAGTATCCAATTGCAAGTGTGTAGCTTTCAAATATTCTTGATAGGATAGGAATAAAAAGTTGAAGAAATGAATGAAATCTTTTAGCTGAAGGCCAGTTTTTGTCTTCACACAAATGAATTAGTAATCGAGGCGTTCCCTCAAAAGAGCGCCAAGGATCCTCTTTCTTTCAAAACACGTCTACTAGACTATAAAAAGTTTAACAACTCTTTGTCTGGGCTTCTTCTGTTTTCTCTCAGCCTTGCCAGCCATTATGGCCCATTCATTGCATTTCAAGCGTTGTCTTTTTCACTTTGCTGAGAGCTAGAAGCAGAAAGAAAGCCACGAGCCAAGTATAAGTTTAGCCATTGCACACCATTTGCCATTTGAATATCTATCATTTTTGTAATCTCCTATTTTTATCATGTAGTTAGATTTTTTTATGTATTATTGCAAATTGTTTTGCACTTTAGGCGCTCAAGACTCATTGTTTCATAATTAATTGGAGCTACTTCCTCCAAGTTTGCGAAGACTTTTTCAAGAACCTTTTTGCCTTTTTGTTGGTTAGAGCTCCAGCATCAAACTCTACAACCTGCAACTGAACGCATCAAGACCCAAAACACACACCCCTGCTGTGTGTTTACTATGTGGCCTCAGCTAGTCTGAGCCTATGCAGTGTTGGATTCACTCTCCTGAAGAAGCACTGAACCAGAGTGCTTCACTTAACCTACTATACAGCGATTCTCATCTGGCTGTCACCTTGGCAACCTGAGGATCACCGAGTCTGCCTCACTGTGATCAGCACTCTTCATCAGCCCTCCATCACTACACCAACAGTAGGAAACTAACCATCTTCCATGCATTCTGAGAGTTGATGCAAAGAGCTAGATTCTCTTTTTTTTTTGACTTTAGTTAGAACTATTTGTCCCATCACTGCACTTTTGACTCATTTTTGATAACCCTCAATTTCATTCAGTCATTCTGTCGGCAATAACTTGTTAATTTAATTTCCCCATTCATCCATTCATTCTATTTGTACTCTCATTTGTTCCCTATTCATCCCTATCCCTTGGTAGTCCAATAAATATCTTGATTTATCCCCAAGTCATTGTATTTGTGTATTCCTTTACAGCAGAGATGGAGATCTCTATATTGACTGATTAATTTGCTCTATTTTGTTTCCTTCATGAGGGTGGTGCCCCCGTTTAACGAGTGCCAATATTAATTTCCAAGTGTAGGCGTAATATTGCTACCCAGGAAACCACATACCAATCAGTCAGTCGATATAGTCAGAATATTATGCTGGCAGTGTCTTAGTTGTTTTATTAAAGACACTGCTAACAAGGGGTATAATAATCAGAGGTTACCCAGATATGATTATCAAAATCTGCATTACACCATAATTTCTTCTTTTAGTTCTTTAGGGGGATTGTGGCGAACTATTGCTGAAAAGTAATTTACCCAGTCTACTGGTTTGTTACAATAGATTACAAAGCAGACTCAATGGTCATGACTTTCTCTCAGCATGGCCACACCACTCTGCTGTTCCTATTTATAATGTTTAATTGTATTATAGATATTTGTTAAAATATTACCCAAGACTCAAAGTTGGTCCCAGGCCTATTTCTGAACCTGGGATCCAGGGTGACACTGATTATACAATCTCAAGACAGGACTCATGATATAAACTGGATAAAGAGAGTAAAATGAATGGGGAACCCATGGTGAGACTGTCAAATTAATTAATAAGGTCTTCATTTAATTGTTTTTCATGCGCTCTAGATGAAAGATGAAAGACAGAATGATATTGTTGCTGCTAGTCTGCTAGCAGCCTGTAACCATCCCAGCCAATCTGTATTGGTTTCATGTTGCTGCTCTGAACAGTGCAGGAAGTAATGGCCAGATAAAGGGATTTTGCCCCTGCACTCCACCTCTCTTTCTGCTTTCACTTTGGGAGTGGGTATGTTGCTGGGCAGCAACACTCATGTGTCCCTTCGTAGGTGTGTATGATTAAGCTGCGGTTGTCGTTGCTTCAGTGCCTCTACTGACAACACTGGCCAGGAGGATTACCTATCACTTAACTGTACACAGGAAGATCAGTAAAAAGACACACAGATCTTGCCACAAAAGTGTAAGCTCATATTTGTTTCCCTCTTTTCGCCGAAGCTTCTGTGCACACACGTTAGCTCAAAACTAGCACTTTTTTATTCAATTTAAAAATATTCTTTGACATATGTTGTACGGCTTCAATTTGTTGGTCTTCTACATTTGAGACACTGAGTGCTTTGTCCACTTTTGCTCTCACCTGGATAAGATATTTTGGTTCTATTAGCTGAGGATTGTTTTTGTGCATTTGTTTTTTGTTAACAACTAAATATTATGTAGGTCTTAATGACATCCTCTCAGGAAAGTCAGATAGAGAATGAGAGAAATATGTAAAGTTCCTCTGACCATCTACATGTATTTGCATATTCTAATTGGTATAACCAGACTGTCATTGAATCAGTTTTACACCCTTATTACTGTTGAACCAACATCACTCTTTAATCTTCAGTGAATGGCATCTCAAACTAAGTGGGTCTGCAAAGGTTTCTAATCTACCAAGTCATGCCTGACAACACAAAACAAGTAACACAATCAGTCATTTCTGTTAACATTAAGTTTTGATTAAACATAATTTACGACTGCATTGTCATTAAGAATGTATTTTGATTACTCTCTGGTTGGCATTTCCTTTCCTTGACTTTCTAAATGTTAGCAGAACACTGTCAATTGCAGCCAAACTTGGTGTCAAACTGATATTGATGTTCGATTTTGCTGGCAGGTTAGCACAGAATCCTGTTGCGTATAAGGCAGTGTTGATTTTGTATTGTGTCAATGTTAATTTGATGTTTAATCAATGACTGAATAACACTGATTGAAATAACTTCGAACACTGATGGTGAATCAATATGACTTCAGCGTGCAAAATGGATGTTAAATAAAAGTGTTGATGCACTCACACATATTCTGCCCTCTCGTTGATTACATGTTTGTCTTCTATTTTTGCAAGGGAATAGACAGCCCACTTATTCAACTGTCTGGGCTGAAATGTGATCTTAATTAAAGGCAACTGCTACTGTGCAAGAGGTCGGGCAAAATGTAGAAACACCATTGCTTCTCTTTTTATCTAATGAAGCATATGGTTTTTGATTAAGAAAACTAAATGCATGATTCAAACTATAGTTCCTTTGGTGAGGCATGCGTACTAATGACAATCAAATTACTCTTTTGCACTAGAGACAAAAAATAGAATCCTGATTGCTATGTTGTGAACCAGTTTAGGTGTGAAGTTGCTGTCAGTATCCTGTCGTGAGTCATACTTACTTCATACTTTGCATTTACATTTGCACAGGCATAGCATGTGCATTATAAGATGAGTGAGGCTGTAATCTGACTTGTAGCCAGTGACACAAATGCACAAAATTTAAATTTACATGTATTTTGTCTCACAAGTTTGCACAGTCAAGGTACAACCTTTCACCCCTTATAGTACAGCTGGTTTTTGGAGATGTTTTATATCCCTGTCAGTGGGTTCAAAGAGTTAACAGAGGACACAGTGACTCTAGATCTGTGCCAATAAGCAGCTTTATCCATGACCCCAAACATAACATTCATGTGAAGATAGGAAATGGTTAAAAATGACCTGTAGTCAGACAAAATGCATCCCCGCTTGCAGAATGTCAAACAGCAAAACACATTCACATGACTCAGATTGTCTTCCATAAGGGCCTCATTACATTGTATACATTGGGAAATGGATATGTATGCAGATATGCATGTACTGTATGTCTAGTGCAGCCTTGTCTTTGCCTCTGTTTAACATCATTTATCCTACTCAGTCAGTTCTGAGTTAGTAAAGTTTCATAGCTGAGTACTTATATCTCCATTACTAAGTCAGATAGATCAATTTACAGTTCTTTTTTTACAGCATCATGGTCATAGCTCACATAGACTTAGAAAAAATCTCAATTTTTTTTTTTCATGCAATGAAAATGCTTGTACACATATATTCAAAAGCAGACTATCAGGATTAAAAGACAACCTAGGAAAGCCGTCGTGAGTTTTCCTAAATGAGAATATAAAATAAATTTTATTCGAATGGTTACACAATCAGCTTGTATCTAATTCAAATCAAATCCAAATGGATGTTATGGGAAGTTGTTCCGAACCCTCTGACCACTGCCGCAGTGTTTCCTCTCTGAACTGTTTTGTTAAAATGTAATCTATGTTTGTTTACTTCCACTTTATCCTTCATTCCCCTTTGTCAACTCTGCATTGTTCACACTGTTTTACTCACAAATTAACACAAAAAGTTAACTTAATAATAACCTGACTCTGATTTTGTATCTTATGTTGCGCCGTTTTTGAGCTGTAACTGCTATGGCTCCTTTGGGAAGTACCTAGGGAAGAACATCTGAGCACATATGAGCTCATCATCAGATAGTTTCACAGAACTGTCAGGCAACTTCTGTTCAAAGAGGATTCACTTTTATGTGTTGCATGCTCACAGCAAACCCAGAAACAGTGAAGGGTGGGTCAATATCAGGAGACCCCACACACACATACACACACAAAGAATCTATTGCACTGTCTATATCCAACTAAAAAAAACATGTCAGCCAATATCTTCTGATAGGCAGACTTTACACCTCTATGACTATTGCTGCCTCATTTCATTTACAGTTTGCCTGTTTCTCTCATTCTATCCTATCCTCAATCATTTTCTTCTACCTTTCAATCTCATTATATTCTGTCTATTTTCTGTACAGTTTCCCTGTTGAATTGTATCTTCCTTTGTTTACTGATGTCTCTATTTCTCTATGCCTGCTTGCATCAGTCTGCCCTCCTTCTCCACAAATGTCCGTCTATCCATCTTGTATCATGTGAATTCCTCTGGTTCTTTCAGTCTATCATCCACCCCTCATTCTCTGATCTGTGGTTTTATCTGCCTATCTTTAGCTCATCTTCGCTCTGTCTATCCTGCCTGGTGTTATCTGCATCAGAATGCAGAGACCCGCGCTGGCAAGTATGGCTCTTTCTTTGCATCCATCTCCTCTTCTTTTCTGTCACCCGCTGTCTTATCCGCCAGTTGTTTTAGGATTACTCTTTTTGTTCTGATCTTTCTTTTTTGGGTGTTCTGTTTCAGTCTACCTTTTCATGTCCTCTGCTTTTTATCTCTTCTTTGTCCTACTGTGATCGCCCAGCTTAAATTCTGCCTTCTCATGTTCTCTTTGTTCTGTTTAGTTTCTCTTATCAGTATTTTGTTTCATTCAAACATTCAATTAAATATAATAATGTGTGCAACAGCAGTCTTACTGTAATTAAAGCTTTGTCCCTCCATGTTTGCACCATCTATTCAGCTGTATAATGCCGCCTACATTCTTTTTTCTGCCTATCATCTAAAGTTATGTATCGGTCTTAAGCAAACACTATTGTCTTTTCCTGTGATTGACAAATATTCCTGTTTATTACAACTTGGGTCTTGTTTTTATAGTTTTAATTATTAGTTTCAGTAATAATAACATTGTACTCAACTTTTGGCTTGACTACAACCTGTCTAACTGACTTTTTACAATGAGGCTGCTGTGTTCCCAAATCTGAGCAATTACTTTAGAGAGTACAGTGATATCAAAACCAATATAAATGATGGCCAAAACTACAGAAATATGAGCCAAACTGTAATAAATTGGACTCATCCTTCAGATGAAGTTCGTGTCTAAGTCTCTGTGTGTATGTATGCATGTATATAGGCACAAACAATCACAAACTGACAGTCATGCACTCATCCAGGTAGGCCTTAACACTTTCAATTTACAAGCAGACATAAAGTCCTTTAAAAAATTCACAAAAACTTGAATAAAAACATGTTAGACTTCTATTCACCAGCTCTACAGCATCTGTCTGTTTAAGGCCTGATTGTGTATGACATGAAATCAAGGCTTCATCTTTTTTTATTTGCACAGAAAATTAGAATAACTTCCTATTCACCAACTACTTATAAGCATACATATTTCAATGATAAAAGATTCTGGAGAGTTGAAACCATCTACCATGAATAAATATCTGTTTAGAGTGGCTGTCTGAAGCGTGTGAGGGAAAGATTGGGGTAATCTGTATTTATGTTATAGATGTCACCTGCATAGGAGGGCATTCCTTCTTTCAAACACGCACAAACTAAACAGCTAGACTTAAGCAAAGAGACAGAAGCAGACTGTAATGTTTAGTCAAACTGTTTTGTCATTTAGCCGAGAGCCACATTACATGCACTTTCTCTTTCATCGCTTTGCACGTTTCCTTGCATCTTCTGTCCCATTTGGCTTTTGTAGTGAAATCAAAGGCTCTGTAATAAGATGGAGATGCTGCCAACTCTAGTCATCCCTCTGGCTCTGACAAGCAGAGAGACAGGCAGGCATGCACCCAGGAAACCACGCACACTCATGCATGCCTACACAAAGACACAGAATGTACATAAGCACAAGCAGAAAAATATTTATACTGCATTAAAAAAAAAAATACTTCTTGCCATGCAGAGTTCTTCCTTTACATGTCATTGTGGTGGCCATTTCTCTGTAACTTTATTATAGCTGTAGTGCAGGACTTTTGTCTCCTCCTACTGGCAGTGAGAGTAATTACAAAAACCTAGCCTACTCCTTCGCTACTGTTGACTCGAAATGACTCGTTTCATTATCAGAATTTGATCCGATAACATTTGGAAAGTCTTCAAGTTCAATCCCATTCAGGTTAGCAGAGAGCTAACCGGAAGTTAGCTGACTTGGCCGGCGGAAGTCTCTTGTGCACATACATTCATTCAGGCGGGAATGTCAGACCTGACATTGGATTAAAAAGTCTGGTATACTGTGAAATACAGAGATATTTATCTGGCAAGATAGGCTTAATCAGCATTGTGTGAACTAGTTTAGCAATGCCTTGAACGGACGTTCATTTATATGTAAAAGTTCTGCACTGCAGGTTAAAGTAGAAGAGGACCGAATTCTGCTTTTTGACATGTTGATTTGCAACATGCAAGTTGCAAATCTGGTGGAAGATTTGTACCAGATTTGCATGAGCAATCATTCCCTCTTTCGCTCTCCTCTCCTCGGTTCAATTATAAAAACAAATGCCATACTTGTGTCATAATGCATAACCTTGCAAAAGCCCTGCAACACTTGCAAATGTGTGTACACAATTTGCAAGCAGCAATCATTTGTGAAACATGACACTGCCACCATTTGTAGTGAAACTGGCCCGAAACGGCGTACTTTGTGTCAGTTCATTTGGATCAGTTCAATTGGTTCTATAGTATTGGAAACAAAATATGTCTTGAGACCACTGAATATCCGATCTTGACAAACAAACAAAACAACACACTCAGATTTTTACACACGTCTACAAAGAGGAACACATACACACAAAATGGCAGTTCAATAGCCCAACTGAGGAGCAATGTTCCTCCTCTGATCTCAAGTTGGTACGATCTTAATGTGACAGTTTCAGTAAACAGTCGGTCCTGTGGGGATATCTGGGGCTGCACACAGCACAGTCTGAGAGAGGTTTAGTCTATCAGCAGGGAAACGTTAGATAACTTCAGATGAAATAAATACAGTTCAAACAGAGTCACACATGCAAACACACAAACACAGATACACACACAGTTACGGGAGGTTCAGTCCACCCATAAATCCTTTTAACGTTGTGACAATATCTCACTCTGACTTGATAATCTTTGTCAAAACTCGTAAAAATTCTCACCGTAAATTAATGAAGCCACAATTCTTGTCTTTGTGTGTGTAGATGAATTTGTATGAACATGTGCATAGCACCATAGCACACCTTAGTTTGGGTCTGATTATGTGCGTCTTATCTTGTGAGGGCGTATTGTATGTGCGTGCCTGTGCATTATCTATGTGTTTGAGTGTAGGTGTATTACTTTCAAAATTCAGCAAAGCCGCGGTGGAAACTTGTGTAACATGAACTCTAATTGGACAGATGCAGTGACAGTTACGATTGCCAAATTGAAATACAAAGCAGCGCTCTCCAACTGTCACAAGTGGTGGACAAGCTGTCACTGAAAGATGGCAATAAAAGAGGTGGATAAAATATAGCAGAGCAATCCAATATCTTAAAAAAAAGCCTGAGGCCACATTAAGACGTGGGACCAATAAGAATTGGGTTAAAGGAAAAGAGCACGTCTACAATACTGTCTCTTCTGAAACTTGCTCCATGTCCCCTGGTGAGCAGAAATGAATGACACTGTTTTAAAGACCTGACCTTGTCAGACAGCGTGCTGTTCAGGGACAGATCTGGGATGGATGGCTGCAGACAAAAACTTCATCATAACTATCTAGAGACAGAACTTCATATTAATAGCACTGCCACTGATTGATGGAATTAAAACAAAACTCTACCTGATGGAGGAGGCAGTTTTTTTATTTAAGTCACACATCCCTTTATACAAAAATCCAGTTTCCACTGACGAGTACGTGGGACTACACTCAGATACCTTATTCTCTACTAACAACTGTGACCTGAATATGTCGCTATCTATTCTCAGATTGCTACAATGCTGGCCACCAAATGATGAGCTGCTTTCTGAGGCAAGCTCAAATCATACTGTGGATGCTGCTGCAACTGCTGCTCTAAGTGATTCTGCATTGCGCAGTTTTCTTTTTATTAATCAACTTACCGGTATCCTGCAAAGGCCATTCTGGGGACCCACTAGTTACCATAACTCACTTACCTAGCTTCAAAGTAATTCACTCATTTAGCTTTAAAGTGAAATTGTTTGATCTTTTACACCTATATAAAGTGTTGCATGTGTGAGAGGGAGAGTTGACTGAATGGTTGCATCACAGCAACTCTGTCTCTGAGAAATTACATTTATATACCAGTAATTATTTTCGCAAGCTATGTTTTTCAGTAAATGTAATTGTTTCATTGATGAAGTTCGGTGGGAAAGTTTTTTCACAGGTACAAATTGCTAGATTTTTGTTCCACACAGAAGTTGTAGGGTGGTTGAGGTGCATAGTGGGCATACAAAGCCCAGGACTTTGATACTAAAGACCAGGTTTAGGTTTAGGCAACAAAAGCACATTGGTTGAGGTTCAGGAAAGATCATGGTTTCAGTTAAGTGTTAATAAACACGCTGTCTCTTTTTCAATATTTAACCAAGACTGAAATCTTTCTCTAAGTGCTGTGAGTTGCCTAAAAATAACTTGAATCATAATTTAGTCGCTACAAACCAATATTGTTTTGCAAGAGCAGATATTGTACAAAAAACAATTAAATACATTGTCAGTGAACATTTTACTGATATGTTCAGTATCAACATTTTGCAACTTGCTTGCTTACTTTACTTTTCCTCATTATCTTGAAAAATAATGTAATCTGACTAGCAACACATTACTAAAAGAATGTGTTTTCTGTTGCAAATTAATGGTACATGAACATTTTACAATTTCTAGGAGACAGAATTGCTCAGAGCAGAAAGGTCCCTGGCATAAAAGTTGTTTCGCCCAATTATCAGGAAACTTGCATGTGCACGTTCACACAGGTTTCCTCCCATAGCCGACCTGAAAACTGATCTGAGGTGTGAGTGTGAATGTTTCACAAGACTGATGAACCAATTAATGATGTTTCACTAACCTTAATCTTTTTCAATTCCAAATGCATCCTGGAATAAAGTCCAGGCCATCATGACCCTGGATGCAGGAAATGGTGGAATACCTTATATTCAGGTACTAAGATTAATTGTCAAAGAACTGAAGAGAAGTTAGAAATAAGGTTAATCATTTCTGAAACATGTTTAAAAGGCATCAAAGCCCAACAAAGTCCATCCAAAGTGCAACTTCAAGATTGATAAATTGAAAAATGTGGAGAAGTGACAGAGTGTGAATATTGATGGGATATGATGTAGGTTAAGGCCAGACCAGCTAGTGTTTTTTGTGTGTTTGTGTGTGATAGGGTGTCTATTGGATGACTATATTTAGTCGACCCCCAAGCTGTGACGAGGTTTGATTCCTCTGTGCTTCTTTTTAAATGGACTCTTCTAAAAGAATTATCTGCTGTCACTACAATTCTCTATGGACACTGAAGACCGTATAAAACCCTTCATCCCCCATACAGGCATATTCACCAAGGAGCACACATAGTTGAGATGGCCACACACACACACACACACACACTACTTCATTTGCACACATGAGGCTCTGCACACAAACCTACATAATGTCAGTGACTTCACCTTCTCTCGATATTTCATATCCAAAAGTGATATGGTAGCGTAAACAAATAATAACAACAACACTCAAAATAAGATCAGTGCTTTGTGTTCTCTGTAAAATGTCATTGCAATGGGAAATAAACAACCACTTGAGACTCTCGGTAGCTGCTCTGGAGGTGGAAATAGTTAATGTAAACAACTTGTATCAATGCATTGGGCTGGCAATATATGCCCACGATGATATAAACTTTAGACATGCCTCTCTTATTGTGCAGCATATCCAGCTCTGCGGTCCAATTTTCTCATCCGCCACTGCACTGTTGCGATAAACGTTAAATCAATCTCTTCTGTTTTGTGTTGTTTGTTATGACACTTTCTCTCAGCTCACACCCAGCTTGCCTGGACCTCTGACACCTCACAAATAGAATTTTACTGAGAAAGCTGGGCGGGTGAGAGAGGGAGAAAGACACAGAGATAGAAAAGGAAAAAAAAGAAAAAGCGACAGCGTACAAGGAGAAATGCAGTGGATGAGGAGAGAGAGATGACAGAGAAAGCAAGAAAATAAGGCAGGGAGATAGAGAACAATGAGGATGAAGGAAGTAAAAAAAAAAAAACAAAGAAAACAAATAGCTGATGTTGTGCTTACATTTCCGTCTCCATTTATCAACCCCTGGCATTCTCCCATAGTGATTAACTTTGTTCTCAAATGCTTTGTAGTTCTTCCTGTCAAAGCATTCCCCTTTTCACATGTGGGGGAAAAAAGAAAAAAAAGAAACAAAAGGTGATTTTGATGTTGCTTTCCATTGCTGTTTGCCCCAAGCAGGCGACCTTGGCTTTGAAAATAATGCAGTTGAAAATCTTTGGAAAGTAAACAAGAGAGACTAACAGAGGAAGGGAATAGAAAACAGATGCTGGGACATGACAGAGGTGCTGAATTTGGCTTTGGGAAACAAACAATGTTGACATGATGAATATGCAGCAAGCACAAAGTTGATCTTTTATAACTGGGAAAGCCTGTTCCACATGGATACACATACATATATATATCTACTTAAACCCCCCAAAGACCAGCGCAGACACCACCTAGATGTAGAAAAGTACCTCAAATTTAAAAATAAAATCTCTCTGCCATCAATATTAATCACTCTGTTCTAAACCAAGACACGCGTTTGCACACACACATGCATAAACAGAGCAGATATAACTGAATCTTGACGAGAAAGGAATCTTGTACAAAGACTGAGTAGAGAATTACAGCACCTAGTTGGTGGATTGCCAGCAAGAGGGAAAAGGGGGATAGAGGAGGAGTTCAGATTAAAAACAGCGGGAGATAAGCACATTTACATGCAGGTTACGGAGAAAAATCAGGTTAATGCAGGGATGTGCACTGTAATAACCTGGTTACTGTAAAACCAGTCTTCATGCAACTGGTAAATCATCAGTCATTTCTTTCCTACTCACTAAAATTATTTTTGAACTAAAGCTGGCATATTTTAAATGCATTTGTGATATATTTAACGCTGCAGCATAAAGAGCTTTTTTTCTTTTCTTTTAGAAAAACCACACAAACTGATGGCACAGCAGATGGGTTTCTTGTAATCCCTTATCCCTAAAAGAAACCTACATTACTGTAGGAAGCCAACAATAACCAGGTTTCTTAAGTACATGTAAACATGCAGAGAGAAAGTCAAAGAATACTAAAATACAGATGGGACCGAGAGGGAAATTAGAGCGACAAATTCCATGTAGGGAGGATGTTGGCGTGGACGGATAGGTGAACAAAATATCAAACTTTAAAATGGGAGGCAACTGTTTGTTTCTGTTTGCAACTGTGAGTCAACATTGAATTTCTCAAATCATACCCATGATTGTCCTCTAACCTTAACCACATGGTTATTATTGTAACCAAGACAACTAAGCTCATAAAATCATCATCATCATAAAATGTATTTATTTTTCAACAGTGACTTGTTATGGTTTTTGGAAGGTACAGACAAATTATATTATCCTGCTGATAACTGCAGATGGGGGCGTCAAGATTAGAAAACGCCTTTATGTGTCGTTCCGAAGTTCATGGACCAGCAACATATTTTGTTGTTGGATTTGGAGGACTCGTTGGTACAACTTGTAGCTTATGAGTTTGTTCCTTACCTCTTATCAAATGGATTATAGAATAATATAATCCCAAGGCCTATTTCCAGGTATGTAACGTTATATAAAGTTCTGATTCAAAAGCTTTTAGTCGTGACGGGACAAAGGGTGTAAATTAGTTGCTGAGCTAACCCCGGCACATTTACATCGATGCTGTTAAAATGTCAGCGTTGATCAGTGTGCACTGTCCCATATGAATAAGTACATTTTAAAAAATCAATTCAGTTATTTAAAACTAATTTACAAAACAAAAACAAAAGGTGTGCCCTGCACACATAGCTGTTTTCATTTATTCTGGTTAATTAGACTTGTGCTCAGGTTGAAGTTAGCCAGAGCTATACTGTAATTACGTGAGGTCACTAAACTTCATGAACCAATAAAAGTGATGAAGGTGTAACACAAAATCAATAGGACGGTCAAACAGATGTCAATCAAGGCCTGTAGACTCCCGCACAGTCCTAAGATGAGGTCTAATCAGGCAAAACAAGTGAAAACACCTGTGTGTATGGACCATGGGCCTTTCATATACACAGGTAGGTGTTTTGGTTAGAAGCCTCTATCAAATGCCATGTTGTATCTGTATGTTATCGCTTCATTTCAGAATTCAATATGTTTACCAAACTGGCAATAACTAATGTTTTAGGATATTTCACAGAGAAGAGCTGTGTTCAAATGACTGTCCTGACAGCCAAGCAAAGCAAACAGGAAAAACAGGATATTTACCCTGTATATGTACAGAGCTCCATTTGATCTATTTTCTTATCCTCCTGTCACATTTTGTCTATATTTAAATTGTTGGAATTGTGTCTGCTTATATAAGTTCTCTTATTTGCATGCATATATTCTTTAATATATTCATATATAAAAGCTTGTGGAAAAACCCTTATTAGCATTGCCAAACACACATTCATGAGTACACATTTTAAATTTGTGTGACACGTGGAAACATGTAAATAGTCACATGCAGCCCACTGGAAACGGCTCATCACCTCAACACAGGCCATTATGTATGCAGTCTGAAATCCCAGTCTGAAAAAAAAGGTTACTTATGCTTTATTTCTCCATTTCCATCATTTCCCTCTGAGGACTAATTAAACAGTTTGCTAAAAGCCATTTACAATCCAGCACACAAACTATCTGACTCTTATATGTACTCCACTGCAGCAATGGCCTCCTTGAATGTGTATATAACAGTAAAACATATATGTACCCACACACACTCAACAAAAGAGCAAGAGGGTGAGAAACACTGCATCAAAAATAATGGAATATTCAGGCTGAACTAACCACGCTAAGCCTTCCAGAAATTGTGGGAGGGGTAAAGGGCAAACATTGCCAAGGGGTATGTGCTTGGTGATTCTAAATATCTAGAAATGCCAGCTTAAAACAGCAACAAAGGCCATTCTAGTAGGTAAGACTGCTAATGGGCATATCGCAAACTTAGTACTGACAGTTCAGACAATCTGGAGTCACCCGATGGTTTTAGTAGCCTTATGGGACAGACAGACATTTTGATAAAGACTGTGTGTTCACCAACATGCTGAGATTTGAGTATCAAGAATCTGACGTAATCAACAGCAACAAATATTCACTGAAAAAAAAGAAACCCTAATATGATTTCTGGAATGGTCTGAAATTAGCTGTGAAAAAAACAAACAACTCTCATTTTGTTTTTGTTTGTCTGCACATTTAATTAATTCATCATGTTCAATATTCATAATATTCCATGGATGAAGGTTTTTTAGGGATAAAGGCACAGCTTAGCCTGGATATGACACTAACTCCAAGCTTTTATCCAAAATGTTTTTTTTACATGTAAACATATTCATGTTTTCAATACAGAGGTTCACCTACATAGGTGTACATTTTACACACATATGCCACAGTATCTAATAAAAATGTTATCCTGGGATGTTAAATTGATGTTTGAGTTGTGTTACAAGTAGAGAAATGGCAAAGGTGAAGTTTGAAAAGGCTTTTCATATTACTAGAAAATCACACTTTCAATTAATGTTCGTTAAGGTTATTTGATAAAAAGGATTAATCCGATGAGTTCTGTTAACAAGAGCCACAACATTGATGCTCCTCATTAGCTACATTTACCATTTTGTTGGTCCACCAACTGCTGAGAAAAACCTCTGGGTTGTTTACTTCAGCTCCCCACTGCTTTTTGCTTTTTATGGGGCATGAGAATCTTTTTTCTTCTTTCTACTCCCCAATTTGTAATGCCTATTTCCCATGTATGCAGTCCTGGCCACTGCTACCTCACACTGTTGCCAATTGCTTAATTTAAAAAGCCCTGCACATCTGCACAGGGGATTGCACTTGTTCTGGCTGAAATGATTTCCTCTCAGGTCTGTGTGGGCATCTTCAGACTCAGCTTGACATCTCTCCCCTCTAGCTTTGTTGCACCTGTTAGAATTGGACAGATGACACCTTTATCATTCTTAATGGTGGATGGAGTCTGGTGACCTCACATAATTCCCAGTATATCTCCACCCATCGTCAGCCTGTACAAAATCAGCCAGAATAAAGCTCGATTTATGGTCGCTGGTTCTTACGATGTGTTGTCTGATCATACTGGAAATCGAATGTGTTTATAGTTGTTCCAAACAGCTTTACTCAGAGGCTCAAAAGCTGACTGGCAATATCGTTTAAGTACGGAAATAACAGTGCATATTTTCAGACAATCTCTCCTGGAAGACTTTCATAGAGTTGTACTCGGTTGTTCACATAAAAAGTGACAGAAATAGTTGTGTCATGAATGAAGAAGGAGAGCTAGAGAGGGAAGTTCAAACCCAGACTCCTCTCTCCCCTCCACACAGCTGGCCAATCACTGCGTGAAGTGGGAGTGAATGTCGGCTTGTCGGTTTCGGAAAGTTACAGAAAAGGCTGTGCGCAGCCCCCCCTTATCCACCATTGGAAAGATGTGGGGGGAGGGGGTTTAATGGGCATTTCCACCGTCCGATAAACATGTCTGAAGAGGTATACAGCAACCTTAACTGAAAATGCCAGAGCAGCAGTTCTAGCAACTCAGAGCTGAGCAGGTGGAGGCAGAGATGGTGTTAATGGCATACTGAGATAACTGAGCCAAACACACACTGGAAATGTCTTAGCAAAAGAAAGAAAAATGCAGTTGCTAACACAAACCACAACTCCACGGCCCCATTTCATTTGCTGTAAAGAGTTACAGTAGACAGATATTGTGTTAATAACAGTTGCTTCATTGACCGGAGGCTGGAGGCTGTCTGTTTTCATGTTATCTGTCTGTCCATCCATCTGTCCATCCCATTCTCATGAACATGATTTCTCAGGAACGCCTTGAGGGAATTTCTTCTAATTTTGCACGAACATCCACTTGGATTCAAGGATGAACTGATTAGAATTTGGTGGCCAAAGGTCAAAGGTCAAGGTCACTGTGACCTCATAAAACACATTTTTGGCCATACCTCAAGAATTCATACGCTAATTGATGAAGTGATGATATTTTATATCCAAAAGGTCAAAGGTCAACTTCACTGTGACATCATAATGTTCTGCAAAAACTCTGGCCATTATTCAACACCATAACTCAGGAACAGAACGGGAGATTATGACCATATTTCACATTTGGTCGGATACTGAGTCGATTGTACTGATTGTATAGATCCTCTGTGCTGCCGGGTTGAAGATGTGTGTGAAGTGTCCACGTTTTAGAATTTGTAGCTTCTTTGCAGCAACATCCATATCTGAAGCTTTGTCTACTGTCATGGCTACAACTTTGTGTTCTATCAGAATCAGCTTTATTGGCCAAGCATGTGAATAAATACAAGGAAGCTCCACTAATTGGTAAGGACATACAACAGCCAGGCAGTTTTTCTACTTCTTTCTAAAAGTCAGTTTTTAGTTATCTATCAGCCTATTTTTAATTCATGTTTACTCTCTTACCTAGTCCTGCTTGTGACTCCTGAAAATCCAATGTTTACACCTGAATTCAAGACGCAGAAAGAATTCCCTCTAAAACAGACTCATATATTGCATGACCTGCAAGTCCAGCAGAAGATAAAAAGCCTCTTTAAATGTGTCTCCTCCTACTATTTGCCCAATCTTCCTTTTAATGTATTTGTGACAGAGAGAGAGACACATCTTGCAAACACTCACACAAAAGACACAGACTGTGACTCAAACCTGGTGCACCTGTTCAATAAATACATCACACGTGTTGCATCTGGTCCAGACAGCTGGGTTTGTTGCCGCCGACACAAGGCAAAAAACAGTACAGAAAAAGACAAAAAAAAAAAAAAAAAGATGGAAAGTTGGGTTCAGCATTTCAAGTAGTCTTTTTATATTACAGGAAGTATTCAGTATTCATATAAAAATACCCCTTAATGGAATTTTAAAAGCCCCTATGTGTAGGATTTTAAAACGCCTTACTTTGGCATTCCCTAGGTGTGTTATTGCTCTGTCTTATTTTAACAAACCTACAATTCATGCCTGTTCACAACCTCTTTCATCTGGTGTGGACTCCATTAAACAGAAGACTAGGGGTTGTAGTGAGTGTACTGATAGTTTGTTTGCTGCAGCGTCGTCAACAGAAGTCTGAGAAAACATCAAATTCAATTTTGTTTTTTTATATTGGCTGGCTGAGTTACTCTGGGTGGCTCTGGGTTATATCTTCACTACGCCACCACATCTTTCTCAACTAATTTTCTCTCCACAGAAATCCAAAACATTAGGAATACCAGATCTCCATGTAAAAATATTTGTTTATGTTAGAGTCTCCTCTTCTGTCGCTTCTAGCCTTTCTTACTACTTCTAAATATTTGGTTGATAATTATTTGCATGTTGTAGTCATATAATCTGCTGGTTTAGCTAAAATACTGTGAAAATAATTTCATCGGATGGATCTAATCTAACCAGCTCCTTCACAGCTTAGCTTTTTCAAAAGATTTTCTCACTCATGCACACAGATGATCTGCAGAAACCTGCTGCCTAGTTCTTTTTTTCTGTTTTGTGAAATGATGCAGACTGACACAATATATTAATACATCTATTATTTTAATATTAATTCATTCATTTTAATATTAATCTGTTAATAACTTATTAATTCTAATTGCTCCCAGTTCTCCTCAGATCTTTTTTAACTTTCCTTTTTCATCTTCTCATTTCTCACTCAAAATCTTGTGTGTGTTACCTCCTCCTCCGAACCCCCGCACATCCCCCACTCTCTCACTTTTGTTTTCTAATCCTCTTCTGTCTTTATTCTCTTCTAATTTACTTTTTTGATTTTTCTTTTCTTTTCCCTTTGCTCCTTTAAAAACTGCTGAGATTTCTGTAACACAACAATAAAATAGCCCCCAGAGAATATTTAAATTTGCAAATCTCTAGGCTGTCATGTCAGAGGATAATACAGTACACACTGTAAAAACCTCATACCAGATGTTTTCTCAAGAAAACAGACATGAAAACTGTGCTGGGTCTTCAATATGTGTTGAGATAAGTCACTGTTGTTTCTTCTTGTAATAATAAAAATAATGAGTACATATACACACAGACACATATATACAATTTTCTATGTATTTATTTAGCTATTTATGGCACCCGCATTTTCTTCGAATTTCATCACACCCTTATTACTTCAATAATAATATGTATCCGACAACTCAGGCTCCCAAAATAACACCATCATTATCATCACAAATAATGTGTGGCTTTATGTGTTAAAATACTGCACATTTCATCTGTAAAACGGGAGAAATTTCCACTCTTCCTCCCTCCCACCACAATCAGCAGTGAACCTCTGTGGCAACATTTGGTAGAGTCAAAGGTAAAATCTAGACTCTTTTACCACTGATGACAAAACTGTTTTTAAAAGCTATAGTTAACTGAAAAATGAAAACAAATAATTGCCAGGTGTTCACACCAGAATCCTGAGTTTGGGGATGTTTCCCTCATTTAGCGCCCTCATAGACCTCAACCTGTTTACACCCACCGGTCAGTAAACAAAGAGAGGAGAAAGAAAGGACAAAGCTACTCCAGAGGCTATCGTAATTGAATCCAAATAGGTTTAATAAACATTGGGTAATAAACAAACTGAAACTAAATGAAAGTCTTGGAGGGGAAATGTAAAACTGTGTCTCTTTCTCTTTCTCTCTCTCACACACACACATTCACATAAATTTAAACATTATTCATGAGCATTACTATAATGAAATTATTGTTTTTGCATTATTACAGTTTTTTTTTTTACAATACAAATAATCTATTTTAAATTATCCTCCCATTAAAAAACTGATGGGGCACATGAGTGGCTCAAAGGTTAAGTTACCATCAGCAATCATCAATCAACACACGCAACAGGACCCACATCGCTGCATGTAAAAGGACCAATTTTCAGTAACGAGAAAGCCAATTTTGCTGTCAGACTGTGTAAGTCTGAGAGGCCACTGAGACCATTTACCCCTTTCCTCTGCAACGTCAACAATAATGTCCCTTTACCTCCAGCATGTTTCTTCCTTCTATCCTTTTCAAACGTCACTTTCAATTCTCTTTCATGGCATGTCATAGAATTGCATTTGTTTATTAAAATAAACACACCGTATTTATAAAAAGAGATAATGATATCAGTTTGCATCATTACTTCATATCGCTACCTCACAACTCTAACTCATATTTCCAGATATTCCCATCTCCATCAACGTAATTACTGCTTAAGCCTTTTCTATCCTCTATTATCCTCTTTCCTTTTCACCTCTTCTCCTCCCCTGCCATTCACCTCCCTCCAAGCCATTTCAACCACTGCTCTTGTTGCTTAGATACTTACAAGAAAACCAGATTGAGGAATCATCTGCAGCACTTGCTTAGAACTGTTGGAAATCAATTAAATTTCTGGAATCGGTGATATAAACAGTTAGATGAAGCACATGTAACATAATAACTACAGTTTTACTTGGTTTCAAAGTACAGCCTTAGTTATCCTTGTTTCAAAGTCTCTCACAGTTCCGTCGGATAGCAAAAATGATGAGAAGCGTGGGCTGAGAAGACTGTGGGCACATCACATGTAGACGTAAGGGTGACTCAGTGAGGTGTTGAAGTTAATTGGTGAAGCACTCCATTGAGTCCCGTTCTAATTTTCATTCTTTTGTGCAGTTTTCCACAAAGCGCCTTCCCTCAGACATACCTAGAACGCAGTATGAAGATTCTGGCAAGTAGCTGTGTACTTCCATGGTTGGACAAGGTTCACTTTTCAAGTTTGACACTCGCAACATTTCTCTCTGGTAAAATTCATTAAAAAGTATTGAAGACATCTCACTGATCTGTGTCTTCCTTTACTTTCTCACTCTACCCTGTAGCACTTTTCACTCCATGAGCTATGCCAGTGGAGCATGTTTTCAGTCTGTGACACTGCTTTTGAGAAATTATGTATCATGATGGACTCCTATGCTATCGAATATGACAGCTTGTCTTATCTGCATGGTATGTCCGGAGTTAGCAAAGTCCCAATCTCTCTCTCTTTTTTCTGCCATTCTCTTTTACATTTCCTCTCCTTTGTGGTTTTATCCCCCCTCTTCAACTCCTGGCTGAGTTTCATTGCTTTATTTATTAATGCAACCATGAAAATCTTCTGTGCCACGTGGGTATTACGGAGTACATGAGGAAAGTTTTCAATTAAAAAAAGGAAATAAGAGAAGTTTTCAAAGATGAAAACTAAAACTCTCATTGTTTCTCTTTATTTGAAGAGCAGAGCTCATGAATGTCTTATGAACAACTGCCTTATCTCAGCAAGACCAGAAAAGAAACTGAAAGAGCTAGAAAATTATATCTGATATCTTCATAAGAAAAAGAAAGGCCATGTAGCTGTATGAAGCAAATTAGCGCTGTGTATTGTCAAGAACGTCACAAGACTTCCATTTCAGTACAGTGGGTCATATTATAATTGTATTTGTTTTGGCACTGCTGTAATGGTGTGCATGACTGTATTTTCCTTTAAACTGACACAAACTATTTGATTTTTAATGCAATGTGTTATATTACCTTATATGTCCATCATAACATATAAGAGAATAAATTGAGAAATACAAATGATATGAATATAAATGAATGAATAAACACAATAAAAACATTCCTTCCTACATAATCTGGTTAAAACTGAAGCATCCACATTGTATACAGGATCTGGGAGCTCATTATTTTTATAACAATGTATCACATGTAGCACAATGCAGCACATGACTGGGCTTTCTGCCATTAGAGTGGCATTTACATTGGGCACACATGGGTAATTTGTGCCAATGTCATTGTTCTACTTTGGTGACTCACTGTAAAAGTGACTGCGCCTACAGTTAATGACAAAAGCAGAGCAGTATAGTGTGTGCCAGTAATACTCATGCAGTGCATGGTGCAGTTTTGGTATCAAGGATTAGCTGGCTTTGTACTTTCTTTCCTTGCTGCTTAAGCCATGTCAAAAGCAAGTGGTGCAATGTGCAGTCATATCCTGTACTATTTCAACGGCTCTATCAACCGCTGCATGCACACACAGATCCAACTTAAAAACTAACCAACCTGTATGGTGCCTAATGGAAGATTTGTTGTCCTATCAGTTTTTTTTCTAGGGATAGGCATTCTGTGGTGGATCTACTCTGGACTTTTCTCTCCATGGATTTGTGCTTCACAGTGCTGTGATGCAAAAACAAATGTTTTTTACTGAAGAAGGAAAGAGGAAATCTATGGGCCATTCCTCCTAAAGCCAACTCTTTCACCAATGGGCCGCAATTCTTCTGTGTGTCTCTGAGCTAAGATTGACCAAAAATCAGTTACCACAACCTGTGTACCCCCACAGTGCTATGTATTATGCACCGCTGGTTCATAAAAATAAACCCTTAAGAGTTCACAAACTGGAGCATGTGATGGACAATCTCTCTGCTCAGTATGCTGCCAAACATATTCATAAACTACCTTTGATGGAGGTAATTCAAACAGCTGATTTCTTTTTTTTTATGTCTAAGCCATGACACAGTAAAGTGTGCATCACTACATGTCATTCATTTTTTTCTGTCTCTGTGAGAACTTACAACAAAGACCTGTTTCATCACAAAGTCTGGTGGGAAGAAAGGAAAGACAACAGACAGGGAACAAGAGGGATGTTAGAAAGAGCTAGATAGAAGAAACTGGCAGACAGGTGATTACATTCCTAGTCATGTTGTTCTGTGACCTCAGATGACCCCATCAAAGACGCTATCAGACATAAAGATATAACGAAGCAGACAGCAGGAGAGATCTGAAAAACTACCCTCTGTTCCTCTTTTTTTACTTTTTCTTTCTCTCCTCTTTTAACCTCTGTTTCCCTTTCATTGTGGCTCCTGTTTCGTCCTCTTTTTTTCCCATCTCCTTCATAATTGAGAAAGAGGGAAAATACGCCATTGTAGTTTCAGTCATCTAAAATGCTGCTTCTACTTCACATAACAACTTTGAAGTACAGGGAGAGTAAAATGCAAAGTCCCCTGTTTGACTCTCTGTTTAGTATTTTACATCAGTGATAAGAGGAAGGGCAGACCCAAGAGAAGGACGAAAAGATGAAGTAAGGGTTGTTATTTTTGTACCTGAGAACTACAAAAGATGACTAAAAACCCTTTAAGTCAAAGTTTCCCTATATTGTAATAAAGACATGTTTGAATTTGTTCTTATTTCTCCTTATTTGACTGCCTTTTTTAACCTATGCAACACTGCAAAAATCAGGCACATCCTTCCCCAAAAAGATGCAGAAAAACTAGTCCACGCATTTGTTACTTCTAGGCTGGATTATTGCAATTCATTATTATCAGGCTGCCCTAACAAGTCTCTTAAGACTCTCCAGCTGGTCCAGAATGCGGCTGCACGTGTACTGACAAAAACTAGGAAAAGAGATCATATTTCTCCCATTTTAGCTTCTCTGCATTGGCTTCCCATAAAATCTAGAACAGAATTTGTAATCCTTCTCCTCACCTACAAAGCCCTTAATGGTCTGGCACCATCATACCTTAAAGAGCTCATAGTACCCTGTTACCCCACTAGAAAGCTGTGCTCCCAGAATGCAGGCTTACTTGTGGTTCCTAGAGTCTCCCAAAGTAGGATGGGAGGCAGAACCTTCAACTATCAGGCTCTTCTCCTGTGGAACCATCTTCCAGATTTGGTCTAGGAGGCAGACACCCTCTCTACGTTTAAGAGTAGGCTTAAACCTTTTTCATAAAGCTTACAGTTGGGCTTGCCTTGGACCAGTCCCTAGTTATGCTGCTATAGGCCTAGACTGCTGGGGGACTTCCCATGATGCACTGAGCTCCTCTCTCCTCCTCCCTCTCTCCATCTGTACACATTCATGTACCATTAATGCGTGTTACTAACTTGGCATCTTACCCATAGTTTTGCGCTTTCTTGTCTTGCAGGAGACCTTCAGCTGCAGACTGACCTCTGTCCAGCATGACATCTCTGATATTATTATTAGTCATATTTCTATTATTATTATTGTTGTTATTATGCTTCTCTGTGTTTCTCTCTCTCCCCCTCCCTCTTTCTCTCTCAACCCAACCGGTCAAGACAGATGGCCTCCCACCTGGAGCCCGGTTCTGCTTGAGGTTTTTTCCCGTTAAAGGGGAGTTTTTCCTTGCTGCTGTCGCCAAGTGCTTGCTCATGGGGGAATGCAGGGCCTTTGTAAATTCAAGAGTACGGTCTAGACCTGCTCTATGTGAAAAGTGTCCTGAGATGACTTCTGTTGTGATTTGTGATTTGATATGAATAAAATTGACTCGACTTATTTGCTGTTGATTGTGATTGTGATATTCCTGCTTTTCATCTTATTGTCTTTTTTTCTATTTGTTAACGTTCACAGCAAAGTTTTCTTTCTAGGATTATAATAATACTGTATATTCAAAACATTTCGGCAGCCAACTTTAATGCTCACGGTGATGTGATTTGTGCAAAAACAGGTGTTCACACTATTACATTGAGAGATATTTTGGTAGAGCTTTGGTAGCGGTGAAGGATTAAGACATTAAGGCAGTTGTTATCGTGCCTGAAATGTTGCTGTATATAAAAGAAGGAAAATGACCACATGTGGCTGATTTGCAGTGTCTCTGGGTATAAAGATTGCAGCGAGCATCCAGCTGTCCATGTTTTGGGGGCCCCAAGACTGTTTTACACATAGTTGCAGCAAAGCTATTATAAAAAAACACTAATCTTTCTTCACTTTTAATATAGAATACAATTTAATGTATTCCTCCGTTTGATTGTGGTGAATTGCTAAATATTATGATCTAAATAACAGGGATAGTTACATTATTGTGAACAGTGTGAGCCTGTAGTAGTATTTGGCTTCTTGTTTAGAAGATTACACATTTAAAAAAATTTAAATCATAAAGAAGGAAAAAAAAGATCATGGAAGCAACATGATGTTAGACTGAAAATGATGCATCAATCCTGGGATGCTTGTACCATTTGTTAGCAATAGTCAAGTGAGGCAGATCAAGCTGGCTTGTTTCACGGCCATCATAGTTGATGCCAATGACAAGCGCCAGCAGCACCTAGCTTGTATGTTGGCAAAGCAGGTAGCTGACAACCACCTCATCAGCTGCCATTAATGTCCTGCCAAGACAGATGAAGGGAGAGATTTACCAGCCTCATGGAATTCCTGTCATTGGCATTGGTGAAAGTATTGATGGTTACATTTACTTAGCAGCTTCCCGAGGTTCATTAGAATGACATAAGACACAAAATATTAACTGTGATAAGAGTTTATTATTACTATATTTTAGAGTTGTCAAATAATGTATTTCACAATCAATTTATTATCTTTATTGATATTTTTCTGCCATTCAGTAACTTCAACATCATATATTATAACACCTTATAATAATAAAAGCTCTTACATTTGAGTTTCACCTTTATGGGGACTTTTCTTAAGATGTAAAATGTAAATGGAAGAAGTAGCTAGTGGGAGCCACTGACACAGGGGTTTTTATTATCCAGTTAAGTGATTACCCATTTGTTTGCACTAAAATCATCAAAAATGTTTTGAAAAAAAGTCTCTGCACACCTGAACAGGACAGGTGCATCGGAGGAAGGTGCAACTCGAAAACAATGAGAAGACTCTCTCTCTTAAAATGAGCAATAAGTGCAGTAGTAAGCGAAACAGTGTGCGGGCGTTCTTCTCATTGTTTACATCATCATCACAAAATGTGTTTTCTAAGTCAGAATCTACAGTTCAGCTGGTTGTGTGCTGAGAAATTAAATGGTATGGTCTGGTATGGTTTAAAAAGTGCCCTGCAGTCTCTTACTGCATGTCCCTGCTGGCCATGACAACCTAAAACTGAGGCATTTACATTTAAAAGCTGTATTTGCTATGAAACAAGCAACAAAATAAAGCCTCACATTCAAAGCCTGGAGGATGAGGTGTCATATTTGATTCAACATTTGATTTCACAACTTTTTTTTTTTCCAGTTTCTCCAGGAAGAAGAAAAACTGTTCTATTAGGCTGACACCTGTTAAAAAAAAAACATTAGTTAAGTATTGAGCTTTTTTCCTTTACATCTTTGTTCTGTTCTTTCCTGTTTACTTTTCTGTGGTCTGCTTTTGTCTTTAATGCAGCATCTTAACTCAAAAGTTACACATGATGCCATTACGCTAGTTAGAAAAAACTGCATTATATGTGTAATAACAGACAAAAGGATTCAGTCAACATAATGAAGTTATTAGATTTGATGGTTTTGAGAGCCCATGTAAGATCCACTTGCAGTCTAGGTAGCCCTTGTGGTAACTGTCACCATATTCGAGCGGCTATATTGACAGCATGCCAGTAATATATGGCAAACAATACATGCATGACATTTATACAAAATTATAGTTGAACCAAAATATTTCAGCATGACTGTAGAGCAGAGCCTCATAAAAGTTGGCATTACTCTATGTGAAAGAGGGACTGCATATTTTTGCTGTGTTGAGGATTTCCACCCAGGGAATACAGTCACTATCTATTGCATAACAACCTAAAAAAAAAAAACAGGTTCATAAACCAGAAACACCCAACCATATGTCTTAAGGCCATAGCACAAACATGTTGTTGCTTTGTGGAATAAAGTGCATATCATTTACAGATTTTTGGCTGTCGAGGACACATCTTTCTCCCACTGCACGCTGACTCCTAAATTAACAAAATCCACCCAAGATCTTCTGCTGTAAGATGGCAGCTATTTCTATGTGCATTACAGCACAAGAAAAGGGAAAACTACATTACAGTGCACTGATTATTTTTCTTACTTCCTTTTTAAATAATATTTCCTGGCTTGTAAGTGTTTCCCCACTATAGTGTAATGTGAAAAGGTTAGTCCCATTCAGGGATTTCTCTCAGTTTGTTTTCAAATCTGTGCCTAACCTTTTGCTGACACATAAATTAAGACCCAAAACCCCCAGGAAAGTAGTACTGTGATGACATGATCAGTATAGACATTGTACATATCACTTAGCCCCAGTGGCTGATGACTTATATTCCAAAAACATATTTTATCCAAGTCCTTTAGGTACAACTTAATTAGGTATATTGTTACAACACTCACAAATAGACATGCATTTATATTATACTTAACTGTATTGGCAGTTAATCATTAAAATATATATAGAAAATCTATATTGTTCTTTTTTTATATTTCACAGATCACTAGCAAAACATCTGTACGATGACCAACAGCAGCAAATTTACCTGACAGATGCTACAGACAAATGTTTAACAGGTAAACGGGACGTATCTGTCAAAGCCAGTAAAGGTTATTCAAACCCCTATAACAAACTCCATTTAAACATTGGCAAAGTAGCATCGACCTACAGATGTCATTACCACAGCCGACTGTTAATTCTTGTCAAAATGACAACGTGTCAAGTTCAAATCGCTGCATCAACACTGCTTGGATGAAATGGGAATGTGAGCAAATCAAATAAATCTGCGGGGATCAGCAGAGCTTTTAAACAGTATTTCAAATGAGCTGACTACATAATAAGCTGCTGTTTAGCTTCTTCCCACAGGAATGCATAATGTTGACTCACTTTTAACATTTCGTGTAACCTCTAGTTCCCACTGTTCCTCTCTAGTAAGGCTAAATTTTAGAAGCGCTGTCAATTTTTTCTATTCAAAAAGCCCTTTACACCTTACACAGTTCTCCCCCTGCATACTGCATATATTCACGGATATAGCCTCTATCTGCATACACACACACACACTGACTGACATTTTCACAATAGTACACATGCAAGCACACACATTTAAACATACTGTACAGAGCACTACACACTGAAGTGACCCTCATAGTACTCACACATACAGTATAAGAGCAGGCACACACAGCTGATTTGGTTTGACTGCACAGTAATGCGCTGGAGTTAGATGGCTGTCCAGTGTGTGCATAACCCTCGGCAACTACATGGAGATGGAAAAATAAGACTGTCTGTTCTCATATTCTGTTTCTCTGCTGAGCTGCACAGCCAGACAGGACAGGCCTGCGATAGGAGTGGAGTGTTAGTGTGTGTCCATGCATGTGTGCATAAACAGATGACTGCCAAGGTCTACCACCTCTACTGTGCACTGTTCATCTGCTATGTATATTCTTCCACACTAACAGACACAGAGAGAACATTTGCACTAAAGCTATTCTGCTGATTCATTTTTCAATTAATTTGGTCTATAAAATGTCAGCAAGGAGCATCATAATTCACCCGAGGTGGCACCTAACAAATTGCTTGTTTTGTCCAAGCAGCAGTTGAAAACCTAAAGACGCTCTGTTTACGATTACACTGGACGAAGAAAAGCAGCAAATCCTCTGATGTAGGGAGCCAGAACTAGGAAATGTTTGACATTTTCGCTTGAAAAATGACAGAAAGGATTTATAATCAAAATAGTTTCTGAACAAAAGAACTGATAAATTGACCAGTTGTTTCAGTCCTTATCAAAACCCATTTGACATTTGTTTTATCACTTTAATCACATTTTTATACCCTCAAAACACTAAAAAAAAACAGTAAAGATCAAGGAGAGGAGAGGTAAATATCTGACAAAGAATGGAAGCCGGACAGCTGCAAGATTACACTTTTCCATAAAGCCATAGTAAGCCTTGTTGTCATGCTCTAGTCTATATTCTACTACCTTTATGCAACACTAAACCAGGAAATACTTTGTTGACATAACGTAGTAATCCACCTGAAGCCTCCTCACACACACGTAACTGCGTATAAACAGGACAAATCCATGACACAATTCACAAAAACGTCCATGCTAAGACTCTGACCGTTGGTAAAGAGTTCGCATGTGCTCATGCATTAATGTCACAGCTCTATTTTTTGTCCAAAATCAATTAGATTTTAGTGATGTATGTTGACTTTGGACTCTTGCTGCCTTGAAACTACAATACATACTAATCCATTCATGCTCTCCCTCTCACCACTAAACCTTCCCTGAATTACAGCAGTGTCCTATTGTGCATGTCCTGTTCTAAGCTCTGCTAACTCCCTTAAATGTGTGTGTGCGATTTTCTCTGTGTGTGTGTGTGTGTGTGTGTAGTGTGCACTATAGTTTTTAGGATAATGACAAATAGACGATTTGGGAATGGAACACAAAGCAGAGTGACCTTTCCTTACAAGCATTTATATGCAGCATACACAAAAAAACGCCCACTCATATTCTCTCTCGCTCTCACACACACAGGTCACCGGAAATCAGTGGAATTAATAGGACCAAAAACAACAATATCCTGACGATTAGAGCTGGGACCTTCAGACTAAAGAGGATTTGCAGCTTAACTTTTTAAGATTTAGCTAGGCTACAAGACTTATGCTCAGGACCACAGTGTAATTGAATAAGACATTTGCATAAGGATTACCAGTACCCAGCTCTAATTCTTTTTATTTAATACAGCAAAGAGATATTTTCAGTCAAGTGAATAATGGTTATAAATAACAAAGGTAAAATAAGCGCACACTCTCTTCCTCTCACTACAGTGTGTTCTGAAGGGTGAAGAGAGTAAGCAAAATGAAGAGATTCAAATTATACTCATTTTCATGACATTGCCTTATGACTTACTTTATGGTGTCCTAAATGTAGCTCTATTAGTGGGGCTTTTACTTGGTGCATGTAGTGTAAATGTTTCAAGGGTCTCATCTCCTCTTAAACCAGGACAACACGTTGCCTGAAGTATGAAGCATTCCTTGAAGCTATAAACACAAAGGCAAGGCTACACTGCACACAGCAGTATCCTATAACTTCTCATTTTATTGAAACGATCTACATGAACAAGGATCAACTAGAAAAGAAATAAATAAATAAAAAGGGGCAGTACAAATAATTAAATGCATCCACTTTAGTTATATATAGATTTTGAAGAGGGACGTGAGAGGAAAGAACAATTGGCCTACCCCTTGTTAAATCAGACACAATGTGTAGTTACCATTCAACAAGCTGAAGCAATAAATAATGCAATACTTGTAAACAGTATTTCAAAAGACCCTTTCTCATACCCATTAAGCTGTTCTTTATTGTTTGTCGGCTCCATCCTCTCTGCGTCTGGACGCTACATTAAACAGAAAGACTGAGTCAGCTGCAGACTGGCTCTGCAGTGACAAAGATAAAGAGACTGGTCAGTCTGCATTTCATATCAGCTGAGAGACATGAACACTACTCTATAATACAGAGAGACTGAAAAGCTTTTCTCAAAATTCACCCACGCAGCCTTGTCAACAAACATTAGCAGAGATGGCATGAACTGAGACGAAATTTAGAAAGACATTTATCTTATTTAATGTAGCGAGACGTGGTTAAAATGTTTTTGATGACAGAGACGCGTGGTGATAGGCACACATACATCTTACAGATACAACCTGGATAAATGATTTCCCTGAAACCCAAGATGGTTTCAGGTGGATGCCCCCTTCTAAGGGATCTCTCAGGTCAAAATGTGAAGAGCAGCCAGCAGAATTTACAGTAAACAAATGAATATTCTGAGAAAGCAAAAACCAAAAAAATAGAACAGTTATGAAGCATAAATTCAAAGCATTGTTTTAAAAATATTACTGCTATAGACATTCTCTCTCAGTATTAGTGTTTGTGTTGTAAAATTTCTAGCACTAATCATACCTTCAAATATTACAGCATCCTGCCATTTGTGGTTTGCTTGCCTTATAAGACATCAGACATTTTGGCATGTCAAAGCAGGAATAGAACAAGTGTAATTAATAACAGTGACAATGGCTGCATCTCATCCCAGGGCTGTGCTATTGTGCATAATGACTTCCTGGGAAACTTAAATAAATTTGAGTCATCATTAACAACATTAGGGCTTTTCCTGCTTTGACAAGTCAAACTACCTGTTGTGAACAAGTGTATTAAAATCTCTAACGGCACAAAAATGATCATTATTGTGATGACAAGTATGGCAAATATGGATCAATATTACCTATTATTTATCTTCCAATCATTGACTGTATATAAAGACGGACGATGCGTCTCCACCTCCTACCGCTATGCAAAAGCGGAGACAAAATAATTTCTTTCTGGGAGCTGCCATCTTGCTTGTGTGACATCATTTGGATCCAAAGTCTGTAGAGTTGGGAGGCGGGATGACGACCCGCAGCTTACACCCCCTCAGCTGTCCCGCCGCCTTACGGAGGTTTAAGAGTAGCTGTCACAGCTGTCAATCATGACGTCACACCCCCTTTTTATATCATATTTTGATATTTTAGTTTGGCTCATGTCCTATCAGTTAACATTAATGGGGCAGGATTTATGACCTATACTGCAGCCAGCCACCAGGGAGTGATCGAGATGTTTCGGCTTCACTTTTTGAGAGCTGTCATGGCGTCCATCTTTATATACAGTCAACACTTCCAATGTACCTCCACTAAAGTTCTCAGTAGAAAATAATTTTGTTCATTGATCACTCGGGCAATCAGTCTCTAAATAAAAACATTTAAACCTTTTCATGTGACAACATTTAACATCTTACATCATGAGACATGTTCTAGCTAATAGCAGAAAGAAGGCAAATATGAAGAGTGAAGACTGGGGGAAGGGGAAAGAATGTAATCTATCCAAAAATGCAATGAAAGGAAAGTAAAGAAAAATAAATGAACATTTATATTTACTTCATACTGACTTTCTTAATAAAGCTGTAACGCTAGATGAAGACGGGCAGGGGAAAAGTAGACTGAGAGAGCAAGTTAGAAGCAGTTTAATTGGAGGATGGAACCAGAGAAGAGAACAATCCAAGGAGCCCAAGCTATTCATAGTGTATGGATTTTTTTGTTTGTATTTATTTTTTAAGCTGAGTCTATAGTAGTAAGTAAAGACCGCAATCTCTCTTTGCAGTACATGCCTTTGAGTTTAGGGCAACATGTCCTAGTTTGGCCTCCTTCTAGGTGACCTACACATAAAGTACTGTATGTGACAGCACTTCTAAATCAGTATAATATAAGCATTAGTGATGCTGTAGTGCTCTAAACATAATGAAGGAAGATTCAGAGGAGGTAATGACTCAGACTCTACTCACAGTAAAGACTTTTCCTTCTCTCACTGTATAAAAATGAGTACAGCTATGAAATGATCTGACTGAGGGTTTCCAACACTATGCATTTATCTGAAAACAAGTAGAAAGCACTTGAGATAATCACTGAGAACAACAAAAAAGAACAAGAACTGCAAAATGCAAAATCAAAAGAGGAGCAGAATATGAGCTTGATATGGAGAAAAACAGAGATGAGTTTTCCTTTAATTGTAGGTCAGCAGACGGTTAAAAAGCCTGGAGTGAAGAAAGTGCATGAGTGGGCAGGAGGAGGGCTGCAGAGGAGAGAGGCTGAGACAGTTGAGTAAAGGAAGAACAATTGAAAAGCAAAAGGGAGAGAGAAAAAGAGAGTACAGAGTGCTGTCCACAGCCAGACAGGTTCTAATGATGCTGTCTCAGTAACAGATTCCTTCGTGCAAGAAGTTGTGCTCGAGTTTACTCTGAAGTAAGATTTTTCTTTAGGGGTTCCTAGTTTGGAATCACTAGGGAAACATTTCTGTGTCATACTGAGATTTTTTGGGGATACAGAACAATGTAAGACAGAAAAAAATGTAGCTTATAGCAAATGAAAATGTCATAAAAATACATTTTCTTCTCAAACTGTGAATCTTGCATACCGCCTCATCATCTGAATGTCATATTCATTTCTGCATCGAGTTTTAATGTTGGATGGATTAATTATGAATTCTTTACACCCACAGAAATCATTGAGCATAGACAGTATCTTTAAAAAGTACTATTCTGGTTTGAGGAATATAAAAAATAGAGATGTAAAAAAAAAAAAACAAGACAAAGACGTGACAAAGAAGACTCGCTGCATCTCTCTATAAAAAGGAATCTCTGTCTGTATGTATGTTTGTCCTTCGCATATCTCGAGAAACGTTCATCCAATCTACTTCACACTTGGCGGGTGTATTGTTGGGGAAACAAGCGAGCGCACTCTTAAATTTGTGCAATTTGGACATGTGACACATTTAATGTCAATAAACTTGGAATAAACAAGCACTGCTCGCTCTGCAGCAGCAGGTTGGGGCTTCTGGGCTCTGCTACTGCATGTCATGATCAGAGCTGTACAATCCTGCCATGAGAGAGAGAGGAGGGGATGACATCTCTCTTCATTTGATAACGTTAAAAGTTAGGCTTTGTTGTGGGTTTCCCGACTCATTCTAAAGACAAGAGAAAAGAGAAGAGAGAGGGCGAGCGAACTGAGCGCATGAACAAGAGAGAGACAACAGTGGAAAGTTTTCTCTGAGAGAGAGAAAGCCTGTGAATGACAGGAATAAAACGTCATTTTCAGATTGTTTCATGGCGGTTACGTTCTAAAGCAGAAATAAACATCCATCAAACACTCAACAGGTGATTTACTATGGAGACAGACGCGCTTTGGTGCAATTCGGACATGTGACAAGTATGTAAGTGCAGCTGAGAGCTGTTTGATATAAACACAGTCACATCACAGTGGGGTGGGGCTTCTGGGCTCTGACTTGTTGAATGGGACAAAGGCACGCGCCCCCCTCAGTTAAACTGCCCAAGAGAGAAGAACGAGCACACACAGGGGAAAAAAAATATGTAGAGGCAGTAAAATTAGCCAATAGGAGCACAGACACATTTGATTGGCAGCAGAATCAACCAATGGAAGGCCATAGACTACTTCTATGGTTCAACTTTGGTTTAGTCCCACTAGTGAAGTTTATGTCTGGATTTAAACCATTTAATTTATTCAGTCCATGTCTTTTTAATTGATACGATTGTCAATTTATACATCTATATATCTATATCTATATATATATATATATATATATATATATATATATATATATATATATATATATGCGCGGTTCTGGAGAAATAAAAAGCAATCAGCCTGTTCTGAAGGCACATTTTAAACAGGCACTGCACTAATTATCTAAAACTATGTCTAGAATACAGCCGTTTTCATAAGGCACAAGACACATCACACACACAACAGCCAATACAGCATTTCCCAGGAGCTACCTGCAGTAGCCAACATTCAGCCCCTTTAATCTGGATGCTGTAACTATTACAGTGACTGTGTAATCAGCACAAAAAAATGCAGCCCTAATCAATATGCTACCTTCCCCTCCTTGCTACCACAGCCCGTGGCATTCATTGCTGTAAATAACAATGAAGTTTTTATTCGACCTGCTTGAGGATACAAATTTGTAAGCGATTATAAAGCTGTGAATTATGTCACATTGGGGGGCAGCTGAGAGACAAGCACTTGTGGATTTATTCAGAGCTATACATCCACACAGAACACAATGTACTGTATAAGGGGAAATACAGCACTCAATTTATAGTATGCTAATAATTTAGCTGTAAATTTTGAGACATGCCACTGCACAAACATGGGACAGTGAAAAAGAAATAACATAAACTACTAAAGGCATGTATGAGATTCCACCAATGTCACCTTTATACTTATTCTCATCATGTAGTGTTGGTTAAATGGCCGACTCTTGCCCCCCTGCTGTTACTGTATGTCCAACATATTTATCATTACCTAATGTTGTTTGCACTGCATAAAGTGTCCGCATAAATCATTTTCACACTGCATGTTTTTAGCCTCAGGATCTGCATTGCTGCAATCTACTGTATGTGGCTCTGCATGGATGCACATAGAGGTAGTTTGACTGTAGTAAACATGTGGAGCAATATGTAGTCCACTCACCAGGTGTATACGTGCTTAGCTTTTATAACCCAGAGGCAGGATACAATACAGTAAAATACATACAGAGGATACACTATTCATTTGGAACATATTTCATTGTTACATCAGTTGAGTTTTGAACCACTAGCGATGCCTCTAGAGCAATGAATGGATGAGCAGGTATTGTTTTTATCAGCTGTTCTACCTGCACGTGTACAAGGACACACACATGCACAGGGTTGGCACAATGCACATGTTGGTTGTTTATGTGCATGTTTCACATTTGTTAGCACGTAAGGATACTCACAATGCATTTTGCTTGACCCCTTGAGTACCTTTTAAAGTAAGGTCTTATTGTCCCTCTCATAGAAAAGTATGTACTATACGTGTCAGTTTGTAAAACATCTATTCCTAGAGACCAAGATTGTACTGCTGTGCATTCAATTTATTCAAAAACCTCTTGATTTATTTTCTCTATGGGGGGTTAATGGCAACAAAAACAAATGTGAATGTGTTTCAGATAGTCAGCTACACTTTGGCTGCAGTGGGTCATTAAATGAGGGTTACAGCTGCAGAGGGAGGCTGCGGTCTGTGAGTCAGGCCAGCCATGACTAACGTGCAATTGGTTTAGTTGAATCTGATGTTGCGGTACAACGCATTATATCAGCAGGACTGAACGAGTCAGCTCACTATCCACTATCTATTAAGCTCTCACCTTATTTCTCATTTCTGATTCAAGAAGTTGAATCACAGTTTATTCAGGTTATCATAAGTGGCTAACCACAATAATCTAATATTTGTAGGCATGATAAACAGTGGGTGCAATAACAAAAGTGGTGTGTTCCTGTGAATCTGCAAACCCAGGAGAGGGTTTTCAGAATACAAAAATGCAAACGATATGCTAATATCTGCTCTTACTGATCTCTCCCACTCAATTTGTTGATATTCTTTTTCAGACCCTAAAGGAGCACTCGATTGAAAGCTTCAATCCAGATGGGCACATGCAAGCCGCTTTGTGACGTGTTGCCAAGTGTGTCAGACAAACAAACACCACATTACGATTCCACGACAGCGATTAGCAAAGCGTTTAACACCTCTCAGTTCCGATGCCTGTTTCTGTAATCACTGACAGCATATTAAACATCAAGGGGGAGGTGGAGACAAAGGGGGAGAGAGGAGAGTGATGGTGGGAGGGAAAGCAGGGAGAGGGAAGAGGAGGGCCAAAACATTAGTGGAGACACAGGTACAGATAAAAGAGGGCACGATCCAGAGAATAAAAATAAAAGGAAAGAGTGAGGCTGAGCCAAAAGGGGGAGAGAGAGAATAAATGAGGAGAAAATGGACCGGATGGGATGAGGGGAGAAGTTGGATATAAAATGAATAAGAATGGAAGTATGACAGAGTGAGAAGGAGAATAAAAACCAAAACCATGAAGGAGAAAATGCAGAGGAAGAGTTCAGTGAAAGCACAGAAGAAAAGTAGGTTTGACCAACAGCAGACACAGACCAGAAATTCACTGTGATGGGAAAAAATTAACCAGTATTCAATGGGCACAAAAGCACACACACACACAGACACACACCAGTCATTTACAGTAGCGTATGTGACTGCAGAACAAGTAAAGTTCAACCAAAAAACTACAAATTATCCACAGCTGTGCCATACATCTGGGTTTATGACGCATTTGAACTTAGTAGTCACTTATTTAAACTGTGTGTTATTTTTTCTGTGATGGTGTGTGTTTGTAGCCTTCCACAAAGCAGCTGTTTTTCCCACGTAAGTGTTAGAGTGGCAACATTAAGTGTTTACTCAGGCATTTGGTATTCTGGACGCTCTTGGATTTTCTATGTTACGTCAACAGCAAAAAGATAGACTGTCACATTCAAAAATAGCATAAGGAGGGTGACCATAAGTGTAATCTCTATAAACAGATATCTGCATACGGATGCAGAATCTGTAGGCAACAAGACTTTGGTACTGGAAGCCTTGTGGTTTCCGTTTGTAGTCCATTTGTAGTCCAAGTAGTATTTACCAATCACGTTTGAGTGGGCTTTGGTTGCATGCAGGTAAACAGTACGTGTGGAGAGCAAAAACGGTGGGACGCAAAGGCTGTAATGCAATCTCAGAACCCATCGTCTATCATCTGACAATGATTTTGCTTTTTTTTTTCTGCATTCATATGCATATATCTATTTATAGAGATTAGCCTAAATGTCGTCTGGACCGTCTCAAGTGCCTAATTGGACTGTAAACACAGACTGGTGCATTAAAAGAGAAGGTCTTGGCCCAGATATCCGTTATCCGGACATCTGCTGGCTACACCGGAAGCCCCGAAATATTGGCCGTTGCCTCCAGAGACTAAATCGTTGATGGGTTCCAAGATTGCCCTCAGTGCTACCTTATTTTAGATAATGGACACTCTCCAAAAGAAAATTTCTAAAAAACACAAAAATCTAATGATTAATGACATGAGTAGCAAAGTAAGGCTAATAAACTCTTGGTATCCCATGATTCACTTTGATTTTAATTTTGATTCAGGGAGCAACAATCTGACTATACAACAATTTTCAGTGCTATACATTTAAATTTCTTATTTCCATTTTTATCATTACTGTATATGACTCAATGACATTTACAAAGGCAAAATCATTAGTACTTATCAATCATGAAAGTATTAGGTTGTATAATGTTGCTATTACTGTTTTAGTAGTGTCATTTTCACAATAGGTTGCATCTCCAGTGAATTCAACATTGAGCAACACCATCAAGTTGTTTTTTCTCTAACTCTGAGTGGAAACATGCAATATGATGATGTCAGTTGTAGTATCAAAATATTTTAATTTTGCTTTAAACAACAGTCTGACTGGATTAATCTTAAACAACCTCTAAAAGAAAAGAAACTGCCAAACATCATTTGTTCTCTCTTTCTTTAACATTGTCACAATTCTTTTGTAGGGCAGCAACTAACAATTATTTTCATTATCAAGTCAAAGGTAACAACAGTCCAAAACCCAAAGCTGATCAGTTTATTACCATGTATGACAAAGAAAAAGAGAGCTACAATGATTAGTTGATTAATTAATTAGTCTATTCATTTTCTTTCATTTCAGTAAGTTTTTTGTTAATCAATGAATTGGTTCATTTTCAAGCAAAAATGCCAAAAATTCACTGGTTCCAAGTTATCCAGACTTTGCTGCTTTTCTTGACCTTACCGTAAACTAAATATCTTTGGGTTTGGATCGTTGGTTTGACAAAACCAGACAGTTGAAGATGCCCCCTTGGGGTCTGGGAAACTTGGATTGACATTTTTTATTGTTTGCTCATGTTGTACAAATCAAATGATTAATCGAGAAAATAACTGGCATACTAATCAATAATGAAAATAATCGTTAGTTGCACCCCTAAACAAAACTGAAACCTGCTCATTTTTAGCATCTTTGCTTAGAAAATTACTAAAATTAGAATTAACGACTAATCGTTGCAGCTCTACTCTTTTGAACTGTAAATAGTCCTTCATTAAAAAGAAATACCATTATTCATAAAGCACTATTTTTAAATCCTCGTTAAATAGTTTTGTCAAGGTTGAATTCTTTAAGGGAGAATCAATGCATAGAAGAACTGCTCATTTTTCCCCACTCTTCATTACAATTTACAATTTTACAATTTATTCTTCATAGATGAAATAGTTCTTTCTAAATATATGAAAGCAGCCGTGGGAGTACTGTGAGAATTGGCAGCTAAGGTGTGATAAAATTAGAGATTTAAAATCCTATATTACATACTAATGAACAGGCATGATTTGTTTTTGATGTGTGAAGTTAATTAAGGTGGTAAAGCTTTCCAGTGTTGACACACAGAGGTTGGGCTGTTTGGTGCGACACAGGAGAAAATACTGCACCAATGATTAAAACACAAAGTATAACAAATTGTACATATAATTTCTCAGAAGCCTTGGGCAACTGTCTTTCATTTTATTTCTTGTTAGGTTGTAATTTTACTGACCTTAACAACACTAGGCTTTACAATTCTACTGTTTAAAAAATATTATTTAAACTATTATGTTCATTAGTGTTAAGGGATTAACAAGACATGTGATAGTGGAGGATTTAGTTAACTTCTAGACGTGTTTGTGGGTGGAAGTGGGTGTTCTTGAAGTAAAAGTGAAGATGGATTTAGTATCAAGGTATCACAAGACACGTGTGTACTCATATTTGAAAGGCTGTAGTACAGTGAAGTTCACGGCCAACAATTTCCATGCTTTACATTTCATTTACAAATGACTGAAGGGAGGAAAGTAGGTATTTTTTGTTTGTGCTTTTGTGTGTGTGTGTGAAAGTGTGCCTGCATGTACACTGTAGAAGAAACTTGTCAATGCCATGCTTTCTGTATTTTATACAGTCGTGCTATGAAAAACAGTCTGCCCATGATTGGTTGTAGAGGAAATAATTCAGACAGAGAGAGAGAGAGAGAGAGAGAGAGGCACTGCCAGCAACTGAAGCTGGCATTCACATACACACACATACATGAAGACACACGAATATACACACCCACACAGGCAGACATGTGCCCATACACACAGAAAGCAGTCTGGAGACATGCTCACAAACAAGCCTTTTGAGATGCATGCAAGTACATGCAGTGTGCACACTGCTTAATGCCTAAAGCAGCTCACACACATGCACGCCTGAGATGTTCACACATACACAGTATATACACAAAACACATTTTATGCACATTTAGGGCACCCTCTGCTCCAGTGAGACACAGCGCAGATTGCTGGAAGACTAAAACAGCATTCGTGTCGGCAGAGACGGCGAACACGATCATGAAAAAGAAAGAGAGTGAAGAAAAGGCAGCAGTAAATATTCACTCTACTGCAAAGAATGTAGGAAATAAAGAATGGATGAACACCAGGCAAGGACACTTACACCTACATATAGTACATGTGCACACAGTACATGCCATAGAAATGTGCACGTATGCACACACACACACAGATAAAACTGACAGTCATGCTAGTGCTTTATCCTTTGAAGTTTCTCTCATCATTAGCATGATTACATAGACCTACTGCACACCAAGCATTCTTCCCTGGGAAAGCTCACTGCATACAAATGGTATTATTCTACTGCTACTGTTTGTTTAACATATTTGTATTTTTCTCATCTCTGAATAATAATTGCCAAATAGTGTGATTAATTCCTCAGTGTGAAGCAGTGAGAGTGGTTACGGAGCTGTGTGCAGTGCGGAATGTCTCCACTCTGGTCTTGAAATAGTTTTCAATACAGCTCATCATGCATGTGTGCCTTACATACAAACATGGTGACACATTATGCGTTGCTGCAAAAGTGTGTTAAGTGATCTTGTTCAGAAGCACTCAAGTCGCAGAATTTCCACAAGTTTAGAACATGAACTAATATATAAAGACCTATTCTGGATTTTACTCAATTATTTTATCCAGGAAACTCAGTCAACAACCTGTGTACTAAACCAGGCTACTGTTTGTGTGAAAAACAAACTTCCATCCACTGCAGGGCCTCTATAAGCAGCCAGTTTTTTCTGCAATCAAAGGAAACATTGACCAGAAAATGTCAAAATGTGTGCACAACATACAAAGTACAAAGCGAGAGCTCTTACATTTTTCATGTTTTGGATATGTGTTGGTGTTTGCACTCTATATGCTTGCATCTGTGCTCACAGAAGCTGTTTAAGTCAGTCTCAACAAAAAGCAAGCTGACACTTGTTCTGGTGAACAACAAAGGTTCTTGTCCTCAGATGACATTAGGCGTGTGTGACTCTGCATGTGTCGACAAACACAAACACACAATACAATCATCCGGGAACAAGGGCCTGTGTTGTACAAGTTCTTCCCAGGCCATCTGGTCTGTTCTACCTGCATCACTGACTGCTGCAGTGAGATGAAGCACCTTCTGCAGGTCTGTGCTGTCTCTCCTCACCCACATCTGCAGTCAGCCTCAGACAAGCAATCATACTTCTTCTCACCGCTACCTGTCAGTCCATCTCAGCCTCAGAAACACACACACACACACACACACACACACACACACACACACACACACACACACACACACACATACATACACATATTCCTCTCTCTTTCTCTGTCTCTGTGGCCTGGTTAAGGGTTCTGCCTCAGTGACCAGGTACAGACGTCAGAGCTGCTGTCTGTCTCTTTCCTTCACAAGAGGATGTACAACAGTCTCAAATATCACAAAAACATACACAAACCAGACACACAGTTTGCACCTCTGTGAATCATAGTCACATACACACACACACACACACACACACACACACACACAAAACACCGGCGTACATTCACACAGAAATATGAGGTGCTAAATCTTTCCAGTCAAAGATAGCATGGACCAGCACATCTGTCAGCACTCATAGATACATAACTCAAAAGATATGAAGCATTTTATACACCCTGCCTATCCCCCACCCCTCTGAATCGGTGCATAACTGCAGATTAAGATACACATGTGCGCACACACACAAACAGAAGTTGATAGTTCAAAAGAAGAAGCAGTGTTGACAGCTGTGAAACTCATAGACAAAACCAGGCAGGAACAGCCATTCACGCACACTGCGATGTTAAGAAATCCTTCTCCATGGAAAAGACCAAAATAGCACAACTGAAAGAAAAATTAGGCCATGCTAGGACAAGTCTCCCTCTCTGTCCCCCACCCCCCCACAAATAATGGAAACCCCTCATTCTGTCTTTCAATTCTTTCCATCTAAATGACAGAAATCCTCCCCTTTCTCTCTCCACTGTTTAGAGAGAGAAACCCCCAGACGCATGTCCACACACTGCATGGACTCAATAATCTCCTCACCCATCCTTCACTCCCTTAACTGAGCTGAACTTTTTCTCACTGTTCTCTCTCTTCCTTTTTTGCAGAACATCAAACTTTAAATGCTTTGTGAAATCCTTGAATGAAGTGTCTACGACTTAAAAAATGACTGCAGAGGTAACACGACCTGTTAGACTGAATCCCTCCAGGATCTGCTTTTCTGTGTTTCCTCCTCTGCTCAGTTTCCTTTTCAGTCTTCCCACTATATATTGTCACAGCAAGGAAATACTTGAGAAGTGTTGCACAGCTGCTTTTAAAAATGAGATGACAGTAATGAATCTAATTTATCAATGATTCAACAAAAATCTGGGCCAGACATTATTTAGTAGTGCCAAATGGTAAAAACTAATTTACATAGTATGAACTGTTCTCTGATGTATTTATTTACAGTGTGTCCTGTACAAATGTCCCAGTGTACTGCAAGATAAATGAAGCCAACTGAGTCTTCAACTATGATTTCAGATGTATCAGATAGATCAGATTGTTGCAGGCCACACCGCAAAAGAATGAAAGAGAATGTCACGACAAAAATTGTGCCAAAAATGGCTCTGAATATTGTTTGAATCTCAGGAATTAACAGACTCACTTCCAACTTTAATTGCACAGCTTCTATTGGCTTAAAAATGCTGACTGAATCGGAAGACAAAGGAAATCTAGTGATCCATCTTTTCCTTTTCATCCAAGACTCCATTCATTCAATTACTATTTTGCTGTGATCTAGCCAGGAGCAAAAAGGCGAGACAAAGACCATAACCACGGAGGCATCTGTAATATGTGGCTGTGGTGAATAAAGACATCATGTCACATGGAGCCATTTCATATTCATTTGAATATTCCGTGCCCTTGGCATTTGAAATGTGTGAACAGCTATGAATGATATTAATCTGTTGGCTCAGACCAAGCTTTAAAACTCATGAAGTAGAGCCTGGACAAATCCAATATACTGTATCTAAGTGATTGGTATGTGTGTGCCTGAAAGAGAGAGAGAGAGAGAGAGAGAAGTGGGCCAAACATGACTTGAATCAGGCTTTCTCGCTGGCTTCTCTCTCTCTCATCTCTGATGCATGGTGAGCCAATGGATGCACTCTGACACACTGCATGGCTAAAAACCAGTGTGACTCCGAAGTGAGGACTTAATCTGGCTGCATAAATCACAGTGACTTTTTGAGTGTAACTAATCAAGAGCACACACAACCACACATACTGCCACGCTCTCTGTCTATCTGTATATCTCTCTCTAACAGACACACACATGTGCAGAATCCATACGAACGACCCTCATAAAGCAGCGGCCCATTGCCATGCAGCACACGATGCGGAGAGGGCTAACAGGCAAGCGGACTCCCCCCTTCCTTCTGCATGCTGATCATTAGAGAGAGAAAGAGGGATAGAGACAGAGAAAGAGAGGGAGAGAGAGAGAGAGACAAGGATGAGGCAGTGATGCCAGCTCCTCAGCAGCTCAAATCACATTTAATGCCTCGACAGTGCAAGATGAAAACGTCTGCTGTTCACTGCTGTTAATATCACAGAAATAATGGCAACTACACGATAGGATGGCAGAGATTTGCAGTATAGACAGCTAAAAATGGTAGAGATGAAAACAAAAAGTACAGTTTCTCTCACTTTTGTTCCCCCTGCTTTTACTTTCTGTCTTTCATTCCTTTTGATGACCTGCAGGGGTTTCACAGGGGTCCACTTTGGGACCTCTCTTGTTCAATGTCTATATGCTTCCTTTAGGCCAAATCACACAGAGTAATTAAGTAGCCTACCATAATTATGCAGATGACACGTAAATCTACATATCACTTACATCAGGTGACGATGGACCTGTTGAATCTCTGTGTCACTGCATCCAAGACATTAATGACTGGATGTGGTAAAATTTTGTCCAACTAAATAGAGATAAGACTGATATAACTGTCTTTGGAGCACAGAAAGAAAGACAGAATGTCGGCTCTCACCTTGACTCCCTGTCTCCCATAACTAAAAGTCAAGCCAGAAATCTTGGTGTTATCCTGGACTCAGATTTAAATTTCAATAGCCACGTCAAATCAGTGACTTCGTCTGCTTACTACCAGCTAAAAATATTGCAAGTCAAAGGAATAATGTCCGAGTAAGACCTAATAAGGCTTAACCACATCTTTATTTCCAGTAGTCTGTTCACAGGGCTTTCAAAAAAAGCTCTTTGGCAACTCCAACTTATTCAGAACACCGCTGCCAGGGTCCTGACGAAAATTAGGAAATACGACCACATTACACCAGTTCTAAAATCCTTACACTGGCTACCAGTCACTCAGAGAATTGATTCCATAATCTTGCTGCTTGTCTACAAATCACTCTGTGGCTCTGGGCCCAAATACAGCTCTGACATGCTTGTGCCATATGAACCTTCTAGGACCCTTAGGACATCTGGGGCTGGCCGACTGGCTGTCCCAAGAGTAAGAACAAAACACAGTGAAGCAGTGTTTTGTTATCATGCAACACAGACCTGGAATAACCTCCCAGATGATATTAGACAAGCCTCGACTCTGATCACTTTTAAGTCAAAGCTAAAAACGTCCCTATTTTACACTACCTACTCTACCCTGTAATGGTTAAAAAATATGTCATTTTAGCTTTTAAATATCTTAATTTAATTGTTTCTGTTCAGGATCCCAACAGAGCTGACACGGGCAAGTACGAATTTTCATTCGTCTTGTCTGGGTAATGCTTACTTCCGCATGAGTGAACACTATATGTGGGTGGTTGGGGGGGCAGAGCTTTACCCTGTATGATTCTCATCCATCTGTGAATTGTGAGGTTTTTGACCAAGAGTAGAATCTATGCCTTAGGGAGTGAGATCTGATGTAAATATCTGATCAGGAAGGAGAGGAGATAATAGTGGATGTAAAAGTGGGAGTATTTGTTGTGTTCTTTTATCTTTGTATTTCACTGGGTCTGAATTGCACTATTTTACTTTTTAAGGTTTTTATCTTTTGTATCTATTGTTTTTTACCTTTACTTTTTTTATTACTCTGTAGAGCACTTTGAATTGCCCCAGTGTATGAAATGTGCTATACAAATAAAGCTGTCTTGCCTTGATATACATCTCTCTTTGCCTGTCTATCTCTCTCCCTCTCTTTTCCCCCGTTCCATCTTTAGCAGCAACAAAGAGATTAAAGAGGGATTACTTCTGGCAATGTGATGCGCCTACTGGGTATAGTACTTTTTTTCTTTCTCATGCAGTCCTAAGTCAATATGATGCACATACAAACTCACACATAGACAGGTCAGCATTGTATTGTATGAGTAAGAGAGAAGATAGGAGTGGAAAAAACACCGAAAGTCTAGACGAATATAAATGATATCCTCTTGCAAAATGTGAAATTCTGACGTGCAGATACCACTACATTGTACATAGCTTCTACTTCTTTAAAAACAATACCAATCATAATACTCCTTCCTGCATTTGTTTCCACTATATCCATAGCCTGGTTTATCTGCAATTCCCCAGGTCTGCTGCAGAAGTGAGGATAAAGAGGAATTGATGGGGGGTAGAGTGAGAGAGAAAGGCAGAATGAGAAAAGAGAAGTATTGTTTTTGGGGTGATAACCTTATATTGTGATTCAAAGTACTTGAGGCTAGCAGGGAAATGAACTATTGATTAGAAATAAGGTGTGGGGCAGAGAGAGAAGACACAATGACTGAAATCACACCAACCGCCCACGCTGATCCTTTGTCCTCTTAACACACACAAACACAAACGCTTACATACACACACACTTGTTTATACTGAGGGAAAAAGTATTAATGCACTGCTTAAATAGAGTTGTAACTAACCAGGAATAAATTCAGCCAACCAATAAACTAGACACTGTCTTCACTGCCTAGTCTACTAATTGGAAAACACTCACTGGCCTGGTTTCCACTACAGGGTCAAGGAGGAATAGCTGGGTTTTCTCATTATCCATGTCACTAAATTTGCCCCTCAAACATATATCTGGGATTTGTATGGATTATGTTGCAAACTGGAAGTGATTTGAGAGCTTCTACTTCTGTAAATCCCATGTCTGTACAGCCTAATTTTACCCACTGACTGGTCTTAATACCATTCCTCATGTTTTATCTATCCACCTTTATTGTTTTCTCTGTGTATAAATATAGACAGGCAGATAAACACATGGGTGCTGAATAGGATCAAAGAACTGTTTGTTATTAAGTATGCTGTCTGTATGGGTGGCTTTTTTCTGGGCACTGATCAAGAATATTTTAAATGTTCTTATTTGTTATTTAGTCTACATTCATTGTCTATTCACTGGCCAAGATCATCAGTTAGGTTACATGCTATTGTGAGTCTATACTGAGAACCTATAGTCAGTGAGACAACACATCTGGAAACTGCATTATAGTCCCAATTAGCCTAGATAGAAAGCATATAGAAAACCTTGACCTAGTTTCAGTAGCTGACAGGAACCTCAGTGCAGTGGGCCTACATAGCTGAGGGTCTCTGTCTTATTCTTGGTAAGATAAATGTCTCATAACCAAGGGATTTTAGTCACATTGCTAATGCTGTTATCTAAATCAACTTACAGTCAGTGAGCAGGTAAGATTTCAATGCCTTGCTGTGAGACACTTGCAGAACATGTGGCTGCTGCTGGGATCAAAACATCCAGTCACAGGGTGATCTGTCTAACCAGTGGATTATACTGTCGCCCCCCCTCAGTGTCAGAGCCACAGCATACAACTCTGGATGTAAGATGAGGCTTCTGCACACTTGTGACATGACAAATACTCCTCAAGCCTACCTGCTGCACAAAGATAGATCATTTTAATATCTTCCCACAAAAAAAAACAATTACAATAAGGAAACCAGTTAAACTATGAGTTCATCACTGGCATTCTCTGTAATATTTGGTTTGATTGGCATACCACCTGCATTTTTCATTACCTGCAAATTAGATGATACACATTCACTCGACAGTCAGCTCGACCTGTGTAAATCCCATTCATTTGGCCAAGCTGCTGTTGTAAGTCTGATATGAAACGTCCCCTTGGTCTGCAGCCCAGAGAAGACCTCAGACTGATCCAGCTCCTGGCAGACTATGTCCAGGTAGCGGCTAAATTGGCCTGGGGTCTGCTCTGTAAATCAGCTGGCCAGGGTCTAAATGGATCAAATTGGCCAGTCCCATCCCCCCTGCCAGCATAATGCAGCAGGGTTAGATTGGTGGGTTGTAACGTGTTACATGTGTGTTTGAGTGTGCATATGTCTTGAAATATGGATGTGGTCTTGGCCATGTGCATAATGCAGTCAAAAAACAGTTCAACATGGACAGGTGCTTATCTTTCTGCTGGTGTCTGTGTGTGTGCGTGTGTGTGCGTGCGTGTGTGATTGGACGTCACTCTCAGGCACGCACCTACACACTGCTCTCTCTCTCTCTCTCTCTCTGGTCTATTGCCCATTCGAGGCCACCGAGTTGTGCAACGATCATGTGTGCCCACCACCACCTCGCGTCCTCATCTCATCCTGCAAGACACGCTCTCCAGCGTCATCGCTCTCTCTCTCTCTCTCTCTCTTCTCTCTCTCTCTTTCCCAATCCATAGCCAGAGCCAGAGGCGCTGCTACACACCGCCTGCAAGAATACGCTCCCTGATGTCGAAATCACACTTAACACAACAGTGCCACACTTTGCCGGTGGTGGTGGACGGCAGAAAAGACGTTAGAACACAAATGTCTTTTTTTCCTGGCACTGCAGTACGATGGAAGGTAGTAATGCCATTGTGCTTCAGGAAAATGTAAGTAGAAAATCTGCTGCCACCCCGGATAATCCCTCTGCCATGCAGGGCAACATCACGCCATCCCAAACCACCTGTTTTTCACACAGCCATTATATATGAAATTCTGAGGTACGTTGCACTCAGTAAGTGCAGACTCTTTAGTTTGCATTTCCTGCCTTCATCCATCAATTCATGTGTCTGTTAATGATATTAACAACCACCTGAAGTAAACGACTATAAAGCCTATATCAAGTACTACAGTTTACATATGCATTTAATGCTCAATAATATCCCAACTCAAATGCAAACTTCATCTGCAACGATTATCCACAATGGCGCATAACAGGCTATAGGTACATATAAGTTGGTTATTATCCCAGTAATATGAAGTGGATGTGCCAAATATTCAGCTGGAAACCTATTTTAAGTATGGTAATTCCATCGTGAAAGCAATAATCTACATTCATAGAAAATCCCACTAAATAGCAGAGGGCGTCAAAGAAATCGTCAGCAATGCCGTGATTCAAGCAGCGCAGCGCATATCAAAGCTGAAACCTCCAATCTGTTTCCTGAGAGACGCACAGAGAGCCTTATTGTGGCCGAGAATTAGATGAGGAAAAAAGCGCAGGAACTCACCGATGTGGATGATTGAATCCGAGAGCGCCGACTTCCACTCCTGGCTCCAAAAAACGGCAATGAGCAACATAGCCGAGATAACTTTCATGTTGTCCAAAGATATTCCCCCCCCAAAACCAAAGAAAACCACAGCTCTCTGAGTGAGAGCGAACAGAGTTGAAATCCCGAAAACCCGAAGCTTCTTTTTTTAGTCCATCTGTAGGGCGGTCAAGGAAATTCCCTGTAATCTCTGCCTTGATATTTTCTTCTCTTGACGTTAGAGTGTGATGCTTGTCTGTAGAGGAAAAATAAGTAGAGATTCCCGGGTAGTCACGGAGTGATGCCCTGTTGAAATTCCTCCCAACGTTAAATCATATTCTGGGCGAGCAGAGAGGCGCTGAGCCGCAGAGAAAACCAACCGCATCCAAACGCCGACGCGTTAAGACGAATTGAGGAGCTGGGTGATGTGTCCGCTGATTTAAAGGAATAAATCTGTAACCATTCGATAACGGGAGGGGAAAAGCTAGTTATCTTGAAATGCAGGTCCTGTTATAATGACCCGTGATTCCCAGCCTTTCAGACCTGGCGACGCAGTTCCCCCCCCCCTGCACCAATCACCAAACCACCAGCAGCAGCAGCCTCAGCGGACCAAGCCAACGGCCAAAACTTCCATTTTTCCCAGGGGCTTTTTATTTTTCCTTCACTTAGCCCGTCTTTCGATATCACCAACGCCAGAATACACAGACGAACCAAGCGACTTTTGTTGGAGGGGAAACAAATGCCAAATGATGAAAAGCCTTGTCACATGGCATTAAAATAAAGAGGTACCATATTCCGAAATTGTCTCTAGTTTCCTGTAGAAAGACGGGGATGGAGAGGGTTCTTACACACACAATAAAAGAGAGCTCCAAAGCCACACTTCTTTTCTGCGTCAGGAAGGGAAAATGCAGGCTAGGCTATCTGGACAAAAAATTAACAGAGGATGCGCGCAACGACACTCCGCGGTCCGCACTCCGCACTCCGTATGCGGGTACTCGCGTTAGCCCCAGCACGCACGGTGGCTGGTGAAGAGGAGGTATGCCGCGTCCGTGTGGGAGAGGGAGAGAGGGAGAGAGAGAGAGAGAGAGGAGAGGAGGGAAGGGAGGGAGAGAGAGAGAAAGAGAGAGAGGGGGAGGAGACCCAGGAGAGAGAAAGAGGCAGCAACTATGAGCAGCAGGGGCGCGCATCTACTGTCTGGCATTACTTTTGAGAAAGACAGAGACGAGATGTGTCTGTCAGGGCGGGCGGAGGGATGCAGAGGGGAGTCTGACGGTGAGACAGACAGATGAAGAGAGGGGGAAATCTGCCAACCTTAGCTCTGCCATGGTCAGCTCGGGCAGACATCCACCAGCTATCCACTCACTTGAGCAGCAGTAAAAGGGGGTGCCTGTTGGTTATCATACTCATGATATATGCGGTGATCTCGCTCATCAACTGAGGACTGATTTGACAATTTTACATCAGCTACATCGTAACAATGACTTTCTCTGATGGTGTGTGATTTGAGGAGAATCCTGCATCATTGTCCCATTGATCAGTACTATTGTTCAGTTCACTCACATTTTTAAAAAATGGGACAGGATTTTTTTCCTCTATCCATCCATCCATCTATCCATCTCCATTCCTCTAAAAGTTATTTTCTTTCTAACTATCCTTATGTCCATCTATCCGCACACCCCACTCATCCATTTATCCATCCCTGCCTCCCTGAAGGATGCCAGTCCCCAGGGTTCCTCTTAATCTGCCCCAGACCTTGGATTAGGGATTAGGAGGGTTTGGATCCTCAGGCTACCATTGGACTGACTGTTTTGTACGCATTCAAGGAACGGGAGATTAAACTGACAGTGATACTGATGCTGTGAAAGCTGCTCTCACCTCTACTTTTTTTGAAGCTATTGATTATTAAATGTTTATATTACCACTCACGTTGAAGGGGAACATCTCTTCAGTGAGTGAGCCGTAGCTGAAAAAACAGGAGATAAGAAAAAAGGAAGATATTGTGCAGGGAAAAATGGAAGATGAAAACAAGATAAAATACTTAAAGGCAACAATATCCAATGTTTGTGCTTGCATCAAAATGAAATAAAAGATGTGGTCTGGATATCGGTGATATTGAAGAAATGACTCTTGAACACTGGGAGAAGACAGGCGTAACAAGGCATGCCATTGATTTTTCACTTTTTGCAGATTGAAGAGGTTTTTGGTTTTTGTCGTACCTTTGAAACATTTTAAACAAGTGAGAAGACCTTTGATTAATATGCATGACTTTTACATCTTTTATTACACACACACTATTTGAATTTATGGCACTCAGACATCCATAACCAAATACTCTTATATTAACTTTCTAGCAGAAATACAACTTTCATAATTTGATATGACTAATTCATGAAAAGCCATCAATAGAGAAGGCTCGACCTTCTTTTACATTTATCAGCATTTAGCGTCATGAAATAATCAGTAATAAACTGGATTCTTCTGTTCATTGTGAAGCCTCCAATAAAGTAAGACCTTGGAGGTTAATGTTTAAATGTCTGACATGTTGGAAAATATTTGGACTGCTGCTGAGCAAAGACACTGAGAAAGTGTAACCTTGAACGACACTCAGACGATTGCATCCCTGCGTCACACGGTTCATGCATTTCTGGAAATCTCCTATTTGAAAGAGGAAAGTCTTGCACAAGATGGGCACTGGACACTCAGACCTCCATATCTATCCCCTGTGTTGGCTGAGGATTGATTCTTCACTATAATCCCTCTATCATTGGTGTACTAGTAGCTGAGAACAGTGTGGATACTGATGAATGGGTATGTATGCTGTGACCCTGCAATGAATACACGTACACATGTATCTGGCAGCGGTAAATAGACTTATACTTCACATATGTGCGGGTTATTACTGTCAGATTACATCCTCCGATTTACAAAATGCAATTTTAGGGACACGACGGTAAAATTCATTGACGTTTTATATAAACCTTCAATTCCAGTGGGAATGGATAAAAATAATTTTGTGGTTTTTCACATTACAGCAGCAGTGTTGGCTACTCTATGTGCTCATCCTCTTTATTATTTACCTCTCTGTTTACCCAACTAGAGAATTTGATCTTGTTTCAATGAAAACACCATAGGATTAATCCTTAGTCCTTAGTGTAAGACCATTTGAGTAATGGAAATTTTACATTCTATTAATGCCTTACAGCAATATTTTACTTTTGCAGAGCTTTTCCACTTTCTAGTATACTCAGTCCCCCGAGGATCCATTGTCACCACCAGCAGTGAGACTTTTTCTCAGCTTTTACTGTTGGTAACTGTAATAAAATTAAAAAGGTAAAATTGCTTCTTAAAAATTAGGGCAATGGACACAGAATTTACTCAGGTAACCTCTCTGTCACACACACACACACACAAAAATGCACAAAGTCTGTATTTGTAGCACATATACCCATACACAAAAAAAGAGAAAGTGTCTCATAGGTCCATTTGTGTCCCTAATGCAACATTAACTACTAGGCTTTGTATCAATCACAATCACAATAATTTCTGCTATAGATTTTTTTCTTGATTAGTTAATGATAGTCAAAAATATCAAAAAATACTTACAAATTCACATGTCAGTGTACTATTTGAAAGTGATGTTTAACGTACTCACTTTGTCTGACCATCAGTCACTTGTGTGACCTTAAGGACAAACAAACAGGTTGACTGTATGTCTTACCACATCCAACATTTTAATATTTAGAAAACTGCATTGTTTACATCTGTTTGTAGTCTTCTTCATTTCCTCTTCTACTAGGATATTGCTACCTTTTTCCTGCATATTACTTCAGCTAACTGTAGACACATGCAGCAAGCAGAAATGTGTGCAACACATTGAGATTAGGGTGCATGTCTGTCAAATGTTAGTAAAACACGTAACACCAACAATACAGAGAACTCACATGTGAAATTTTTCTCTACAGCTCCCTTAGTGTTCAAACAATTCACACTGTACCTTTGATAGAGTGGGTACTTTTGACAACTGATCATGTGTACCTGATGGAGATGTTCAGTGAATAATGGTATAGATACTCAACATTACTGTATGATAAATAAAATGATCCCAAATATACATATATATACACATGTATTATCTCCTGTAGATATAACAGAAAAAGTGCACATTACCTAAAGAAGCATTTTTTTTGTATCCACTTCAATATAGAGTTTCCCATTTCCATTCTTGAATGCATCTTCACCTTGTCAAGAAAGAAGTTATGGATGAAGCAAGTATATACAGTTTGTTAAATCACTTAAGAGGTCGACAGCAACATTGTAAAACCTACTGAATAACATATCAACTCTGTTACACAGTTACACTGCTAAATATCATGTATTTGGCCCAACACACCATTTTCTTGTTTGTAGCTGTTGCTATTGCCATAAAATAAATCTCTTGTCAAACACATTGCAAAAAGTGAGTATCCAATTTACGCATAGAATTTCTCTTCCAGTAAAATGACAGAAACGAGCCCGGAGCCATTTTTTTTACATTCTGAGATAAACATTTATAAATATAAATATTGTACAAGTTTACAAATATTGAATGAGGAGTCATTTTTCATAGCAAAAGCATATACAAGCTTTATAGGATACACAAATTCTATTTTAAGCGCTATCAATCAAAATGGAAATAAAGTGCAGTAGTGTAACAGACAAAAGCCTGAACAAAATTGGGACACGTAATCTTTATTAAAACTTGCAAGTACAGCAGGAATGTATAAAGGTGTTTTTCCACTGTTATTGTTAGTGAAAACCACCCTTTTGATTGATTGATTGATTAATCACTTGATTGAATTTACAACTGTCAGGACTGCTATGTACCATATATTTGATTTTAATTCCCAAACAATATACCACATCTTCTGTATGTTATACTTTCACTTCTGCCATCCATGTTTACTGTTATACCTTTAATTACAAAGTGAATAAAACAAAAATATCTAATAACAAGATGAAAAGCATTTCATAAGTCTGTAAGCGCCTCCTTTGTTCTAAAATGACTGCTGCCATGTATGTGTGTAAGCTGGCAGAGGAGTCACCTTGGAAGTGTTTAGGGTTGTGGGAGTCTAAGTGAGATTTTATCTAGGTGCTATAGAAGATATATGTAAAAGCATTTTAATGGGCTTACGAACCTAAAAGTACACATACACACTGGTAAGGAAAAGCAGACAAACATGCACATACACCTTAGAGAGAGAGACAAAGAGTAATTCAGGTGTGAGCTGGGCGGCTTGTTAGTATGCATGCTTGCTGCTGTCATTAGCTCTCAAGGACATTGTCTGTCTTGTGGAGGTAAAAGTAGATGGAGGTGGTCTGTATCTGTATATTCACATGGACACGGATTTGTGTGCGCGAGTTAATGTCACATATTTTGCATATAGTGTGTGTAGAGCAACTATATCTCTCTTTCTGTTTTGCCACTGAAGCCATTAAGTGGCAGGGCAGTAAAAGCCAACATTACTGTGTCGGAAGCAAACCTGCTGTGCATCCTCTTTGTGTGTCTGTGTACACGTGTATGTGTGTTGGCTTGTACGTGCTTCCGAACAAAAGACCAGACAGCAATTATTAAGCCTGAGTACCATCAGACGCTTTCAAATGGCCACTAACAACCCACAGAGATGATTTATTCTCACACAGAAAACAAACAGAACAAAGATCAGCACAAGCTGACATTTGCGTGTCCATAAACAAAACCAAAGCAGCATTTTTTTTTGTTTTAACTGCTAACGAAGACCAGGGTTGACATGTGTCAAACTTGCTTTAAACAATAGAACACAAATTCAACAGTCAACAAATGTTGATTACTTTCCATTTTCCTTTTGTGTGATGATGCAAACGACTTCCGCAGAGTAGTTGTTTGGTACTTGCAAACCCACTTCTCTTTGCAACATAAGTGGTATTAGGTGTATCTTAGTGAAAAATCATTTGGTCCTTGCATAGTTTAGAGTCAGGCCACACACACGAAAGCCAACAACGCTAGGCTATCTATCACCACCCTTGCCAGGAAAGCAATGAATTACCGCTGTTCTTCTAATAATTGGATGCCCCTTTTTATTTATTTATATTTTATGTTTATCTAGCAATATTTTAGAGGTACTTCAGCCTGTCCACCTACCCATGGCTTTTGCCTGCTAATGGCCGCCTAATGCGGCAGAGAGGGGTGTGTTCTGGGGCATCACAGGGTCCAATCTAATCCCAAGCACATCCAAACAACATGGCATTATCTCCCAAAGACAGCCTAATTCCCAGCCACCGTAAATCTAACTGTGGCAATACGATCACACATACACACACACACACACACTGCACAAAAACACCATCATTACCTCTCCCTACACACACAAACACACACACACACACACACACACTCATCTTAAAGGTAGAGTCAGTCATTCTGGAGAAAGGTTGTTGATATTTGAACTAAACACCCAAACAAATATACCCCTCCCTTCGTGCTTCTTCAGAAGCTCTGCCCTCCAAATTCATGGACGTGCATTGCCAAGGCAACATTCAAAAGAGAAATATGGCGGAATCCAGAGTGATGTGTCAGCTGTAACGAGCAGGGGAAAAAAATTACGTCTCATATGAGCACAACAGTCCATCCACACTCTCCGCCTCTCCACTTCTCACTCGTGCTGCATTCAGCGTCTTGGTCCACAGAAGCAGCCGTCTGTCAGCTGCAGCTCCTGGTGAGCTGAGAGGACAGTGGCCGGACAAACTGCCTTCACTAGGCTGACTGACAGCAGAAATTTACTGAACCAAATGTCATCTCCATGGGAAGAAATCAACTGTTTGTATTTATATTCATTGATATGGTTAATAAGTTCAAACACGGCTGGATATTTGTATGATTTAAATGGCTGCCTGCTTAGATAATGCTTCACTAAACGCGACAGAAACAGACTCGAAGCTTAACAATAATGCAGGGGGTCTCTGTGAGACTCTCGGATTCAGTGTAGATTGATACATTTAATAAAATGGAAGTGTATCTGCTCTGTGAGAAAACACCTTCTTTGTGAATTGGCCACAATCTCTCTCTCTACAGTTCACCAGTCCTCCCCCACCATTCAACAGGTGCTGGAGACGGAAGACTGACATGTCCTCACACAGACAGCTGCTCTGATGACTTCCCCTGTCCTGTGCACAAGCACAAATGTGTTGAACAATCTTTCTCCAGAATCACTGACTCTACCTTTAAGTGAATAATTGATACACTCACAGAGTTTTCCTTATCTAAAAATAGAGAACAGAGGAGAGGGCAGCAAGTGGAGAAAAGCAAGAAGAGGAGAACAAAGAGTGAGGTGAAAAGAACAGGAAAGAGTGAAGAGTTGTTGGTCTTTATCCTTCTTTAAATTTGTGGGGTTTGGGGACATTTCTCTAGGGGCAACAAAAAGGTGTGTGCTGTGTAAAGATAAGACGTGATCAAGGCTTTGACCTGCATGCTGTCTGTGTGTCCAGTGTGTTTCTGTGTGCACTGTGTCTGCAATATTTGCATATAACAGCTGGCTAGAATCTGGATCCCCCACCATTCCGCCTGTCTTTAATTAGTAATATATTCACCTCTCTATCAAATGTCTGGACTCAAATGAAGTCTTGTGAAGTGAGCCATAAAATGAAATCCCTTTATACCCTTTATTCCCCTTAACCCAGGAGGATAAAGAAAAGAGGTAGGGTGGGGGGGGGCCAGGAGGTGGTTTGGTGGTTGAGATGGGATGGGTACTGGCAGGCAGAGATTGAGAGATTGAGGAAACATGAGAAAGACTGAGAGAAAAAGGTAGATCCTAGCCTGGGGCCTGGGTATTGAACTAACTCAGGGTGCTGAGAGGAGATTCTCAAGGGTAATTATAGGAACACACCTTTTTTCCCCCCTTTCATTCTCTCCCTCCATCTCTCTCTCCCTCTTTTCCTTGTCTCTTTGTATATCTAATGGTTAGGACTGTCAAGTAAAAATGAAGAAAGACACATTTTCCCATGGCAATAATGTAATGGTGGAAATCTTACTCAAACAAGATGTCACATACTTTTAAAGCAAATGTTACTACTGGTTATTCCAGTGTTGCCCCCTCCTTGTTGTTCCCTTTCTTTGTTACTGAGTTAAAAAGGGTGTTTTTACACAGCATTCAAGCTGCAAAGTTTAAAAAAGGGGAAAAAAACACAATTACCACAGCCTTAACCACTGTGGATAACTTTCATAACAGGGTTCTTGTCAGAAAGTAACAGAAGCATTTTGGGGAACTGTCCCCAAGTGATGGTGCTGAACTCTCTTTCCAGTACAGTACAGCAAGACTTATGCTGTATAAAGCACTGGAGCTGTCCAGACTGGTGGTGCTGAAACTAAACTCAAGCAGACCAATGACAATTTTCACAATGGCTTAAAATAAGTAACATTTGTAATATAGTATGGTATACTATAGTACACTGTAGTATATAGTGTATATTTAGTACAAATCTGCTTAATATTCATACATCATGGCTATGCTTCAGTCTAGAGCTTGGCTATATCTAGAATTAATTCGATTAATTAAAATTGCTTTTGCAGTCTCCAGATTCTACATTGTACTCTATCTGCCTCTCTTTGTCCCTATCTGGCAGGCAGCTAACACTGGCTACCAGCAGTCTGCAGATATCAGGCTGATGTATTGTAAAAAAAACAAAAAAAAACAAAACAGCAGTAGATCAATTATTGAGCTGACTTCTGATCTGTCTGTTCTGACACTGATTATTAAACTGGATGCCCATGATCTACTTAGTTGAAGCATCTGGTACTGACAGTCAATAGCTGTGTGGGATAACCTGTATTTTTGTGTAATGACGACAGCCCTGCTAGTGATATAGGTCTTGTATTGTTCTTGGTAAACTGTCTTAAATAAATTTGATGTTTCAAGCCTGCATTTTGCAGGCAATCAAAAATCGATTGAAGTCATGAATCAAACCCATGCTTGAAAACAACTGATACAATTTTTTGGCCATATCGCCCAGCCCTACTTCAGTCCTTGTCTGGCTTTCTCCTACCCATTTTACCTCCTTAGTGGAATAGAAGCGTGCTACAAGTGTGCACTGGTGCAGACCGACCATACTCCACTACCCCCACACAAAGGCACACATCCCAGGGAATGGCCATGCACTCAAACTTTTAAATGTGGATTTAGACAAAGTCACAATTTGCAGTGAAGTTCTGAAAAATCACTTTTACCACTGTCTTAGTACATGCAAGCATAAAACTTTTAAGAGTCACTTATTTCTTATCATAGGCTTGCTGCTATATATTTGATAAGAGCAAAACAGCACATTGAACAGCTGGGCAATCAAGGTGTCTGTCAGTATCTATGGTGACACCTGTTTCCTGCTTACAGAGGGTGGTGAGTGTATCTCAATGTTAACCTGTTTATTTATACCATCTTCTAAATACAGACTGGCCTCCATCTCTGCAAGTGTGATTTCATGTGAAGTGACACCCCACCGTGAAGCGCTTGTGGGGAGGGACTGATTTGGGGGAAAACGTTCACTAGCATGGTAATTTATGCTTGTGTTTTCGCTACAACCAGAGATGTAAAGAAAGGTTCCTCACAAACTGCTAACCTTCCATAATTTAAAAAGATGTACCAAGTCTGGTCCAAATTGCAATCTACTTTATAGTAACAGGCACTGAAATTCTATTTTATACACAGAGGTAACAACATTTTAGAAATTCTCAATACAGTAAGTTAGCAAGGTTAGCTAACGTGCACAGAAAGGGTTAAACCCATTTCATGCTCAGCTTTGGGATATAGGACTGTCATACACAATATAGATTGTCTCTCTGTATGACATCATCTCCACTATAAGCCTATTATTAGGCTCCAGCAGTTAACAGCATGGGACATTTCCAATATAGTGTTAAAACTGAGAAGTATTCACTCTGCAGTGTTGAAAAGTGGGACTTTTTTATCAGTCTGCAACAGCCCACAGCACTGGAATGTTCCACTATGAATGCTGTTGAAGTCAGGAGTGCTACATTTCATCATTTAAATCCATTTAAAGTGACTTACAACACCATAAGTGCATACATTGTGCAAATGATGCCCAGTGGGAATGAAAATATACAGTGAACAGCATCAATGACTTGCTGTGCCTGTGGGGTTCCCACCACATGAAGGTTGTCTGTATGCTTCCGATCAAACCAATTGTCCATCAGGTACTGCCGGGACTCTACAGTATTCAGTACATACAATGTCAGAGAAAAAAAGTCTCACTTCTAACATTCAACTTTAGCGTATTCAGTGAACTGATCAGTTTCTATTATACCGTGTAATGGAGAATTTGGCGAGAGGAAGCATTTGCAGAAAACATCCAAGTAACCGTCCAACATGGGTGGAAATTCACAACCACAGTCAAAAAACCGCACAAGGAGCTGTGCGCTGTCAGTGGAGCTAAAATATGGTAATATAGGCCATTAACATGTGATATTTCGTGGATGCTTTTATGCTAAGCGGCTTATAGTTCCATGAGTGTGAATCTTTTTTAGCATGAGTGACCCCAGTGGGAGACGAACCCCTGAAACTAGCAATGCTATCCTGTACCCTTCAAGATATACAAGACCACATATCTTTGTTGTTGCTCTACCCAACCAAAAATCAGAATTAAAAAATGTTTTTCTTATTCTTTTCTGATCTACAGTGCTGTAAGCAATTAAAATATGAATCACCTGATACTTATTAATAGTTTTGATCATTCATTTCAATCACTTTAGTCATTGATTAAGTATTTATATATTATTATACCTTTGTTTTCTCTTCCTCTTTATAAAGTATATATTATGTATATTTGTGATGACTCATCCTAAAATCAGGGACATGTACTGTACATACATTCATCCAATCAAATGTGATTTGGGGCAACTAGCTAACCCTGCCCGTTTCATAAAACTGTACCTTTGGCTTGTGGGTCTCAGTGGCCAGCGGGGTGATATCATGGGTCAGAGGTGTCGGTTTAAATCTCAGTCAACAAAAACTTTGTTTACCTTTCCAAAAGAGTGTGGTTGTTTATTCATGTCTTTATCATCCTCACAACTCAATGGTAACTGTTAGGTTTTCCTTTGGGCTTACAAGGCGCTGCCTCAAAACCTTTTTGAGCCGTGCATGGCTGTTGCTGTTTTTAAAACTGATCCTAGGGCTGCATGCATAAACTACTCAGTCTTCAAACAAGAGTAACACAATGACACTGGTTGCATGTTGGGTAAATAGACATGCTGTCTGATAAGCAATTTTATATCAGTACTCCTCAAAAGCAATAAAAACCCTTCCCTGTTGCTCTCTATCGTAGCTCTATTGCAGTCCTTGGGTTTGCTGTACTATCCAATCTGAAGGCCATTTTTACATTAAACCAGCTTACTGCTCAGACAGAAGCTACAGAGATAAAATGCACTCTATCTGAAATCTCAATACATGCTAAGTCAGAATACCTTCTATGTTACTGAAACTGTGTAGCACAACATGGAATAAACTGAAAACCCACATTTTATTATGGAAAACAGTACTGGCACAACCTTGTTTTACCCTCTCTCTCTTATCATACCATATCATTGGAGTTATTTGTTCTGCTAACCTCCTGCAATTAGCATTTTTCCACTGCCAACCCTGTTGAATATGGAAAGTACCATAGTATCCTGGCACTGTGACTCTATGGGCATTTTCAATTCAGTACGCTGAGTAAGCCGAGAGATCAGCAAGTACTGCATGATGTAGTGTGATACTCAAATGCTGCAACAGATGTGGGCTTTAATTCATACAAGTATCACATAATAATTGCTTACTCATTGTGTAGCGGACAGAGGGTGTTAAACATCTTGATATATGTTGGTGTCCTACATGACCAAAAGCAGCACTTTCTGCCAGTAAATAGCATTAGAGCCGCCCACTGTGGCTTGTGCTGAAGAACAGATTGCCCCGTTCTGTTCTGGTTACTATATGGGATGAACTGAAGTGCAGTGCAGTCTGTCCTTACGCATTTGTCTTACTGTAATCAATTTCCCTCAGTGGATTTCCTAAATGTATGAGCTACTTCAGCTAAACAAAGTTTGTTTAACTTACAAAAACATTCACTAATACCATATTGCATTGCTGTTAAAATCACAAATTGGGGTAGGAAACTATTTCTATTCAATTGCATGTATGTGTCCATTCCATACATTATATTACTGACCAAAAATAACTTGTTAAAGCTTACCAAAGCGCCACACTGAGCATCAGAACATTTTACAAGAGTTCCGTGTGCTGAAGTATGCTGCTGAAAATTGGCTCTTACTCTCACCCTGCTGTCTCAGCTTAACTCTAACACCTCCTTTTATAAAATGTGCCAGTAAAAAGTTGTTCAGACTCCCTGCAGTGCAGAAATGTCATTTTAGCTGTCTGCTGTGTTTGTAAATAAGAAGATCACTTTATAAGTGGTGATACTGCAAAGGTTTTCCAAGTGGGAGCTTTCTCTTTTACCATCTTTCATCTCATTTATAATACAAAAGTCCACTCTTCCTCTTTGTAATACTCACATAGAAGAAAGGGCTATTCACCATGATTCCTGCTGAAACACAGGTCTAACCTGCTGTATTTCTATACTTAATGGGATCACATAAATAGAGTAGCTACATTGTTTAAACATATGCCAGAAAGAAAACTATACCAGCAGAAAATTACTCTAATTGCCATGGCTAACTCTTCACTATAATACAGAACATATGACTCAAAATTCCTACAGTCTTATATACAGATATAATCATATGTACAAAGACATTCATATTTGAATAAGACTTTCTATCCAAAGTTCAGTGAACTTAGACAGCATACCGATTAGTACCTATTGATTTATTATTTCACCTTTCTGCTTGGCCACTTACTCTGTGCTACTAAAATGTCATTCCTTTCACTGTTTAATGTAATCTCAGCTGGAAACAGTCCTCTGTGATGCTGATGAAAATGTGATCATCCAGTTTTAGAAACTAGCAGTATATACATGTATTTTCACCCTTTTCCCAAAACAATAGTAAAATGTGCTGTTCAGTCTTTCTGTGGTGCTGAAAAACATTTTTTTTTTTTGTCTGTATAATACTGCCACAGCAGGGGAACTGTTCTGGTATGACTAATGCTGAAATTTGGAAGTTAACTTCAGTTAAGCAGCAACAAAAACAAAACAGTAAAAGTGTGATTTTCTGACTCCAAAGGCAACATTGAATATAAAAACTACATTGATCCAGAAATATCACGCCGTCATACACACAGTGTGACTCATACAAAACTGATTTGGAGATGCTAATCAAACATGCTTCATTTGGTCATTAATACAGCCTTGTCAAATTGTTATTCTTAGAGAGTCTGGCTCATGTTTCTCATTTCTTTAGACACTGCATGTACTAATTGTCCAACAAATTCTAATATGAACTGAGGATGTTTTTTTTAATTGTCCATGTCATCCTGTCTATAAACATCTATGAACCTATTACAGGATTTCTACTCCTTGCAACATTTGAAGTGCTACTGCAGGGGATTTCATAAGGATCCCAGCTTGAGACCGGCAGTCCAGTCCAAATCCTGAAAAATGTTCTAAGCTTGCTTAAGGCACCACCTTGGCTAGAGCTGGCACTGATAGTGTGTCATCAAAAATCCTTTCATGATGGGATAGAACTCCATGATGGTTAACCTTTTAACCTTTGTGAAAATAACAACACTCCCTGCAAGTTCAGTTAGCACTACGCAGGGAACAAACATTTAAAAATGTGCTGATTCACTTATAATCAGTCAATCTGAACCACATGGTGCCCAGCCCACATAGGGTGACAAGACACTAAGAGCAACAACAGCAACCAAGAATTTACATAACAGAAATGCCCTATTACGAAGAATGTGGACTGTCGTAACTGCTATACATGTTCTATAAATCTCACCACAACAAAAACTCGTCATTAAAAAGCCAAACTCAATTATTACCTTTGGACAACCAAAACAAATCAAGATTTGACTGATTTGGTCAGATAGCACACTTCTTAGGTCATTAAAATACAAAATGAAATACCACGATCACACAAAACGCAACTTTTCTGCCTTTATATTTGCCTTCCTCGGTTACCACTTCTTTATTAAAAATGCCTTGAAATGGGAAAACAGAATCGGTGGCTTTTTGGCAGAAGAATATTTGAGAATGTTTAAGTAAACTAGGGCTGCAGCTAACGATTATTTTCATTATCGATCTGTATCTGCAGAGCAACAACTTGTGAATGAGTCTGTGATCAAATTTCACATCACTTCCGACATCTGACAAAAGAAACAGAAAAATATGTAAGGAGAAGAACTATGTTGTGAATTTGGCTGCATTAAAAGACAGCGTATATGATCACAGAGAAGGGGGCAGGATTTGAATGAGGTCATCTCCCTCTCTCCTTCTCTCAGTCTTTCTCTATCTCTCTAATTAATAACATGAAAAACTAGTTTTGCTGTGTTATGTCAGTAACAAATTAATCTAATATTTAAAAAATCATTTTCAGTCAATTGTCAATATTTATATACAGTCAGTGAGTTTCACACTTCAGAGATGCATGGTTCAGCAAAACAGAAATATATAAACATACATAAACAGGCATAAAGATAGCGGAGTGGGGAAAATAGCCAGGGTCGCACGTGGCTCACAGACCCACTGGAGACACAGACACACACACAGGAATGGCAGCGGATTGTTTCTGGCAGCTGCAGTAGAGCCAAAACACAACGCGGCCGGATGCTGTGGACATTGATGCGCTGAGCAAAGCTTTGATGAGCACACATATGGAGGATGGAGATGCTGGGTTACGTCAGATTGCACAGCACTTGTCAGGATTGGCAAATGGAAAAGGTAAATGGGTTGCTTTAAATCAAGAAGTACAGTCACATACCAGAAACATGTCCTGTAAATGCACAGTTGGGAGCAATTTTTTGATTTTATTTTCTATTACTGTTTAGTTCTTTAATATTGGCAGGGGAATAAAAACAATAAACGATCACCCCTTGAATCGTTAATACTTGATCTGATTGCCAATCAGCAGAAGCCTTGTGTGTGGGGAATGATGAGCACAGGTTGGCACAGACTATGAAGCACACTTTACAGTCCCTGCTCGACACTGTTGCGCACTGTTAATAGCAGTCTGCCCCAGCTTTAGTCCAGCTGCGGCCCACTTTCACTTTCATGTTGCTCAGCCACAGTCCTGCACCCCCTCCATTCCTCCTCCATTCCTCCTCCATCTCTCTCTCTCTATACTGCTTCTTATCTTCCATCTTTCATTCCTCTTTTCCCGTCTTGCTCTCTGCATCAACCCTTTCCCTAAACCCTCTACTCTCCCTCTCCTTCTGCTCTGGCCAGAGGGCCATTAGTTGATATCATGATGGTTATGAGACCAGGTTGTTAGAGTGAGCTACAGAAGAAAAAGGGATACTTTATTGGAAATAAACACTGATAGAATGATATTTAGGAGGCACAAGAACATAGATTCTGATGGACGAATGCATAACTATCGACTGGAACAAACACCTCTTTCTGTCTTTGCTTTATTACAAATGGCCAGGACTGAACTTGCTGATGTGATAGTGACCCACACAAAAGGAAATAATGACTGTCATGACAATGTGCAGCAACAAGAAACTGAGCATGAAATATGAGCTGATGAATGATTCTCCCTTTATTATTACTGATGTCAGGACAGAGATATTGATATTAAGCTGAAAACAACAAGAATTTTGGAGTACCATTGAAAAATACATTTAAAAAAGCTCAAATGTCACTTTAAATTTAGAATTTAATATTTGTTTGAGTGAGGCTGAGAATATAAATAAACTGACAAGAAAAAACATGAATAATAATAATCATATTTTATCATAATATGCAGAAATGTCAATGCAAAAATGCCCCGTGTTGCAACCTTTTAGACTGAGGTGAAAAACAGAAGAAACAAGTAAAAACGGCTCACTGAGTCATTGTGTTCTATCACAGCTGCCAAGGAAAGCGGTAGGAGGGAAGGAATAAATGATCAAAGACCCTGCGTATTCACCTGCATTCAGAGCACAATTTGTTCAAATTTAACTACATGAAGTGGTGGGATGGTGTTGAAATTATGTTTTTTCATCCAACAAAAAGATGGACATATCTACTGTCAGCACAGATGATATGAAAACCATAAACATGAGTGATGTTTGCATTTGTATTAACATGTATATAGATTTGGTTTACATATACTTGATTTTTTTATATATTCATGCTATTTATAAACTTAGAAGCAAATGGAGAAAATGGAAATAACTGTTGGTTCCCCTGCAAGAATGTGGTGAAAACCTACTATAGCTGTCGTTCATTTCAAATCCTGATGCTGTTGGCAAACCTTCAGCAGGGAATAATTATTATTTCTTGGAAGTTCAGTGAAAGAAAAGTGGACAGTTTAGTAAATTGTGTATTAAGATGTATTCATACTGTCCAAGGACCTGTTCTTAAAGAATAAACCTTTGGGAACACATTGTTGTCTGCTGCTTTTGTCACTGCTTTAGTCGCTCTCTCTCCATCTGTCTCACAGCCTCTCTGTCTATGTGATGCGTGGTTTTATCTCACTCCTCTGACATAGATACATTTCTTCATCTTTTTCATCATCCTGTTTTATCTTGAGCTGTCTAAATTGAGTGACAACAGATTGATTGGGGACCCTTTATATGTTAAGTTAATGCTGAGTCCTGATCTGCTCACACTTAATCCCACCATGTCTAGCAATTATCCTTATCTGAATGTGGAGGTACAGTGTGACAAATCCGTACTTGAAGTTTAATCAACATGCTGGTTGACAACTAATCGTATTGATCTTTACGTAATCATAATATTAACTTCAGCGTGACTGGGCTTTCCAAAAGCATCTACTGTAAAGATGATGTCTTATTTCTTTACCAATGTTTTTCTCCTGGGTCCATATTACTAGAAATGGACATTTTCAATTTGCATTGTACAGTTGCAGTATCCATTATATTCAAGCATTAAACAGCATCTTTCTCTCTATGTAGCATATTAACAAAAGGGATTGAACACACATTTAAAGTGTCAATGGTGTGGATGCCTGTTGGATTGTCACATCTTGAATAATCTGGACTGTAGCAACCTGTAGTACTTGCAGCCAACAGCAGAGGACTCTGTCCCTGCTATGTCTCTGACTCATATTCTTGGGTCTGGTTATAAGAGTTTCTTATTTTAGAGTTGATGTATGGAGATGAAGAGGGCGTGTAAAACCTCTGCATAAAGGACCATCCTTAGAGCTTTCACCTCAACACAACAAACAGATTATGTGTTTTTGTCCTTACTGTGTACCTTGAAAGACATCTGGAGAAAAACAATATACTTGACTACTCTCCCATTTGTTAAAACTGAACAAATTACCTACAAAAAAAACATTTATGTAAACAGAGTTTAGAGCCGAAGATAACAAAAACACTCAATTTTCTCATCACAAAAGTAATACATGGAGGCCATGTGATATCATCTAAACCTTTGGCCTGTTTGTAAGCACTTCAGATGAATATAGCTGACAAAAGAGTGTATCAAATGGTGTACCCTTAGGAGAGCAGAAAGTGTTAAGCCTCTTCACAGCCAATATAAAGCCTATGTGACAGTATTGTGCCCTACATCCTTTCTTTGTTTGGGTTTGTGAGGATTAGAAACATCTAAAGAGATTTTTCTAAAGGCCAGTAATGCTTTCAGTTGACAAGACTCGCATACAGACAATTATAACAAGAATAGTAAAGACCATGTATTATAGATAGGAATAAAACCTTATATGACACAGACAGAATGCTGTTTACTAAAGGCTGTATTAGATAACTCTGCAGTGGTAAGAGCTTACTCACCTTATGATAAGCGCCCCATTTGTACTAAACCTACAGTATATACACAATTTAAATTGAGTTCCTTGATCATCATCCAATGAAATCTAGTCATGAAAACATGAAATGTCATGTCTGTAATGTCAAAATTTTAAAAAATATTTCTCTTACTTCCTAAAAAGCTGTTTCACAAGATATGAGTTTTTATCTAACCGCACAAATATGCTGAACATAGAAAATGGCAAGCATACAGTACATGTGCAATAAGTACTGATATCAAATCCATTTTTTTCCTTTTCCTTTGTTTGGTGCACAGTGAGCTAGAAGATTGCTAGAAATGAATCACTGCAATTTGTGACGGTACCTGACTTTTATTTGACAGCAAGGATGTAATATATGGGCTCCAACATCTTGGCTACAAAAGCAAAGGTAGGAAATGGACTGTGCTGTGCCAGTGTGATGTCATGGTCATTTTGAAGAAATAATATCACAGATGTGCATCCTGGTTTTGTGGAGCCTATTCAATTATTCCACCTGTTAGAAAAATGTACTTTAAATAAAGGGCAGTTGGATTTGTTTCATTGTTGGTATCCCTGCAATAGGAAATGTGGCTGGTTCAGGTCCTGTACTAGAAATTTAAACTTGTATTTATTTTTGACTGTGTACTATACTGTGTGCACACTTTGGAGTACTCAGGGTACATTTTAGCAGTAAGACCACATGATGTGTGGTTGCAGCTATACAGTAACTGTAATTACTGACTATAACTGGATTGATCCAGTACACTGTGAGGACACTAAGCTGAATGGGGAACGTTCAGCTTGCATTTGTGTAAGTGTGTTGTGTAATGCACTATATCTTAAGTTCTCCAGACTGTTCAGATAGAGAAGAAACTGGGAAATAAGTTCCATGGCAATAAATGACAGTCAGAAGATTTACAGTTTCATTAGACAGTGAGGAGTCCAAAAATGTTGAGGTTTTACAGGGAGTCTTGAGCAAGCGGGATAAGCAAAAGCTTTCGGGAAGAAGCTTTAGAGGAGATGGTTGGGCCTGGTCTTAGTGATTTGATGCCATATCCAATCTGAAAGTTTTGTTAACAGATGGTTGCCTGGATGGGTAATATTAGTGTAAACATTTTCTGGCTAGCGCTAACAAACACTGAAGCCCAAGATGTACTCTTTGTTAGAGATTGATAGCTTCCTTCCTATTACGGGGTACAGAAGACTTGGCAGGACATTTTTTTCAAATGAAACAACACTTTCTAAGTGGAGAGCGGGCATATCTAACAAGCGATAAATGTGTTTCATTTCAATTAAGTCTTAACATCATGCTTTTGCTGGAAAATACAAGAAACAGATGACTACATGATCATCTGGTATTGAGACACAGTATTAAGACTCCCTTCACCAGTGTTTGTGTATCTGTAGGCTAAAGCAAAATGTGTCAGACTTATAGGATTGGGTATCAAGAAACAGTTGTAAATTGTAACTGACGCAATGTTTTTCAGAACAGATCATTTGTTAAGAAACATTTCAATTCCATTTACTGACTCCTGACTGTCCCTTGTTCTCACACACATGCATTCTCCATATGCTAGCATCAACAACAGAATAATAATGAAACTGTCTACGGTGAAGCTTCTTATCATCCCAGCTACCAGTGCTGCTGTAGCCAGGAAGGCCAGATACACAGTTATTCTACCCTCATTTAACATTAGAATATTGCAAATATTATGATATAAATATTTTATTACAATAATTAATACATGGAAATAAAGTTGAAAATTCTGCTCCTTTGCACAACACTAAAACTTTTAACCTGATGTGTGTTGCTGCTGTGATTATGCTCACCTTCACACAAACATGTGAGAACCACATTACTCAATAATATGTGTTTAATCATTTTAATTGCGTAACCTTGCCAGCAATAATAATATTTCGGAAACTGCTTACTCCATGTTATATTGCCTGTGTGTGCATTTATGTGTTTTGGGATGACTTCTATACCGTATGACTCCCACTTCAAGATACAAGGGCAGGTCCTGTATAAATGACCAGCGATCGTGTTTGCAGAAATAGTGTGTGTGTGTTTGTGTAATAAAAGTGCTGAGCCAGAAAGGCACAGAGGCATACAAGCTTTGAAGGACTATGTGATATCGTTTTCTGTATTTCATCAATTCTATCTCAACTCCATGTAACGCACAAACTGTATCAATTTTTGTGACAGAAAAATATGGTTAAAAAAAAAAAGAAATTTGCCTCCACACAGTGTATTCTTTCACTCTGTCATCTGTGCATCCCTCTAACCTGCTCCAGCTCACACTGCCATTTCACGTCAGGGTCAGCTGTCTCATCAGCCTGGTGTTATTGAAATTGATGTTGAGTTTGGATATTACTAGGTGTGATGTGTTCTACAGGTGCAAGTGCAAGTTTAGAATGGCGTATAGACAGGTATATTGTGAAAGACAATACTTAAGTATTTAGAGAACAATGGTTGGTTGTCGGAGGAGCTTAGTGTTGAGCTTTTGGGACGTGTAAATATTTTGATAGTTATATTTATATCCTAGCTAAGCTGTAGTTATCGTCACAATAAGGACTGTACTGCATTATCAAAGACACGTTAAGACAGCATCAAAAAGTATGACAGGTTACTGTTGGCATGTAAATGCGTCCAATGTTATGCACTCAGTCCTTTTGGTGATGACTGTTTATATGAAGTTATATTATACACATTTTGATATTAAACAAGAGATCTGTAATTTTCTGCCATTGTTGGGCTCTTCAGCTCTAAGAGATGAATAACTGTTTTAAAGAAGAACACAGACGTTGGATTAGCGGAAAGGCTGACTGAGTGGTTGCATGCCCTAGCACCAAGCAGCAAAGGGTGAGTGCCCTTGAGCCTCTGGCAAAATTTTCAAATGCATATATTACATCCTAAAATGGGGTGCTCTCCTTATAATTCCCTCTGCTAATATTGAGTATGCTATTATTTCAAGGGCATACACATTTAGGATAGCTACTTAGTTTGTAAATGCTGATACATGAGAGGCTGTCTCTCAAAGGAGTTCACTTTCCGCCAACATGCATGCAGGCAAACACACTCAATCATAGTCACAAACGCAATTGTCTGACGAAGCCAGGGGAAGAAACCTACTTCCTATTTAACATGTTTCTATGCTCTCTGTCTCCTCATTGGCTCTGCGTGATTAATGAGGCTTCCCTGCCACACAATCACTCAGGTGACGGTGGAGAGAGTGTGCCCGTGTGTGTCTATTTTCTCATGCGTATGTGATGTTTTTCCAAACACTGATACTCTACAGCATTAATCAGTAAAAGAAGAGAGAAAAATATTGGGATAGAGAGAAGGGGAAACACATGTTGGAGAAAAATTATTAACTATTGAATAAGCATTTAAGATTTCAAACATCTACCTGTCTGTCAATCCTCCTCTTCTCTACTCATTTATTTGTCTTGATACTGTTTAGTTTGTGATGTAGAGTAACCTTTGCAGGTTTTCTTACTTCAGGTATTGCATTTTTGAGGGCTCTGAGATCTTTGCTTTCTTAAGGCAAAGCATTAACTTTGTTTTCCTTTTCTACTGATAACTGTGTTCATGGGGGAGTTTCTTGTTATTCTCTTTTTTGTATTTTTTTTTTTTTTGTTCCCCTCTGTGTTTCCTCCCTTACCCCCTGTTTTTTCTTGCCTCAGGTCAAAGAGGTGGCTTTGGTATTTGGCCCACCTTATGGGTTGCAGGGAGGAAATGCAAGCCATCCAAAACAAACTGCATCACCAGCTACTGGCAGGAGGGAAGAAACTGTGTACCCATAATTTGCTTATGGTTTGCAAATTAAGGCCTGAATTTGCTCCTAGCTCTATTCTGCATCTGTCTCTTCCTTTCTTTTCCCCTATCCCCTCCTGCCCCTCCAACCCTTTCTCCCTTTCTTCCTCTGTTTTCGAGAATAGTTGCAAGGAAAGTAGGCTATTAAATCCTTGGATATATGAGGCAGAGAGGGTATCAAACTCTCATGTAAATTATTCCAATATTTGCATCTGGGTTTCGTTGCAAAAAAGGTCTCACTTCTACAACCCAATTCCAATTTCATCTAGCGGATAATTGTCAATTCAACCAGGAGTGTAAATTCTATCAATACCCCCCATCAATCCTCTCTCTCACATATATGCTCATATTCTGTCTCCATCGTTTGTTTGCCTGAATGACTTGTTTCAGAGAGAAGGAGGGAGGTGATCCATTTTCAGAATTTACTATTCTCATTGCTGCCCCTGCTATTGTTATTTCTCCTTACTTACGGATGAGATGAGCTTTGCTTTTCTGAGCTGATGGCTGAGGAGAGGAGTTTAATAGGGAAAGAGAGGAATATTATTTGTGTCGGTGCTTAAATGTGAGTGTCTGTGTGTGTGTGTGTGTGTGTGTGTGTGTAAGTGTGTGTGTGTGTAAAACGACACAATACAGCAGTATCCAAAGGGCATGCAGCATATTAATATCTTCGCCATCAGGCTTTTCATCTCTCCCTGTCCCTCTCCTCTCCTCTGGTCATGCTTACAGGCTTACAGATAGCTATGGTTCCAGATCTGCTCTTTTACAAGACTATGGAGGTCTGAAAGTAATATCCCCTGGCGTCCTTGTACTGCCACAAATAGTCACATTGACAATGACACATACACACCCACACATGCATATGTATATAGAGCTGGTGCTCTTCAGGTGATAGAACGACGGCCTAATTGTCTGTCTAGCCAGCTGACCCTTAAAGCTATAGACAAAGTGAAGGAGGAGTGGCAGGAGGAGGAGTGGGTGAGCAGAGGGAGATAAAATGAAGTCAACTGTCTGGTCTATTGGGCTTCTGTCACATGGACACTGGAATACACAGAAGTCATGGAGGACTCAATGACACACTAGATTCACACCCACTGATAAGGACTATGTCTTTACTGTAGAGGTAGTTAGAGATGTTGTGGCTGAAGATAAGGACGGAGGTGGCACTGTACTCTATGGGTTTGAGAAATGTGTTAGAGTATTGATTGCAAAACGAGATTTCTTTTTCAAATAATAGTCCACCTACACAGGAGGTCAGGTTCAGCAACAAAAATTCACCCCATTCAGGAGCTAAAAAGGGTTGAATGCTTTGCTCATGGACCTTTTTGAACATTTTTGTCATGAGGTCTTTCATCAGTTGGTATAATGCTGTGTGTGCTGATGTGATAATAGGGGGTAAACAAAGGAATATCAAGGCTATTTTTTATGAGTGCTCTTTTCAAAAAGAGATATTTGTGCTCCCAATTGTTTTTCTAATTAAAAGCCTTCAAGAATTATATGTTTTTCTATTATTATAACATGTGAAACACAGCTACGGTATAATGATACAGAAATCTAGGTGAAAGTTAAAAAAAGATAGCATTTGCAGTGCAAAGACTGTAATTCAACTTATTATTTTAATACGTATTGTCTTTCTCTGTAAGGAAGATTTGAGCTGTCAGTGGTGCAAGAGAAGCTTGTCTACTGTACATTGTGAGGATCAGTTCCCTCTTTCCACAAGAAAGGGTGTGTGGTAAAATAATGATGCATGAGCAGCTCACAAATCCATCTGACCACACTGGACTGAGACACATTCAGATATCAATATAACCAATGTTGCAATTTGATTCAAATTCAAGTACTGTATGCATTTCTTGTGGTGTTAAAGTCACGCAACTTGAAGAATTCAGCCATCCATGACAGAGAAGTGAGAAACAAGAGAGAGCAAGAGGGAGAGAGAGAGAGCGAAGGTCTGGGATACAGTTTCACAAGTAGAAACTAAAAAAATATATGAGAAGCCTCCAACAATCAAAACAGAAGGACATGGAGTTACATTCTGTGAGGTAAGCAGCCCGATAAAAGCAGTCCACACGTCTAAAATCACTGTCAATAATTAAATGATCTTCTCATGGAACATTTTTTTGCAAAATGTATTAATCTTCTCACACATCATCATGCTTTCAGTCTTCTGAATGAGCGCTCCATTTATCGAGTCTGACTAATGCACTAATGGTTAAGTAAGTAATGAAGGGGGTGGATCGTCAGACCTTTAATGTGACCCTATGTAACTTTTGAAAGGAAAAAATAACACTTCTTGCTCTTACAAGAAAAAGTTGGATTCATAAAATCACATTTGCTGCATTCAATACACTCAGAGGTTTTGCAGATACAACCTTACTTGGACTAGTGGTAACAGACATCATTAAGTCAGTTTGCTGATGACTATATTTTCTACATGTGGTACTGTTGCACTATGCATTTACAATAATCCAGTAATTGCCACCCATGGGCATAGCAAATGTTATGTCTTTAATTCAAGGTCATTCACTGACTGGATATCCCCATTTTGAATCTGACAAACCACAATCTATTGGCACTGCCACAGAAAACCAAAGGAGAGGGCAGTTGCACATTCAAAAAATAATAGTCAATAAAAACCCTTCATCATCCTTATTAATACTGCACTATGAATACATTCTTTACAGATGCAACTCACTGTTTCACACAGTTTCACAGACTGTCGGGCAGGACAATCTTGATCAATTACCACAATTCTGTAGTAAATTTACATAATGTGACAATATTTAGAGGATGAGTATTGGCACTTTTAGAAAGAACATTTGAGGAAGATAATTACTGACATAACTATGACGATCAAGCAAACACTTCTGCAATTAAATTCAAATATACAGGCATAGAGGGTGTGTCAGACCAGAACAACACAAACTAAACTACACCACAATACTACAATGACAAAAATCGAGCAATATTTAGTAACATATCATAATACCAATATCATCAATTTATTACCGGCTATAGACAGGATATAATTTCCCAAGAATGTCCATGAATCTACAAAAATTTATTTTTTTTTGTTTTTGTTTTTTAGATGTGCTAGTGCCATGTACATAGGAGCGTCAGTTAGTCCATCTGTTGGTGCAAAGTTTTGGTTCGTGTTAACAATAGCATGACATGCTAATCTAATTGTTGGTTAAATAAAACTAATTAAGCTAAATACACACTCAAGATGCACAATGTCTTAAATTCGTGAATGTATGGACAATAAAACCTTTTTGATTTAAGCAACAACATGCACTTTCCTCTGGAACCAACTTAAGGCCAAACTTAACTCTTTTCTCTCTTGATTTATACACAGTATACTTACATCGACAAATCAATCACAACATGGGGAGAACAGATGGAGAAAAAAGAAACAAGCAACTAAAGAGAAGAGACAATAACAGCACCATCACTAGGCCAACACAGAGACTGGTTACACAGGTGGGAGAGCTGGTTGTTTTAGATGTAGAATGTACAAATGAGGTAATTTACATATTTTAGGTCCAAGAACAGCCAAGTCATTTCTTCTCTTTTTATCCATCATACATAATCGTGATTGATGAGCATTAGAGCACATTAACACTGGGTTGGTTATAGAATTTAAAACTTTTTCCTGAACTTAATGGTCAGACCACAAGAAATAAGATAAGCCAAAGTTTGTTTTGAGAGGTGAGTGAAGGAGAAAAACTTTAAAAGAACAGGTTAACAAACCTGCAAGGTCCAAATACATCAGCAGCAGGGCCTTGCAAACGCATAGAAACACACACAATGGCGAGGACAAGTAGTCACACACAAATGCACATGGGGAGATACACAAACACTCGTTCAGTTACTCACACAGAAGCACATCAGATTAGTGGAGCCACAGGCTCTAAAGCCGCAAACAGCAGGAACTTAATTGAAGCAGGCAGGAAACAAAGAATGTCCTGAGTGTGTCAAATGCTTTCCATCGCCACTGAGATTGCGACACACACTTCTGAACCAATGGGTCATCATTATCAAATAGATGCATTCGCTTACGCTCTCTTTCTCTATGACTCTCTCCATCCCTATTTCCCTTTGATCCCCCTTTCTTTCATTATCAATGAGACACATGACTGCTCACAGCTGCAACGCATCGAGGGAGCCATAAAACAGGTCAAAATAAATATTCTCCAGACACACACTTTACACTCTGAATAGGATAGGCTCTGATGGACTAAGGAGAGAAACAGGTGAAGCAGGAGAAATAAAGTGTGTATATATGTGTGTGGATGTGTGTTCCTGAAGGGTGGTTATAGACCAATTTGTACCCCTGAGAGTTTTTCTACATTTTCATCATTACTGTTTAAGTTGTGGATTCTGAGGTAGTCATGTGAACAAAGACACATCATTTTAATCATTGACAGCAGCAGAAAATTGGTCTGTGAGTATTTTGGCAGCTCACTCTGCCAAGGTGCATACAAAGTTCACGTGGCAGGGTCGTTTTCAGGTCTTGGCTGATGCTGTACTGTCACATCTCCCCCTGTCCTCACTCTGTCATCACTCTGTCATTATATTGTTGCAGATTCATTTGGTTTAATTAAAAAAATAAAATAAAAAGCCCTGAAAATCTGTAGACCCATCACCTTAAAATGTAACATTTTGGAATGACTATTAAAATATTAATATATAACACAATAGAAAATGTAAATACAGATAATTGTCAATTGTCAATTGACTACACATAAGTTCAGCAAATAACCACTGTGGATATACATATGCATTTCCAAATTATTTATTTACTATGTTGTTTATATTATGTATGTCATCCGATTATATTATTGACATTTTATTTTACATTACATACAGTAAATTGCTGAGGTAATAAACTGCTGAAAACAATACCTCCATAGCCCACTACCAGTGATAATATTACAGGCTGCCCACTTCTCCTGTTTCTCTGTCAGATTTCTTTGCTCCTTGTGTCTCCATCCATTTCTCAGTGATGCCTGCATATTGTGATCTACACATATTTTTTTCTTGCATATGGTATTATTACTTATTAATTTGATATCCTGCAATGAATCCTAAACTGAGTCCTGCTATATGAGATAATGTCACAATTGATTCTCATTTCCCTTCTCACTCCCTGGTGTGTCTGTTTTTGGTGTTGTTAATACATGTATTCAACAATCACAATTATATTTTGTGGAAACTTTTTGGTAGAAATTATTCTGAAACAATATATGAATATCAATCATTGCCAGTTACTAGTCCCATACTAGCAAACATCACACTGATATTGGCCAAGCAGCAACTACCATGACTTGAGGCCCCTAGACGCTGGCTCAATAGACTCCCATTCAAAAAGCACCAACTTCTCTCTAGAAATAGTAAGTCAATCTTTTTTTTTCAGTTTTTTCAGCAAGTCATTATGGTCTCAATCTCTAAATTCAGGCCCTCTAATAAGTGTGCTGGTGGTCATTTGGAAATTAGGCTCTGTTAATAAGATTTGAAGACTCATAGTAGCTTTGATGTCTGCCATGTGTGTTGATTGACAGCTGTGATTGACAGTTGGCTCACTTGCTGCTCTCCCTGGCACCAGGACTCGCACTGAATCAGACTATTGATACAAACCAACGGGCAACAGCACACCTTGCTATGTCCATCTTTATATACAGTCTATGATATTGGCTATGTATTTATTAGCTGCTGACTTTTATCAGAAATATGTGCTACTTATATTATGGTTTATTTTGAACTGCTGGATTAGAGAAAATTGATGGACTTTTTGAAAAAGTTAAGTTGTACCATACCCTCTGTTCTATACTATGTGAGAGTAAGAAAAATACAATAGAAAATATAAATAATTGTGTAAGATAGCTATGTAAATAGTAGCCAAGGTTAGCTGTTATACATATTTGATTAAATACAATATATATTACTTTCTGTTGCAGTTATTTGCTAAGTTTTCATACCATTTTGCTAATGTTGCACTTCCTGCAGATGGTGATCTCAAACATTTACTGCTTTAGGTTGGCCAGCTAGACAAGATTCTTTCTTACAAATACTGAATATCTGCACCAGCATAATTTTTGATTGGCTACCAGTATGTGGGATCAACAAAAGCAATACAAGCTCAACCTTTTATTTGTTTTGGCCTCTTTGGAGGCAAAACAAGTCACTAAAGACAGTCAAACAGATAAAGAGGGTGGGAACAAAGTTGTTCAGCTGGTGAAACAGCTTTATTTAGACACCCTGAACTAATATCAAATAAATGGGTGGTTAAAGTTGAATCAATCAAACTGTCAGAAAGTGATGGATTAGATCTTTCAATCAATCTGATTCTTTGATTAATCTCCTACTCAAACATGATGCACAATGAACCACAGGCTGTGGTATTTTGTCATACATGAATCAATAAAGATCTCAATTGCAATCACAAGCACAACACATCAGTGCAAATATGCTTGCATAAACTTGATGTCAAGAAAACATTGAACATAACTAAAAAGGGCAGCCTTCCACAAACAGAAATGGACAGTTTTGGAATTAACAACTTTGTGCTCTTCCAGATACAAAAAAGACATACATTTATGGAGTGAGTAACAACTTTGATGTAAGAACATAGCAGTTTTCATTTGATATTAACCACCAAGGTCTATTATTTAGCTGTGGTTTGATTGCTAGGATCATGTCTCTGGGGGCGACCAGCCCAGGGGTGATCCAACCTCCCTGGTGACCGTTGCAAGGCGGGGACTGTTGACTGGCTGTGACAGTCTTTCCTCCAACTGGTGCTGTTGGTCAGCAGGCTCAGTGCTCTCTGGAACAGCCTGCAGGTGTTTCCTGTTGCAACGCATCACTGTGCCTTTATGTATTCTGATAAGGTAGGATTGTGGTTCTGCTGATTTTCCACCCACCTCATTCCTTTTTCCCCATCCAGCATGACTGACGGCCTGACCTGGATTCAGTGCTGAAAGTGGGTGGACAGAGTGTCAGTGGTTGTAGAAATACTCATACCTTTTTGGCTCTGAAGTCTTTTATCTGTACCTGGTCACAACTAATAGGAGTGGCTTGCAGTTTCTCTTCCAACATGGGAACAATGGTATGGATCTGCCGTCCTATCATCAATTGAGCCGGACTAGCCCCTTTCACAGTGATGGGTGTCATCCAGTAGCACATCAGGGCCAGGTATGGGTCAGGCTGTCTGAGAATCCATTAAGCAGTTTGGACTGCTCTTACAGCTGCCCCATTTGCCTGGGGTAGTGGGGACTGGAGGTCATGTGAGCAAACCCATACTACTGAAGTCACTGAACTCAGCTGATGCAAACTGCATGGCATTGTCGCTGACAAGCTCCAGTGGTATTCCCCATCCAGAGAATATGCTTTTGAGCCAGTTGATGACCTGAAGGCTTGATGTAGAAGGTAGGTGGGCCATCTCGATGTAGTGGGAATAGTAGTTAACAAATATCAGATAACTTTTTCCTTCCAGCTCACACAGGTCTGCTGCAATTCTCTGCCAGGGTCCTTCTGGCAGAAGGACTTTTATTTCACCGCTGACGCCTGGCAGACATCTTGGCTCTTTTCGCGGCCCTTGGTCAGCCCCTGGTGGCCATCATGGATTTGTTTCAGGACATTGGTTCTCAGCGGTGCAGGGGTGACTATTTGGTCATGGTACAGAACAAGAGAGACTCAGAACCCTCTGACTCACAAAGGTGATTTCTGGAAGCATAGAATGCATAGGAGGACAGAAACTCAGCCACCCTACACGGCCAGCCATTTCAGAGGCAGGTGATGACCGTCTGGAGGTCTGAGTGATTCCGCATAGCTTCTCTTATATCGTTGAGCTTGTCTGATAAAATTGGTTTGTTTGTCACCACTGCTTCGATCTTGACATCTTGATCTGTGTCTGACTGTGCTTCCTGGCTCAAGGGACTTCTGGGTAGTGTCAGCCATGATAAGCTGTTTCCCCAGAACATGCACAGCTGTCACACTGAACCTCATGATGCACATTAACAGTCTCTGACACAGCATCGGTGCTTGGTCCAGATCATATGCATTGATCAGCAGTACTAGCGGTTTGTGATCTGTTTGGAGATAGTAACTGTCAATTCCTTGTACATGCAAACCACACTGCTGCCAAGCACTCCTACTCTATCTGGAAGAATCGTTTCGCCGTCTCAGTTAGAGTGCATGAGCAGTAAGCGACTGGTCTCAACCCACCAATGTGTTCCTGCAGTACTATGGTTCCAAGCTGTAGCTGCTTGCATCTGCGCTGACAACAGTCCGGCAGTTGGAGTCATAGTAGTTGATGATGAGAGCATCACTTTGGCTTTTTGCAGTGCTTGTTCTTGGAGTTTGCCCAATGACCACTACACACACTAAAGGAGAAGTGTCTTGAGATGTTTCAGAGACTTTTTTCAGAGACTTTTTCTCACCTGTCTTGTTAAGTTCCGTTGAATCAAACCCTGGAGCATTTACCCCCTTGGTGCGGTTCCTTTGACCAGGTGTGAACACAGCAATCGAACTTGGTGTGGACCAAAACAACCAGACCAAGACCTTGTTGAACAGGTGGTCTTGGTCCGGTTACAAATTAACTCTGGTATGGTTCGTTAGTGGTATGAACGTGATCCGACGTGATCTGACCAAGAAATGCTTCCAACTGCACTTTTTTGAAATAAACCAGCTTCCGTAGCAAGCTGCGCTGTGCATTATGTTATTATTATTATGCATTATGTCGTGGTGTGTGCTCAATATGTGCTCCCTTCTCCACTTCAGCCAACTGAAGGCAGCAAGCCTTCTTCACATGATGTGAAGCAACACATTGTTCTCTAGATGTTGCCTTGAAGTGTGTTCAAATGTGCCATTCTGTTCACATATTGAAGCTTGGTATATGGCTCAAACGATGACCACAATAATGAAGAAACGGCAATTCTGCTCTCCTTTCTCTGCCTGCCAACCCCATAAGATTTCTGACCCATGAATTGAGTGACAGCTCCCACACAGCTTTTGTTGATACATTTTGGTTTGCTTGAAATTTTCTATAGGTTTTAAAACACCCTTAGAAAGAAGCTTACTTCAGATCAATGTGAAACCCTCAAGCTTAATACCAGGGAGCAATCAAAATGCAGGTGTTGGCACACACACAGAAGGCAAAATAACAAGAACAAACTTATACCATTTGTACACAGCTGGAGAGCCTACAGACAATGACATTAAAAACATCATGCATTACAATAAGACAGAGGATCTATGAGTACCAATAGTACTCTGGAGGAGAGAAACAGAGAATACAGTAAGAAAATGCTACATTGAAGAAATGAGAAAAGGTCACACTAATTTCTTTGCTAGACTCTCTGGTCTTGTTGTTTTCCAAGACCACTTACATCTCTGCATCGTCTGATGGGATTGTGAGCTGTTCATGTTGTGAGGGCGGAACACTGGAGATTAAGTGCCCATATAAATACAGAGAGGGCCTGACCAGATGCAATGAAGACCCACAGTTCTGCCTTGACACAAATGGGCAGCTGAAGAGGAACCACTCATATTATTACCAGGTCCAGCTGCAGATTTTTGCGTATGATGTCCACTACAGTGACTTGTAGTTTGGACCAAACAGGTCATGGTCATCAATCGTACTGTGAGAGATAAAGACTTGCTGCTGAGAGCCTTGTCCAAGGCTGAACAACTTTTTCTGAACCATCTTCTGCCAGAGCTGTTGACCAAGAGCATGGACCCCAGCCTCCTAGATTAACATGCACTGTACTGTCCACACTGCAACAGGTCAGACTATGGTTAGTTGATTGACTGTGCCAATTGCAAAAGTTGTTTCTACTACACGCGTATTCAGATCAAAAGAATGCGATCTAAGTAGTTTTGCAAACAGAACAATACCGAAAAGGCAATATAGCTCCACATGGACATAATGTAAACAGTTAAAAGCAAGTTCATGAACATTGTTCCTTTACAATCTGCAAATTTAGATTAGTGTTCATCTTATCTGTGTACATTTGCTCTTCAGTATGTGGGTTTATAAGCAGTGTTGCTCCAAATATCTATCGATTTTGGTCAATAGATTCAAATTTTAAAAACAAAATACTTAATAGTAGAGAATGTCAAATATACTTAATATTAATTTTAGAGTACTTCCACCCCAAACGTTTTGTTCAATTGACAAAATGGTTAGTAAAAAACTGAAACATTCATTTGTGTTCAAATGTTCTAAATGTTTCATCATTTTGTCTCCTCACAAACTGCATATGAAGTCATTAAATTCATTGTTAAAGAAAAAAGAAATACTTTCAATACTCTAAATACAGCCTTGTGAATTTTATCCAGACTTTTATTCTTACTTACTGTTTAAGTCAAGGTTCATTTGTCACACCACTAAGTACACAGTGTACTTGTATTGACTACAGTACAACAAAATTCTAGGACTGTGGTAATGAGACCAGACACAAGTGCAGGTATAAAAAACAATTCTTAGTATATATTCATGAAATATGAAATAGAAAATGTAGAGCATCATTTCATTATTGGTGTCAATACTGAAAGTCAATCAAAAACAGCTAAAATAACTCATGCATAAAGAGAAACCATCCCCCAGTTAACTCACAATGAAACCCTGGAAATGAACCATGTATTAAGTACCCACCTCAGTTCAACCTGTGAGCACTTTGCTTCTTTTTCACATTGTGAATGATTAGCTGCCTTGTTAGTGTGTCTGTCTTTTAGGCACAACACTTTGGCAAAGATTTGTTAATGCCCCACACACTATTACCATATTGTCTAGGATGTCCACCTGAGTAAGTGGAATTACAGATGTTAAATTTTTTAATTTCTTCCATCGACCAGTGACTCTTTCCACATGTATTCTCACATTTGACAGTCTTCTTGATGTGTCAACTTCATGATCAGAGAGCTTTTTCTTGCCTTTTGTGAAGTGTGGAATATTAAGGGTGGCTCTGTATGCTGCAAGGTCCTCCCTAATCAAAAACCCTCGATCAGTCAAAATATCATCTTTTGGCTCCAGTAGTTCAAAGAATCCCGATTTTGATGTTATTCCTTTGTCAGAAACGCAGGCACCCCAACCTAATGACAAAAATGAAATTGCTCCCCAATTAACCCCAACTAAAGTATTTAACTGAATGGTGATGCTTTTAATTTGACCATGTCTGTGCTCAAGCAGTAAGATTATCAGGTTTATTAATAAAAAATCTCAATGCAGTCAAGATACTCTGACATTGCTTACATTTCCTTTTAAAACCTTTTGGCATTTTCCTGAGAATAGCCTTCCTGGTTGGCCATATGATGATTGTTTTTAATGTCTGTGTCACTATAGGGAGCAAGTTTCTTATAATATTTGAGTTAACAGTATCTGTTACATTAAACCTAAAGGCAATGTCCTTATTAGTTACACCCAAGCACAGTTTCATTAACACAATCAACACGTGATCTTCCAGGTCATCTTCCCTGCATCACCAATACACTGTCTTTCAATTTTGATAGCAATCACTCAAAAATGATAGTGGTCAGACAAGCAAAGAAGAGGATTGTTGAGTTTTGTTTCTGACTGAAAGAAAAGCTGAAAGAAAACCTCTTACTGCCAAGTTCCTCCTTCAGCTGCTTATTTTCCTCTTTGAGTGTGTTGCATTTTGTTGACACACTCTGTCAGAAGCTGGTCATGCTGGACTTTGAGTTCACTATAGATGGCTTGAGGGATCATGACATCTTCTTCATCTGAGAGAGACAGATGATGATGAGAAAACTTTGTACCTTTGCCAAAAGAGATTCACAATGCTACTAGTATTAATTAATAATTTACAGAATTTTGACACACAAGTCTTCATCCAGCACAATATTGATCATTTAAATATACAGAGGTGGATAAAAGTTAGACCAATGGACTGCACCTACATACTTGAGGTGAAAGGACTAATTAAGAAGTAGAGTCCGACTCCCATGTTTTTGAAAGGGTTGTATTACACACACCCAACTCAAAAGATTTAAGTGATCAGGAAGAATATATATAAAATGTAATGGCCTCCTAAACATGTAACAGTTTACTATCAAATGAGATAAACCACATTACTGGACAATAATGCAATCTCAAACTACTCTGGCAACTATGAAAGCAACAGATTGCTTGCATTGGTCGTTATGGAGCTATCTGTGGCTCTGCATTATAACAAAAGGAGGATCCCTGGGCTAACAAGCATGTGTGAAATTCTTACTAGTACAAAGCTCCTCTTGACAGTCTGGAGGCTGAGAGTCTGTTGTCTTCTCCACAGTGGAGAACACTTGAGCTGCAGTGAGAGAGCTTGATGTGTCAGCCAGAAAGGACTTGCTGATAGCTTCAGCCCTCTTTCTCTTCCTATTGAACCTATAAATAAAACAAAGAATGACCAAGAAATATTAGTTAAGATATACTACCATCATTTGATAAGGTAAAATGATAGCAAATCAAGGGAGAATGTTACCTGAACAATTTTTTGAAGCATCCATACACTGACTCTGCCTTGAATAAGTGAACAATGAAGCAACAAAGTCTGGACTTTCTGGATCCATGGATACCTCCCCTGTAAGAAATCCTCTGTCATTACATTGTAACCACAATGAAAATATGTGGTCCCAAGGCTTGGCTAAGTTTATGCTTAGTTATAGGGTAAAGTAAATGACATATCACAGATATAATATTACTGCCCCATTCATTCATTAATTTCTTAAATGCTTGTCTAAAACGAAATTTGGTTTGTTTGTTTTGTTTACATGCTACTTCTGCTTAAACACTAATGTTGCTAACTTTGGTCAATGGTGTTTACCATTATGAAATAGTCTACTGAGATTGTCAGCTTTGTGATTGCTGCTGTTACTAATTTATCATTATTAACTACATTTGCCTTTGTGTGTGATAAACAGTGGAGAAAACCTTGCCTGATATGAAATGAGCACTGCAGAGACGAGAATTCCGGGGGATTTCATCAGTCCAGTCTGTCCGTTTAATGGTTTGCAACCATAAACAACGTATGTTTGGGTTGAAAGGGCGTTTTTGACGACGGCATTCCATAAAAATGAAGGTCACCTTTTTTTGCATTCCTATTCTGACATCCAACAGCACAAGACATTTTTTTTCCTCATTTCGGAGATCTTCCTGCTGCCTTTTTGATTAAGTACTGCAGGTGTGTCTGCCCTTTAAGATTGTTTTTTTTTTTCTACTCTTGCTCAACTCCAGCCATGACTCCACCCTCTGCATGCCAGATTCTCCACAGACCAAAAAACACACGTGGGTCAGCTTTTGTGACTCGTTGGCCAGTGGAAGGGCAGAAAACAACTCCATTTACTGTGTCAGTGCTTGGGCATTGACCTGCCACAGGTCAAAAAATAAAAAGTCCCTCTCCACATGAGTCATGTACATCATGAATTCTTTGACAAGTCTGTTTCCATTGCACTTTGTCACATTTTGCTTTTATCAATAAACCAACTTTCCCTCCTTCTCCAAGCTTAAGAACTTTTTTTTTTTTTATGCGTTACCACAAATGGATGGAAAGCAGCAGATTTCATGAGAATCATGGGAAAGTATATGCTTTTTTTACATAGAGGTAAACACAATGAAATGATCTGAACAGAGGCAGCAGCACACAGACATTCACTCCCATCATTTGGTAGCAAGTGAGCCTTTATTAGCAGTACGAACAATTTAAGGTCGTTAGAAAAGCGACAGGTTAATGTCCATTCCCGAGCTCCCTAAAATTACACTGCTGATTGCAGCCAGTGCTGTGGGGTAGATGCAGCAAATGGAGGGTGGTGGGGAGAGTGTGTATTTTTTTTTTAAATGCACACACTGCTTTAAAAGGGCCTCAAATGATGGCTACTAAATACTGAAAAAAGAGTGAATGTTTGCGTTAGTTAAAGGAAAAGTCTTTCCTCTCTGAAGATAAAGTCAAGAATCACAGAAGTTATTCATGTGAAGCAGATCTTTGACATGTTGTCAATGAACAATACAGCTGGTGTTGTTTTGTACCAGAAGCTGCTGACTTTGACAAAAAAGAAAATTCACAGGCTTGTAGAAGTAAATGAATGTCCACATTTCAACCACACAGACGTTCAGATTGATTTAGTCTGCTGCTCAGAGACCTTTGGCTTGCTCTATTGGAGGCGTTCTGAACTGAGTATATGAAAATGCACCAACAGACAAGTAATATCAGTTTAATACAAGAGAAGAAGATAAATGAGGCAGCAAAGATAATATGTATAAATGCTCTACATAAAGTCAACAATCAGTAAAACATTATAGGTACAGTAAGTGGTGACCTGGGGTGGTAACACAGGTGACCTGCAGCAGTGCAAAGTGGATATTTCATCTTTTGTTGAATAGTTTTTTAGTTGAAGAACCAAGGACAGTCAAGGACACTACAGTGTGTGCCCAAGCTCCAGTCTGTAGCTGTCTCAGGGACCATTTCATTGTATGCAAGTCCCCAAACCTCTCACTCTTCTCGCCAAAAGCAGCTCAATCATGTGATGGGTGAAGTACACTTGACAAGGTCAAGACTCTCCCAGACACTCACTATTCAGAAGTGACAATGGGGGAATTGTCAGTCAGGTATACACACATATACAGACACAGACAAAAACACAATTTCACTGGTGACAGGACAAAAACCTGCCCAGTTTACATAGACAGAACTAGTGTTGCAACAATCGATTAACCAATTATTAATCAACATAAACTTAATTGGCAACTTGATAATTGAATAATCGCTTTAATGCCCAAATATTTGCTGCTTTTAGGTTCTCAAATATGATAATACATACATGATAGTAAACTGAATTAGGGCTGCAACTAACGATTGTTTTCATTATCGATTAATCTGTTGATTATTTTCTCGATTAATAGATTAGTTGTTTGGTCCATAAAATATCAGAAAATTGAGAAAAATGTCAATCATTGTTTCCCAAAACCCAAGATGACGTGTTCAAATGTCTTTTGTTATTCATATTTTCACATATTCACATTTAAGAAGCTGGATCCAGAGAATATTGACATTTTTTCTTAAAAAATGACTCAAAACAATGAATTGATTATCCAAATAGTTGACAATTAATTTAATAGTTGGCAACTAATCAATTAATAGTTGCAGCTCTAAACTGAATATTTTTGGGCTTTGGGTTGTTCAGACAACAGTCACCTTTGAGTCTGGGATATTGTAAATGGCATTTTCACTATTTTCTGACATTTTATTGACAAAGTGATTAATTGAGAATATAATCAGCAGATTAATCGATAATGAAAATAATCGTTAGTTGCTGCCCAAGAGAGAGCATTATGTGAACAGCATTTATGCACATTGTGATTAACGATGCAGATACATCAGTATTGGCACTGAAGTACAGAAATGCCAATGATACATTTAGAGAAAGTGTCCCCACACTCACTATAGTTTGTCCACCAGAAAGTAGTGACAAGTTCATTGACTGTGAAATGTCCTGCCCAGTGAATCTCTTGGTCACAGCGGTTAAAAAAAAAAAAACAACAAAAAAAAACAAAGTTAAGTGAATCTTATCAAAAATGTTTACTTATGTTATGGGTTCTGTAAAGAAAATTAATATTGGTGGATATATCATTATCAGATTTTTTTTAAACTCACAAATATCAGATATAATATTAGTATTAGCTTCAATAATCCTATATCTGTCAGGCTACAATCACAGAGAACCACATTACATTGCAAATGAAACCTTGTGCCATCATAATGAGGGCAAAGGCACCACTGTGCTAAGAGGGTTTAAGTAAAGACAGAAATATGTGTCTTGCTGAACATTTTTACTCTGTTATGTAACAATTTGGCTTCTAAAATCGAGATGAGTGGGAAGCCACACATGAGATTGCTGTATCTTGCCAATAGTTCATCCTCACAAGGCTGCATATTACTCAGCTTAAATTTATCTTCAACAATTTCAGCCATGCATAGAATAAGTTGTAACGTTATTTTACTATCTTCACTTTGACTTGCAAACAATCCACTTCTCACATTCATAAACTGTAACGGCTGAGTGTGTGCTATGTGTCTGCATGATGTTTTGTGCTGTGGTGCAATAGTGTGTGTGTGTGTGTATGTATTTGTCTATGTGTAGTAGGGCCTGCTTGCATGATCCTGCCTAGAGCACCAAGATCAGAACATCGAAGGTGGTACAGGTAGTGCTATGTTTGTGGTTATGTGGTGTTCTTTTAATCTTTGCTCACATTTTGGCAGTTCGGGCTCTTGCAGCACTCTGCAGGTTATCAAGTCTGTTTAGATAGATCTTGTGCCTTATCATTACTTGAGTTTGTTTTGTATTCTGTTATTTTTTGGCTTCAAACTTGGTTACAAATATTTTAAATGTTTCTTATCATGTGTTATAATGTTTATTTACTATATATATAATGGACTCGAACAGACCAACTGTTGGAGGTCTTATTTTGAGTATTATTTACATTTCATGTTTATTCTATCCTTTATCTCTATGAGACATCCCCTGTCTCTCTAAGTCTACATAGAGTGGAGGTGTACATGGTGCATTAGCATTTCTCTTTACTATTCTGTGGCGCACTGGAGATGCAACGTTTTGGCTCATACTCTGATTCAGATAAATACCCACAATCATTCAAAATCACAGACGTCTGAACCCATATCAGACTATGTTGAGTCATAATTTAGCAGTCAAGAAAGTGCTTTCTACACCTATTCACTTGCTTGATTTTTCCTTGTCATGCAGCCTGTGAGTCCAAGGCTGGTAGCCAGATCTGTAGGTTGTCACAGTATGTATTTTCTAAACCAGGGGCACAGTTTAAAAGGCACGCGGTGATCCACAAATGGTGCCAAATCAACCATGTTACAATTAAGGAAAATATAGTCTTGCTTAGGCTGATATGTATTGGACATTGATGTAATTAAATATCGAGTAAAGCACTCCTAATAAGAGACCCATCAAATTAAATTACTCAGTTATTTTCAGCTTCACTAGATATTCAGACCTGACAGCTATAACAGCACTAAAACAGAAAAGCTATGATATGTGCTGGCACTCCCCCACACACAGCCAGAGAGCCTCTTGTAGGAGAGTCACCAGTCCAGCTATAACACAGGTAGCCACACAGCGACTTTCTCTATGGGGCATAAATGTGCTTCTAGTGACCCTCAAATGTCTGTTGGACTCCCTTTGTTCCCAGCAGAGATACAGAAAGCCTGACAGTAACTGCTCATGGCTGGTTAGCTCCAACTGATGGCACCGTGGACACACATGTCATTATCCATGCTCCACTGAGCGATTATGGTCAGTCAGTGTCCCCTCAACCCCCCGCAGCGTCACACGCTATGTAGCCACGAGGCCACACTTCACACAGATGTTTACCCCCACAATCCTCTGGTGCATATTTTTAAGATTTACTGGAAGGGAAGGGTCCTGGCTGAATTTGAGGGTGGACTCCTTTAAGAGAGGTGACTGAGTTCTTTACATTCAATCGTTTCATCAAGTATGTCACAATTCATGAACTTGGGAGCGATCAGATAATTCTCACATGTCATGGAATCCAAATCAGTGAGTTATTTATATGGCGTCTTCTCGCAAAAACAACCCCATTTGAAGACACAGTATATTGAGCTAGATAAGAGCGGAAGAAAGACACATTGTCGCTGAGAGTCGAGAAGCCAGCATCCACAGATAAGAGGTAGTATGTTGCAGCACACAATTTTTCAATGAGAATGGGAACATGATGAGCAAAGACTTTAATTTCCTTTAAAGCAGTTCAGACCTGCCGTCTTTGCCTTGATGATACATTTAGATCCAAGAAGCTTTTGTCATACAAGCACTTTTATCTGTTTTATGATGATAGCAGCGGTGATCTGATAATAAATTAAATACAATTATAATATGATGATTGTACGAATATTATCATAAAACATTATTCATTAAAATACTCGGCACTCTTGCTTATGTGTTATAAGTCTTCCTGGTGAATTATGGGAGCGAAAATCAAAATTTAGGAATCTAGCTGGCACAATATTATTATTATGTGTGAAAAAAAGGCTATGATTGTGTTAGATTTGAAGAAACAGAGCAAGAAAGAGACAGACAGAAAGAGAAAGAGACTGCTTCACATGTAGGTACAGGCTCATTGTTCTTGTATAAATGTGCCAGGAGAAAATTGCATTAAAAACTATCTGCATAAAATTTCCAAGTTCCCGTTTCACAAATGTGAAAAGGTAAGGCTTCCAGTTTCTAATATTTATGAAATAATGGAGTAGGATTACTTCAGTATGTTCAAAGTGATGAGGAAATCTACATTTAAAACACCTCGTGGCTCATTGCGTTCCAAGTGTTGACATTTCTCTGTGATAGGAGTCTGGACTTGATCATTCTTCAATCGTGCATATATGTTTTTTTTCTGTTGCTGCAAGTGTGAGTCTCATAAAATCGAAAAAAAAATAAATTAAAAGATTATCTCGGACTTACACAACTAACCTTGATATCACTACATCAAAGGAACACAAGACTATGCGACCATATACACACAAGCACCACTCTTTTTTTTTTACACACATCAAAGTACGAGACCCTGCAGTCGCACTCTTCTTAAGTTTGGTGCATCAGTGTGCATATGTATGTGAAGGAGTGTATGTTTTGTGTGTGTGTGTGTGTGTGTGTGTGTGTGTGTAATATGTTTGAGCAGGTGTGGGGGGGGGGGATTTTCTCATCTCATCTTAAAAAATATGTGGGTAGTCCATCATCTTTAAGAATTTAAAGGATTTTCATCATTTACCAGAGGAGATGGTCATATTTAAGAGCCCCAAATAACACATGATGCATCGTCATTTTATTAATATAGTGAAGGCAGTGTGATAAATTTTTATATATATTTAGAAACATGCACTTTTAATAAACTAATCAGTACTTTAAACAAGACATTTTTGTGCTGAACCCTTTTGCACAGATAAGAGATGTATCAACAATTCTCAAATCTTTCTGACAATAAATCTCCACATTTGTCCAACTTAATTATCTCAACTCAGTGCAACAGTGTCCCCCTGTGACTTTGCAGCAACGCTATGTGAACTTTCCAATCCATTAATCTATAATGGATCACTGTAGTGGTAGCACTGATATCATTATTTTGAATCGAACGCAGGCCATTCTACTCGGACTCTTCTGCTCATCTGTCAGTCAGCTCTTCTGTCTGCTCCATGTCCATCTGAAAGATAAATACCTGTGTTTGCCTAATATTATCACAATCTACAAATTCAACAAACATCACTAGATGGATTGATAGATGGACTTGGATGGGGCTGTTAGTAGGGGCTGGGCTGGGCAATTGATCAAAAAGTGACCAAAACCAACATTATGACTATCTAACCGACCTAATTTCAGTCATACTGATATGTCAAATGTTAAATATCATCCTTCATACACGTAACCCTTGAAAGAACAACAACAAATCTAACCCTAGAAGTACACAACCAGTCAGAGTTTGCTGTGTGGGCTTATTTCATAAGTCGAGTTGGCATTGTTCCACCTGCAGTTCAAAGCAACGTAGCCTACAAATGACTACAAGTGTTGGAGAAATGCAGCTGGAGGCGGATGCAGATGAGAACCAGCTGGTACAGAATGATGATGATGATGATGATGATGATGATGATGATGATGATGATGAGGGTTGTTTGAGTACACTTTGGCTTCAGTCAACACAATACAGAACAAAACAAAGCAAAAGGGAAAGAAAGTTGGAAAAAAGCAGAGTAGCGGTTAATGCAGTTAATGTTGACGGTGAAGGTTCGGCTACAGTCTGTAAAAAAACGAAATGCTGTAGCTCTTCAACAACCAAAGTTCTCTAGTTTTGTTTACAAGCAGCTGGCTACATTCATGGGGTTGACCCTTATACAGTCTATGGGTTGACCCCAAAGTTGGCTACAACTTAGCTCTGAATCTGTTAAGCAGTCTCCTGACTGTGCTTCCTGACCGCAGTCGGGAAGCCAGGGCAGATTGTTCCAGACACAGCAGTCTGTTACTCAAGCGTTTGTTAAAATACTGCAACTCTATTCCGGCTGATGGGATAATGTGAATAAAAGTTTTATCCAAATATATAATATTGCTTATTTTGAAAGTTGCATGATATATTAAAGCTGGAGTGCAGGACTTTTGTGTCCCCCTTCTGGCAGTGAGAGTAATTACAAAAACATTGTCGACACCTGCTTACGTCATAGGCTCTGTCGTAGCCTACTCCGTTGCTACTGTTGCAGCTGTAAAACAGTGGGTAAACTGCCACGAGCATCACACAACCCCCGCAAAATGACTCATTTCACTATCAGAATTTGATCCTTTTGGTCCGATAACATTTGGAAAGTCTAGAAGAGCCGCATGATTCAATTAGTGTTAGTTAGTGTGCGAATTCCAGCGTAGGAAAGTCCCTCCCAACATGAGATTTAAAAACTCTGTATACTGTGAAATACATAGAAATTTATCTGGCCGTGATAGGCTTAATCAGCAGTGTGAACTCATTTGGCAAGAGTTTGAATGTAACAGACATACATTTATATGTAAAAGTTCCACACAGCAGGTTTAAACAGAGCAATATTTTACTTTGAATTTCCTGTGTTAGCAAACAAATACCTCAAAGTGTTCTTACTGAAATGGTAAATAATTACTCATAATCCACAATTTTCTGTACAAATTACTAAGAAGAGCTCCACTTTGAGGACAGAGAAGTTTGTTCAAAGGTGACTTTAATAAGACATAGTTTGATTAATCATTACCAGCATAAATTAGGTGAAATTAGGTGATTTCACACAGCCCTAATGGATAGATAAATACATTTTATTTGCTTCATCTTCAGTGTGTTGCCCAAATTACACAGTGCTGGACTGTTAGTTCTGCTTAAGATTTCTCTTTTTTCTGCCGTGTGGCCTCAGGCTCGATCTGACTTTGTGTTATAATGACTCCATCCACACACACACAAATACAGATTCTGAACTAGCAGAAGCCATATGGCAGGTTACTGGCCTGCATAATTGGCTTAAACAAGAAACAGTCTGTGTAGTGTCTGTGCGTGTGTGTTTATGTGTGAGTGAAAGTGTGTGAGTGTGTACGTAGGCGGCCTTTCCTCTCAACAACCCAGTCGATAATCATGCAGCAAATGAGCCTGCTGTCACTGCTGTGGTCCCTTGACAGAGCTGCGGCAGCCGCAGAGCACCTCACACACATACAGTGCCCAAAGACATACACCACAGACAACATTACACAGACTACACGCACCACTGACAAGAAGCTGCACTGCAATACATGCTCATCCAAATACAAACAAATGCAATTCTGACAGAAATCTCAAAAGCATCTCTATAAGTGGATTTGGTATCAAACATCAAGCTGTTTTCATCATCTTAACACCTATATTACCAAATCCATCTATCCCTAATGCAAAGTCACCACGTATTACCATCGTAATCTTGATGTAACACAGTTTCCCTTGAGGGTATTTACAAGGGTTTGTTGATTGTTGATATTCTTTCTAAAATGTCCAACCCATCATCTCCTCCTCTAACGCTTGTTTTGTTTTTGAATTCCACAGGACAAATCCTTTCTTTAATTCCACAAAGAGACAAGGTGGGTGTTGTTCCAGAAGCATCCCTTTCATCTCTCACAGTCTCACAGAGGGGGTGAAAACTGACGCTGGCCAGACCAAACACTGGTGCTTTCAAAACTCTTTGAGAGACAGATGGCCTGACAAGATAACAGGATGCAAAGACATTAAAATTACTTCTTTGGTGATTTTAGCTGAGGAAACTGAACACACACCCCCTCTTCTCTTCCTCCCCCTTTTCTCTCTGTTGAACACACACACACACACACACACAGGCTCGGACTGGCAATCTGGCAATTCTGGCAAATGCCAGATGGGCCGGTCCACCTAGTGGGCCGCAAGGCCACCAGCAATGTTGTGGGAAAGCCTACCAGCCACAGCCCACTTGATGTAGAAAGAGCCCATCTGATTGGCGGTTACATGGTCCCAATTGTTAGCTATACTGTAAGGCAGGTGCAGGAAGTGCTACTGTCACCCCCCCCCCCCCCCCCCCCCCCCCCCCCCCCCCTACTCCTTCAAGTGGATGTGTCCATCAATGTAATGTCAGAGGTCAAGCGGTAAATAATCAAATCAAGACAGAAAGAGTGGAGTTTGAATGGAAAATAACACTAGCCTATACATATGGATAAAAGTCCCAAAAAGCAAAAAGGTGGAGCGGAAAAGGTCAGAGAGAAAGAAAGAAAATCTTGTGGCTGATGCTGCAAAATGTTTAAAAGTTAACACATTTATTCATCGATATCAATGCCACTGCCACGCAAAATCCTGTTAGCGTTAGCATGCCTAGCTGCAGCAATAACATTAACAGTCTACCACCATATGAAGGAGGAAAGAGACTGAACAGATGAGCAGGCTCATTCCAGTGGAGAGCAGGGGCAAGAAGAGGAGGCCACTGCCGAGGAAAAGCAAAAAGCGCACGAGAACCTTCAGCAGGTGATACTGTTAACGTTAGCTCACGTAGTTACAGCGTTAACAGCTGTGGACCTGGCATTCTCTGTTACACAAGTGGCATGCAAGCACAGCTTTATGACTGTAAAATTCATCAAGAATAGATTATGGAGCACTACATCTTGAAGCATTCATGCTTATGGCAACAGAAAAATACATTCTTACGGTTTTGAATACTGATGGAATAACGTAATCGACAGGATGGCAGAGAAGAGCAGACATACTATTCTGTTCTATTCGCCGCTTAAGGCCGCTGTGCTATGTAGTTTTTTTTTTAAACGATGCAAAGGCGAGAGTGTTATTATGGCTCAGCTGATTAGTCACACTGGGTCTGCTCCAATAGGGTGCAGGCATGCTGCTTGTCACAGCCTGACAATACCAGTGAATGAACATTTAAATAGTGTCGGTAGCATGAAATCATGACTGTTAAGCCTGATGTTTGAATTGGATCAGATCAGCTGTGAGCACAATGTCAGATGATTGACTATAAATAGCTCTCACATTTCCAGATCATCATAGGAAAGCTTTTGTCCAGTGTGAAAATTAAGTTTTGGCTATTTTGTTTCATGATGACAGTACTGCATTCTTTCATAGACTACATTCATGACATATGATTATGTCATGTTTGTTGCATTTGTGAAGTTACAGATTATAGCGCTGAGAGTTAGGTTGCCCATAACAATAGCCAAACGAATAAAATCCTAAGTGCGCTTCTTGGGGTGCTGACTTTTCCTCTAGGCTATTTCTTGGCTATTTATCTATTACATTATTTTATGAAATCCTGTGAGTCCACCTGTTGTTAGGGTGCCAACTTGATATCTAATACTTAGCCTATATGTTATTCATAGCCTGATATTGCTTTATGCAACTCATAAGTGCGTATGCTGGGGACATATGGGGCCAGTCCAGACGAAAATTGCCAGTCCAACCCTGCACGCACACACACACACACACACACACACACACACACACACACACACAAATGTAGCACATAGCCTAGGACTCCTGCTGTTCACAGTCAGAACAAAGAGACTATAAAACCATAGACTCTAAATGCAGTTTTAGATCTCCATCTGAGAACAATCAATAATGCATGTTAGTTTGTGTGTATATCATGTGTGTAAGACAGCTTTTTTATTTTTTATTGCGTAATCAAATTGGTGCTTTGAGGTGTATTAGAAATCTAACAGATGATTAGTCAGGAATGTCATGTTGAATGATTGAACGATGTGAATGGATGCTGTTTAAACCATGCGTTTTTCTGAATATGTTATATAATCACTGTACAATTTTATGTTTGACCGTAGTGATAGGTGAAGTATGTGATTTTTTTTGCACATAAAACTCACACAAACTCAAACAATTTAATTCCCTGAGAGTCGGAAATGATGAGCCGCCATCTTGGGCACAGAGGAGACGCTACCATTTTAGTTCCACACCACATCAGGTTGTGGTGTAAACGCCTTCTCCACGCCCAAAACACACCCAAAAAACACTCAAAACACACCCAAAACTCCGTCTGTTTTGGCTAGTTGATATTTCCGCTCATCTCCGCTCCACCAAGGAGCTCACTGCTTCAGTTAGCCAAGTTTTTCATTTTTCCAGATGTCTTCTTTTATGTTCTAGCCTTAATGAGTGCAAAGTTTAAATCCAAAGTAGTAATACAGCTGCACACTCTCTATGTTCCCAGTTATCTGTTGATTCTGATTCTTACTCCATTCACATCTTCACTCACATGTGCATGATATTAAGTTGTTGGCTTATTCCAATTAATTTCTGGCATTTTTTTGACATTATTTCTTCAGTCAGTTGTTATAACTCCAATCCTCAAGAGCTCCTGACAGAAGTTTTTGTTGTATCCATGAACACAAACCTTATCAACAGACTTTGGATCAGTTGAATCAAGTTCAAGTTGAATGCACTCAAGGACAAGGAGTGGTGAACAAGTGTCATGAATAAATTAGTCTGTTGTCAATACTGAAAGCCAGACATAAAAATATAAAAATTTAAAAACGTTCTCCTTGGGGATGGGAGAGGAGGAACTATGACTTCAAAATTTCCTAAATTCTGCCTAAAGCTGCTCATACAAGAAATGGTATATACAGATCAATGACGGCTGGTGACTAAAAAAATTGGAGAGGACGGGAGGAAAACCAAACCACAGCGTCATGTTATTTTACACTAGTTGGCTACTTATCTCTACTTTCTTATGTTCAAGTTATGTTATGTTCTTATGTTCAGATGCAGGGCCGTGCAGAGACCTTTCAGTGCTGAATACTAGAAAGACCGAATACTAAAAACATTAACAGATCTAAAAGTGTAGGTTTACATCAAAAAGTATTAATACATGTGTCAAATCCATGACTTACACACTCTTATCTATATGCATGACATACAAAAAATAGTCTACAAAGCTGACATGTTAACACTGATGTTATTGTAGTTACTTTTATTATTTAAAAGTCTTAATTCTAGTTACTTTAAGCTTATTACTCAATAACTCAGCTTAAAAACAAACAAGAATGAAGAAATTCTCAGAAGCAAGCAGCCAGACCTCCTGCACACTCATCCACAAATCACACAACATCAACAGGTGACTGAACAACCACTCAATTAAAAACTGGATCAATTCAAACTGAATCAAACTCTGTCCATGTGAGCCCAGACAGCTCACTGTAACTCTTCAACAGGAAAACTACCTACAGCACATTATATGATCTCTGCTGCAGTCTTGTTGAGATAAATTCACACAACAGCCACATAGAAACATTTAACCATCAGAGAACAATTAGATAGAGAGAGAGAGAAGGTGTATTTGACTCACGTTATCTGATGTCTTCTTCTTTCTATCATGGAGATGAAGTATCCATGTCATAACATCCATTTGTGCGGCGTTGTGGTTGTTCCGCAGAAACTGTTCTAAACTGACTTTTATTCAGTTTTAAGCCACATTTTCATGATAAATTTAGGTCGCCTTTAACTATATCTTTTAGCCGGAAGAAGGATTTTAGTCATTAGACGTCTGGATCTGAAGTTATCAGAGAAATAAGCTGGGCAAACGTCAGCAGCAGCTCGGCTAACGGCCCCTCCAGGAAGTCCGGTGGTCGCCGAACATCGTCGGAGAAATACAGATTTTTTTAAGTAAAACAGCTTTAATTAGTATTTTTACGATTTTAATCTGTGTGTATGTTTGTTTTTGGAGAGGAGGAGACCTCTGTGGATAATTAGGCTCCCGGGAGAAACCGGCTGAATGTCTGGATCTAAAGTTATAAGAGAAATAAACTGAACAAGTGTTTGCAGCAGCTCGCCTAACAGCCCGTACCGGACCTCCGGTGGTCGCCGTACATCGTCGGAGAAACACTGATTTTTTTAGGTGAAACAGCTTTATTCAGTGTTTTTACCTGTAATCACCGGGTCTGTTTGTTCTGGATAGGAGAAGACCTTTGCGGGTAATTCGGCTCCCGGTAAAAGCATCCCGAATGATTAACACTGGAGTAATCCTATCCCGGTGAAGCTGGTTATTTAACAACAAAGACAACAACTCCCATGATCCCTTGCTACTTCACACCGTCATCACACTCCTTCTTTTGTTATTGTTTTGATTGAGAGACCCCTAACGGCTGAAATTACATACTGTGCGTTTAACAGAACTTTGTCGCTGCTGGTTAAAGAGTCTGATATCATTAGCAACGATGACAAACAAGCTAACTCTCCTGGTTGTTTCGTTTAAATTATGTTTTTAACTTTATCATGGCAATGAGAGGAGTTCACTTCCGAGCAGCAGCATGTCGGGCCGCTGTACGCCACCGTAGTCCCGCCGTGGGTCCACGCCACCAAGTCCAGATCCATCCTCCTGTTAGCTTAACAACAGTCCTTAACGGTCCTTCACAACAACAAGCTAACTGTGTGTTGGCTAACACAAGTAGCTATCTACTGCTGGATAAGAAGGGAAACATACATCTGAAAACAGGAAATTTGGACTCTGTTGAAAAGGCCTAAATAAAATGTAGTTTTTTGATGATGTGTTTAAAAGTAGTCCACAATTTGCATACTATAATTTATTTTCTAATACGCTACTGTATGAAAATATCTATCGCTTTGTTGAAGACCGTGGTAGAGAATCGAAGATGAAATTTGTAAACTAACGCGATGTCAATATTGTGTCCTGGTTGTTGATTGGTTAGAGAGGACGTCCCGTTTAGCGTCATTTTAATTGTTTTGGTCAGTAACAGACTAGCATAAGATCCCGCCCTAAGGAGGACAGCAGGAGCCTGTCCTCCTCCTAGATGTATTATAACATCCATGGCCCCCCTGCTCTCCTCTCATTGCTTCCTCCACACTGCCCTTGCCCCCCTCTGTCGCTGTTGAAGCATTTAAATCAGAATTTCAATAATGGATTTTTTTTTTCCAAAGAAGAGGAAAGAATATTTTATAAATGATACTGAGATTTGGTAATGGTTTATTTCAACCAATTACTCTTTTTTGTATTTTGATCTCCCTCTTGTCTCTCAAAAATGGAGGAGGAGCAACCTCCACTGCCTCTGTGGACGAGCCTCCTCTGATGCAGATAGAAATACAAAAAGTATGACAATGATGTTGACCTAAGTTACATCAATGTTTTTCTCTTGAATCAACAGTCAACAATACCATGTCTTTTTCCATCTGAACAAGTCATTGGTTGTTTAGAGAAAGTCTGCAGATTTAAATTGCAAAATGACAGCACCAAAACTTCTTTCCAAGGTTTTTTTTATTGATGCCAATGTGGGAAAGAACAGATAGATACCTTGCACGGGTTACATTTTAAAGTTACAATTTAAACCACACAAACAGACAAATATTAACCCACAAATAACAACAAATAACACAAATAACAATGACCAAAAAAGTTGCCATCAGAAATGAATTTAAAAAAAAAAAACTGAACAAAAAGAATTTGTAGTGAAGTAGTAGTAGTAGTAATAATGATAATAATAATAATAATAATAATAATAATAATAATAATAATAATAATAATAGGAGCAATTACTCAAAGATGACAATCTCAGGTTTCTCAAAAAAGGATAGGAAAGGGCCTCATACTCTATAGAACTTATTCACTGGCCTTTGAATGGAATAACTGATTTTTTCAAGCTTCAAATGTAGCATAATATCCCTAATCTAGTGGGAGTGAGAGGAAGGAACAGTGTCTCTTCATTTGAGTAGTATGTTGCATCGGGCCAGTAAGGAAGTGAAGGCCAGCAGCACACCTTGTTTAGTTTTGGGCGACGACATTTCCAGTGGGGGAATGCCAAAGACAGCAGTCAGAGGGTTAAGCTCAATGGGACAATCTAAAATTTCAGAGAGCATTTGGGACACTAGTGTCCAGAATTCAGCTACGCAAGGGCAAAACATATGAAAAAGTGAGGCTGGGGCACATTTACATCTATCACAGATAGGATCTATCTCAGGTTAATTTTAGCTAGTTTTGTTTTGGAAATATGAATACGATGTACTACTTTGAACTGTATAAGAGCATGACGAGTGCAAATAGAGGAGGAATGTATCTTACTAAGAACTAAGTCCCAAATGTCATCTGAGAGATTAAAATCTAGGTCATGTTCTCATGCAGTTCTAATAGTCGATGAGGGGGAGCAGCTTATGTTTGAAATGGAAGAATATAGAGTTGACATTGATCCTTCCAGGGTAGGGTTTAAAGACAAAAATGTGTCTATAAGGGTTGTACGGGGAGGGGGGGGGGGGTCTGGGAACTGGGGTATGAGACATTGCACAAAATGTAAGTATTTTTAAAAAATGGGTCCTGGGTATGCTAAATGTATCCATTAGTTGTGAGAAAGATGCAAAACAATTATTGATAAAAAGGTTTTCAAAACATTTCAAGCCCTTGGATGGAACAAACAAATGATTCCCTGCAATAAGACAATGAAAAGAGGGAGCCTGAAAACCAAAGTTCTTCCGAAACTGGGTCCAAATTCGTAGGGAGTGACTAATAACTGGATGGCCTTTTGGTATGTCTGAGGTGGAGGTAAGTGCTAGATTCAAAATGACAGGTAAAGAAACTGGACTGCACACACTAGCCTCCATAGAGACCCAGGCAGACTAAACCAACTGGAGGAGCAAGAGAGAGCTAGGAGGCTGAAGGAGGAGAGGATGAAATGAAAGGAGAATGGTAGCAAAATTAAACTCTCCAGTGTGCCAATCATATTCTTACAAGCCAAAAATGGCCCATTATGTTTAATATTTTGAGTCTCAGTGGAGGAGGAAAAGAGCAGAGATGCCGAGTGGGCTGACTGGAAGAGTCATCAGTGGCTAACAATATTGTCAACATAATACCCTACCATCTGCTTCCTGTAAAAGCCCAGGCTAAATTTGTCTTGTGTTGTGCACATGGTAGTCCAGTAGCAAAGAGCAGAGAGACACTGAGTGGGCAACATGAGCACGATAGAGTACGTTCACATAAAACTGTGCCAAATGTTACGCCAACTGCCTGGTTCACAACACAAAAAAGCCTTTCTAAAAATGTCAGCTGAAATCTGTTATGAGTTTCTCTGTATTCGGGAAGACAGCAGAGCAGTGGAGAGTCAAACGATGTCCTTGTGTTAAGAAGGTGAGCCATATCGGGAAAATATCTAGTTTCACACGTAGCACCAGAGAGGAAGAGTGGAACCAGGGTGGCTGACAGGGCCAATAAATGTAAATCACACCGAAGACGGTGATGCAAAACAGTCTGTATCCTGAACAGAGGGCTCAGGTAGTGAAGAATTGGTGAGGAAGCTTCACTACTGGTGAGTGCTTTTGAGCAAGGCATAAAGCCTCCAGCAGTATCATATTTGTGGATGCCAGCGTGCCTTTAAATCTACTATGAGTATTATTAGTGTAGTTGTATGACTGATTGTGCATATGTGGTCATTAACATCCTGCTAATATCTATAAAATATCTCTGTGGGGAAGCTCGGGCAGCCTAGAAGCAGACATTCACCCACCATGCACAATTCCCAGCTGCTATATCTCCAGCTTGGTCGTGTATTGGAACAAACAAAAGTTGGCTGTGTTCAAGGATAGGAAGCCAATAAGGGATCATGTCCGTGTCACTGCACTGGTGACTCCCACTGGGTGGTTGGGGGTCCTGTGCAAATAGGGGATGTGAGGGGGGATGGCATAAACCTCAGCAGGCATCAGCCCCTCTCAGTGAAGATCCCTGCTGGCAGGTGAAAAGAGCGGCTGGCGACTCCATGTGCCATCCTCCCAAAGCCAACAGGGGAGTTATTATTGATGATGTGACAAGGATCACAGTAAAAGGAACTGGCCGTTTCAAATTGGGGGAAAAGGGAGAAACATCGGAAAAAATCTGTACGACCTGAGTAAATGGATACAATTTACTAACAGCAGACACTATAATGTAGAATTTTTAGAATTATCTAGTGGTCCACCGTAGAATACAAACTAAAAATATGTTTAGCAAAGCCTGTTATCATTCAGATTCAGTCAAATCTTTTTTACACCTTAAAGTCAAAAGATAAAAAAATGAAAATCCAGTACAGCTGGAAAACATCCTACTGGCAACAAAATACAGAGAATCAAACATGTTGAGGAAGAAAACTCAGTTAATATGAGAACGTCCACTTAGTCCTGTGGTGGCTATAAGTCTATAAGTCCTGGTAAACTTTGACTGGCAATGTTACGATCCTAGAAACTGTAAACGGCTTCATCTCACATGCCTCAGACCCTTATGACATTATTAATCTGCTTGCTAGAAATCACTAACGAGTGGCGTGTGCTCCCTTTTAATTTTATAAATAAATTGAACTTGAGGACACAAGATGAAAGTTATTGTCAGGGAACAAAAAATGTGCACATGACCAACTATCTGGCTCAATGAGAACTTTCTAGTTTTACTGGGCTTCACAAACATTTAAGCTGTGTGTATTGTATTGTAATGTAATGTAAGATGTACACTTTACTTACACACCACAGTCAATTCTTACATCATCTAGCCCACAGAGATATGTTGTGTTGTTTGGTAATGTGTACTGAATGACACTCTGTTTGAGACCTGTCGACAGTTATAAAGTTATATGAATGCCGAATACAAGTACTGGGATGTCAGCAAGTGATCTGGGGCCGTATTCAAAAACATTCTGGGAATACTCTCTGAGAGCTCCTAACTTAGAATAAAACTTTCTAGCAAGGAGTCCAACCTTAGGAGCGATTCAAGAAAATACTCAGAGCAACTCTGAGCAAAGACTATAACGAGGAGGTGTGTTGACCTTGTTGCTAGGTATGACTCATTCTTTTAGAAGGTGTGATTGGTTGAAAGAAATAATGAAAGAAAAAAATAATGGGTATAGAACGGACAGTGAGAATGACAGGCCTGATCATAGCATGTAGTCTCTATTAAGACATTGTGTAATTATAGATACTATTTTATGTAATGAACATCTCTGTTGAATAAATTGTAAGTCACACTCTAAAAGTAGCCTATGAAATGTTTTGAAACACAAGCCTACTTGTGCAGTAACCTATTCACATGCTGGTAGTTGTTATATTTATTTGCTTACATTTATTTACCACACTGGTCATTTTAGTATTTTAATCTATTTGATATTAACAGAGGGAAAAATGGCTCAGCTTTTATCAATTTCTATGATTGCTGGCCAGTCTATATAAGCAGCAGCATTAGTTGGCATGTATATCTTCTTTTTCCAACTGCCAGCAAATTCCAAATTTCTCCAGTTGCCAAATATCCTTGTGTTGTGATCACTTTCATTTCTGGCGTTATTACGTTGGGTGGGAGATGTGAGCACATCTCTAATGAGATCGAGCACAAACATTATCCCCGCACAATCTAATCTGCAGCGTTTCATTAACTCACAGTCATTCATTCCTCTTTGTCTTTCTTCCATTTTATCCTCTGCTTAAGGAACTCTTAAACCTCTTAAAAGACTTCCTCCCTACTCTAACAGTTTTTCACCTCAGGACTAACTGGTGTTGCATCTTCCAGCGTATCAGACTAGACAATGCTGGTACAGTAGAGTTTCTGTCTCCTGCAGGGTGCCCAGATTTTAAAGACTTATTTTTCATTTTTCTCTTTTCATTTCAGTTTGGCCGAGTGATTGTACAAATCTGTAATATAAAAACTGTAAACAAACAACTTCAACTAACTTTTTATGCCTTCACTGGTTTATTAACTTTATACTGGAAAATACTATTTGAAATATAAATATTAAAACGTTTCTTTTTAAACCTGTCTGCTTTGCCTTATAGCTTATGATGCATGTCCTGTTGGATTCTCATGTAGCTGCCAATGGCTCCACATCGATAAATCTCTCCAATAAAGTTGGAGAAGAGAACATCAATTAGCATTCTGTCCAAAACTACAAAAGACCTGTAATGTAAAAAAATATAATTTTTCTTTGAGCAATGCAATTTTCTTGGAAACTAAAAGGATAACTGTTCCAATAATCACCTTTATATTTAGATTGCTGTCTTCTATGAATCATATGCCATGTGCATCATTGAGATCTTGGCTCAGTGCGCCATGCTTTTATCTGTCTTGTAAGATTGATGGACTGCTTTGGGTTACACATATAAAACAGCCAAGATTACTCATGCGGATTGCAATCGTCTCACTGTCTACAATGGCCGCGGTGATGGTAAAACTATCATTCCCACTTCTATTCACATTTCTTTGCAACGCAGGGAAAGCAAACTCAGCCAAGAGCTTACAGATGGGCATCTTTCCATGTCAGTGACTGACAGAAAGAGGACAGTTCTCTAAAATAATTTAAGGTGAATGAAATTGTGAGGCAAGGTTGAAATGTCCACAGAAACTCAAAAAATATAAACTGCTTTATCAACTGTAAACTCACCAAAAAGCATCAAATCAATTTTCAAATGCTATCATGCTTTAATTTCAAAATCAATTCAAAGCTCAGAGTTTCATGCAGGTTTATTTCAATAAAGGGTATTATTATTCTAGTGCTGCCATAATTAAATTTAACTTCCAAGACTGAACTTCATAATGAAGGGGTGTGTGTCATATCTTCATTACTGTTAGGTTACAGTAACCTGTGTTCAACCTTGTCAGACTGAAGAGTAGAAGCAAAGTTGCAAAGACAGGTCAGATACAGCATGTAAAGCTATTTACACGGAGGGAAAACTCAGGTTTTGCAGAGGTCTTTGCTTTGATCTAAAATAGGAATCAGTAATCCACCTCCTCAGCAGTTTGCCACCTCCTCTGCAGCATACCTACAGTATGTTCTTAACTACCACACCATCACAGCTTATCAGTGTCACCACATGCCATATAGCCTGCTCCCAATTCTCTCACTGACAGCCATGTCAAAGACTCAGCCACAGTCAAATGCTTCTCAGCTCTAAGTTCTTATCAAGTGAGGGGAAAAAAACACTTGCACATGTATGATGCTGAAGTTAGCTTCTGATTCTGAGTTAAGGGGAAAGTTAAAGGAAACATAAATAATGATATTTAGTGGCTGTTTCTCCATTTTTTCACCATTTACACTAATAAAAAAGTGTAAATGGTGTTTAAACCCACTTTCAGATTTGTGAAAACCTTATTTTGTCTATGAAAACACAAAAAAGGGAAATTTTAACTGATATTCCTCCATTCAGACCACATTAGACAACATCTAGATCAAAAACCACTATACTTAGACTTGTCAAATCTGGACTAGATTACCAAGAAACCTTTATTCTATTTTGAAAAATGAAAAAAAAAAAGGGTGATTTCACTGCTTTGTTCCCCCATCACTTACACTTTTTCATAGGTGTAAGTAGTAAAAAAACAGCTGTTAAATGTCATTATTTGTGTTTCCCTTAACTTTCCCATTAACTCTGAATCAGAAGCAGCAAATCGGAAGCTAATTTCAATGTCGTTACACTATGTTGTGTTTTACAGTTGTTTCTTTTAACAGATTCAATGAGCTGTTCAGCACCTGCTTGGCTTGGGTCTGATTTTAGCTCCCTCATTTTAAGGCAGCATATAAGAAAGTAGTCTGATTTCAAGTGGGCTGGCAGGGTTTGTGTGTGTGTGTGTGTGTGTGTGTATGTGTGTGTGTGTGTGTGTGTGTGTGTGTGTGTGTGTGTGTGTGTGTGTGTGTGTGTGTGTGTGTGTGTGTGTGTAAATGTGTGTGTGGAGAAGGTTGTGACTGTGTACTAGCAGTGACTGGCTGCATGCTGTGCTGAGTGCATGTGTCTGCCTTTGCCGCAAAGTGAGCAATGTAATAGCCTTTTGGCAATGCAATACAATAATAAGGTTTGCTTTGGACAGTTAGAAGAAAAAAAGAAGAGTGATTTTCTCAAAGAGACAAAAAGAGAGAGGGAGGGAGAGTGACAGAGAAACAGATATGAAGGGAAGAAGAGCAGAGGAGCAAGCGAGAGACAGATGGGGGACAAAGCTTAATGGATCCAAAACATCCAGACTGATTTTGACAAATGGCACAGTGACAGAGAGAGATGACTATAATACACACACACACACACACACACACACACACACACACGCACACACTCTCACAAAGCCTTAGAAACGAGAGGCATCAATGATCGGGTGTCACAGTGACAAAAATGGTTTGAATCCAAACTTAAGTTCAGCTGGAATCGTAAAGCGGATTCAAGTGGCAAATAATTGAGAGCAGTTTCACTCTCTCTCACACTCACACGTGCACACACACACACACACACACACACGCACACACACACACCACCTCCTTCACCCCTTCACTCCAGGCTTGCAGACGTAAGGGAAACATGCCTGTCATAGCACACTAAGCCAACAGCTCGAAGCGACAGTCTGACTGAGCGTTCTAGCAGCGCTTCAGAAACTGTTATTGATCTGTCTAGAAGTCAAGTCGTAGCGAGAAAAGTACAGCACTCGACTAGTTAACATCACATGCTACTGCTAAGCTTACACCACTACTGTCAAAGTAGTAGTACTACTGCCAAATTCACAAAAAGTTTTTCAGACATTACCACCTACAGAATATTACAAGTATACAATAATAGATCCTCATATATTATTTAGTAAAAGGGACTACAGGGGACACCTTACAGACAGTATGTCTATCCTTAATAATGGCACATGTGGCACTTTATCAACAAACCATTATGACAAATATGTAAAATAAATAATGACAAAAAATCAGATGACCATTAATATATTAGACAATCACTGAGAAGACTGTGAGATGGTCCCCCATCAGTGCTGAACCTTAATTATTAGTTTTTCTTTCTCAAATTGGTATCTTTTTTCTCAAATGCCATTGAGGAATGAACTTGGACGTAAATCAAAATACATCAGCACACACATACTGCTCAGTTCCTGGCAGGTTTGTCATGATATCCTACCCTTACAATAGAATATGCATTTAAATGTAAGCTTAGCACAAGGAATCGTGCAAAACAGGTCTCTTAACATCATAACAAAAAAAAGGAGAGATGCAATAATACTTTCCAAACAGACAACGTGATGTGTGAGTATACTGTACATGCAAAATAAAGCTAATGTAGGAGTAACAAGAACGTCAGTAGAATTACTTATTGTCACTCATCCGACTGTAGATATATGTGAGACGGGAACTTTTACTTCTTTTTTTCCAATCATGGGATGACTTTTAGATTTAGACAACAGATTTATGTTCAAATATAGATGAAACAATATCATCAAACCTATAAAGATGTATAGCTTCCATCTTCTAAACACAAATATACCAAATGAACCACATAACACTCATTTACATATTATAAAGTTTAACTACAAATGTGTAAATGCATGCTTCAAATACACAACTTGAGATACTGAAACAGCCTACATACAGCGTCCCACTACTATTAAATAATTATTAATGTCCTCCTTTACTCAAAAATATGTTTTTCTCCTTGCTCCTACAGTTTGACATTTGAGCTTCACTGTGCAGAATGATGTATGTGCAGAGTTTGATACCAGGAGGCTGTTTTCACATTTATCTGCTGAAAGTGGAAAGTTTCTCTGTGATCACTGGAAATCTGATTTTAAGGTGTGGGCCTATGAGCAGCATTTGTGACATCACAAATAGTTTGAGGCTAATCCTGGTCCAGTGTGCAATTTACACAAGTGTGATGAAGAAACTTGAAGCCTCCAGTGCACAATCACTGAGAATGGACTTTCCAGTGAAGTAGGAGACATCTCGTATCCAGCAGTTAAACTTCTGAAATGAAAGGTATTTGCATATTCATAGATTATGATTTTTTAATGAGGGAAGAGGAGTAGATGTAATTCTGAGAATTTTCAGATAATTGATCTTTTTTTGTGGAAAAACTATATCAGACACAAATTATTATTCAAAGTATAGTATTTTATATACATCTAAAAACATGTCTGGAGGGGATCTTTAAGTTACATTGATTAAAGCAAATTACTCAGCACAACTTCAGAGCAAAGCAAGGATGGAATATTGCTCTACATAGCCTGTAAACACATCACACATCACAGTTACACCATTTTCACAGGAGACAGTTTGACTTGACAAAAAGCCACAGGTGTAACTAATTAATAACTTAAATGATGGCACTCTCCATTAATGTTCATAGGTCCCTACTGTGCATTCTAGCTGGCTCTTATTAAGACACAGCCATTACTGTTATTACCTACACCTATGCCTCCGACACCTGCTATGACAAGTCAAAAGCTAAATAGGTGATGGCCACCATAGGTTCTCCTAAACGCTTGGAAGGGGAGGAGGAGGGGAGGGGTATTTATTTAGTTGCAATCTGCAACCTCACTGCTAGATGCCACTAAATCCTACACACTGGTCCTTCAATTTGTCTGACCTGAGTGTCTGACAAAAATGAAGCCAACGCTTTAAGCGCCAAAAACTGTAGTTCCTCAAATAGCCATTTGAGGCTCCAAATGCGAGTCAATCCACATAGACCCCCATGTTAAAATGCCCAACTTTACAGCAGAAATAAACATGTTTACAGCCTGGTAAAAAAAAAACCCCAAAAAACGGTTTTGGTCTCTAGAGCTAATTTTCCCTGTCATGATGACTGTACAGGGGAATGAATTTTTATATCACTCATCCATTTAAATTTTATTAAGGCTTAAAGTTATGCATAATCAATCACCTAATCACAGTCTATAGAAGATCAGATAATACTTTTTTTCAACAAACAGTCCACAATGCCAAAATATTCTATTTACAATAATATAAAATAGAGAAATGCAGCAAATCCTGACTTTTGACAAGTTGGACTGACATGTGAGCAGCATTATTGGCCGATAAAAACAAACAATTAATCAAATGATGAATCCAAATAATCACATTTTTGCCAACCAACTAATCAATGAATACTTTCAGCATTAGACTTTTCAGACTACATACCAAACACCAGAAATGCCAACTTTACAGCCTACTGAGGATCCAACATCCAACAGCAAAAATAATTTGCTGTGTTACTTGATCTCTTTGGACTTCAAAGCTCTGTTAATCAGAAGTGTGTTTACTGATGTGCTGACCTTCTGTCATATCAATTACAGCAAGTTAGTATCAAAACTGATGTCTTTTAATTCAGTATGTGTGTGTGTACACGTCTGCTAGTCAGCCAGTCATAACATCACTAACTCTAATTGAGTGAGTCCAGAAATGAGAAGCATGCACAGGTCCTCCCTAAGGGGTAAACCGTCAAACTCTACACCTCACACACACACGTATACACACTCATTGTAATGTAATTGGTTTTCTAAACACTTCCATACCTTATGGTTACTGCCAAATGAAAACTCACTCAAATAGGTTGGAGGCTAATGTCAAATGAGGTAAAATGACTTACTTACTTACTCTGTCTGCAGCCACTGCTGTGTGCAACCTTTTACAGTCCACTCAAATGTTGCAGCGGGGGAAGTTTTTCTCAGTCTTTTAGAATGATGGACCCTAAGATTCTTTCTTCATTGCTTTGTTGTATGATCCACTTTCTTGCTTTGATTTTATTCATTCTTTTCTTTAGAGATTTGCACAGTGAAATCTATCCAGTCTGAGAGATGGAGCCTCGGTCCCAGAGATTCACCGCTTTATTACAGCGCTCATATTGTAGTGGCAGAATCCATCTTTCATTCTCGCTGCTTCAGTACAATCCGAGGCACTCTAATATAAACACACCTCATTTTATAATCAAAGGCCTGCCTAACATTGGTGTAGGATGAGGTCAATAATGAAAAGGACAATCTCAATGGTTTAATTAATTTAATTGTATTAAATATTAACAATAATAACAATAAGGAGACAGTGGACAAAAATCTTTTGATAAAACATTTCTCATGTGAACAAACGAGTGTGAGAGTGACAAAAAATATCTTGGTCACAATTTGAAAAGAAATATTTTGGGTAAACACACACTTGAGTTATGTAAGCTCGTCAAACAGAGACAAGTTCAATATTCGGAGTTCAATTAGGAGAAGCATGTCAAGTGAAAAAATTACATTATAAAGAAGGATTCTCTGGGGGTTTTTTTTATCATGTGTAGGTAGTTTACCTCAACAAACTTTCGGGCAAACTCTGGTCAAAAGCTCCAACTGTAGCATGTGTCAACCCAAAAAGTTTCATATACCCAAACCCACAATTCACCCTGAACTGAAAAAAGCAGCTTAAATAGATTATAATCAATCATACACTTTTCAGACACAGTTAGGAAAACAAAGTTTTGTCTTTCAAAGTAATCTCAAACCATTAGGTAGCAGAAATAGTGCAAAGGCTTCATTACAGAGAAGAAAACGCCAATGAGTGAATCAACTGGCCTTTATGTGTAAAATTGACCATGGGGCATTAATTAATTAACATAGAAATGATCACATTTGTCAGATTTATTTTCTGATGTGTAAATATAGCCTGAAATGCTTTGGTAGTAGCTACGACCTCCACTACATTTAACATGATGTCTATGAAACCAAGCATTTGATGTTTTTTTTTTTGTTTTGTTTTAATCTTTTGTTAGCCAACAAATAACATGTTAGTCAGTGTCATTTACATGAGCACAGATTGTTTGTGTTCAAGAATTTAACATCAACAGTTTTATTAATTTATGTACAATTATACAGCTCGATTTCATGATTACAGCAATTCAAAAACAAACAAACAAAAAAAACATAATTACAGTTAGCACATTAAAAAGCTAAGACAGTATATTATTTGATTTATCAATAATAATATACATCATGATTATCATTATGGTGAGTCCCTTCATGATTATTATCATGACTTCTATCATTACTTGTTAGTGCCAATACGTTTTTAGGTTCTATGGCAATAAATATAAATAAGGCATAAAGCAATAAATAACTTCCCAACAAATAAAATTTAGTGTCTAAAATGCACGACAAGCTGCTAGGTAGTGAAGAAAAAATCATTATCAGTTCATTCTTACAAAATGACAGGAAAAAATGTCTTTGTAAGACCTCAGTGCCACATGTGAACTGCCAGCTCAGATGTGACTTTTTCTTTTAATGATATGTGACGTAACCAGCAGCCGACCTTTGTGTGGTCCAATAGACCTTTTTCACAGCAGACATTTGGACTTGTCAAAGCAGAACAAACAGGTGTAATAAATAACATGGCTCCATGACATTAAATGTTCCAGTAAGCCATGTCAGTGAATGGAATGAAGCTATCACTAAACCTGCAGTGCGGAACTTTTACATATAAATGAACATCCGTTACATTCAAGCCCTTGCCAAACGAGTTCACACAATGCTGATTAAGCCTATCATCGCCAGATAAATCTCTCTGTATTTCACAGTATACCAGAGTTTTTAATCTGGTGTTTTGTTTGACATTCCCGTGCTGGCTGGATGAATGCATACAGTGCATGCTCTATGGGCAGAACATGCACACTACAGACTTCTGCCGGCCAAGCAGCTAACATCCAGTTAGCCCTCTGCTAACTTAAATAGGAATATAATAATTTAATTGTGCAGCTCTTCTAGACTTTCCACATGTTATCGGACCAAATGGATCAAATTCTGATAGTGAAACGAGTCATTTTGCAGGGGTTGTGTGACGCTCAAAACTATTGATCCAATGTTTTACAGCCACAACAGTAGCAACAGAGTAGGCTACGAAAGAGCCTATGACGTAAGCATGTGTACAGTGTTTTTGTAATTACTCTCACTGCCAGAAAGGGGGAGACAAAAGTCCCGCACTCCAGCTTTAAAGTTATTTACTCCACCTGCGCCTTTACAGCTGAGACAAATCAAACGTCTGCTGTGAAAAGGGTCTATTTGAACACAGCTGTCCATGGTGAACATGGTGTCAACATGGTGAAAAAATAAAATCTGTGGGCAGTGCAAACACAGCCAAATACTCCCTTATGACATTATACATTAGGATGCATACTTTGACGAGGGATGTAAAAAGCATTTCTTTAGGTCAGCCAACGACAAAGCATTGTTACCCTCCACCTGTAAACAAACCGAGCAGGGAATGTTTTGATCACATTATAGCTGCAGCTCTCAGACCGGGACTTCAGGAGTCACATTACTGCTGGCCCTCTATCCAACCAGGTAGTTAATTGCATTCACCAGGTGTAAAATTACTCCCCGATTAGACAGCTAGAATGAAAATCGGCAGCGCTGCAGGTCCCAATGCCCAGGACTGAGAGCCACTGCAACAGAGTCTGTTATAGATACACTATATGACAATACAAGCTCTTGGTAAGTAGGCAAAGTGGGGGAGAGAGATGGAGGGAAGGAGAGACCTGGGAAATGATAGAAGGGGAAGGAAGATAACAGACTGACAAAGAGGAGAGGAAGAAAGGGAGCTACTGAGTTTGCATGCAGCAGAGAGAGGTGCTAGGGGAAATAGGGAGGGAAGTGTATAGAAAGAGAGATAAGGGGAATAAGGAGAGTGTATGAACTGCAAAGGAGAAAATATAGTAGATAAAAAAAAATAAGGACAGCGAGAAAAGGGACGAGAGAAGAAATGGGGATGCTAAGAGAGAAAATGGCCTGTGAGTGAAGCGGACCAAAGGGGGAATAGTAGCTTCTACCGGTGGGAGCAGGTCTGTCTTCCATCAGGTTTCTTTTCACCTCTGCCAAGTCATCGCCTCATGAGGTGTGCATACACACACACACACAATTTATACTATTTCCCTACAGCCCGCTGCCGTTTAGAGACAGACAAGGTCAACAACTTCTCCAAAATCTGACATTTCCTGCAGATTCCGGGAGCTGTGAACTTGTGGTCCGTTCTCAGCAGCGGCGCAGGCTCCCCCCCGCCCCTCCCGGTTGACATTATAAGATTTGTTTACCCCCAAGCCTACGGGAAAGAAAAGGTTGTTCGACAGTCTAGTCAGTTCAGCAAAGCAAATGTATTCAACAGCGGCAGATTGAATAGGGTGTAGCATAGTCCGGTTGTGCGCAGATAGAAAAAAAGTGGGTTTTCTCACTTATTAAATTGTGACACGTTCTGTCCCCAAAGTGTGAATAATGTTGTACGACTCAGCAGGTCATGGCAGTTACAGTATATGTAAATTTTGCTCAAAAGGTATGTGTCCTACTGTCCAAAACAACATAAATGCTAGCCTTATTATACCAAATACTATCTCATGAGGTCCGTTTTTTTTTTTTTTTTTAAAAGGTAACCAACACATCTGGGATCAGGAAGATAAAAAGGCTAACATAGAAGGACTGGGTATCAGTGGAAAACTGATGCTTTTACAAATGTGATCGTTCATAAAATCTTGTTTTTAAGCCTCTTCCTTTTTATTATTTGATAAAGTAAACAATTTTTTGTGCAATATTTGTTCTGTTATAAACAGTCAGACTCACTCAATCGATTCCCTCAGTAAAATTGCCATAGAAAAAGGCCATTATTTGAAACATTTCACTTTTTGAATCTTAAAAATGGATATCGACACCGACATTTAGCAAAGCACCAGTATGAATACCCAGCCCTAAAAATGATCTGAAGGGCTTCATTCCAAACCCTGATATATTACTTTCCATTCTGGACAAAATTACTTAATGCGAGTTGTGCCAAATGTAAAAACGTTGTGTTCTGTCTCAGTCTCATTGCCTGAAGTCTTTTGTGACCTATGGGTTTAGTTCTACTTAAGTGCAATTTTGTCATTACAGGTGCGAAATTGTTCATATGACAGATATCTTATGTTGGAATGAAACTCTTCATCTCTGCATTTGTGCTGTACTATTATAACATTGCAGATAGACATTGATTCTTGTACATAATGTGGGTAATATTGCAACATTGTATTTCTACAAAAACAGTGGGCCAGTAGTGGGCCGAGAATACGTCTAATGCCTTATTCGTATGAGCAGAAGGACTGACATTTAACTTTCAAACGGGCTCAGGTTCTAGCGTGTTTGATTCCCTTCTTGAAACACTGAGGTGAGAGTTGATACTGAAACATTATTAAAAGACTTAAAAGTCACCCCAATCCCATTTTTGTTGCAGTACAAAATGCTCACCTGTATTTTCCTTACAGTTTTAAAAGCATGCAGTAAAAGGATCATGGGTGTGGATGTTCATCTTAATTTGGACTTGTAAGAGGACATCAAGGAATGCGGAATGAATCTGGTGTTGATTTTGGCAATGTGAGAATACATCCTTGCAAGCACAAATGATGGTCAGTCCCATAGTTCCTTAAGCAGCAAATGGTTTCCACTGGTAAAAATCATTAAATAAACTGATAAAAAATAAATCTTTTCCAGTGCACACACGCAATTTCATCTCTTTGTTCATGTTTAACGCCCCATTATTTGTGCAGATTGTGAAGAAGAGATATCGCAGATGATGTCTCTGTGTGACTGTGTGTATTTACGTGTGTGTGTGTGTGTGTGTGTGTGTGTGTGTGATACAATACGAATAAGTGCATGGATGTGAGGTTGTGAGTCTGTGTGCACTTTGTGTGTCTGTGGGCGTAAGCACATCTAAACTGTCAGTATGACACAACGTGGGAGTTCTGATAGACGGGTGAGTGCCTTTTTTCATACTCACAGCCTGATACATGTGTGTGTGTGTGTGTGTGTGTGTGTGTCTGTGTGTGCACTCACATTTGCGTGTGTGTTTAAGTGAGAAAATCTATGAACAAAATGTCAGCAAAGGGTTGGTCTGAATTGCAAAAAGAGACAAGTGTGATTGTATGCGCGTGGTTGATGATGCGGAGGAAATCGGGGCGCAGTAACACGATCAACTTGTACCGAAGGAGTAGCAGCTTTTCTATAAAGTCACACGTTTTGTTACTTCAGTCAGTGATATGGCTGCTCATCATCGGGATGCTCTAACTGTTTGTGCCCTCAACTGTCTCTCTGCGTCAGAGCTTGCAGTTCGGCAGTATGTAGGGAATGTTGGAGGAAGACATTTTTACGACTGTAACTATGCAGAGACAGAGGGCCTCGAGGTGGTTGTCCTAAACGACCTGTAAACGTGGAGGATGAGGAGGAGGAAGAGGAGGCAGAGGAAGGAGTAGGAGGAGGCGGGGGGGAGGCTCGGTCTGACGATGAAAAGCTCGGAGAGGGGCTCCCTCTGCTTGCAACACTGTGGAGGCTTGAGGAGGCACTGGCCCCGACCGCCCGGGGGATATGGCTGGGGGGGTGATGCTCTCCTCCTCCTCCTCCTCCTCCTCCTCCTCCTCCTCCTCCTCCTCCTCCTCCTCCTCCTCCTCCTCCTCCTCCTCCTCCTCCTCTCCTCACCCCACCTGATAGACTCACTCCTCCTCCTCCTCCTCCTGGAGTTAAAGACTCAGACGAGGAGGACACCCCCTCCGGCTGTCTGGAGGACAGGGATGGAATTGCAGTGTGATTAGCGGGCGCTGAAGCGGAGCCTGGGCATTGATTTGTACTCGGGCCCGGGTGGGAAACTTGAAGCTGGGCTGGAGCAGTCGCTGAGGCTTGAGCTGTCACTGCAGAGGTGGCTGAGAACAGGTTGGAGGAGACGGGAGCCAGATTTGGAGCAGGGTTACGGGCTGAGGACTGTGCCAAGACTCCCTGGCAGTAGCGCTCCTCCCTGGCAGTGTGCCTGTCAGAAGCGAGAGGCCGGTTGTGCAGAGGTGGATAGTGGTGGGGGGGTTGCTGGTTAGAGAGGTCCCCTCCGAGTGCTGCCCCCACTCCCCGCATTACCCTTCGGTCCCTTGGAGGCAGGTTGATGCTGCTGCTGCCTAGTCCTGACCACCGGCCTGGATGGTTGGTCTGAAACAAAGGAAGAGAAAAAAAGACAGATGTTAAAGAGACTATCATTAACTCTGCCTTCTGTCAGAGAGTGTGTGATGTGTATCGGGTGTTTTTCAAGAATAATGCACTGGACATATCTCTGGAGAACAGGAGCGAGAGTGAGAGAGGAAGACACAGACAGACGGAGACAAACAGAGAGACAGACAGCGTGAGAGAGAGGTCTGTTGTGTGTTTGGTATAGATTGTTAATTGGGTGACATTTGGAGAACGATCTCTCTGGGCTCCTGCAGCTTGTTCTAATTGTTTCTAAACCAACCGGAACCCCGCTCAGTAAAGAACAGACATGCATGCAGAGAGAGACACACACACACACACACACACACACAAACACACACACACATTAACAGTGAAATAGGACAATGTAACATGTGCATGTATGGAGATATGCGCCCAAGGTATGCACAAATCCCCATGCACAAAGCAATGGGATCTTGCTCTCTCTGTCTTACACACACACACACACACGCACGCACACACACACACACACTCACACACAATGGGGAAGATGGCACTAAAGCTAGATGGCAGAAACGGGAGCCACCTGTTCTCTTTCACACTCCACTGCACCCCCTTATGCAACCTATCTCATCACTGCCCCCCTTCTCTCTTTCTTTTTTCTTCTCCCTCTTTCTCCAATTCTCTCTCTCTCACACACACACACACACATACAGAACCAAAATCACATAAAAACCAAGTATGTGATGTTCACTAAAGTAACATGATCTAACCCAACGCCGAACCTCATGGGAGAGAAAGCTGAGTTGACAATTGCTAACACATCGGCGGTGTGTGGTTTCCTGTGTGAAGTGTGTATACGTATGAGCATGTATCTGTGTAAATGTATATGTGCGCTTATGTGTGTGCGACACATGTGTTAATACATATGTTTGTGTGCACGTCCATGTATTTATCTATACGCCGGTGTGCTTTTGTGTTTATGAATGGAATCATGTTTCTACACGTTTGTGCACACAAATTGATATAACAAGTAATGTAATTACCACATCAAGGCTGTCAACAGAAATTTGATGTGAGTGAAAGAAATGTAATTAACCAGAACATGTCTAACTGAATAAGTACAGTACACTGTAACAGTGGCAATGCTACTTGAATGAGCTTACACTGTCAACCTGAGATCAAATTAAAGAGGGGAGGAGAGAATGTGTATGAAATATGATGCTTATTGGACAGATAAATGTTAGCTATGGTGTATAATTGGCCAAAGTGTCACAAGCAACCCGACTAAACTTATATTATGTCAGTTTCTTTCTTTCTTTTAAAATAAATTTTAAAACTTAATATAAGATTATCTTAGACGTGTTTGCAGTGTAAAGGGAAACACAAACTCCGTGGAATATGACGTGCACCAAGCCCCCACACCAGCATTGTTTTGACTCATGTCGACACATCAACACATACCACTTTTCCCAGCATATGCACATTTCCCAGTGTTGACTTGTGTCAACACTCCAGAAGAGAACGACTTTTATCTCATTAGCTCCCTAAATCGGCATATCTCGGCTCCTGTAGTTTGACTTTGTTTTTTGTGTTTTATGATGCACATTGAGCTTCATACATATGTACGATAGCTGGTGCCGTAATGGTGATTTAGCTTAGTACTTTTTATTATACTGGATTTTGAAGGACAAATGGAGGTATCAGCTTTAATTTAAGTACATGGTGGGTCAACAGATAAAAAATTAAAACCCTTTTTGTACGTGATATACACCTTTAATTAGTTATTGGACAGACATATTATATTCAATGAAGTAGTGCTTTTCGTGCAGAAAAAGGATGTACTAATTATACTATGTGGTTGGAAAATTCTGTCAGTGCAATGGCTTGTGAAAGTTTCTAGCCCCTGAACACAACCAGACTTTTAATATCTTACTGTGAGGTGCTATTTCTAGCTTTTTTTTTGCATTTCAAAGTATGAAAGGATTCTTTGAGGATTTAGCTGTGACTGTGCTTGGCTCTAATTTAGTCTGAGCCAGTATGGAGTATATAGGGTGGTGTAAATATGATGACTAAACAAGGTCCTGAGAAAAGTAAAGAAGAACAAGTCAACAGGGTCAACGATGCTTTGAACCTCTCTGTTCTTGATACTGACCTTTATGACAAGGAAATGCAAAGATTTTCTTTCTCTACTTACTTTAATGATGAAGTAAAAATAATTCACAACCATGCTCTCCATTTCTTTGCAGCAGAAAGAGAAAGTTATTATATGTAATATACATCTAGCCTGGTTGTGTTTTTTGGAATTGGACAACAAGAAGACTGTTACATTTGTTAATGTAATCTTAATCTGTCCGTGCTGTATGTCTCTGATGCTCCACATGCAGTATGCAGAAACATGGACGGTTCCTTACGTACTCATTTGATATGGCTTTTAAGAAGACTGAATAGACCAAACAATCTGCACTTTAAAAGCTCGGTCTCTTTGTCCTTTCATGTCCAACTGTTAAAAAAAACAACAAAAACCCCACCACAGTTCTCTGCCAAAACATCAAACAGTGTGTCGTTGTCTATACAGCTTACTTAAAGAGCTCAGGGAGTGTGTCTCTGCTTTCTAATGGGCTCTAATGGGTGGATAAACACTACAAGACTTCTTGCAGATTTCGTGATCTAATTAAGAGGAGTGAAAATTTCCATTCCAGCCAAATTTTCTACATAGGGGCGCTGTGAAAAAAACATGAGGGAATTGCCACAGTGTTGAATATCCATGGTGGTGCAGGTTTATGTGGGACGGTTTAATTAGGGCTAAATCGTTAATCTTAAAGAAAAAAATCTGTGGGGTTTTTCAACCCTCAGACATTTGAGAAAACAACAGAAGGTAAGGCGAGAACAGTGAGATACAAATTGGCTGAAAACTTTGAAAGAAACAATTACCAGACACAGTACAAAGAGTTGCTTGTGGAGACATATGCTCTGTATCAAAAGGGACATTTCTGATCCAAATTAGGAAGAAAACGCTTGATAAATTAAATACGATAAATCAAATGCAACTGAAAACTGGTGTCTGTGTGAGTACATCAGAAGGACAGACAGAGAGAAAGAAAAAGGTCAACCACCATGAAAAGGGGGAATAAACAATAGAGCAAAAGAGGTGAAAAGACGAGGGGAAAGGATGAGAGACTGGTGAGAAGGTGATTAAAAAGAGATAAAGAAAAATGAGAGCAACAGAAGAATAGACAGCAAGGCAAAGAGAGACAGAGAGCAGGACTGATTTACAAACTCAGGTGTCCTTTCTCAAGTACACGCTCTGCGGCAAGCAAGCTGCCCCTTCAGTGGTGACAATACAGCCTGGGTGTGTGCAAAAACTCTGGAGAGTTTCTTATACACACAGTCCTATAAATAAACACACACACACACACACACACACACACACGCACACGCATGCACGCACGCACACACACACGCTTACACAGACCTAGGTAAATCAGAGTGATTTAAAGGGACCTTCTCTCCTGCAGCCTTAGTTTTTATTGGGCAGTGAAGAACACAGCAATGTGGTAATGGCCAAGTTTGCATAAAAGAGCTCTTTAACATCCCCATACAACGTGTGCTGCTGCCTGTCTTTGTAATTTTTATACTGAGAGAAAAGAGGGGGTGGGAGATTTATTTCATAACTTTTGTTCCCCTAAAACAAACTAAAACTATGTAATTATAGAAAACAAAACAGACTGTGGGTAGGTGTAACGCAGGCCCAATATCAGCTAACTGCTCACACACCATTGGCTCAGTATCACCTAATGAACCTAATTCTAATGAAGGCCGTGAGGCTGAAATGCGTTGGCCTCCAAAAAGTTTGGAACTCTTCACACTGAGATTAGAGAGGTAAAAGTTTGCAAATGTGAATTCTTTATATTCTGTGACACCCACATACTTCATGAATGAAGTAATCCTGTGGTTCTTTGAAAGTGTGAAACACAGGGGTGTTCAGGACAGATACAATAACAGTGCAGTACACCCACACGGATGGTACCTAAATCCTATTTAGACTACAACCAAATACATTTTCCAACCGTGATGCGAGAGCCCAAGCCATCCCACCTCACCCTGTTTACCTTTATCTCAACAGTGTCATTCATATGTCTTTGCATAGTCATGCCCAGTGTGACAGAAAAATAGAGTTGACAATATGCTTGGGTTGTATCTATTATTTCACACCTTCATACCTTCCTGACATTTCAAGGGGGTATACAGGGGTATATGATGGTATTTGTGTAAAAAAAACAAAACAAAACAAAACAAAAAAAAAGTATAAAAGCTGAGCTGCTGGTGATATAAGTCATTGTAGCATGTATGACATTGTCTAGCCTACGATGCTATGTGTCTAATATGCAGTTAGCCTACTTAGACAAGTCTTGCTGGGTTTAAATAGTTATGGCCCATAGAATAATGAATAGATAGGAAATAAATGCCCTTCTTCCATAGATTCTTGCTGGAGCACCTGATGACACTTCCTGCCATGGCAGATGCCGACACATCAGTGGGCTGAACGGAGATGATGTTTGGGTGGTGGTGGCAGACTGGCAGCTGAATGAAATTATATGGCTAATAAACTGCTTTTGTAGTTGGAAGTGGTCATCTCAAGATAAAGCTATGTGTGGCAATATTTTCATAATTCCACATAGGTCTGTCGTGGTGAAGGAATTTCCCCTGCGGGATGGCTCAACAGAGTGGTATGCAGTATTAGCACCATTTTTTCTTCCTTTTTCTTAGTGAAAATCATGGTATCAACATTGGTCTACAGCCAAGTCCCCGTAAACCTAGGATTTATGAATGGAGTCTGGCTGGATGAGCCTCTAGATTATATGATTGGTGGAAAACTACTTTACCTCGCAGGTTAAATGACAGCCTGCTTGGCCGTGCAGTGACCCAGGAAAGTTTAAACATATAACCAAGACAAAATGTTCATATTGGTGTGTTTTTAACTACCGAGCATCAGCACTGACCCCTGGTCAGCTTACCCCAAGCCCGGCTCTGTTATGAGGACTGGGTGCCAGGTTAGATTGTTAGCCTGGATGCTATCTGCGGGAGGCTCACGTGAGACTCTGAAGTCCCACCAGTTAGAGTCGGCATGTGAGACGCATTGAAGTGTAAACAAGAAGGGCCTAGCCTCTTGAAAAAAATAAAAAAATATGAACATAGCGGTTATGGCAGTTTCTTGCACGGTATTGCAATATTGCGGTTATCGCAGCAGCCCTAATTCTATACCACTCGCAGTGGACATCTTTCTCAGCTCAGCTGCCTGTTGCACCAGTACAGACTGACCTCTAGTGGTGAAGGTGTTCACTACAATACATCACCTCAAAACGGCATCTCCTTATCAGTTTAATAGAAAGAGGTGCGTCTGTACTTTTGACGGTATTGAAATCATGTCTTCGGGATATCTAAATACCCTGGTATACCGTAAATCCTTGATAGCATCCAAGCCTAGTTGGCAAGGTGTAAAAACCCAGGGCTCAAACTACAAATCTCATCTTATCTTTGGACTGGTGCATCATCAAACCCTACTGATACTGTGACGTTTTTTTGGGTCCTGATGCACATCTTAAGAGAAGAGGCAGAGGATTGTATGTAACAGTTAACTGAACAAGCCTAAAAGCAAAACAGTGCTAATATGCTAACTGTGCTGTACCATTGGAGTACTTTATTTCCTGAAACTGATTGAGAAGAGCGACAGAAGGAGGTGAAACAAGATGAAAAACACAATGTCAAAGTTAAAGAATCACATGAAGCCCCAGGACATTTCTGCTCTTGCCCACAAATATTCATTGGATATTCACAAACATGGTGAACAGCTGAGTCTCCCACATCAACTAAAGACACTTTGCTGGATAAATTTGCTACAAACAATCAAACACAGGGCAAAACTAAGCCAGAGCCTGGTGTCTCAAGGCCATAGCACACCTTTACTTTGAACATGCTGGTTTACATCAATACACAGCCCCCTTAGGAAGAGAGTCTTTTGTACTGCCTGTAGCTGCATCCTTGCTTTCCCCTCCCTCTCTTCATCTATGGAGCTCTCTGGAGTTTGTTATTTGTTATTTGTTCCATCTTCGTCTCCCTTTTATTTCCTGGCTCTGTTCACCATTTCCCTATACAGCTCTGTGAATTTCCAACCAGTGTCTCACTCTTCGCCTCACCTGTCTTGTATTTTTATGTGAAATTGAACTTACACTATATAATACAAGGAGCACATTAAAATGCAGGAAAAGCTGTAGTAGTAAATCTGCAACAGATCAGGATAGGAGAACACAAACAAAGTAAGGACAGGTCAGGACAAAACAAGTAAACAACATTTTGGGTCAAAATTAATACTGTGAATTACTAGACTGGACAGAAGTGCGGGAAAGGACACAAAAACAGGACTGAGACATAACAGAGTATTGCATATTCTTATGTTTCTTAGAGTTGTGGTCAGTTACTTTGTGTGGAGTTACAGTTAATTAGTGAAGGTTGTTAAAATGGAATTATAAAAGCTCTGAAGGGATTGCAAAAATGGGGTCTAGGTTAATTGTTGAAAGGGACCTGCAGTCTCTTAGTTGAGCTGTTTTTGTGTTCATTTAGCCAATATGTTTAGTTCTTACAATTCAGTATTTTATTTCCTTTTCGTGAATGCTAATGCTACCAGGATAATGTGAACAGTAGGAAGGTTGATCTCTGACAGTCTGTTCAAGACTTACACTGTACAGAAGATGTTGGCAAGCCCAGGAAACATGGAGTCAAACACTTAGACTGCTCTCTTTCCCTGTGTATCTCTTCTTTGTTTTCTCTCACTTTCTTTCCCCCCTCTTGACCTCCTCTTTTCATGCATCTCTCACCTTCTCCACCACTCTGCCCTTCCTTTTGTCCCTCCTCTCTTTCTTCGTTATGTAACTTGGTGCTTAAGAATGCCAGCAGCAGGCAGGGCTGAATAGACCCTGACAGCCGGAGGATTGATGGTACACTACTGCAGTCTGGAGACCACAGAGAGAGAGAGAGAGAGAGAGAGAGAGAGAGAGAGAGAGAAGCAGAGGGAAGGATGGACTTTTTTTTATCAGCAGTTGGGGTGGGGTTGGGGCTGAGATGATGAAGAAAGATGGAAACAAGAGAGGAGCGAAGTTGAGCTTACGTCGCTCTAGCTGTCATTCCAGCCCACACTACAGCAAACTGCCAACCAGCTGGCTGGATGTCACATGTTGGACTTTTCTACTGGAGGCACACATTGAGAGGCAGGACACTAATGTGCTGCACTGCACAGCTAATCGGCTCACAATGCTACCAATCTTCAGTCCTGTCACTGTACTTCTGCAAAATTATCCACATTAGGCTGATGTTGAGTAACAGCAGCCAAACACAGTAACCTGCTGCAACCCACAAGTATCAAACAGGATTCAGTGTGTCTGTAACTCGATAAATATTTAAACTTACAATAACACAGACAGGACAACTTCATTGCATATCAATGTGGCCGAAGGCCTTAATATATTACAGTGTCTGAGACTGCAGTCATCTCTTGCTTATTTCACTACAAAGAAAATCGGAACAGAAAACAAACTTATTTACAGAAACAGCCCTGAGGGAGGGGAGTCACAAACCTTATAAACATATACAGTGCATAAAAAAATCGCATGCACACACAAACACACACGTTTAAACATTTTGGAGTTACATGGGGGCTCTACATGAGCCTCTGTAGGTTAAGTACCTTGCTGAAAGGCACATTAACCACAGCTGCTAACTTGATGACTGTGAAATCTAACCACTAGGAAAAATGCACACGCACATACTTGCTAGTCTCCTGTCTGATCCAAAGTGTTCAGATGCACAGGACTTGACACACACAGTGTGGCCCCATTCTCTGCTAAGCACCTGGGGAGAGCAGGAGCGGTGTGGCAAGTACTGTATATTCATAATGCAAATGAGTCCACAATGTCCTCTGAGGACTTCTAGTGACTTTCTGAGCAGCCAGTCACCACTTTCATTTAAAATAACCGGAAACATTGATACCAACAGTATTGAGACACCACTTGAAGCGTTTTACTATGACTTGCATTTTTCTTTAAAATGGACCGGAAAACTTGAACTAGTCTTGAACTTGAACTATAGTCATGAGCTTAACTATTTTTTGCCAACTGAACTGTCAACAACAACAGAAATAGTTCTTGTTTCTAACCACCCAAAGGCTATTTAATCTCACAGACAGTTTAGAGGAACATTAGTCAGGAACTTGTATATTATAAATGTAGCTGCTGTTGATGGTTATTGTGTGTATCCCGCCAACACACAAGTGCTTGATAGCTGATTATGTGTTGCCTAGCAACAGCAAGACGCCTCTCACTGATAGAACAAGTCAGTGGGATTGAGATCACACCTGCAGTGGAAAGGAGCATCACAGTCCAGCTTGGTTTTTAGGCATTCAGTGTGATCGCCACCAAAGACTGGAATTACTGAACTGGGGTCTGATCAGTGATTCTAAGTCACTACTTATGATTGTCAATGTTGAGAAATGTATAGCCCCGGGACTTCAAATTGCTCCCAGAGTGAAGAAGGCAGGCTGGAAAGTATTGAAGCCAGTGCCATGCTGTGGCCAGGAGGCCTGATGAGGTTTCTTGAGCAGCTCTGATGGGCATGGATGCTGAGAGTCTGGCATTGCTCATCAAACACCATCTCTAACAGGTCTGTGTGTGTGTGTAATCATGGTGAAACTCATTGACCACCAGCCTGTGCCAATATGCTTTGTGAGCATTGCCCAGAACTAGAAGCAAGAGGAGTGGGATGGCAAAAGGAAAGTGAGTGAAAGAATGAAGATGAGGGAAAGAAATGAGATGAAGGGAGGGGGAGAGAGAGGAGGCAGAGAGTGAGGTGAAATAAAGGAGAGGTGTGGAAGTAATGGAGGAAAATCAGGACAGAGATGTAAGAGGAGGAGAAGGTGATAACAGACAGAGAGAAGAAGACAAATAACATGAAGAGAACAGGGGAACAAGGTCAAAGAAATAAGGGGAGGGGGTGGCACACAGGTAATAGTGAAGTAAAACAACAAAGGAAGAAAGGAGAGGGGGAGAGGAAAGCAAGAGGGTAGGTAGTCAGATGGATGAGGGGGAACAACAGAGGACGAAGTGAGAGGAAAAGGTCATAGCGCAGACCTAAAGTTACAGATGATGAAAGAGAGAGACAATTAGAAACCTAGAGGAAGGGATAAAGAGGAAAAACAGGGAGATGGTAAATGTAAGAGTGGTCGCATCAATAAAAGGTAAGAAAGAGGAGAGAGAGGAGTCAGTCTGGTGGAAAGGTACACGGTGGACAGGGAGGGACACACTAATGACTGCAGGAGCAACCGATGAAAACATCAATATCAAGAGTCCCATTTGGTATCCAAAGACACAGTAGGGTTAGTTTCCCCAATCAAATCCCATTGAAATATCACTCATGGAGAAGGGTATTTCATTGTTTCTACCTTCCAAGTTTTCTATTTTTCTCAACTGACAAAAACTCCTTATTAATACTTACTTTACCTGAAATTTCGCTTTTCTAGAATGTCATCCCTCTGGGTAAACCATGCTTATTTTGTCTAATCTGCTGAACTTGTTCAAAGACATGCAGGCCAGGTGAATTGGAGACTCTACATGGCCTGTAGGTGAGAATGTGTTTATCAGTCAATGTGTGTTAGCCCTGTGATAGACTGGCACCTGCTCAGGGCGTATGCCACCTCTAATCCATGGTGTGCTGGGATAGTATCCAGTCCCCTGCGACTCTAAGCAGGAGAGGCAGTTCAGACAGTTTAGATAATGAATAGATGGATGTTTAACATGTAAACAAAAGTATCTACAAGTTTTAGCATGTGCAAAACTCTGCTCGAATAAAGAAGTTCAACACTTTCTTTCACACTAGATTTAACAGTTTTTATTTGTCTTATTATATTTTACATTTTTCATTACTGACTAGCTGAGTCGACCTGATTATGGCTCCACACAAACACTACTCCATCCTTCCTACTCTATCTGGATTGATTACTGCACCTGCTTGCTCCCCAATGTGTCAACATGGTATCCACTGGTGCTGTCTAATTATTGCAGAAGCTGTGATCTATGCTAGGCATTACTCTCAACCTAATATGCTCCTGTAAACTGTCACTATTGCTCACCATGTGCACACAACTATTCCTCTGGATTATTACATACTGCTCCATTAGTGCCAGCCTACCAATCACTGACTAGATTTCAGATGGAAAAGCCACCAGACCACATAATGAAATAACCAAAACTGACACTATTACCTCTTGTTGGTCCTCAAATTGCAGTGTTGACAGTGTTTCTTTACAAAGGGTTACCCTCACAATGAGAAACCCTGGCCACACCTAGAGTTGGACTCTTGTCAGTGTCCATTTCCTTGGCTTGACTTTCTCTGTCTACTGAGACCTGGCAGCAAACTTGAGATTATTCCACCTTAATCAGGGTACCACAGTCGGCTTCTTCTACTTCCACCAGGCTCACCCTCCTGGCTGTGTGGGCAGGAAACCAGTGCTATCAAGGCTTCCACTTTAACCCTTAAACTACCTGCATGCATTCCCATTAATTACCATCTAAAGCCCACCTAAACATTAACTGCATTTCTCTGTGAGTTCTAAACATTTTATGTCTGGCGCTACCAAGTTGTTCCAACTGTTTCCCAACTCTTATCATTAACTTGTTTCAACTTTCTGTCAAGCCATGGTGAAATGTTTTTTTATTTTTTTTTTATTTTATCTAGACTCACTGTCACCATTCAACAATGCAGCATCCTTTCAGTCCTACATAAGAAACATCTCAAGGACTGCAGGGTTTGTATCCTCAAAACGTCTTCTGAATTGAATACTTAATGGCACCCTCTCTGGACTCCTGGCAAAAGAAACGTCCAACTCATCCAAAACTTTGTTGCCTGAATTCTCATGAATTCGACATCTATCCTCTCCCGGCTACACTTCACAATGGTTAAAAGAAAATAAATTCTTTAAGATTCTCCTCCTCACAAACACTTCACATGAACTGAAAACCAGACCATTTCTGGCCAACCATACCATGTGACTCTACAAATTGGTGCCTTTGCCTTTTGCTCTACAGCACCCAGACACATACATCCACCATGCCAAATAATGCACCCTGAATCCACAATTATTATCATTAAACCCCGTTCACTGCAAAGACTATAATTTTTACAGTGCAGCTGAACTATACGGATGTACTATATAACTATTTTGCAAGGTTGACACTGCTAAAGCACAAAACAACACTCAACCAAGTAATTTATTACCCTACTGAAAAAGTGTATGATACAGTTTATGATATAGGCCAAGTGTTCAGACATATAGCTGCTTTCATGTTCCCAAAACTCCTTTCACAGCAGGCTCTTTGGGGTTGCTGATAGTTGAGAAAAGAAGTAAAGCAGATTGGAAGTGTGACCAGTCAGCTGTATAAGAGAAACAGTTGTTGGATTTTAAGGCTATAAATTGTCAGTGTACTTTCAGTGTGTGATGTTTGCAGTGACAGTATACTTACTGATTTTGATGAGATCAGCAGTATGGTGTTATGCATGCGTTTAATGTCGCTAAACAAAAAATGAATCTACAAACAAACAGCAATGAAGTATAAGGGCTTGACAGCTTGAGTTTGATACGATCGACAGTCAGTCAGAGTAACAATAAAGATTGCAGTTATGACAGTGTGACTGTCAGAGTGATACATCACGTGGGAAAGCACAGGAATTGTGGCAGTGGTGGTGCTTGTATACAAGTATAAACATCTTCACACAGATGTGTACATTTTCATATACAGGCTGTGTGTGTTTACTGTATATGTCAGTGTGTGTGTGTGTGTGTGAGTTTACTGTATATGTCAGTGTGTGTGTGTTTACTGTATATGTCAGTGTGTGTAAGAGCAGTGGGGCCTGTAACACAATGGTGAGCTGAGCACTGATGGAGCATGTAGCTGATGGGAGCCAGAACCTTTTTTCTCGGTGTCAGTGTAGATCTAAGCCTTCCCCAGATGCAGCAGCACACACACGTGCACGGCTTGATTACAAATGCTCATACACACACACATGCAATTATGTGTTCATACTCTAGAAAGTACACACAAACGTGCACACGCCACACACAGAAGTATGCACCACGCCTTGTTACCAACATATAGTCTCACACACACACACACACACACACACACACACACACACACACACACACACACACACACACACACACACATATATACAGACACACACAGCTACCCTCCTGTCAGTTGGCGCAGCGGATAAGCTGCTTTCCCAGTTTCTCATCTTGTTCTGTGTGACAGCCCAGGAGAGCTGAAACAATACAGGAAATCTGAAAGGTGGGGGTGAGGGAGAAAATAAGAGATTGAAAAATGAACGATTGAGAATAGAGAAGAGAAGAGAAGAGAAGAGAAGAGAAGAGAAGAGAAGAGAAGAGAAGAGAAGAGAAGAGAAGAGAAGAGAAGAGAAGAGAAAGGTGAAATAAGTAGATTTTCCATCAGATGTCTGCGATGATAATGTTGCAGCTGCCACCTGTGTCATCACACTGAAAAATACTGACTGCCCTGCTGCACCCAAACTGCACTCAACAAGACTGAGAGAAGAGGCTAGAAAGAGAGAGTTGTCAAATGACACATTAAAGTAAGATATTTAACCCCAGCCGCTCTGGAAGAAGCACTCCGTAGTAGTTCAACACTACGGTGACACCAGCAGGTAGAGATTACCATTTTTTTTGCTGACATTAATATTATTCTTGACATATGAATCAATGGTTTATCATTACAAGTTTAAGCAAATGCAGTGAACTGGTCAATTCTTCCTTGCTTGCTTTCTGTCTTTTTTTTTTTTTTTCACTTTCTGGACAAAGAAGCTGGTTTCCTCTTGGGTGAGGTTGGCCTGGATTCTCTGCTCCATTATGCATCTGTCAGTGTGCCATGACAAGGAACACACTGCTTTTAAAGAAAATAAGATTAGCTGATTTGATTGGCTATGGCTGTTGCCAACTCCTTACACACGTACAATTTTTTCTTCCTAATTCAACCCATTTCACATCTGTGCCCCTGCTGCGCCCGTGCTGCATCAGCACCTCGGGTCATGAAATTACCAAGTACTTGTTTGTCACAGCTAAGTGAGCCTGTCCTGTGAGCTCAAATTGTGGGCTCGTGCAACAGCATGGGCCTGCACCACGAACAAGCCCAATTTGGAGAGGCGCTGTAGAATTGTTAGCTACGGAAAAGTGACCATTTGTAGACAATTAACTTGAAAGACACTGTCAACAGTTTTTATAGTGACTTTTCCTTCTTTTTTTGGCAATAAAGTAGCTCCAATTAAAACTGTTCAATGTGAGGGCTGTGGATTATCCAGAATAACAGGGACCTTACATCTTTTAAGACATGATGTTGTTGATCTTTATTAAACGTATTGCTTCATCGCAGTGAGCACCAAACAGAAAATTCCAATCACCTCCATCGTATTGGCAGGCATCTCGGAGACAGATGTCACAAAACCAGGGAAAATAAAAACAAAAGTATCTGCATAAATACCACTTGGGTAAAATTCACAGATGTTGGGATAGAGAAATATGTTATAAAGTAATTTGCAAAATCCTCAAACAAAAGAGAACATTCAAATTCATGAAAGGATTGTGCAGCTTTTGCGGCCACTAAACTTTTGCAAATGAGATAAAAAGAAATGAGCCCCTAACTGCACTGCCAAGCAAATAGATTCTCAGTGCTACTTTGCTATTTGCACGTATTTAAATTACATGATATATATACATTTGGCACAAAATTGGCCCCTTTCTATGCAAATGAGCCTCACTGCAAAAACAGTCCATTTCACAAAGACCAGTGCTAATAGCATAGCACATAGCTGTTGCAAATGATGGCCAATTCATGGTGCTATCAGCTGCTGCAATACATTCAGTCCCTCAGTGTTTTAGTCAGTAGAAATTGCTTAAGAATTGTGTGCATTTAGTTTCTACTAATATATGTCACATACAGCGTACTGTATATTTTCACTTTAAATGGTTTTAATCAGGAATTCCTACATTGTCCAATTCTTATATGAGAAATTTGTAACTTTTTCTTTTGTACTATATTTTTTGACATCAAAGCCTGGAATAGATGCAGCCACAGTGCTGAGCTCTGCCCACAAAGATTCTGACATTTTTACTGTGCTTGAAAATCAAGAAAAAGATGCCTATTGGAAACATTCATTGATGAATGGATGGCACCTGATGCAAAACATACAATACAAGGTTTGACTGGGTACTGAGTCTACATACAGGTTTGTAGTGCTTATGTGGATACTTGTCATGCATTTATATATTTACTTTTAGGCATTGGCTAATACTTTATATTCTGTTTCATTACATGGGTGGACATGAATGTAAAAATTACAGGCGGAGCAGTGTACGCTTAATGTTTGGGCGGTCAATCACATTATCTGTGTAAATGGAAAATCCCAAAAACACAAAACAAAGTTCACTGACAGGTCATCCTGTACAGCTGTCGTTAGGAACTGACATCGGAGACAATCTTACGCAACAAACACAAATACACATGCGCATACAATTATATATACTTGTCAACGACTCTTCAATGGTTTAAGGAGTCAGCTACAGAGCGACATATACTGAGTATCCATTGCAGCCCAGCCTGCACTTGCACAAAACCAAAAATCGATTCACTGAGGAAAGTAAGAATCCAATCAAACCATCATGAGCATAAATTATTAAATCCAGCTATCTTTTTTAGCAAAGATTCATGCTAGAATTTTGTGTCTATAAACGTAAACTCTGCTAGGATAAGCTGAACACAATTGCACAGCTCCTGGAAGGATTCCAGAAAGACATAATTTTTCCAAATGAGACACATTTTCCAAATGAGGTTGGACAAGGAAAATGAGTTATTTTGTTCTAATTATGTTTTAATGAACTATTTTTGTTCTGAATAATTGAATCTTTTCTCATATAACAGCCACAGAGATCATTAGCCTACATCCTACATTTGTATTGTCATTGTTTCGGCGCTGTGTCCCATTTTTAGCCTTGTTATCAGCAGATACATTAAAAGGCAGTATTTAAATCACTGCCCAATGGGTAGCAGTTAGGGGTGGCCACAGACCAACCAACCTCACTGGGAAGATTATCTGCAGGGAGTCACAGTACAGCAGCTGCAAATACAAATCTGAGCGAAACAACAGCTGAATAATTTCTGAACACAAATTGTGCTCCATTCACCCAAAAGTAAAAATAGCAAGTGAAAATGAGACTGGGAACAGTCTGTCTCAAAATGATTCAAGGGATCATATCTGGTTCAAAAATGTAACTCAACCATATTGAAGCAGAAATCAGAAATCCCGCAGTCAGAAGTGAGCACCTAACAAAATTGTGTGAAACAATTCATCAATCAGTCAGTTCATTAACTAGTGATTAATTGCTGTCTAATATGTAAAATAATTGATTACTTATGTTATTATAACCTGATGCGCTAGATGGTTTGTTACACATAACCAACTGAGAAGTTGTCGGTAGAAACTGTTTGGAAAAGGGCAGTCAAAAAATAATTGGCAGGTGATTGGATGAACCATCTGTTGATCACCGTCACTGATTACCTTGCGAGGCAGCTGGGTTCGCAACGCTGATTGGTCCGAACCACCAGTGCTTCAGATACAAGCGTGACCTCGCAAATCCAGCTGCCTCGCAAGGTAAATGTTATTATACAGTATGCTCACAAATAAACCATAGTTACACTGACAGGAAGAGAGAGGCAGGGAGGAGACTGAGGAGGATGAAGGATGTACTGACTATGTGTGTATACTGTATGTACACGTGTGCATGCATGCACTGGTATGTGGGTATGTTTTGGATATGTATTATCCACCTGAAAGTGTCAAGTCTCACATCTCTGAGTAACTGAGTGCCTTGAAGGTCAAGCACAGACTGTCTATTTGTCTGTATCCTTACTTAAGAAACAAGAGGAGAAACAGCAGTAAAGAGAAGACAGAATGAGGAAAGAGGCAGAGGGACAACACAAAGAGAGGACAATAAAGAACATGAAAGAGAATAGGTTCATGTGCATACAACAGTATTGATGTAAAAGAAAGAATGAGAAAAGAATGGAAGGACAAGGATAAAAAGAAAAGATTAATTCTATGATTAATTATCCTCATTTTATCCTAGAAAAACGCTGAGGAAAGAGAACTGTAGAGGAATACACAAAGACACTGACACACATACACAATCAAGCAGAGCCACAATAGTTTATGAAGGTTTCAGCTGCATTATTTCTAAAAGTTCTTGACATTGCTAGTGAAGTTCTGAGGGCAGGGACAGAATAACAGAAAAATCACATCTAACATTTTTACTAAGGTCGACCGCCTCTCAGTTTATGAGGTTATTAAATACACACTGTGTGTAAACACTTTTATTTTGCTCAGTCTGAGTTTATCATCTTTCATGAAAACAAATCAGAAACACATTTGATTTTTGATGAGACTGCCCTGGAGTTTAAAAAATGCTTTAAAAAGTTGGTATGTGAAGGCAAAAACAGCCCCCTAGCAGAGAGAGTGCTTGAACTATCAATGGCCATCAAGGTCAAGGTTAGGGTTAGCAGCTAAACGTGTTGCTCTTGCTACGATTTCTGTGTAGACACGGTGTTGAGGTGCTCCAACTGTGAGTCATGTAACATTGTCTATGAGAAAAATGAGACTGGGGACTTTTACTTCCATAATCAGGGGAAGCGGAAACACCGCCTCCCACTTTGAGACTCTACAGACATCCAAACACAAACAAATTCAAATTAGCTGGTCACATGAGGGGAAAGAGTTATTAAATAAGAATGAAATTCTTCTGAACATGATCTAGGGTTTTCTGATTTCACAAAATACTGTGGATCAACTTTGCCCACCCACACACAAGTACACACAGGCGCACACACAGGCACCATGAGACATGTCAGCTTTTACTAGCATGACAGACACACACAGAGAGAAGGGACATTAATGCTCAGACTTATCCACAAATCTCCATGAATATGATTCTGCCGTGCATACATGTCTTTTTCCCCTGCTGGGGGCCACATGTAATCAACACAAAGAAACAAACACCTCAACAAAAGCATGTGTGAGTGTGTATGCATGTATGTAAGGGCCTTGCTCGGAGGGGGAAAACATGAGAAACCTTGAAAATTTCGGATTTCGTGTTATCACTGAATATTCATTTGCAATATTTGTCAGTGAAATATTCCTTCTTTGTGTGTGTGTGTGTGTGTGTGTGTGTGTGTGTGTGTGTGTGTGTGTGTGTGTGTGTGTGTGTCTTACTATTTTGCCTCTAGGCCATCCGGAATGTGCAGATTCCAAAAGAATAGCTCATCAATATTCATGTGAGTTTATGCTTTCATTATTGTTGCAGCAAATTGTCTCAGATCAAACTCACAGCTTGTATCTGTGTCCACACTAGTGTATCTCACAGACAGTGAGAGAAAGTGAATGAGAAAGAGAGAGAGAGAGAAACAGATATCAGAGGGGGATGGAGATGGTGAGAACAAAGAGAGGGCTAGAACTGCTACAGATGGTCCTATGTTTCCAGCAGATGAAAAGGAAACTTTGAAAAAAGAAGGGAAAAGATCATACAGATGAGAGGAGGAGAGGGGGGAAAAAAGGAAGAGGTCAAGAGAAGAGAGAGAGAGGAGGATGAAAGAGAAGAGTGGAGACGAGAAATGAAGGGAGGAGAGAAGAGAAGAGAAGAGAAGAGAAGAGAAGAGAAGAGAAGAGAAGAGAAGTTCTAAAGGTGTCTGTCCTACTTTGGTTTGACTAATGAACCCAAAGTGTCCTGAATCTGTCCTGAACCACCAGAGGCCCAGTTAGACCACCCTGTGCTGAAAGTGTGTGTCTTTGTTTCCTCTGGCATGTGTGTAAGAGTGCGAGACGTCTTGATGTGTGTCTGGGTGAGTGTTATACTGGATGTGTGCTTGATTTAATATGCTCTCTGCTGTATATTGAAGTTGTGTGTATGTGATCTTGATGCCCTGTGTGTTTAATGAACCACTGTCCCTTCTAGTCATCTGGCTTCATACTAACATGTGTTGGTGAGCGACACACACAGACGTCACAGGACCATGTATTATTTGACATCATATTGTTGTACGACCTACAAGCAAAGCAAAGGGTAAATTTATGCCCGGGGTGCCACACACCATGCACAACCAAAATAGCAGGATCATCCAACGTGCAGAGATGGAAAACACTGAATACACACGCAGCAGAAGTAAGGAGCAAAGGGTCTTGTTGCTTAATAGCAGTAATAGCACCACAGCTACCATCTTCTAAATCAAAATCTCGTGTCCTTTAAATAAACAATCCCCGGCGCCGTGACATGTTTCTGTATGTGTGTGTTCATGCTTCCTAATCTCTTTCCTCTTGGCACTCCATGCATGATTAACCATGTTCAAAGGGGACGTCTTTGAGTTAATGAGAGTCATGTAATTGGCTTTCATGTGCTAGATGGGGATATGCAGATCGAGGAAGAATGTTCTATTGCATTTCATGTTTAAAACTTTGGAATAAAATTAGGGTCGGTGCCGCTTTAACACTGACTCTACCCGTCAATGGAAACTTCAGCTGGGTTTGAAATAACTCCTAACGTTGACTGAAAATGGCCCCATTCACCAGTAACAGCGGATTATCCATGAATCCCAGTTGTCTCTGATGAAAGTTTGTAAAACTACCGAAGTTACTAGCCAAGTTATTTCAAACCCAGCTGAAGCGTCCGTTGACGGGTAGAGCTGCCAGAAGCTTCAGCACCAGCTGATTAGTTGGGAGGTCCCGGGCGGAGGGAGAGCATTTACCGGGCAGCACTTCACCAAAAAGCACGACGTGAGAGACTATTGCTTCAAGGGTGATGACCAAAATTAAGCCACTAGAAGACTCTTCAACAGAGAAACATTAAAGCCAAACTCCATTGAAAAAAAAAAGATAATTTAACATAGCAATGATTGGTGATGGATCGCCTGTTAACTACAACACGTTACATTTTTACTAAAATAAGTCCACATTTCTCTACAAAATGGGTACTGAATTAAACAGTGGCTCCTAATGTTACTTTATTTTTAAAATATCATCCATGTTGCTTGTCCTACACCTAAAAAACAAGGCCTCTTTTAAATTGAGCATTTTTATAATGTGCGTTGTTAAGTTCAGAGACTGTTCAGTTGGAGCGTGTTTTCAGCGCCTTCAGCGGACACGCCCCCAGCATTTCAGAGCATCCCCATTGGTTATTCATGAGGAAGCAACAAATGTGGGACAAAAGTATTTGTACCTGTAGGTTTGATTTGTACTCCTAGATTTGATTCGTAGCTGTAAACTTGGGATTCACACATACAGTTGAGTTCTGTGTGAACTTTTTTCACCCGCACTGTGTTCTTATCATTAGAAGTAAATTCTGTGTATGATTTGTAGAAAATGGGTTTTTAAGTGTTGAGTGCAAACTGTGAGTTTAACTGCAGACAAATACAAACAAAAATAACAAGGCGAGGGCTATGTCCTGCGACATTTGCTCTACACAAATTAATTCTTACTTGTTTCATGAGGAGAAGTGTTTATAAGAAAATAAAACTAAAATTATTTCTGGATAGTATCCATGACTGCAAATTTTAAAAATAAAATCTGGGATTTATAATGGAGCTCACTTTGAACCCTACCCAGTTTCAGTTGTACCCACATTACAGGTAGGGATGGATGAGCTGACAGATGAAAAAATACATTGTATGTTAATTATTTTTTTCTTGATAAACTAAAATTAACTAAATTCTCAATTAATCTCAGTTAATTGAACTAACTGGTGTGACATTTCTGAGTGTGACCATCATCTCAAGTTTCTATGCAACCCAGTCTTGAGAATGTCTCGAAGAAAAATGAACAGACTGAATCAGTCGTTTGAGCAAATGCCCAAAAACAGCATTATGTTTACATTCAAGTGACAAAGCCCTTTAACGGCTGTAGGAATTATGACTCTTGTATATTGGGAGCAAGGGAATAAGTCAGTTGACATTATTATAGAGCAACAAAGTCTGCTCACAGAGGTCGAGGTAGATGGACTAAAGATTTATTTTTCAACAGTGATTTGTAACAGTTTTGGTGTTGTTTGAAAGGGCAGTTACAACCAACGTAATTTGTTGCTTAATTTGAAGGACTTGTTGCAACCTTTGACATTTAGCCATCTTGAGATTGTAAATAAGGCACTGGTGTGTAATAAAAGGAAGAAATACAATCTTGATTATTAGCTGTATCTTAAAAGTAATCAACAGAGCAATGAATAATAATAAAAAACTTTCTATTTTCAGTACAAAGGCTGGGGGGAAACTGGTTTAAGCTGGTTTAAGCAATAACAGGCAATTTGTCATGTTCTGTGTCTGGGTGCTGTATTTTTCATGTGAATTAAATATATGTCTTGCATCTCATGTGTTCCCTCTACTGGCATCCCACCAGTTCTTTCCACTGACTCAAGCACACCTGTTTAGATCCTCCCTCTGTCTCTTTCTGCACACACACAGGAACGACAGCATATTACACATGAATTCAATTGTATGAAGTCTACTGTATACTTTCTCCTCTCTCCTTTGCATCCTCCTCCATACTTCCTGATCTATGATAATAACTCCCATGGCCTTTTCTTTTATTCTCAAAGATGAAGCTCAAACTAATTGCTTTTTTAATAGCTAGGAACATGGTTTATTGTGTTGGAGTGTGTGTCCCCATGTGTATTTGACTGTATGGGTGTGCATCTGTGCAGCTGTACAGTGATATGATTACTTTAAAGTGTGGAAGCGGCTGTTGGAGCTGAATGTTTTCTCATTTTGTGTTCTCAGCAAACATGCTATTTGATGTTGCTCTAAAGCCTCATTGCGATATTTGCTAGATTTCATTAGGAGCTTGCCACAGAGTGAAGTAGGGAAATATGATTTTTGTATTCCACTTATAATTTTTTCAAACTTATTGAAATGTAATTCTTAGAGATGTCTGTGCAGTGAAGTGGGATAAAGAGGATAATAATATGAATAGCTTTTCTGTTTCTTACAACTCTTTAGGGCAATATAAAATCTGTTACTTGACTGAAAGGACCTGCTTACATTTTTCACAACAGAAATAGGAAAATGAGAAAACTCAAACAGTCAAACTGTAGCACCAACATGTCAGAATGAATGCATTAAGTATTAATGTGAAATATCTCATCATGGGAAAAAAAAAAGGCTAACGTGACAGACAAAACGTGTGGCAAGACAATGAAACACGACATCATGTCACTCCAAAAATAGAATAAAAATGATAAATAAAATAAAACCAAGTTTCAAAATACATTTTTAAAATGACAAAAAAAAAGGATTGGGTTTTCAAGCAGTATGTAGAGCAGTGTAGAGCTCTGATATGGGCCTCTCTTCAAAGGCAAATGGCCTTTCATCTTCGCCTGCAGAATCTCACATGCACTTGTACGCACACACATACGGTGACTATAAAAAGTACTCATCCCCTTTGGACTTTTTTGTGTGTTATTGTTTACAAAACTGAATCACATTAGCTGTAATTAGGCATTTCTTGACATTAATAAACAAAAGACGATTTCATGTAAAAGTAAAACAAATCTATACAAATTAAATCTAAATTAAGAACGAATATAAAACAGAAAGTAACTCATTGCAGTCTGTGCATGCTGACAGACCTGAGCAGACCTCTAATCAGCCAAAATAACTCAAATCACATGTGTGGGTGTGCCACTGGTGTTCAGGACCTTAAAATATGCTTTTAAAACGTCCATTGACATGATGACAGACTCCATTTAATCCCACAACTTGTGTCAGTCATCACTCTCTGTCTCTCTGTTTCTTACAGAAACACACACACCATCCTTTCACTTGCTGCCCACCAGTCTCTACACACTTTTCCCTTTCTTTCATCCTTTTCATCTATCAATCCATCATGCGGCTTACATTCAGAAAAGCACACTCATATTACTATCAAATTCAGACTCTCAAATTCACGAGTGTATCATTGGACCTACAAAAAAACTGAAACGTCACTTGTGGATGTCCCATTGAACTGCATCTAAGGAAAAAGGGAGCTACAGTGTGCGGACTTTCCTCTTTCTTTTATACACACCTACAAAAAAAAAAAAAAACCTACATGAGCAGAACAACTCCACACAGAAAGTACCAGAGCCAACATTTTAAGTAACATCCCCTTCCACATACAAATAGCAGTGAATTAACACTGAATGAACTGTGATGTCATATAATAATACAGTGTATGGCCTCTACTATTATCGGTTTTGTGTGAACCATACACAAAAAATAGCGCCTTCCAGTGCTTGCTGGAGGAAGTATTACTAAGGGCCTTCAGGTTACGTGCCCTGGAGAATTTTACAAGCAGTGTATACTTACACGAATGTGACTCTAGCTTCCTTTCCGTTGGTGCCCATGGCAACTCGGAAAATTTTCTGTCTCTGTCCCAATTCTCCAGCTCCTTCTAAATATGTGTCCTAAATTCTCTTACTTCCTGACAAAGTGTATGTCCTAAATTACCTACGGGATGTCGGCAGCCTGGTGCTACTCTTTCTGTGGGAGACTTAGTAAATGTGCCTGGCAGGTGTAACCACTTTGCAGGCTCATGTCTTTTTGAGCTTTTTAAAAACTGTGAATAAAGAGTTAACACATGGAATCCACTGCAAAGAATTATGGGAATGAGTTTTCAACTTTGGCCAATAGATTTTCTTTAAAATTGCCAAGATTGTTGTAATTCTACCTACATATAATCCTTATTTAGGGTGTTCTTTTTTATTTATACTGAGAGAAGAAAGGTCAGATGACTTAGAAGCCCAGTTTATAAGATCATGGTCACTGAAAGTAATTTGTATGTGTGAAAGTGTGTCTGTGTGTCTGTGTGTGTGTGACTTCAGCTCCCGAAACAAACTTCCATGATGTCTGTGCTCTATCAAGAGTGTCATTTCTGAATAAGGCTTAAAAAGGCTGATTGATGCCTGGAAGCAATAAGATATAGACTGTCTCTTACTTGTTATTACCCAAAGAAAAGTGTGAGAAGATAATTATCTTCGCCAGGCATAAGCCCAGAGGGGATAACGTATTTAGTCATATGTGTATCTGTCTGAAGCTAATCTGACACACTACTGGACCCATTAGTCTAATATTTTTGTACACATTTATGACTGTATGCTCAAGGACCTCTAGTGGTTGAGGTGATTCACAATTTTTGAAAAACCTATTTCATAACACCATTGTCTGCTGACTCCTCATTCCTCTGAACCAGCAGGTAGGGGCCACAAGTGATCAACAACTGCTTCAGTTTGGAATCTTGTTTCTGCTAGGGACAACCAATCACACTTTGTTGCCATGTTAGATCAATCGGTGCAAAATCTCAGTACCTTGAGAGTGGGTTGTTTTGTGAATTCAAATAAATATAAGATAAGATAAATAAAATTCCTTATTAGCCTATCGTAAAGCTTAGATTTATGTCTTTTCAGCAGTCCTTGCCATTTTACTATATGCATTATGACATAGAAGAAGGCATTTCCAGCAATTGGCTAAGCTAAAACAAGGTTTACCTAGTCTGTTACAGGTCACATTATGGCTTAAGAAAAGGAAAACATCATACGTGTTATCACATGTGTATGTGTATATAGTACATCAGTGGACCAGAGTGGTTTGTCGTGGCTGAATCCACAGAAAAGTTTCTTTCTTAATTCCACACCCGATATGTTATGATGATCTTATGTTAGGCGCGAATTGAGATGAATAAATCCCTGTATTTGTTATCTTCGCTGCCATCTTGACTACACACCTGGAGGAGATCTGCACTCTACTAGTTATTTTCTGAATTCAGTCTATTTCTTCTTCTTGTATTGAGACACTTACTACTCATTCACGCAAATCCTTTCCAAATATATGTCTCTTTTACATAATCTTTCCCAACAAACTGCTGAGTAGAGCCTTTCTCTATTTAAATATGAGGCACTATCTCATGTCTTTAAGTGCAAGACCTTATCATAATGAGCTTTATTTAACATGCACAGTACATACATTGACTGTATAATGAAGAGTTTACCATCCATTCCTCAGCTTAAAAAAGAATCAAAAATGAAATTATATCTCAAATGTGTGTTTTCTGTATCTATATTTAATAACAGAAAAAAGTCATCTTTCATGACATCAAAGTGATCATTTCTTCAGAGTTTTTTTTTGAAGTTGGTTATTAATTAAGGCGTAGAATGATGTTAATAACATATGCAATATAGCTCTTAAAAGGGCAGTTATCTGGCAGTCATGATTATTTTTTACAACGAATAACAGTGATGATCTGACCTTTTGCATAATTTTTCATCCATTATGGAACAATGAAAAACACATTAAAGCTGTTGAGGTCCATTTAGTAGAGAGTTTAATGAGCTTGTCTAAAAGACTCACAGTAGCCAATGCAAACCAAGAAGGACTGAACTGCCTCATTGAAGTATAAATCCTGTGACTTAGAGTCAAATGAAAAAGACCAGAGACATGCAAAATTAAAGATCATCTTAAGTGGGGAAGCATCAATACTTTGTTGCACTAATACCTATCAATACCTATCAATCTCTACAGTACTGACCCAGTGATGTACTTCCATTTAACTGTAACACTGGTGATTATTTTATGAATACTGAATGAGATGGACTAAGGCTGCAATAGACAAGATTTCTGTGCAACCTGTCATATCTCCCTCAATCATTAAGTGTGTCGTCAAATTGATTTAAGGCTTAAGTGTAGATTTACCTCCTCTCAAAACACAAAAACCTGCTCTCAAATGAGCTCTCTTTTGAGAGAAAGTTGTTGTCAGCAGATTTTAAATCTTCTTTCTCTCTTGTTGCTTTAGTACATTCATACATCAAAGCTGTTGCATCAAAAGAAAAAGGACTCCCAGATTACAAATGGCAGTCAAGGTCAAAGCCAGCAGAATTTTCATGAGAAAACTAGGAGAAGATTCAAACAGATCAACGTGCCTGTTAGCAAGCTCACCAAGGCCCCGGCTGCTTGGGCAGCTGAGTGCATAGCCACCTAATTGAAAAAGCCTAAAGAGACAAAAACCTAAAACCTCCCCCTCAAACTGACAGAGAGAAAGAGTTCAAAAGGAGTGAGACAGAATTATTAAACGACCTTGTGTTGCATTTTCAGAAAATGATGCAAAGCAGCTTGACATCAATTCTTTAACCGGAGCAACTGTCTGTTTCAGGATCTGTGTAAGACTCTGCTTTTCCCCCCTTCTTCAATTTGGACACAAAACTATTTTCTTTCAGACTTAAATGGAAGATGTTGTCTGCATATAGCATCATTTTATGTATGTGGGTGGGTATGTAATGTATGTGACTGTGTAAGAATATGGTACAGTCTATTCATAAATCATCTGAATGCATGTTACACTAAGACTGCGATATATTTTTATCAACTTTGTGCTATAATTATAACATCAGTACCTACTTGTGACATTTCAGCTGCTCTGGAGCACTCATGTCAGATTCACTTTTAACGCTCTATCCATGAAAGGCCTTTACATCTTGGAATATATGCCTGTACATATGCACTCAAATAAAGGTCAACTGGTGCACTCTGCTGTACCTGCCATTTATTAAATGATGAACATAATCCTGTGTAAAAAATTATACCTCTTACTTCTCTCCGTCTCTTGCACTCTATTTCACAATTCTTTCTATTCCCCCCATTTCTTCTCCCCTGTGTGTGTGTCACAGGCTTTCACTCACATGTCAAACTCTTTCATGTACTTTGCTTCTAAGACATTTAATTCCATATGAAGTGACTGTGTGGGCGAGTGAATTGGTTGAGTGTGTGGGTGAGTAAGTTAATCAGCGGTTGAGTCGACAGGCTCGCAGAGTTTGGGAGGATACAGATTGGCGAGAGGGTGCTTTCCAAAACTGCCACCATTAATATCAATACAGTATATAACGATATTTATCATACTGGCATAAACTGAAACAGTGTGCTTCCTAAAAATTACACAAGCTACATGTGTATTGTATACAATATGTAAAGTATACATAGAAGTACTTGTAGTTCTGTAGCACTGCAACACAAAAAACTAAAAAGAAGAGAAGCTGGAACCAGAGAATGTTCAGCATTTATAAACAATCGATTATTAAAATTGTTAATTGGTTAAAAGATGGTTTATAAGTCCATGCTAATAGACTTAATTTAACATTTATAGTTTGAAGACTCACTTCGACCCATGTCAGCTTAATTGGATATGACTAATGTGTAAGTAAGTAGGGACAGAGGACACAAAATGTAATTTATCAATTCAAAAAAGCATCACCTTATCAAAAACATCAAAAAAGAAAAATTAGTAGTAGTGGAGGTCTGTGAACATTAAACTTTAATCAATCTCTGTCTTCACTGAGTTGAGTGCCAGCGCAATTAACGCATGTATGATATTAGATACATTAGATTTCATCCCCACACACGTTAACACACACAGGATTTTTGACTGAGCGTGTTCATGTGTGTGTCAAAGCCTGAAGTTGAGCCAGGGCCAAAACAAAAAACACCAGGAGCTGTAACACACAACAGGTGCTTGAAGATTGACAGATCAAAGGTGTCTGAGAGCTAACTTGCCTGGGTCTCGCATCAACACCTCTATCCTCCCTCTCCCCATGACCCTGCTCATAAATGCTGTCTATCTATCTGAATCTCTCTACTACTCTCACACTTATCCATCCATCATTCCCCTTTGCCTTACCCTAATTAATACCCTTTGCCTACCTGCTTTGCTCTCGCTCTCATCCATCCATCCATCCATCACCCTTGCTGGCCTGCCCAGGTCATTACCCACTGCGCTGATGGTTTTGTTGCTCTAATTAGTCTAATTATAGTTGTCAGTTATAACATGGTCCTCTGTAGGGATCTTGTGATCCTACTGTGACTCTGTCTGACCTTGGCCATTGAGTGTGCATGTGTGTGTGTGTGTGTGTGTGTGTGGTCCATAGCTGACCTCAACACTGCACAACACCTATATCACTCCTTTCTCCGCTTCAGTATTACTTTCTTTCTTTCTTTGTCTTTCATTTTATTTGATTCAAGTTCCACCTTGTTTTCTCTTCTAAGCATTCTTTTCTACTGCTCATTTCTGTGTTGTTTTCTGCTCTCCTTGTTTCCTACCATATACAGTATGTCACCATGTTCTTAAATCACCCATTTGTGGTTGAAAAAAAGGACAATTAAAATGTACTATTTCACACCTATTCCACTTAGTTCCTTTTTCTATGTTGACGTTTCACATTTGATATGCTCTCTACCCTAACCTTCTTTATTTTTTTGTATCTTATTTTATGATTATTATATCTTATTTCACTGTACATCCTTATTATTGTAGATGCCACAATTATTTGCTTATTTCAGGAAATGTAACACACACATCCTCTGCCACAATGGAGGCCCACAGGCGTGAACAGCTTTACATGTACAAATTGGCTGTCGCCATCAAATTCAACGCATGTGGGCAATTTTTGCTCATTAAATTGTTCTCTTCTTGTTGTTCATGTGTCCCTTTTGGACACATGTAAACATATCAGTAAATATGTGCTGAACATAGCCTGATTTCTTTTCCGCCTCAATGCCCTTGTGCACATGACCCAGAGCTTTGCATTGTTCTTTGCGACTGTTAACTTAAAAGAGAGGCGATAATGATTTACCACTTTACACTTATATATTTAAATAAAGTTTTACGGAATTGTCTTATTTTTGCTGCCTGTTCATTAAACCATGGCTCTAATTTCTGCACAGGCAATTATAAACTGAGGTTCCTAAGAAATTTGTGACACACCTGAAATCACTCTATTCTATTTTATTTTATTCTATTATATTCGCCATGAAAGTGGCTACTTGCTGGCACAATTTTCACTAATCCTCCCTGCTACATCCAATAATTATGATTAATGAAGTGCTTTACTTCTTCATACGGGCTCAGTGCAGCAGAAGTTTGTAAGGAAATTTATCGCTGTGGTAGCTTTTTTTTATATGAAGAAACATGTGATGTTTACATGTAACTGTATGCGTGTGAGGGCAGTCCCCATTTCTACACTGTATCAATCTTTATGAGGAGATTTCCTGTCTAAATGTCTGGCATCTCTTCCTCACTTTTTCTTCTGTTCCCTTTCATTTTTTCCTCACTCCGCCTTAACACCCCTGCCCCCACCCACCATCTCTCCAGGTCTGGCCCTCCCTCATTCTTGCTCCCTGCATGTCCTCCTCTTTAGACCCCCTCCATCCCTCTCACTCCCAGGCATCTTTCTGCTTTAATGAAACAGATGTCCCTTCATTAATAAAGACCTGCTCTACCACAGTAATGAAGGAATGAGCAGGCGTGCACAAGAGAGGGAGAGGAAGAGTTCAGAGAGACAATATTTAACATGTATGTGCCTGTTATGCTACCAACGAGAACACACTGCGCTACAAGACACTCTATTTATTTTATTCTGCCCGTGAGCAAACACATCATCATGCAGACACACTCACGTTGCCTAGCTAGATACAAATCAGCTCTGTTCTTCGTTTGCTTTTATATGAAATGTCTGGCTGTTACTTAATGTTGCCAAAACATTTCCAAGTGCATGTAGCATAAATCTTCTAAAATGAGCAGATTTTGCCATATAATGCTATGAATAAATTATTGAAATTATAAAATAATTTCAACTGCCCAGCCACACTAGAATGTCCACAACTGGAATAAATAACCAAATACAGAGAGAACCTGAGGCTGAGGCACAGCCTGAATTCCTCAAGCCCAGGAAAGTGTACTGTAGCTAAAGGAAGTGCTTGGTTAGTTTCAAGGAGACTTTAAGTAGCTTCCTGTTGTGCTCTAAGGATAATCTTAAGTCTTTTCCCCTTGAGATCCCCACATACTGAGACACACCAGCTGTTCTCCCACTTTCACACTCACACACATTCCCAAATTTGGACACCATTAAACACACATACACATCTCCACACAAGGAAAATATACAGATACTTAGTAACACATGCACATTCGGATGCATCAGCATGACACACAGGTACACCTTTCAATATCCGCTCATGAAATTATCTGGTCAAAGTCCATTGCGCTGTCCTCTAATACTAGAGATGAATCAATCAATCCATCAGTTTTTCATTTCTAAAAACAGTCTGACTGAACAGATGTATCCTCATATGACCAGAACAAATCAATCAGCCAGTGAACTCGGTAGCAGCGGCGGGCGGACACGGAGAGTTAGGGGAATCTAAGGGCTTTGAGGGCCACAGCACTCTCAACTTAATATTGTGTGCCCTCAGTTTTTATCTCCCTCTGATCCTCTGTAATTCTAAAGGACAGGACTGAATGCTCCTGCTCTAATTTCAGAGTACATCTAACTGGCTTTATTATTGCCTGAAAGCTGACCACCATCATCTCGGCGTCTGGTGATTCACATTGTTCTGCTGTCTTCTGCATTTGTCTCATACAGTCGGCTACAGATTATTTTTGTTTATCTGATCATCAACGCTGCAAAAACATGTCACATCATAAGCTGAGGGCAAATAAAAACTTTTCTATAGTAACTTTCATCATGTCAAACACACATGACACAAACTGAGTGGCATGTTCTTCTTCTCAGTGTTGATATATTCAGTATGGAGACACCAATCAGAGGCACATTCACGCAGCTCCAAACCGATTACGATAACAATCCTCCATGCTTTCTCCTCATTAGATCATTTGCCCAGCATTGTTCTGTGTCTTGACTGGCCAATTAAAAATTCACATCAGACTCACTCGGACAATTTCCTCCAATATAGGGTAATGTATAAAGAGGACGCTGTCATCTGCCTGAGCATGTTGTCAAACACAGTCTTGTTCAGCTGATGAAATTATCAAAATGGCTCCAAATATACCGGAAGACCAGCTTTAGTGAAATACTGAACTTAAGGTGCTACTTAGTGAGCTGATATTGAGAAACTGTTGCTTTATATAAGAGCCACACAATGACCTTTACATTGTACCTCTGTAAACAGTGTGACATTCATTACAAACACAGCATCATCAGCCCAAAATAACTAGATGGTAGATGATAGCTGAGTCACACCGAAAGGGAAAACAGTGATACCGTGGAACAATATGTCCACATCTCCAGGAACAAAACGTAATTCTTTTGATTAATAAATGTGTTCAGGTACGTCAGATGCATTAATAAATTGTGCATGATGTGTGGAGTGCAGTTCAACGGCAGATTTAGATTTAGATATAGTGACAAATTTGACTTGAGATGAGATATGACACGCAACTCTGCTACAATGTAATCACAGCTATGCAAATCACCTGCCATTACTCAAAATGGCCAACGTGTGACTTCACTCAGTATGAATTACCTGTAGACAGGTAGTTATGGCATGCAAATCACTGCTGAGTCAAGCAGATTGATTTTTATAAATAAAAAGAAAATCATGTACGGAGGACAACAAATAATAAATGCTGATTAGAAATAAAAAATAAATGATAAATGCTGATTATTAAGGGTATTTCAAGTACATTAATAATCAGATGACCAAAGTATAATTTTCACATGGTATTATTAGAGACAGGTGATGAAGCTGGTGTCTGAGTTAATAAATGTATCGGGAAATCTTTTAAGCTAAAAAAACAAACAAAAAAAAAACATTTTTCAATTGAAATGTATTAGTGTGGAACTTGTCAAAGAGAGAATTAGACCATTATATGATTTTTTTTCTGTTTTTATGATTTCTTTTTTCTGTTACTTGTAGAAACTACCCACTTAAATCATTGCTCAAGTCAATGAATATTAAAAGTAGTGTCTCAACATTCTCAAGTGGCTGTCGTTCTATAATCCATCAATGTCATCTTTTTCTTTCTCCTCTTTTTCTGTAGTCTTCCACATGTTGGATTGTACAGCTGGAATTGGATTTCCATATTGGAGAGAGGAGAGGAGAGGAGAGGAGAGGAGGAGAGACTTGGCAGGGATGAGAGAGCCACTTGAGAGCACTGAGACCTACATAGAATTAGATTGCTTTGGAATACACCCATGAGGTCACATTTGCCATAACGAAGGTAAATCAAATGTTCAGCTGTCTTGATTGGGGAGAGAAACAGGCTAAGCAATGAATGGTTAGATAAATGATAGATGGATAGATGGCAGATGGCACATACAAACCTGGGCCAGTTGTGAGCTGATCTCTGCCTAGAGGGCGAATAGACCATTACATAGTCAACAGCCTGTAAGGCTAGATCAATCAATTACAAAAAATAATGGAATACTAAAAAAGAGAGCTAGAGCTTCATATGGGTTTTATAACTCATTTTTATGACGGTGGTCTTTGTAACAAAACTGATAAGATATCAAACATATAGCTGGAATGTAATAAAAACAAATAAGATTGGGAGACAGCCCAAATTTCAGACCCAGGTTTGCAGTGTGACCCAACCCAGACACCCATACCTGTTTAATTCTTCCGTCATACCATGCTGCTTACTGCTTCCAGACAAATGGAGGGAGACATGTATGGATGGAAAAACATAAGAGAAGACACAAGAGAGATGGCGCAGTGAGATGAGTGAGGTGCAACATGAACATGGAATACAGAAATGAATACAAGCACATGGATAAACATGAATGGGAGCATGGAGGCACGTAAAGGAAGTCTGAGTACACAAAACATCAAGGGTAAATGCGGACACAAACCTACGCACATATATAAACACAACAATCCCGTATGTGGACTCAAGGAACAGCACATTTCAGAGACTAAAAAGAACAGCAAAAAGAGGAATATGTTTGTGATGAACTCTTTGACTTGTGACTAGTGGATAATGAAAATGTTTGCATAACAAAAGACTAATACCAAAAATGAGTGCGAGCTGTCATTTGAAAGTGCACAATAATGACTGAAAAAGACACAGTTCAAAAATAAAAATCAGCTGTGAACATTTTACCATTTAGAAAACATCACTGACACATAGGCTACAGACAGACAATAGTCACATACAAAGAAGCGAGCCCCAATACCGCCGCATGAATTGCTGTGATTCTCAGAGGAGTGTTCAAGAGACTAAGCGTACTTGAACTCGTTTATGATGTACAGAGCCAATACTACGAAGAGATTACATGTGACAGTACATTAGAGATTGGTGTGACTGCCTTTATGTGTTTGTGTGTGCGCCACATATAAAAAAGTAAATAAAGTCACAAAGAAAAGGGCCTGTGCTATACACACATAGCACGGGCTAAAACCACAGCCACTATACAGCACTACAATCTTATCCTCAAACACACAATACACAAAACACACATCCAATCAGACACACACGCAGGCTTATAATAAATTCACACACCACGCATACATAGAAAAAAATGCATTAGTCGAATATTAGTGCAGGAGATAGGACAGTAAACTGGAGAACATCACTTGGTGAGGGCGCCAAGACAGTAGGAGGTCTGGAAAAGGGACAGAGGAGAATGGAGGCAGATGAGAGGAGGATCAAAGACCAGGACAACAGGATGAGGGGTGGAGATGCCAGTTCAATTTAGGATTTCTGTAAAATGGCCTCATACCCAATCTATAGGTGATGACAAATAGGCTACTAAGTATTTTTGACTCTCTTAAGGACAATGTTATGTTCAACAATAATGTTATTACAACATGTTATTAGCACAAAAATCACTGCGGCTAGAATAAAAATATAATACCAGAATATAAGGCATATTATGATGTCCTACATAGGTGAAAACCATACACATCAAATGGCATGCCTGCTTTCAACAAGCATTCAACTGCGTCTGCTTAAGTTGGTCCACAACAATAAGGTAAACCTTGTACCACCTCAGTGACAATGGCTGTCAATTTAGGCATACTTTGATGAAAATATGAGTGTTTGGAACATAAAGCAGAGTGGATCGTGCTGCAGGAGTGGTTTGAAAAGTTTCTATGGACACTTTGATACCTTTTGTTGCTGTGAAACTGGGTCACACTGGAATCCGTTTAACCTGTTGTGAATCCAACATACTGCAGCTGCCGTCCTCTACAAAGCAGTAAGCTACAATCTTTTTAGAGACACAACTTTAAAGGCATTCAGTGTTTCAAAGTCAAAAGAGGTTTCCTATAGATGAGATTAAATCCTCTGACATTTGAAAGGAAGTAAACCTCTCACTTATTTGTCATCCTCACTACATGTTTAAACAAATTGTCATGATTTTTTTCTGGGAGAGAAGTTAAAATGAATAGATATATAAATAGATATATAGATATAAATAGATTAAACAGAGCTTAAATAGATTACCATGCTTTGTAACTACAGTTCTGACAATACTGATGCTAAAAAAAACAAAACTATTTGCCCATTGCCATATACGGCAATCCATATATACTTCTATCTAAGAAGAAGTAGTGAATGGCTAATGTGCAGAATAGAATATTTAGAGGAACTCTCCCATTAGAAAGAATATCCACTGCAAGTGTGACCATTTTAGAGCTGCACTCGCTTCTTTGATAGGGTTAGAGCTGCAGAATATCTAATGAGGATCGGAGCGCTTATGAATTAATCATTCAAGGTGAAAGCAAGGAACGATGTGCAAAAGGCACCACAGTAAAGAGAAAATATGGCATACACTTAACTTGCAATATAGTGATGAACACAGTGTGACTGCATCATCAAACAGTGAGGGAACTTTAGAGGAGCGAAACATGACTTCTATGGCAAAAAAAAAAAAAGAAAAAGAGCAAGGAGTGAGGAAGTGAGGGAAGGAGAGGGAGGAATGTCTCTTGACGCCTGAGTTAAAATGTTAATCTGGTCTCGACCTTTGAGAATATATCTAAAGGGGCTGAGAGCCAGCAGGCATGCACACAGGCACACACACACACACACACACACACACACACACACACACACACATACACACACACACACATGTCTGCTGCAATCAAACTCTGGGCCCCTAATTATGTTAACCCGCTACTCAAATAAATTAATATGTGACCAGAGATATGGTGTTTGGTACTGAAAGCTGGGAAATAGGGAGGAGCAGGAGGGGGAGAGAAAATGATGGAGAGAAAAAAAAATGATAGAGGGAAAGGGAAGCAAGTGGCAGCAGAAAAAAATAGGAACAGAGGGAAAGACTGAGAGTTTGATAAGGAGAGGAGAGGAGAAGGAGCCAAGAGGCAGAGAGGATCTCTCTTCACTCATTACTGATAAGAGCAGTTATAGGTCAGCAATGTGACACACACGTTGGATTACTTGTGTGCTGTGGTGAAGACCATACGCACACACTTGGAGGCAAGAAACACACACGCAGTAAACTTAAATCACTGAACAGTATTGCTTTCATCTGCCTTTCACTGCTCCTCTTCATGTACAGTGTCTGACTTCCCTCTTTTCTCTACTGTCATGTTTTCCATTTTTTTCACCCCCTCCCCACCATCTTTACCCTCTTTCCTACCTTATCTTAGTGAATTTATAGTTGTCACTTAGTCTTTTTTCTCTCAACTTGATCCCCTTCCCTCTGCTCTCCTTACCTTCCATTTCCTGTCATATTTTGCTTTTGATCTCTCCATTTTGTTTTCCACCGTAACCCTGCCCAATAATTTTTACTCTTCTATAAGAGCTCCAGACATAAAACAAAAGCAGATTGTGCCTTTGAGGTTGTAGCCCTTGGACTCTGGTAATCCCTTCCACTGGACTTAAGATCTGTGGACACTTAAAAGCAGCTCAAGACCCACCGGTTTTCTCTTTAGTTTGTTTTATCATGCTTGTACATTTTATTTTTTCCCATAGCCCCCTTTGTATTTTTGGCTTGACCGGCCATGGACCAGCCCTATGGACCGTGGTTGTCCGTGAGTGAGTGAGTGAGTGAGTGAGTGAGTGAGTGAGTGAGCGAGCAAGTGAGTGAGAGATGAAATTACACCATTGGTCGAATCGACGTGAGATGATGGAAGTGGAGGACAGCAGCGTGACGCAGAGTGACTGTGTTTCCTGCTCCGAGCTCTGACGCTCTCAGCTCCAGTGTTGAATGCAGTCAAGTCAGTTACACTCCTGTTTAACTGACTCCTTGTCTGCGTCACCTCCTCAACCACCAGTGTGACTGACTCTCCGGCTGGCAGTGCTGTCAGCAGCCAGCAAGAGAGACGCTCCGTGGTGCGTTTGGATTTTATAACTGAACTAATACCAGGACGCAAAGTTTTTATTTCTCTGACATTTTCTTATCACAAATGATGAGCAGCATTAAAACACGAGTCTTGCAGGTCAAACATGTGACTCACATGTGTTAGCCTATATCTGTTTAGTGTGGGGTGGCTGCTCTACATGTGCACCTGATTTGACTGTAACTGTGATAACTGGGCGGAGATGAGGTCCCTGAATTTGCACCCAAAATGCGATCAAAACTTTCATTTACAATTTCCACCGAAGCCTCCATGATCATCGACCGAGAAAGAGGCAGAGAAAAGGTGCACAGAGGCACGAGGGAGAGGGCACAGTTAAAGCACCCCAAATAACAATCACTCTGACAAAACACATCCGCAGATAGAAACAGATGAAAGAGCAGGGGGAGATAACAGATAGGTAATTAGAATATGTATAATTAGGCATACAATTAAAATAAATTCTCTCTCGAATCAAACATCCCAAGATATGAGTGGAAAGTACTGTTCTTGCAAATGCATTTACAACTTTTTTTTTTTTTTTTACTCAATCATAGCTTAACTATGTCATGTGATATGCTACTTCAGTACACTTTACCAGCAAATATTACTGGGACCACTACAGAAAATTGTAGATGAACATTTAATATCCAGGAATTCACATTATAGACACTACAACTGACTATCCCTGTAACGAATTGGCCACAGTTTCACATATTGACCATGTATGGTTCAGCCATATACTAGGTTTGACCTAGTCTGTTTTTTTTTTCGGTACTTCATTCCTTTGTCCTTGACTTGACTGTTCACCTAGCTTTCTTTGCTTCCTCTCTGTCCTCACCTCCTCCCCCCATCCCATCTTGCCATCTTGTCCTATTCCTTTACCCTCTCTGTCACTCTTTCTCCTGGCCTTCTCAAATCCTGTCCTCATCTTTCCACTTCCCTCATGTCCTCCCTCCTTGGTCTCTTTCTCCCCTCCCGTCCTTCTGTCCCCCTCCGCCTACTCCGGTGTACCCAGTGTCATTGTTCAGATAATTATTTATTAACATGTTTATGTCGCCACCGTCCCTGTCTGTCTGTTGGTACCATCTGTGCCCAGTTAGGTGCCCGCCTCCCTGTGCTGTTATGCCCTGCCCGAGGGAGAGAGAGCCATATATGGGGGCACAGATCAGAGACTCCTACACAAGCACGTACACTTTTTCTCTTTCCCTTCTCTTCTTTCTTAGACACACAAACCCACACACACACACCTTCTGCTGACAACCCCCTCTCTCCCATGTGCTGCCCCTGGGGCTAGGTGGGGTTAGTTGGGATGAGAGGCGCGCAGCAGTCGCCACCACAGTCCCTTCTGTCCTGTTCTGTTTGCTTTGTTCTGACGGTGGTAGACAGGAGTGGTGTTACTTGATAAAGTTATTTAGAGGGCACAGGAAGAAGGAATAGTTAAGACACACCGAACACCTAATTATGGATGCCTGTTGCCTGGGAATGTTTCATCCAGCTTTGAGGGACACATAAGGCAAGCGAAATGGATTGTATTGTTGTCGCTTGCACTGAGGTTTACTTTTTTGTGTACATGAAAATAAACTTTTTTTTCCCCAATGCCAAACGGATTCATTGAAAAAAGGTGTGCTAGGCAGCTGTAAATAACTTGTTAATGCACAGACTTAACAAATCCAGATTTAGGCTTAAAGCAGTAAGTCATTCAGTGTTATGTGAAAGGATAATTTTTATCAAAAACAACATATTGCACAGCGATGTATAACATGCTAATGCATCCTGAACCCAATCCTGAAGGATTTAAGCATTTGACTGAGTGCCATCCTCACCCTGTTGTAATATGACAGGGGGAGGAGGTGGGGGGAGGACAAAGAGAAGAGGAAAGGAAACACAGATAGATAAAGGAGGAAACAAGGAGAGGGAGGGAGAGAGAAAGATAGAGGGAAGCAGAGAAAGCCTGTGGGACTGCGGGCGGATTGTGATCATGCATCCTGGATCTCAATAAGTAAACAGAACAAATATTCTCCATCTCTTCTCCTCCTTCTCTGCTCTTCTCACAAGCCATTCCAAGTCCCCTGCCGTCCATTCCCTCATCCTGATCTCTATCTGTTGGCTTCTTCACTTCTTGGCAGTCCGTCTCTCTCATCTCTCTCCACTCCCCACGGCAGCTTTCTTTCATCCCCTCTTTTTTTGCTCCATTTCTCACTGCATTTCTTCAGCTCTCATACTTCTCTCAGCATCAGGTTTTTTTTTTTCTCTTTACACTCCAACTTCTATCTAACTAATCTTCCCTCCCTTGGTCGTTGTGTCTGTCTATACGTATGCATGAGCGTAACTTTCTCTCTCTGACTATCTCACTAGAAAACTAGAAGGGAGGCTGGAAGAGAGGGTGGTCCTGGTGGCCTCTATCAAGAAGCCGTGAGCAGTGTGGTTGCTTCCTCAGGGAGAGCGCCTCATTAGTGTGAATGGTACACAGGAGAGCATGTAGAGACTGTGTGTATATGTGTCTGTTTGAGTGCCTCTGTCTATAATTAGGAGTCACAGCGAGTAGCGTTGTGGATCAGAGTTAGATAAGTGATCTGGCAGCTAGCCAGCGTTGGAGCTAGCCTCATGCATGTACACACACCCCCACACAGAAAGCTCCCACCACTGTGGATCTTGTGTGGCAGTGAAGCGTGGTTGTTGGGGGATGATTTGGAGTCTGTATCCTCGGAAAAGTACCACCTGCAGATGGCAGGGGCCAGTTGGATGTATCCACTTTTACCTTGACAATATCTGTCTCTAGCTGGAAACCACATCCGCAGATGCACACACCCACACACCTGTACTTTCTCATCTGCCTGTCTGAGGCAGGCAACAAGGGAACCACAATGGGAACCCAAAACAGAGGATCAAAGACATGATACAGCCACACATGTAACATATGCCTCTTGTATGTTACACACACACAGTCATAATAGGGAATCATTGTTGCCCTCATTCAACCCCAGAAGGGACAACTTACACACATGTGCAAAACACACACATACAACCCTTCCTCCGGCATGCGACCTCCACCTGGGTATAGGAATCTTTCATCTCAGCATGACTGCCACTGGGCAGGCTTGCATACCCACACTCACAAAATCTTTCTCGGTCTCGCTCTCTCTCTCCACCACCTGCTACCCATTCCAAATATATATATATATATATATATATATATATGTATGCAAAAGGGAGATCAAAATATAAAAAAAGAATATTTAGTTGAAAAAATCCATTACTGAAATTCTGTTTAAAATGCTTCAACAGCGACACCTGCAGGGCGGGAGGAGAAAGGGCAGTGTGTGAAGTGGTGGTGGGGGGGAGGCGCAATTGGTGGAGGTGGAGTGGGGGACAGAGGAGGATGGGTGCCTGCTGACCTCCGCAGGGCAGGATCTCTTACATAGGACTTAATGTATTTCTTTTTTTTTCATGCTAATCTGTGATTGGCCATGACACGTAAAATGACGCTCCAAGGAAGGACGTCCTCCCTTACCAGTCAACAACCAGAATGCAATATTGACATCGAGTTGGTCCAATGATAGTTTCCAAATTTCATCTTCAATTCTCTCCACTGTAAGGCAGAGTAGCAGCAGTAGATAGCTCCTTGCATTAACCAATGCAACAGCTGGCTTGTTGTAGCAGCCTGAAGGACTCTTTATACATCCATGGAAGGACTGTTAAGGACTGTTGTTAAGCTAACGGGAGAAATTATCTGGACTGGACAGCGCAGCAGCAGCAGGACGCTGCCGGGGAGGCTGGAGAGAGAAGCAACCGGAGAAACAACCAGGAGAGTTAGCTTGTTTGTCATTGTTGCTAATGATATCAGACTGGTTAAGCAGCAGCCATAAAGTTCTGTTAACTAACAAACAAGATGACCAAGTCACAAATGGATGTTATAACATGAATACTTCATCTCCATGAAAGAAAGAAGACGTCAGATAACGTGAGTCAGATACAGCTTCTCTCTCTCTGTTTCTTTGGTCGCGAATTTAATCTCTGATGGTTAAATGTCTCTGTGTGGCTTTTGTGTGAATTTATCTCCTTAACAAGAATGCAGCAGAGATCATATAATGTGTTGTGGGTAACGTTAGTTTGCTTGTTACAGTGAGCTGGACTCACTCATTCATTCGTTTTTAATTGAGTGGTTGTTCAGTCACCTGTTGATGTTGTATGATTAGTGAATGAGTGCAGGAGGTCTGGCTACTTGCTTCTGACAGTTTCTTTAGTTCGTTTTTAAGCCGAGCGGTATATTGGGTAATAAGCTTAAAGTAACTAGAATAACAAGTGTTAGGCCTAACTAGTGGTGTAACTGATTGTAGTTGATCCGTGCTCCGTACTGAGCTCCTCTTTGTTTAGAGACAATATGTATATGCTAAATGTCTTTAAAGAAGCAGCCTTTTCACCACTCAAGCAAATAGTTTTATTGGCATATAAAATTGCCCCCTCCCGATTTCATCAGGTGGGACAATGATATAGTTTGATGCGGTTTGTTGTAAGATTCCATGTTGGTTTTCCTCCTGTCCTCCCCAATTTCTTGAGTCATCAGCCGCCACTGATGTGTATATATATATATATATGTACACACTATAAGTGTATACAAGTGGACCACCCCTGCAATACACAAAGACACAAACACAAGTACTAACTTTGTTTGACATCCAACAAATGAAATTGTATGTTTACAAGGCACTTAATCACAAAAAGTTGATGTATTTACAATTCAAATGAATGTACAAAAGTTCAGACAGCTCTGGTCCACCTGGAGCTGTCCCTGTCAGGTCTTTATGGGGCACCGCAAACCACTATATCCTGAAGTAACTGTTTACGACTTTGTTCAAGAGTTTTATGACTGTAGAATAACAAAGATGTAGTGTCTGTGACATCATCTGTAGCTATGAAAATACCTCTTAATGCCTAGAATTTGAGTTTACCACTCTGTCACATTGTCATTTTTTTTGGAGGATGACAATCCAAATTTGGTGGAGCACGAGTGGAGCTCAGTTTAAGTGAACAAGCAGAAACCGTCACAGGTTGTTACAGCCTAATAGACTTGTCAATCAGTGCCCGCAAACATACACCTCTTTAACCCTGATGACTTCTTTATAGAGCTATAATTTACAAAATTGCCACCAAGACACACATAAGATGAGGTGCAATTAGCCACAGCTACTAAAAAACACTGTCCTTGAATTCCTAAAGAGAAGTCAGGGTCTTTTCCTTGACTTATACAGTCGGTGTCTTTTTGACACAAGCATCTAGTGGACACAACAAGAAGCGCATCATGAGGCTGACCTGGCTTCAGCAGTCAGCCACATGGTTGCCACTTGGTTTCACCTTGCTGAATAAATGAGGTTTGGCTCATTAATGTTGTTTGCCCTGCAACAGGTCCAGAAGTGACTAATAATTCAACAGCGCAGCAGTACTATCAGTCCTTGAGGAGTTTAATGAGCAAAAAGAATCACCAACGCACACACATAAACACACACTCAACAAGATGATGAGGGATTTCTTGCAGCAAATCTGGATGTTTGTGTAAAAATAACTCAACTACACACACACACACAGATAAACATACACGCATACATAGGCATGGAAGTGCGTAGGTGCCCTTGCGCAAATGGGGCAAACAAATGAAGCTCTAATGGCTCTTACTGTCTCTTTATGCTTTAACCTTCAGATACAGGGGTTATTTCCCTGAGAAGCACATGTGCACACACACAAAATTGGGCAAACCACAGGAACAGGTGCATTGTAATTTACGGTTAACATTAGATGTATTATACTGAGTGTGTGTATGTGGAGTCTGGTCTTTGTGTGCATGTACTGTATGTGCATGTACTCGTGTCTATGCGTGTGTAATGTAATTTGAGTGTGGTTGAGAGGAGGGTGAAGGGGGGTTCAAGCCTGTCTGGATGAGGTCAGAGGTCACATGGGTCAATAAAAGGTTCTATGTGCTGTGGCAGGTGGGGTTACAGTTCATAGTGCAATGACAGGCAGGGTTAAAGTTCATACATGAACAGGAAAAGGAAGGCTGGGACATTCACACGTTGGTGCTCTGAATCCTAAAGCATGCTCGACTTCAGTACAATCGAGTACAGTGCGGGTAGGTAGGCAGGTAGGCAGGGAATAGACATGAGAAAAAAGTACACTTTGTTTAGCTTTCCTTCCCGGAGGCATTTTCACTTTGGGAAATTCCTGAACTCCTGAGCATCATCATATTTTTTGTGTAGTGCTTCACAATACAGTATTTAAAATGCAAATTTTTAATACAGTCTGCAGCCTGAAATCATGAGCTTTCCTTTATTTTCATAAAACGACAACAGGCTCATGCTAGAGTGTTTTTTTTTTGTTTGGTTTTTTTAAATTTTGCCAGGTAGTTGATGAATTTCCATAACTGAAAACATTTCAGGAAAAGGAGAGAAAAAGAAAGTGCACCTTTAAAACTATGGTGACCACATATTATACTTTGTAATCCCTGATTGGTTGGTTACTTGTTAGGATGCCATGTACCAGTCTTCTTTATAGCATCCTCTTAATACAGGGTAGTATACTGGGGCAAAATATTCAATTTGGTCTTTTCAAATGAGCTAAAATCAAAATACACCTGATTTGGCATGTTAGGCACTTGGATGCCCTCTTAGCTTAGAGAATATGCAGACTGTAGTGTACTTCTCATTGTTCAATATCTGTAACCATGTCATTTGTCAAGATCACTGACTTATAACAGGAATTATCTGCACCATCGAATTGCAATTCAAGAGAAATTATCTGTACCACTGACTTATGCTTGAACAGAGACTTTTCCCCCCACTGACTTACACCACAGAAAATATTACTTTGGCTTTTAGATCGACTTCCAAGAGACGGAGCTGTTCTGTTTTGATTCAACCAGAAAAGAGATCATTTTGATGTCAAGATCCCTTTGGGTCACCATCCCTTGGGGTAAAGTTAGTTAAGATAGGTACAATAGGCAGCATTCTTGTCTACATTACAGGACAAGGCGGTGCAGGAGGCATTCTTTACTCAGAGAGTCTCCATACCAGGACTTGATTTATACATAAACCGGCTCATATTCACCCATCCACCATTGTTTTACTTCACACAACCTGCAGCGGATTCTGTGAAACTATCTGTTTTGAATGGAAGACAGTCAGATATGTCCTGGAGTGTACAAGACTTGATGTAATTGTATATTGTATGTTCATCACCGTGAAGACATTTGTCCATTATTTTACACCAGCAGATACTTTTGGAGAGCATTCCACTTAAGATAGTTATTAATGAATGTTGAACTCAAGTGTATAAAACCAAATCAAAATTATATCAAAGGTCTCAAAACTTCAACCGATTCTGATTGTGAAAGACAAATGGAATAAGCATTGTATTGGTAGATTTGTGAAGTAAAACAACTGCAGATCAGAGTTTAATTGACCTGTAGAGCCAAGTAGTTTAATCAAGCCTCAGAACAAAGACCCCCTGTTTTCCAATCTAGTACAGTACATTAAGGTAGACCACTACAAGACACAGTCACGTCCAGTCAGGTGATATCAGAACAGAGACACTCACTCAGTTGTCTCCTTGACGACAAAGTAGCGCTCCCATGCGCCTTGATGCCCTGGAAACAGAAGACATGTTGACACAAAGAGCAACCAATAAAAAAAAAGAGAGAGAGGGACGGAGACAAAGAGGGACTGTTGTTAGATCAGAGGAGAAAGCAATACTTTACTTTGGAATATTTCACAGCAATCATAAATCAACCTACGACACTGCCCGCCCCTCTAATGTGCATTTATCAGTGGCAGACTGTCATTTCTCATTATGTGTAAATAACTGCAAACAGGTCTTTGCAAACTGAACAAATATACACAGTTTCATTGATGCAAAGCAGCTCACAAAGTTGAACACTGGTTTCTTCTGTCGTCTGTAGACGCTGCCATGCATACATGTACAATTTTCATGTGACTCACTCACATGCTAAGTTTATTCATTCATTCTCTCACTCACTCATAGCCATATGTCTGCTATACGTCTGCTAGTGTCTATGAAAAAACCTGACTACACACTGAACAAGGATTCACTCGTCTCCTTTCATGTTGACCAACTGCGTGAGGTGCTTTGCGTCAATGACACCTGTTTTGATGAACAGAAGAAAAAATAGAGCTAGTGGGTGACACCACAGCAAAGTAGAGGATTTATTAATACTGGTGGTTTGCTCTTCATGTTCCCACACAGGGTTGTTCTTCATGTACCCACACAGGATATGCTTGCCAAAAACTACAAATGTTTCAATTCCACAACAATGTGCTTCGAAGCCATGAGACAAGGACACATCTTTTAGGCAACTGTGCAAACATGAAGGCCCAACTAACAGTATTTCCATGGTATTTTCCTCCACATAGTCTCCTATTTTTTCCATATTAATGTTGTCCCAGCTGGCAATGCCCTATTCCTGTGACTAATTATTTTGAATTTCTGAACTCTGAAACAAACTGCATGAACAAATATGATTAGTGAACACTGCATCCTCTTCTAAGATACCACAGAAAACATATTTGGTCGAGAAACTTGCATTCAAATGATGATTTATTATAATACTGCTGTAAGAGAAATTTATTTTGAGGGGTCCAATGTGGTTTCTGCATTTGGCCAGGAGTATTTTTCATCCTTAAGCCTAAATATGAAGGTCTACTCAGGAGCTGCTTAGTTTTAAGTGGACTTTCAAGCCCATTATATTATTACTCTTACTACCTTAATGCGTGGTTGCTTTGTTATGGTAACATTTAAGGCTGAGCAATCAGTGTGCAGAACACTTGCACATCTTTCATGTTTGGGTGCTGAGTCTAAAAAATTGTACACTGTAAAATGCTCCCTATATTACATTCAGAAAGAGTACAACGTTTCAAGCCCAGATTGGCTCTTCATCACATACAGAGGCATTACAGTGTCGTGAGCCTTTGAGAAACGAATAATATTTAGGGCTGCCCTCTAAATGTCAATGATGGGAGTCACCAGTCGAGAAGCCCCCCGAGTTGAACCTCATTTTGTCAGTCGAATTACTGCACTTTTTTTTCAGCTGCGTCACTGTACACGGAGCAATGCAGGATCACTGCATGGCAGACTATTAACTTTTACAAACCGAGACTTGTCTCAAAATTACCTAAATACAAAACTAACTTGAATGGAAATAGAGAAAGGTGATGGAAATGAAGGGCATCGTGATTTATTTCTCTTTGCTGCTCTCAGCGCTGAATATTAGCAAAGTCGTCTAAACTACCTTTGTACCTGACGCTGGTTCAACCTCCTTTTCTGCCATCCAGTGTGACTGACTCTCACAGGAGAGACGCTCCGTTATGCGCTAAGATTTTATGACCAGGACACACACACGTTTTATTTCTTTGAATGAGTGTAAATCAGATGCTGAACAAAGGCTTTAAAACATGAGTTTTATGCAGCTAAAACATGAAGCTTGACATGTAAGTTGTTGTAGAAATTAATGAGTGAGGCAGCTGCTGGTGCACTGGACTGTAGCATGAACCGGACGGAGACCGTGAATAATATATTTCCAATAAATCACGATAAATGGTACGTATAAAAATATAAGAACCTTTCTGCCACTGTATCACGGGAAAAGGAGAGGCTGTCCACACATTGAAATTTGCAAGCTCCAAAGATACTCTTCATTAACACTCCTGATGCTATGATACAGTGGAGTGAAGATCATTTATGACACATCACTTTACAGTAAGTTACCTATCTGTAGTAATAAGAAATAAACAAGTAAACTTTGCCCAGAAAACATAAGATATATTAGTACACTGGATGGCTATTGACAAAATTCATTGTATAGATCACCAGAAACTATTAGACACAGACGTGAATGATGGTGTTAAAATTTAATATTTGCAGTTTGTAAATTTGGAAAATAAATAAAGTATAAGGGATATAAAGGATAGGCTGAAAAGTAGGTGCTACTAGTACAGACAAATTCATAAGTGGTTTAACAAAGTGTCTCAAAATCATTTCAAAACCATCCTGACATGCCAACAGATAACTGCTGATCCAAAAAAAAAAATTAATATTGTCCAGTGTTCCTTTACCATGCTGATCCTCTACAACTTACATTTTAATTTCAAGTAAAACTTCATACACACACACACATACACACATACACACATACAGCAGCTCTAATCCTATAGCAGGCAGATGGGAAGAGGTCTCGAACAGTAAAACTTGATGGTCACATAAAACACGCTATTCCCCTGAACACAGCCGTAACATCATTTCCATCTACAGTATCTACTGTATCTATCTATCTATCTATGAAATCTCTTCCGCCTTTACTCTGTATCTAATTAAGGTATGTGCTCTGAATCAGAATTTTTGTTACATGTTTGTACAAATAGAGAGGAGAGGAGAGGGTTAATAAGAGTTAGAGAGAAGCTGTAATAGAGGATGAGGAGTGACAGGGAGGGGCATGGAGGGGTGAAAGAGTAACAGTAATAAAGGAGATGAGGGAGAGGAGGGAGGGAGGGAGGGAGGGAATGTGAATGGAGTGGTATACAGGTGAAAGGCCGACCATAAAGACGAGAATGTTGAAAGGAAGAGTGAAAGGATATCATGGAACGAATGAGAAACATGTAAAGGAAGAAAAGTAAGAAGGGACACAGCAGGAGCAAAAAGGAAATGGTGATAAGAAAGACATGCAGCTGAAGAGCAGGGAGGACAATATGAAGATGGTGAGAGATCAGACCAAGGAAAATAGATGAATAGGTGAGAGATCAGACCAAAGAATATAGATGAATAGGTGAGAGATCAGACTAAAGAAAATAGATTAATATCTAAAAACGTAAGAAAGGAAAAGCAAGGGCATTTTTTATTGAGGGACACAAAAGAGAGGGATTAAGGCAATCATAAAATTTAGAGTAGAGAGGGAGGAAAGATGGAGGGACGAGAAGAGTGACAGACATAAAATGAAGAATGTATAAAAACTCTAAGTAGGGCAGAAAACTGCCTCTCCCGTGCTCAGCCCCCATCTCCTCCTCTCTTTTTCTTTCTTATTTCTATCCCTAGCAGCACCATTACTCAGTAAGGACTACGGCTGTACAAAATGATCTAGTTTACAGGAATAGGAGTTGGAGACCTACATAGTCACAATCAGCACTGGACCGTCCATCCTCCTGCTGAAATTGGCACAGACGTGGAGAGCGCTGATGACGCAGGTTCGTTTGATCTATGTCATCATACATATTGATTCAGGGTTCCCCAACCTCAGGAAGATGCGTAAAGACCGACCCGGGGGCCTCCATTAGATGTGCTCTCTCAACAGGGGGTCTGCTGAACAAGATCCGTGTCACCATCGCACACAGACCTAATAAGTGGATATAAGTAAAGGCAAGCCAAACCAAAGCCTTCTTTTTCCCCGGACTCTGTGGATCAATAACTCCGGATAAAAACATCCCCAGAACAAAGGCGTAGAATAAGAATCAGTGTTTGTCCTGTTTTAGTTTGTACACGTGTTAGGACAATCATTTTCACACGGCTGAAAGGTGACACAGGTTGACAAGTGAAATTACTGCCACTGACTGGGGAAAGCTTTAGTTAGTGGTTAACTGTTAAGGAGCATTTATAGAGATGCAGCAAGGTGAAACTAAGGTTATCCACTCTTTGAAGCCTATATAACACTAAGTATTATCAAACAGATATTTATTGATTTACAACATACATGATTTTTAACACATTTTTGTTGAAACTTGTGAATATATGAAGGTACGATCATGTTAAATTTTTTTGTCCTGAGGATGTTCACTCCATCTCCCATTCACTTCTACTGGCGCCTGCACAATGGACGCATGCATTTCCTGTTTCCGTGTGATCTCCAGCTGGGTCCAACTGATGCAGTTCAGAGTTCACCTTTGTTCAACCTGACTGAGCAGATGTGCACAATCTGCCAATAGAAACACAATGCACTGTGTTGTAGCAGACATTTTTCTAGCATGTATCATCACCACAGCTCTATTTAACCAAAAGGTTCTGCTGTCTGTCTCATTCACTCCATTGCTGGGAAGCCAACAACAAAACCTAACATTGTTTTTCATGTTAACAAACAATCCTGTCATCCTAATGTCGTCACTGGAGTACTTTCTTGTTTTATGAATGAAGCGGTGCACAAGTTGTAGTTGCAGCAGCGTCTGTGTTTGACAAATCAGTGATGGTCAGACCTCCAAACGCCGCTGTGTAAGTTCCTGAACATCTGGAAAGTACTACCACTGGAGCAGGGACTTTTGATACACCTGAAACTATTGATCAGGAACTAAACTTAGTCCCTGATTCCTCCAGGTTTAGTTTCTGAGTTCCTCAAGAGGTACTTGGTCCCCTGCAGTGAAAACACTGTATATTTAGTACTTTATCACATTAGTAGACCAAAAATGGAGGCATTGCTCTCACAGTGGGATTATAAAAATCGCAGGGATGAAGAACAGATAACTATTTGCTATCTGAGGATGTATCAGATGATGACCTAAACAGCAAGACTGACTGGAGGCCCCAAGACTACAGAAAGTGCAAAAACAACTGACAACATCAATAGTACAAGGCTAAAAAGCTAAACAAACCAAAAAAAAAGGCTAAAAAATGGACAGCTGTGTCTTGACACAGTTAAAAGCACACAGTCCATTTTAAATAGCAAGGTTGCTTCTTTGTGCTCGCTTTCTTTTTAAATTTGTTTTTTCTTCAAGAATTGTCCTCCACAGGGATGAGATGTCAGCAGGCTACACTGCTTTGTGTAGGGTCACACATTTATCTTCAACAACTGTGCGCAGTCTTTGACTGATAACCCGGCCTTGTTATCTGGTCTAAAAACCCAACAAAAAAGAAAGTTGGTTGTATCAATTATACTCATTCATTTTTATATCTGAAAGAAAATGTTACATCTAGTGCATTTCAAATCATTGCTGATTCACTTGTTTCTTACAAAATACTGTAGCAGTAGCAAGTAAATAAGTAATATTTTTGCCATATAGCTAGTTTTTTTTACCATCTACTGTATGAACAAAAAATGCTTATAAACCTTAAATATTATACATGTATGTATAACAATGATTTGTCAGGTCTTGTATGTGAGTTATAGGGACAAACTGCCCAGGCATACATTTTCCGAGTCCTACCCAAATAAGTGAAGACTGCTCTGACTTTTTTTCTGTCACTCTTTATATGAAATAAACCATCTAGCCCAAAACAGATCATTCTTCTGCACATAAAAAAAGCTACTCCATCTCGCGGTATACTTCTTTTGAGGTGAAGAAAGGAGAAAAACAGAATGAGAGACAAAGAGGGAAAAATCTGCCTGATCCACCTAAATGTTTCTCCATTCAAATGTAATAGCCCACAAACAGACGATAAACGATCCACAACTATCCATCTGCTCCTCTCATCCTTTTCAGAAACTACTACGAAGAGAGGGGATGATAAGAGGGGTGAGTATGCAGCAAGGGGAGAAAGAGGGAGAAAAAAGAGAGGAGAAAAGTAAAGTTGCACAAATCTAGAGAGAATAGAAGAAGACGGAGCAAGAGATTGAGAAAGACAGCGAGAAACGCAACAAGAATGAGCTAACCATCAAGAGCTTTTGATTCCCCCCATAAAACGTTCCTTTTAAGAATGCCCATGAAATTAGCTTGCTGAAAGAAAGCAATCTCAATCGATTCAATCCCCTCTAAAAAACTTTCAAACAGCCACCATACCTCCAGCTCTTAAGAGTCTCTGCGGGACATAAAATAGCTTCTCGCCTTTTATCACTAACCCCCCCCCCCTCCTCCCTCTGTCTTACTCTTTCTCAGTTTCCCTTTCACCTTACCTGCCATTTCTACATTGGCACACTGACAGAAAGAGTAGAAATCTTTATGTGCAGAATAGAAAAATGAGGGTCGGTCCACTCTTTTCAATTTCTGTTTGGCTCTCTCGTTATACTGTCACTTGTCAGCTTCAGGTGGATATGTGGGTCTTCTTTAACAGCACTCTTGACGAGGTCCCTGAATATCATACGTAGTGTCTCATACTCAGATGCTTTTTTAACATATCTAAAGACTGTTTGAGTATCTGACCGTAGAGGACAACCTAAATAATATTTAGGTATTAACTATAGTACGTGTACTACGTTTCCTCTGTACTAACTGATATGAATACTTAAAAAGAAACCAGTAATGACAAAATATGTTAGTACAAGTAACATGTTTGTAGATCAAATTCCCAAATCTTTTAGTCATTGCAGAGGTTACATTTTTTCCAGTATCCTGAAAATCAAGTTTGGTTGATTATGAGGCACTACTTTTTTTTTTTACTATATTGTACATTCGGTTCACCTGTGTAAATTTAAGAAAATAAATTACTGTAGGAGTAGTAGAGAATAAACGGCAGGTGCGCAATTAACACAGACTGTTCAGGTCTTCATGATGAGATAACAGTCGATTTCCATTTAACTATGGCTGTGAAACTAACTAGATTGACATGTATGGACCTGAACACAAAACAAACGCTCATTGAGAGTACAACATGACTGTTAATAAGTGTGCCAAGTACTCAAGCAATTAAATAAGATTTCCTTTTCTTGCCCTTCCTAGTACTCAGCAAGACAAGGTAGCCCTGTTAAAGGAGAACAAAAGAGGAACTTTGAAGTAAGTTGGCCCAAAGTTGTTTTCTGTGGGACAGAGTGTGGGGGAGAGTGTTCCCAGGACAGAGCGTCTGACGGTGGGAAACCAGGGCAGGAGAATCCCTGATGGATTCCTGGAGCCCTGGAAATCTAAACCTGGGTGAGAGGAGAGGCGAGCGGTGGGGAGGAGAGGAGAGGAGAGGAGAGGATAGGAAAGGAGAGGAGAGGAGAGGAGAGGAGAGGAGAGGAGAAGAGAGGAGAGGAGAGGAGAGGAATGTCTGAAACTTAACTTCTACACTTTCAGGGATCAGTGAACAGAAACAGGTGGAAGAGAATCAGGAGGACAATAAAATGAGGAAAAGTAGGAGGACGTTCCAGAAAAGAAGGAGAGTGAGGAAGAGGGAGAGAGGATGAGTAAAATGGTCGACCTCGTGAAGTGGCAGAAGCAGTAGAAATAGCTGCCCCACTTGTAGACACACTTTCTGTTGCTAACCGACTGTCCTCGATGCACTGGGGTAGCTAACCTATATAGGCCTGCTCCATGCTGCAGCATGTCCCACACACTCTCAAACACACAAGAACACACACTCTCGCTTTCTCTCTCACTCATACACACAGGCATGCACACATGGGTGGGAGAAGGGGGGCTAAAATCAGGCCGCACATGCTGTAAGCTATTGCAGAGTTAAGTCACCTGTGCTGCTAGCCTAGCTTGCTAGCGGGCAGCCAGCTGCTCCTCTAATTAAGAGCCCATCTACTCAAGAGGCCTGAGCATATGGAAGTCTCTATAGCCAGGTACTGGTCTTATAATAGAAAGCAATGCCATATGGTTGAGCACTAGCCAGACTTCCTAAAGTTGGACACACTGTTTAAGGAAGCTAAGCTCATTGTGGACCTGAGTAGACATTAGTGAACAGGTTTTGGGAGCTACTTCAATATCTTAAAATTTTAGACAATGATGAACGCAATCAACAGATGCTTTAATCCATTTGAAGGGAGCATTATATTATAGGTCTGGTAGTTTGACATCACTAATATGTTTATCCACCTGCTGAATAGATGAGACCCTTAGTGGCACTACTTGAATTCAAATGACTTACCAGCTAATTAATCAAACCACTCCACCTCAGAGAGGTGATACAATTGAGTGAATATTTAAAGATTAAAATCGCTCCTCACCAGAAATTCTTTTTCTTGGCAGGAGCACAAACAGGGCGTCTTTCTCACTGCCCTCCTGGTGAGGCAAATCAAGGTGATTATCTGAAATAAGTGTTAATGAAATTAATCAAAATTAATCAGAATGTAAGAAAGAATTATGATAACCGCAGGGTATCAACCAATTTATGAATCAGTAACCTCCATACAGTCAGATTTTTCTCTGGACTCTTTGCCTGCTAGAAAACATCTGGACAAACAGTAAGCAAACAAAGCAGTTCAACTAAATGTATGCTCTGTTAATCACCATACTAATGTGTGAATAATGCCACATGAGGCATGGCAACACATAAACACATACAAACAACCACAATAAAGAGTGAATTATACTGTCTGGGGCGCAATTGCAACCTATTTGACTGAAGTTACATTGACACTTTCAACAGCATTTTTATTGATTTTACTGTCCAAGGCCAGGACTAATGGCTGTTTCTCAAAACAAACAAACACACACACACACACACACACACACACACATGCATATAGGCAGACACACAGGCAATGACAAACACATAGACATACAAATTTGCACACAAACATAATGCACACACAAACCCATGCCTTTACTTGCTTAAGCCTCCAGAACCAATTATGTGAGGCCATTTCAGGCTACATTATGAAAATTGTATTAATAAGTGATGGCTGTGTGTGTCTGTGAGGGAGTAAGAGCAAGAGTGATGAGCATAAGAAACTTTAAGTGCAGAAAAAGAAAAAAAATGATAAAAGAAGAATTATGACAGTTATGGTAAAATGATAGGATTCGGGGCTGTAACATCATGCGAACACAGCCAGGAAAGTGGCATTTTTCTGAAGCACAGTGAGGTGTTTTCTTCGCCTGCACCTGTTTTGGTGACTTGCTGTGAACAGCCGAAGAAACACAGGCACAGTATGGGGAGTGTGACTAGCAATCCAGCAGAGCACTGCAATTGTGTTGTCAGGATTTACCACGTTTTATGCCATCTACAGTTCTGTCTGTTTGGATCCATTCAACAGAACTCTGTGCAAAGTGCACCCAAGAGCCGTGCTGTTTATCATTTTCATTGGTGGAGGCACAACCTACACAGAACTCTCTAAAATCAAAGATTCAATACTGTATATATGGTTTACTTGTGTTTCACTTTTGTTTTCTGACCAGTAGACACGTCTATTGTATTGAATTGCATGTGCATTGAAAGAATATAATCAGTATAATAATATTTCCAGCAAAACAGAATAAAGATTATTCTCTGGTTCTTATCACCAAATTTAATCCACAACAGCTTGCATGTAAGAAGGCTTGTCCATTCAGCTGATTAACTCCCTTTACTGCCATCTGAGAGTGGCAGGTATGTGTACCATATGCAGTCTCTAATTTGAGTGGTGTGCATTGTCAAAGTGTAAATACACACACCAGATCCACTGTGAATACTATAATCATATCTTGCCCCAACACCACCACGAAGTTGTTGCATAATAACCACAAAAACCGTACACATGAAATTAGTTGGTCATAGTCTGGTGTTCTGTACAGCCTGCCAGTTTATGGAGTAGAAATCATGACGGGTTTTGGACATGTTGATATTGTCAAGATGAACTGTACAAGCAAGATTTATTTAGTTCCATGAAAAGATATTCTCTTAACTCACTAAGTCAGAGAACACGCTCAGGATCTTCAGTCATCTTCTTGTTTCAAGTGGGTTGGGTCAATTTAGTGGCAATAGAGCAGAATCATGGCAGCCTAATTGGCCATGATTGCAACAGCCTCCAAAAAATCCATCGATAATTTATGGGCATTCTTGGTTTGCCGTGTCCCTCTCAACACAGAATACCATAAGCGTACCATTTTGTCCTCCGCACATTGTTAACTTAACTGCACTTTGCACCTCAAGTTTTAATTCACAAAATTAGCATTCTCTATTTCTTTCTCTGTCTCTCTGGTATATGCCTTAAATGACAGCAGAACTTGAATAACCAATACAATTTATAACTGATAACTTTGTACTTGTACTATAATTTTACAGAACAAGCACAGTCAGAGATGCACCGCTGCTCATGCAGACATTTACATCACGTTGCCATCACTGTAAAAGAGGATATCAGGATCCTCACATTAATCATTTTTGTGCTAAAAAGCAAATTATATTCTGTGTTCAACTCTTTGCTTCTAAGAAAAAGAATCGGCTTGGAATTAAATCATTTTTAGGGCAAGGCCACTTTGGCCTTTGATAAATACAAATTTATTGCAGGCAAAATGTAGGGCACCAAGGTCTAAACCAATGGTGCAATAATAATAAGTGATAATTACTTTGTATGAAGACAAAACAGTATACAATCAGATAGGAGTCAGTGTATTGAAAAACAGTACTAAGTTTATAAAAACCGTACACTGAATGTTTGACTTTTCCACAAAATGCTGTCTGATTGATTTTTTTTTTCAAATGTGAACAATTCATTATATTAATTGTTATTGTTCCTATAGGACTGAATGGGCGCCATTTTTAGTCCGGTATCCAGCTCTTATAATACATCCATGAATTTCACTGCAAGTTATAAACTCTGTGTACGTTCGTAGTTAGCTAACAACTAAACTTTAAAACACGTGTATTAATACTCACACTGTGTAAGTTTAGCTGCTTGTACTTATCACATAACATTTATTGTTAGCTAATGTTACATATTTGCAGGAGTGGGAGAAATCTTGTGCTACTGTCGATGTCCTGCTTAATGATGGAGACACTGGGAAACGTGAGTTTGTTTCTTTACTGTGTTGCATATTGTTTTAAATGAGCAAATCTGCAGCTTTCTTTTAAGGGCACAACAGTCAGCTCAAAACAGGGCATGTCAAACTGGCCGTGCGGGTAGTTAATTTTAGAAAGGGCTTTACAGCCACACTCCGGGGCATCCACAGCACTGACCGTTTAGCCGTGGTATAATTCCTGCCCTGAAAGAATTTACAATACATGCTCTGTATCAGGCCATAGCTGAAGTTCACAGTAGTGGAAAGGTTATTTGGTGTTGTGCAGCATATACATGAAACTCAACAGAAGGAACATTTCTGTTATGTGCAAATAATGGATATTTCTGCACTCGACACTGCATGAGTAAAGTCAAACATTATCTGTTGTTTGTGTGTGTGTGTAGGTCAGTGTGTGTTAGTGTGGGTATTATGCACCCACTCACTCACACAATGACACAGCTTTCCACCTTTAACAATGTTTCCTGCCAACTTTACACACAGCAGGATTAAAGGTATAAAAGACGTTTTTGAGCAGAAGAGAAGATGAAAAAAGAGCTTTAAAAGAAAGAAAAAAGAAACAAAGAAAACAGACCCTAAAACTCTGTTCCTGATTCCATTACATGCAGCCATTTTTAGACAGTCATCCATTAAGTCTGCTCCGTTCCCATACTGTCAGCCCCTAGTGAAGCCAAAGAGGCCATGTCAACTGAGGGCATTGGTGTAAGAAACAGCACAGCACCCTCCCTGAGCACTGTGAGAATTGGATGAAGGAGGGGAGGAGCAGGTAGTGGACTATAATATGAATGTCACTGCAGTACAACATCTTCAGAAAGACAGATGGATTAGAGCTTTAGCTCGACGTGAAAAGATGCTCTTAAAAAGATGGGAAAGAAGGAAGAAGGAAGGAAGGGCAGAAAGATTGGCTGCTGTGGCTCAGCATTAAATGCATTGTCACAGATAGGATGACAAATTAAGAGGATAGAGAAGGAAAGGGTTTGCAGTGAAGACTTTTGTTAAAACCGAGCCTCATTTAGTAGATGTTTTATCTCACCTCCGGCCCCATGTGTTCTGTCTGTGTTGTGCGGTCAGTCATTTGGCAGTCTTTCATCTTCAGGGCAGCTTTGGCACTCTCCTGCATACAAAACAAACACACACCCATCAGCCATGTCCAAAAAAGAAAAAAAAAGAAAATCAAATAAATCAGAACAACTAAATGCTCTCCCAGCAGATTTAAACCTTTCCTCCACTCGCACAGTACAGTATAGTTAGCTTTTGTTTCTATGATTAAAAGACACAACCTCAACAAACCTTAATCCTTTTCTCCCAGTCTGCTCCCTCTCCTGGAAATCCAAGAGGTCATAAAACTGGTCTGAATTGCTGGACAACTTTTCTACAGCCAAATATTAGAGCTGGGAGCCTCCGCAAAGTGCACTATTGGAGAAGAATTCATAAAAAGTGACAGCTAGTACTGGCCAGTCCGCTAGAAGGTCCTTCTAGGAGATAATTAATAGGTTTCCACTGGCAGATTTACAGATGGAAGTGTAGAGAGAAAAGCTTTGGCCCTTTCCCTCGAAATACAGCACTTTTACCTTGACCAAGAACCTGTGGACTCCTGTGTAACCTCTATGGGATTATTTTGAAAAGGGAGGTTGCATGTCCTCTGAATGATAGGAACCCAGCATATTTCCACCGGGAGCATTTTATTACAATGTCACTAATCATTCTGACATGCTTGCCCCACACTGCTCATGGGTAAGGGAAAAGAATGGGTTGAAAGTTGCAGTGGCTATGAAATATTGAGAATTTCATTAACCTTGATTAAAATTAATCAGCCAAATTAGGACAAGGTTCAAGGATGGGTTTATGGTAAGAAGAAATTAGAAAAATGAAAGATATATAATTTATGATATAGCTCTAAACCCAAATGTATACTGTACTGTTCAAAGCCAGCAAAAATGAGCTGACAGATTGAGTTAAAAAAAATCTGTTTTCATTAGTCATGCCCATGCCTACATGAAAAGCAAGGGAGGATTTCTGCATGCTAAATGTTGCGGTTAGAGCGCGGTCCTTCAACAAAATGCATCAGCAGAGAGAGGAAAACTCATAAAAAGTGACAGCTAGTGATGGCCAGCGAGCTAGCAGGTCCTTCTAGGAGATAATTAATAGGTTTTCACTGGAAGATTTACAGACGGAGGCAGAGCGAGAGCGGAGAGCGTTGACTATGAGCTGCCCTTTCCTTCAAAACGCTGCACTTGGCAAGGTTTCCTTTTTAGACTGTCTCTTACCCATACAGACATGTATACACACTCACCAATGTTCACAAGCGCAACATATCCCCCAAAATGCACATCTTCATCAATTTGAAGCAATGACAGAATTACCTTCGTTCCAAGGGCATTTGGTGTCGATAAAAATAAGGTTAGGTTTTGGCTGCTGCAGCAGCAAGGATACAGCCAAGTATCAGTACACACAAATAGATATATGCGGAGTTTTGCTCAAAAAAACACACACGCAGTATTTGTCTGGAAATCAAATCCAGCTCGTGGCAGGAACCAGAACATCCCTGTCAGAGAGAAATGCCAAACAGATGAATACACACACCCAAACACACACATTCAAGGCTGATCAGCATCTGTGTGTGTTTGTGCATGCAAAGGCAATTGCATGCCCTAAAGACTGATTGATGGATCCATGCGTAATGCGGGTGGGGGAAAAAAAACAAACAAAAAAAACACTCAGTCATTTGGTGGCTTCACCACGTCACCATATGGGAGAAAGAGAGAGAGAGAAGAAGAAACAAAAAGTGTAGGAACAAGAAAGGAAAGAAGAAATGAAAGAATCGGAGAGGGTCACACAGTAAATAGAAGAGGGTGATAAAACTGTATCCAGACTTGGAGACTTAAAGGGTAAATTTGGTGAAATTCCATATTTTTTCTGACTGAGACTGATATCCTTTGTGTCATAGACCTCTGTTGTTGTCCACAAACTATTAAAGATTCATCAAGAGGCAACGCCATTGCATACAGGATGACATGATACTATTTGACTCAGTCCCACATACACCGTCCTCACAAATGATCACACCTCACAAGTGCACCGCATCTGCAGCTGAAAATAGTCCCTAACAAATGGGCTATTTACACCTGCTTGAGTAATGTTCGCTCAACACTACAGTGCACAGCTGTCTACTGCTTCATTTATACTCCCAAGTAGATGCCTACACGGACAGCTGCGGACACCACGGACGGGTCTGTTTATACTACCTTCTTGGGTCTACTTGGAGGATGCGTTCTACACATGCGCATTAGATCACTGTCTACACGAACACAGCGTTGTGACCGTAGGGACTAGTGCGGATAGGTCCATGTGGGCACAACAAATTGCAGGAATGCGGATGTCTGCACAGAGCCTACCCGTACACCCTCTGATGACAAAGTTTATGTCACGCGGACCCTAGCGGACCCTCGTGGAACGTCACGGACTCGTGGAGACGGAAAGAATAATTTCAGCTTTAGGAAACTTGTTATTCTTGTTCCTACTCTTGAGTGATTCTATGTGTGCACCCATATAGTGCAGAGATATATTTGACAGTCATGGATCAGACCAATAAGAAATATTACTAGTTTCAGTCATTTCGTGCACAAACCCAAGTACATATCAAAGTTCCTGACACATTTAGGTTAAATTAATTCCTGTTAATAACCTTCTCAATCAAAACACCTTAAGACTTTGATCATCTTAAATCTTTATCACATCTAAAAATATAAGATCTAGCAGCCTCCAGAAAAATCAATCAACCTAAAGGCCCTGAAGACTTCAACGATTAAATACCATCATCTTTAAAAAAAAAGTCATACTTCTTCTATAACTTCAGATCAACTCATTTAAAGTGTTTCATTTAATGAATTGCATTTCCTTTTGAAATTAAATGATGCTTCAATGAAAAATAAATTATAGATGATAATAGGCTGCTGCATGTATTCATTAAAAATAAAACTAACTACAAGAAATGCTTTGATGCAATTAAAAAGGTGTTTTACTATGTGACCGTACAGATGTCACACTGGCTGTAGGCATTGATTTCAGGGACACTGAAATCACTTTTTAGCTGTCACTTTTTTATAAAAACTGTTAAACAGTAGCATCTTGGTGTGGATATTGCACAAGAAAAAAGCTGCAGATGTGAACAGACTCCAGACACACCTCTGTTTTGGGGAATTCTACCTGTGCATGCATTTAATGCCTCAGGTAAGTCTGAGGTCTGGATACAAATGTGCTCAATTTGACTTTGCATTAAGTGCACTGATAAATACACCCCACAGAGGAAGACAAGAGAGAAAGAGAGCTGCTTCTGACAGGGAGGGAGACTGTTCTCACACTTAAAAGAGAGCAAAAGGAGAGAGACGAGGAAGAGTGAGAAAAACGAGATGCGAGCGCCAAAAAGTGATCAAACAAACAGATGCCAAATGAGACTCATGTCAGTGGGTTGGATTGGCATCTCTCACGATATCGCCATAACACTGGCATTATCCTGCTAAGGCCTGGCATAATGTCCGCGTTTCATCGCTTTTATGGAACAGGTGACAAATTACAGACGTGTAGATGACGATTAACAATGTTGCCATACGGACCAATTTCGCAGAGGATCCAACAATTGAGTTTCTAAATGGGTGGAAAAAAATATATGTATTTTGCATTTAAATCTCTATATTTCATGAGTATAATTTGGTTATTCCACATATCCAAACATGAGAATGACTCTATGCCTCCCTTCCCTGTCTACGGAGACAATTTTCAAAAACATTATACTTTCTGCTTGGCTGGACTGGATCCCCAGTAATTCTGTTATTACATTAAGCTTGCGGAATAAGCAGTTTACATTAACAAAGATGGAAAAGATGGGCTTCCTGGTGCCACGCCATGTGATATTGATGGTGTGACTTCGAGCCAACTCTAAACCATTCTCACATTCATTTCCTCAGTATTTCTGTGGTCAGCCTGTCCTGTCACTACGCCCTCTGCTGCATGTGGTCTCATGTATCAGAAAAGAGAGGAAAAAAAACTGACAACGCTGCTTTGCTAAATCATTAAAAAAAAAACTTAAACTTTCTGCTCTTTGAAATGTTTTTTTTAAACCTTTCTAAAAAGGAAGGATGTTTTTTGTGCTCAAAAGGGAATGAAAGGACTTGTGCTTCAAAGGCAATTAGTCTTTAATTCATATGCAATAAAACAAATAATTTAAAAATATTCAATCTGATTTAATTATTCATTTCAAAGTTTAGAAAAACAAAGACCAAGAAAAAGAAATTGTGACGGAGCTAAAGTTAGATGAGCAAACCTTAGATTTCTTTTTGTCTGAGACAACATCTTGCTTCTCTTACTTGTTACAAGGATTTTTCAATATTCTGGAAACATTTTTGCTTTACTGGATTCATTTATAGTTCCCATGATTGCACAGCCTGTATAAAAATCACTGAATGATCATCATCAGAACAGTCAATCTTCTGACTGGTAATGTAGCTGTGGCAACATCGACCATTTTTTAAAGTATGTCAGGGAGCTGTCATCTTTGAGTATTTGTGAAAAAGTCCTTTGAGAGATCCTGCTAAGTAATTTCTTTGTAGCGTTAGCAAAACTAAACTGTCATGTCACAGCTGAGAACAAATTATACTGCAATGTGAGAGGACAATATTCTGACTGTCCAAGTGGGTTCTGTTGTTTAAAAGAATCAAAATAATCCTGCAAACATTCACACATGATGCAAACAGGACGTCAGACATCAAGAAAAACACAGACAATTTTTTTATATGACATTCATACAAGATCCCAAACCTGCCTGTTATTGTCTTTGTTAAGTCAATTAATCTTACCAGTTCACTCTGGAGTCTGAGAATCAGCTCATCTTTTTCTCTCAGTTGTTGCAGCAAGGCCTCCTCTCTGCCAGGATCCTAAATACAAGAAACAAGACACCATGTTACACATTACTCGGGTCACTGCAGACAGCAGTGATTTATCTAAGGGACCATATTCCTGCAAAAGCAATAGATAGAACCACAGAGAATGACAACATACAAAGGTGTTGTGTGTGTGCGTGTGTATTCATCTGGCTGTTTCCATAAATGTTTATGTGTGTTTGCAAGTGTTTTATGTGCATTTATGAGCACGTTTGTTGCTGGTCTTGCTGGTGTGTGCATGCGCGTAATAAAGTTGTCATGCGGTGCATGCTGCAGGACCGTGATCTCCTCTACTCTCTATGTCTCTGTGATAAACTTGGTGTGTCCTATGGTGGCACCCCAGAGCACATAGCACTTTAATTTGACCTTGTGCTGTGTCAGGGGACATTACTGTGAGGAAGAAGGAGAGAAGCAACAGAGACAGAAGACAGAAGAGGGAGGAGAATAATAATACTAATAAAATTAACTTTATTTTTATGGCATCTTTCAAAACACGTTACAAAGTGCTTCACAGCAAAAAAAAAGAAGTTATAAATGATTCTAAAATTGGCAGTCATTAAAATGTGCTTGATGTATTCATGTTTATGATAGTAGCTGTGATCATTATTCAGCTTGTTTGTGTCATTTGTCCACTGCACAAATAAGTTCCTCTAATAAAATACATTGACATGATTTATGGTTTACATTTTTTGAATTGGAAACAGCCAACAGATTAAGTCTGCCAACCTGATTTTCACTGTCGGGGTTTCGTAAAGACCTTGGATGGACTGTGAAACAGCCAAGAGGGAGCTGCCAGAGGATCTCAAGCTGCACACTGTCTCATGGGGAGGTTGAAAAATAAGAAATGAGGCTGGACTCCAGACCTTGCCGTTATCATTAAAATATTAACTCGATTTCTGAACAGACACATAGCTACAGTAAAATGTGGACAGAGAGGAATACAAGAAGGGAGATAACAAGTGGAAAGGAATAAGTGCGGTAGGCTAGAGAGATAAGATGGAGAGAACTAAATGACAGACAGAGAGACCTCCATTACCTCTTCAAGGACATAAAAGCAGAGGAGAAAAAGAGGGGCAAGCAAACAGGAGGGAAAATGAGGGGGGGAAACATGAGGGAAGGGGGACAGAAAAAGAGGAGAGATGGAGACAAGGAGAGGACAGAGAGGGCCCGAGGCTGAGCATGATGGTCTGTAACCATGGGGAGCCATCTAGCTAAAGGACAGACAGAGAGTCAGGGGTGGACCACAGGGAACCATATAGCTACAACGGCGCTCTCTAAATCACCCTTATAATGCATGCGCAGACAGTCAGCCTGAGAATTTTTGGCAACTGACATCAAAATTCAGAAATGTAAAAATCGAAACTGTAAATGAGCAGCATTGGAAGTAATCCAATTTTGGCGGTAACTAGAAATGTAACTAATTACTTTTTCAAACTAAATAGCTCAATTACAATTACTGAAATTTAAATGGGCTTGTTACTGTTGTCTTATGTGAAAATAGTGGACAACTGCAGGACATAGCAGACAAACGCAGCCTATTCCCCGAATATTCCAGTTTATGACCTAACGTCACCCGACCTTATGGTGGCGCAAGTGACTCAATCAATCAGCATTAGACTAACTTTGACTAAAGGTTTGCACTGAATTTGGCAAACAGGCCTTTATGTTCTCCGCCCCTGCAGCCTGGAACCACTTGCAGACAGATTTACAGCTAGATGAGCTGATCCCGATTAGGGTATTTAAAAATGTAGTGATGGGTTTAGAGGAAAAATTCATTTGGAATTTGTAATTGCTTCCCTAGCTAGATCTGTTTCCTCCTGTCAGTCTTTTTGGGCATATGATTCTGTGAGCTGCCACTGTATGTGTTGCTTTATGTGTTTTTAATTGTTTTCTTGTATGTTGTTTGAAACACTGCATTGCTGCTATCATGGCCAGGGCTCCCTTAAAAAAGAGATTTTGTAATCTCAACAGGATTCACCTGGTTAAATAAAGTTTTAATTTAAAAACAAACAAACAAAAAAAAACAACAAAATGGCTGACAGTTCAGGCAATGTGAGCTTCCTGTCCTGGAAATATGGATATTATTTTTCCTTCCTCAAGATCAAGGATAAATATATACTGGTGAGTCGTCTACGTGCAGGTAGACTATCTATTAGGCCTATCGTGATAAAAAATTACTGTCAAATGTCTGAGAAACAGTTATTTCATTTTATACTGACAAAAGAGTATTAAAACTGACTTTTGTACTAGTGCTTGATTTGAAGGCCTGTCGAGGCTACAGTAAATAGGCCTATCAAAACATATCTATTGTGTTTTATTGTTCCACTACTTACTTTTCATCACAGTGATAATGGCTACAATGATGCAGTAGATAAAATTTGACGGTTGTCTTGACCCACACTGTGCCACAGCAACACTAAAATAACACAGCTATGTGTGCATTAATAAGAGAACTGAAGCAGACATTTAAAAGTAATGCAAAAGTTACTTTCCCTAGTAATTCATTACTTTTATATGCAGTAATTGGTAAAGTAACTAGTTATTAGTAATTAACTACTAATTTTCAGTAACCTGCACAACACTGTACATGAGTGTGTTATATCATGACTGTAACAATGATAGTAAACAGCCAGACCTCAAATATCTTTAAGGAAGCATAGAAAATGTTATACTGGCTGCATGATAAAGACACTTGTTGAGTGTGGAGGGAGATTAATTTAATTCACAGTGAAGTGTACTTAAGTGTAGAGTGTTTTCTGATTGAATGGCAAACTAAGAGCAAGAATATTATCAAGGACCACGGGCAGATTCTGGTAACACTGAGACATTTTACGCAACACTTTGATACACATTTTCATAGTGCATGCAACATGATTTGATGGTTAATAGTAAAAGAAGATTGTTTTTTTTTAGAAAGGGTGATGTCATTGCCTCACAATTATGCCAATAAACACTTCCCATCCTAACCTGACAGAGAGCAGTGCCGTGTTTCCCATTTCAGGGAATTATCATGTCCAATACACCGAAGATTTCTGCAATGTGTCTCAAAACATGTTTTGATGGGTTTTATTGGCTGGCATAGTCAGTGTACAGGTGTTATTAATATTGAGGTCTGTGTATGGGCTTTACTTAGGCAAAAGATAATGGTCGAGGAGGACAAAAGTTAAAGTAAAAGCTTCTCTGTGTGCCTCCATGGTGATAAAACCGGTGACAGAATACCTTTCCTCTTAAAAAACAGAAAAACAATTAAGAAAAACAAAACCCAGCAGTGTTGAATCAGACTGGACTGTTTACCTGGCTTTACAGGGGAGTTACCGTTATTTCTAGATAATAAGGATATTTCTTCTGCCACTAGCACTCACGCACGTACAAACACGACACAAAAATTACTAACATGGGATTTGGATGGGACTGAAAAACCACTAACATGCTGTGACAATTACTACATTAGTCAGCCTCTAAAATTAATCTCACCCGGATAGGACTGAAGGCTGTTCTAAATGAGTCTGGCTACAGCGGCACAGTGTGTATGCTTCTGTGCCCTGTGTGTGTGTGTGTGTGTGTGTGTGTGTTACACCGCATGTATATGATTGGTTGTGTTTTTTTCAGAAAAGGCTTATGACTAAATCCATGTAGACTTTATTGATGTGTGTGGTTTGTTTATAGGTCAGACAAGACCAAAAGTGTATAGATAGAGAAAAAGGTAGAGAGATGGGTGAACGCCGTGAGAGAACTGACTCACACTGACGGTGAAGAGAAAAAGATTTTGATTTGAATTAAATTGACTCACGACCATGATTACATGGTATGAAGTACAAACAACACATACAATACAATTATAACACAACAATGGCACCTAGAGGGAAAGAAGTACAACATAAATTACTCAAACAAAGGTAGAACGTTGTTCAAAAAGGCACCTAATCTACAACTAACTTTTGTCCTGACTATAATATCAAAATTAATTCAAACATGGATGGATGGTTTAAATAGTACATTGGCAAGTACTTTTCTCTATAACTATGCTTACATTCTTGCAGTCAAACAAAATGTAATACTCATCTACCAGACAGTTTATTAAAAAGGTTACGGATCCTCTGATTTCTATTCAGGCCTTTACAACTTCAAATGACTTTGGTAATTCAAATGTTATTCAACCTACTTTCTGCTACTTTTGGTTTTCATACAATGGGTACTCTTCCAAAGAGAGAGATAATGTACTTGATCTAGTTTACGAAGTTCAATGCCAAGTGACTGGACATGCTAATCTGACCTCAATGTGATGACCTACTATACAAAATATGTAGCTTAAAGTGTAACCAATCTATTGCTAAGCAGCCCTACTACAGTATGTACAACCCAAAAAAGAGGAAAACATTAACAAACCTAAAACTTAAATCAGAAACCTTATTCTCTTTGCTGAAAGAAGCACCACAGTATGCATTAAGTCACCTATCAGGTGGCATTTCAACCAATTTTTCATGGTTGAATTGAATGGAAAAGGCAATGGAAGAAAAGTGGGTCATGCGAATTTATTTCTAATGTGATTGGAATGGCCTCAGTGGGAATAAATCTGATCAGAATCATTGGAGTGCATCCACTTTATGTGATTTTGTACAGAGGTGGAGGCCACTCTATGCTTGCAATCAGCCGCAAGTTGAAGAGGGTATGGAGGTGAATTACATTCCCCTTGTTAGCAGAAATTATTCAATTTGTTAACTTTTTTTTGAAAAACACACTTTTGAGGAAACATGAGGGTAACAGCGACGGTTTATAATGATGTTTATCATTTCAACGCTTCTTTTCTTTCAATTTGTTTAACAAATTACATATTGAAATTAAGGAAAGGGATATAAAAAATAACAGCATAATTAAAAGCATTTTCCTTGTTATCTTTATACCAATATCTATCCATAACGTTGCACCTCTTAAACCACAAACGCTTGTGAGTTGAAGGGGCTGAAGGGAATTCAACTGTTTCTTATTACAACCAGGAAGAATGGAACAAAACAATCAAATAAATAGAAAATAGAAAAATAGAAATGGAAATAAAAGACTGACTACACATTCCTGGACTGCTACTACATTTTAGGCTACCAGCATACCCTATTTGCTCGTAGCAGTGCTTCCCTAAGAATTTCACTTCTGTTCCTACAATAAATAAATAAATAAAGGGCAATCTTAAAATATGAGCTTTAAGGTGCCATCTTAAAAGGTCTCAACAGTATTCAGTAAGTTCCAGGGTTGTGGGTAACTGTATCAAATGCTATTCACGTTCACAGTTTTTAATGTGGACCAGGTAACAGCCAACAGTCCTTGGTCAGAAGATTTAAGAGAAAACCCATTCCACTAGTGGTGTAGAGACGGAGTAAATCACAAATGTAGGCAGGGGTCTGACCATGCAGAGCTCCATGTGTGATCACAGGAACAATATATTGAATTGTAAATCTGATGGGAAGCTATGAGAAATCCAAGATAGGTGTGATATGAGTTCTACAGTTGGACCGAGATTAAAAGGGAGTCCCAGATGTCCAAACTGCACATTATAGTGTATTGGACTTCTGACCATGTTTTGAGTATTTAATATAATCGCAGTGGAGAAAAATATACAATTAATATACTTTAAAAAATAGGTTTGATAGCTTTCTGTGTATTTTACTGGCTTGTTTTATTAGAAAATGATGTTAATTTTGCAGAGCCAGACTGCCAAAGTAATGCAGTCTTGTCATTAGTACATAGTGTATCTTTGAGTAAAAATACTGGAGCTGGGAAACAATAATTTAGTACAAAAAGTGCCACCATGTTGGGATACTCCAGCCAATCATTAGGAAAAAAATGATGGAAAGAATTAATACTGTCCCTGCTTCTTAACTGTATAATTTGGTTCAATTTTAAAAAAACAAAACAAAAACAAAACAAACCTACGCACACTAACCCAGCTGGACGTAGTTTTCATTACCTCTGGTATGAATTCTCTGTGTCCATCTCTGTCCTGTCTTTTCTTCTGTCAACCTGCTGTCTATGTTTAGTGAATGTCTGCCTAACTCACTATTATTATCACATCATAATCAAATTTTAATAACATACTATTCATGCATACTGACAGAAGAGGGTGAGAGAAGCTGCTTAAGTGTTAAGAAAAAAGGAGAGGAGGTGATAAAAAATGTGTCACTTGCACATATAGATACAGTATCATGTCTTCAAGAATGTACGATGAAGAACTGTGACCTTTGTCGCCTGTCTTTATGGATTAACTAACTTATCAGTGGAATATAAAGAGCAGGTGACCATTACCTCCCAACGTTGTTAGGATACAGCAGCTTCTAAAATACTGATCAATTCTGTGCATCTGGACACATATACATGAAAAGCTGTGACACTTGGAGCCTCCTTTATAAACTGAAGAGCCTGTTGTGTCTGATAAACAGTAGCAGTCATGTGCTATAGTTACTCTGTCCCAAGCACCTCAAAAAACAGTAAAGCTGACACCTCGCACAGAAACTGTTAGGTAACCTGTCAAACGAGTTCTGTAATATTTATGCGATTTGAAATAAATTAAAGATGTCACCTGCTCTGCCTCTTGAAATGTAACAAAAGCCGCTGAGCTGCCTTTTGTCTAGAATTAACACTGAGATTTATTAAAAACAGTATAAATGGTCAGAAAAATAAGGATAAGTAAATACAGTGAAATACAATATTTCCACTATATTTCAAGTTGCAGAGACAGGAAATGACAAAGTAAAAAATGAAGTGGCTCGTTGCACAAAGACAGACTATGGATTAAATCTAACACACAGTCAGACTATAATTCAATCCTGACTATTTTAAGAGGGATTACATGTCTTTGTCTTCTGAGTGAATTAAGACTCTTTTGAAACTAAGAAAGCACAGCTGACCTTACAGTTTAAACTGCTCAGCTCCATGCTCATCAGCAGAAAATGTACTCTATGTCTTCTGGAATAATTTAAATAGCTTTGAGGACATTTTACTGTGAATAATCAGAGATGAGTGCTGTGGTAGCAGAAATAATATATCCAAGGTGTTAATACTTTCTAAAATTTCTTTTCCTTGTCAATTCTCACTCCTCAACCATGTTGGCAAACCACAAATTATTATAGTAGGTTTGTTTTACACTTATCAGCAGGTGTCATGGATTGTTATTACAGAAACACAGCTGTAAAGTTCAGAGACAGCCTGGGGTGATGGTAGCTAACTTTTTAGGCTTTAAACTATTTAGTCATCATCTTTGTGCAACCAGCCCCAGATTTAACTGGCTTTCTAAGATGTTGGTGTAATGAATAACTTGAAATGTAAAGTCCTCTTCAAATTTTACTATTATGGGTTTTGATTTTACTGCAAGAACTCATATCACGGAAACACTGATATGATGGAACAGAAATTTTTAAAGAAAATATGGACAGTGAATTCCGAGAACTCTTTTGATCATCTCTCCTTCTCTCTCTGGCTCTCTCGCACATTAACACACTTCAGTTTGTGACAGTGTGTGTGAGAAACTGGCTGTCCTAGCTGTTAATGTGAGACTCAGAGAAAAGACAGAGATGGTGTTTGGGGAAAAGGTTATCTGGAGAGAGTGAGTCATAAAAGAAGACAAAGATGGAGAAAGACAGAGAGATGAGACAGGCAGTCTGTTTTGTGTTTCTGCTTTTTCATGAATGACATTTTGTACATGTTTACATATCTGTATATGTTTGTGAGGACATGTGCGCGTGAAACTTGGCATTTTTTCTTGCATTCATGTATCTTTTTGACCCTCTCATACTGCGACCTTGGTGTGGAGAATGTTCTGCAATTATAAATTCGCAGTCATTATAATTATACATTATTAATTTCTAATTTTACAGCATCTGACACGATGATAAATATTTCACTATAAAAAGAAGCCCCTCATGTCTGCTGAAAAAAAGGTGAGTGTACACAAAATGTCAGTTAATTAGGCGCAAAAGTTGCTGTCAGAGACTTTTTTTTTCTTTAAATGTACTGGTGCTCTGAACGCACCTCTGGCAACAACTGTAATGTGAGCGCTTTACTTCGTCTCTACGTCTTCTAAAATACAGTAGAACACTTAAACTGGGACAAAATCTGATAAAAATCATGTCATATGCATTGGGTCTAAATTAAACTAGGGCGCACTGTGACACTGCAGCCTCTCAGGTGGCTACCGTAAATTATTTTTACACCCACAGAGTCGTTTTCTGGAGTGCCAGGACAAATTCTCTTCTTCTCGCCCCTCCCTCAATCCCTCTTTTTCTTCTTGCCCTCCCTTCCCACTTTCTCTACCGCCCTCCTCCTCAAGCTATTTCCTCATTTTTGCTCTCTCTCACCTATATCTCTTGCACTCCTGTATTCATTTTCTCCTCTTTTACTCAGTTATCTAACTTCATGCCATTGAACTGAATGTATTCCTTGAGTATGTGGCTCAACTAAAGCTTCCTCACTTTCTTCCTCATCACTTTTCTCCTCAATCTATCAGTCCTGTTGAACAATGTCCTATTCTCAGCATTGCAACTATTTCCTCACATAATATGCCTTCTCCCTCTTTATGTTGTTTCTTTGCTTTTCTTGCTCTGTCAAAAGGTTACCGTTTACCTCCCACCTTCTTAGTCATTCTCCCACACACACAAACAGACGATACTCTCGACTTTCTCTACCTTTTTCTATCTTCTGCCTAACCTCAATTCATCCAACTCTTGCTGCTTTCTCTCTGCTCCCAGTATCACTCTCCGCGCCGCTGCCACTCCCTCAGCTTCTCTCTCTCTCTCTCTCTCTCCACTCCAGGGTACGAAAGAGGAGGTTCAGGATATTTAGGATGAATGCTTCATAGATAATCAATACTTCTGAAAATAAAACCCTTATGAACAATTTAATAGTCTGGAGCATTGGTTTTCTTATTAATTAAGAAATGAGACTTCTAAAAATTTCCAACTCTCACATTTTTCTTCCACCCCAACCCAATTTCACTGAATATCTTGTGATATGTGATATATCCTTTGTTGAATATCTCTCTCTTGTTTCCTGTCTGCCTCTTCGCTGCCCAATAAAGGCAAAAATGCCAAAAAATCTTTTAAAAAAACAAACAAACAAACAAACAAAAGAAAAACATTTCCTCAGTATATACACAGTATACTTTGTAGATTCTCAGCAATTCATCTACAGACATTTCAAACCAATGTAGTTGACTGCTATACACTGCAGCACGAGGATTATCAACCCACAATAACTGTGATGAATCTATACATACACAACACTGTAGGCTTTATCCACCGACTGATCAGGTTTTACATTATGTGGTTTGGCTTGTTTTATCAGACCTTTTCCTCTCTCTCTTTTTCCTCATAAAAACTACCTCTCCCACATCCACCTTCGCTGTCTGTCCATCTGTACGTTCCTCCACATGAGAGTTTGAGCCAAGGTCTTCATGCTGTGTCCCACCCTACATTTTTAATTTCTCCTTATCATCCAGCTGCCACTGATACTCCATGTAGGTCAATAAAGAGGGCACGCACTCACACACACAGCCACTCTGTCTTTCACACAGACACGAATAAATGTACACTAACTAAGCCACTGTGACAAATTATACCAACAAAAATGACTATATGTGGGTCTACACACGTACACTGATGAAAACACATGCACACACTCACACACACATATACACATAGTACAGAAGTAGTACGCTTAATAAACAGCCATGCCCAATATTTGTTGGCACTGTGTCATCTGAATATTAATGGTCACTTTTACATAAAAGTCACAATGCAATCTTACTAAGACGGACCTAGTAACATTTCCACATCACACTCAACAAGTCTGAATTAAATGCTGTCACATTAACGTCAAGGCTGCAGCAACTCAGGGTAAAACATATATAGAGAGAAATGTGCGTCTTGTTTCACCCTCTACTATTACTGTAATAAATGTAATATCTCAGTCTTGTATGTCTCATCTCTTATGTACGAAATCAGTTAAATAAATGTTTAGGAGATTAATCTTCTCTAATCAGATCGGTAAGAGAGTGACAACTTATAATTCTGTCATTCAATGATTGTGAATGTCAGACTTTATAAAACAGGTACCAGAATTCACTCTCTAATAAAGTTAAATGATGAAGTTGACAGTAGAGGTGGATTCACTGAAATAAGCGGGAGCGAGCACACCTCACTCTCATGATGGTTATTAATGAAGGCTTCAACAGCAAAATAAAGTTGTAAAATCAATCAGTGATGCAGCCTGTGAACGAACAAAAAAAAAAAAAAAAAATCACCCGAATATCCTGCGCGCATCGTCTCTTTCCGTAAATGTTCCTGTCATGTCTGAATGAAGCTATCGGGAACGTTATTGTAAATGCTATCCATGTCTGAATCACAGCTTGAAGCCAGCAGTGTTCATATTCCATGTCTGAAAAGTGCTTTAGTCACAACTTTTAATATTGTACAGTTCAATAAAAGTAGCACAGAGTTGAAGAGTTTTGTCCCTACTCCTCCTCTCGCCTCAATCTAACAAGAACTCTGCTGCCACCCAACTAAATCCCAGAGAAAAGCTTGACGAAAGCCTTTCCTTGGTAAACCTAAACCCTGCACAGACACACACTGGCACATACTTGAGCACTCACTCACACACACACACACACACACTCCCTGCAGAGATGAATAAATCTCATCTAGATCGCACAGCTCTGATGTCCTAGGTTGACAGAGGGGGTTTGGGACCTGTCAAGCCAAGAAAGACACTTTGCCCCTCTCTCATTCAATTTATCCCCACCTCTCTCCCTTTTTATCACTCTTTTTGTTATTGTCTTTCTTTATCTTTCTCCTTCCTTCCACCTCCATCCCTGGTCCCTCTCCTCCTTTTCTCCCTGCTTGATCTCTCTGAGATTCATTAGGAGCTAATGTGGATAAAAGGGCTGTTTATTGTTCTCATATGAGCAAAACCGGAGGAGACATGCGGATCAAAGGAAGATTCAGTTGATCACAGACAAACTGTTGTGTTCTGTTAATTGATCTGGCTGGCTCAGTGTAGATGAGGGTTGTGGGATGAAATGTTGCCCAGTGTAGAGTTTTATTTGTACCATTACCAAAAAGAACAACAACAGAGCTCAGCAAAAATACTGCATGTGTTTACAACAGCAGTATACTGTATTTCGTTGGCAACATTTTAATTGCTAGTTGATTTGAACTTCCCTGTACTTAAAGAGAGAGAAAAAGTGTGTGTGTTGTTAACCAGATTAGAGCAAAAACAAGTAATTTATCATGCACTTAACTATTATTTTTCTACCTTAATGTTTAAGTATGTTAACTCTATAATGTCTACAGTTGGGCTCTTTTATGTGTGTTTTACCTTTACAATCACTTTAAACCCTATTATATCCTCCACTAAAAAGGTTATGTCTTTGGTCTCATTTATTAGTCTATTTGTTAGCAAGATACTTGTAAACATCTATCCTGCTAACAAATTGATAAACTTTGTGACAGATTAAAAGAAAATTTGGTCATAAACCGTTTAAATTCTCTCTCTCTCACTGACACACAAGCACATTCATGAATCATCTTAGCACACTCCACATATATTATACAATATTGTACCTATGCATAAAGCCACATAAAATAGTTTGCTTTAGGTTACCTTAAACGGAAGGGACTTTTCACTGCAAGGGCTAATGGGTAGAGACTGGAGGCTGCTGGCAGGACTTGTCTCTGCGCTCTGTAAAAGACAAAAAGCATAAATATGAAGATAACATTATCAAGATGAGGTTGGCGACATACTTTGCAAGTGTTGCTGGTAAGTTAGTGATGTGCACAGAGTGTTTATTTTCAAGAGAGATACTTGTCTGTTTGTAACAGAATTAAGGTGTATGAAATTATTTTAGCTTCTAATTCTTGCAACCTAATTTTGTTGTGAAGCCGTATTGGCAAATACAGTACACCTGAAAGTCTGGCAACTAATTCAATCAGAAAATAGAGGGAAGTATGATAGATGTGTTCTATTAAAGCAGATGCTCATTTAGGCTGCAGCATCTTAAACCTTTTTGTATAGTACATTTTTTTTTGGCAGAATATCACCAGAGTCATTTTACATTTAGTCTGTTGCTCTAGTTTTGGAGCATCTTGTATTTTGTCACCTGGTTTCTTACATAATCTCTGTTTTTTAACGCCAGCTGTGATCAGACACATTTTGGCTCTGCTCCTTGACACAGGTGTCTACTGGGCAGAGAGCAGGGGCAGCTAGAGGGGGATCCAAAACACACACACACACACACAAGTGCAAGCCCAACACAGTGCATACATTCATGTGACAATAGGTGCATGTGCTGTCACATGCATGCACACACACGCGCTTACACACACATCGTAGAAAGAGCAGACAATGGTCTAAATGTCACTTGTGAGGGCTCAAAATAGGACAGACGGGAAAGCGGGAGAAGATAAAGTCATGTCTTTAGCCAGGACTGCAGATATTGATGTAATGTGGCATGGTAAAGACATGACAGCACACACAGGGAGGATGTGACAAGTTACATGACAAATTTGTGACAAGGGACACGAAGAGGTAAAGTGAAGTATGTGCATAGTTCATGCTCCACACACTTGGCTCTCTGGTAAGGTCTTCTCGCCATCTGCTGCCCTCTTGCAGATTAATATGCAAGCCAATCCTTTTGTTGTTTGAAGTAGGGGACCATATTTGTAATCAAGACACCCTAAAAAGATGCTATTTAAGCTAAAACTCTGATACTTTAGGCATATTTTTGGCCTACTTTCAAGTTTGAAGGTAGCTCTGCGCAACCCCAAATCTTTGCACAGCATAAACTTGGTGGTTTATTAGTTTGGCCGACCTTTTTAAGAAGCATACCTCCCTATCAGAATTATAGGTGTGCTATGGCGTCAGGCCCTCAATGTGTCATCGGTGATCAATGCCTTTCTCCATGTAGAGAGACAGGCGCATACTCACTGGCATCCACACACTCTCTCTCTCTCTCTCTGTCTATCTTTCTCTCTCTCTAACACATACACATTCTCTTTAAGGTCACCTCTGTCCCACAGGCCTTAACACACAACTGTCCCCACAATTAGATGTGGTTCAGTAAAAAGCCTTTCAGATTTAAGAATGGGGAAAGCTGCCTGGGAGCTCTGGATTTAATGACTTGCACTTCCCAGAAGCAAAATGTCTAAAGATGATGAATGGCCTGAGAAAGGAAAGCAGGTTTTGTAGTTTGATACACCCCCTTAATCACATTCACACATCAGTTCAATCAAGAAACAAAAACCTTTAAATAACTCAAGGTGCATTCATACCCACTCTCTCTCATTGACATTTGGCTTTTTATCAGACGGCAGCACCATTAACAACATACTGTCATGCAATTTAGTGAGTTCTTTGGCAAACACAGGTTGAGTGCTTTGAATTGGAAAGACCGACTTAGTGTGGGTAAGAGTTTTTTCTTTGCTTATTAAGCCTGGGCTTAGAGGTCTTCTGTTAAACTAAAACTGTTAGGAAATGGCTCTCTGTAGGAGATAGCTCAACACCTCATCCCCACATAAAAACAGGATGTTGTTGTAGGAGTTCACCAAAACTTTTACTGATGTTGATGGGTAGTTAATAAGCCAGCCTGGTGAATTCTGCCTCTTTCCAAAACCTGGTGAAATGATGGCTGCAGTGATGAATCCCACTCTCTAAAATGTAATGTACAACAGCATTTCCGACTACATTTTATCGTTATCCACAGCTAACCTTGTAACAACTACACCACTGAAAAGATTTGGTCGAGGCAGCAAGAATAAGCTGCTGCCACAAGTCAAGCAGCTGCCTCGGGGGTAAGAGTCACTGGGATGGATAGAGGGGCTGCAGAGGCACAAGTTAACACAGCCTGGCGGTGCATGTGTTGATATTGCACAACCATGCCCACAAAGATTGTGAGTAGATGCTGTAACAAATGGGACTGTCACAGTTTTGCTTGAATCCATAGCTGACATTGACAATGGGGATCATTGTGTTAGGCAACATTAATGCACACATGGTGCGTGGCATTTTAGAAATGTTCCCCCATGCAACCAACAACATAAACTGCTGAGATAGAAATAAATCAAGGGTAGATCTCTACAGCTGGCTAAGATATGCAAATTTGACAAATATGATGCACACTAGATATAATAAGGTGTTAAGTATTATCTGGCCTGTTGGTCATGCATGTCTCTGTAATAATAGGCACTCGTCTATGCTTTGTGTAAGACATTCACTTTTTTGTCACAACTTTTTGACAGCAGCCATGATGAAACTGGCATGTTTTGTTACTTTTTATTATTTTAATCACTGGACAGTTTCCAGGTCTCCTGGCTAGTTCAGCAACATTAGGCAGCTTTATAAATAAAGCCAGCTAACATAACTGAACTTAGCATATGCATTTAAGCATACAAAATGTTTTTTGATTTGCTGTCTCAGTTGGCCACATTGGTCTTTAAAAATGAGCCACATCCTGTCAAAGGAAAAACTCTAGTACTCAGTGTAGCTTAAAGCATGTAGTATCTGAGTAATGGAAGACCATGGCTCATTTTTTCTCAGCAGTGTTTCTACCAGAAGTGAAACAAAATTGTCTATTTATTGACTAAATTTGTTGTATCCATGTGAAACCTAAAAGCTTTGAGAGAGTGCCACTGTCTTTTCTTGTGCATCATGTAAAATTCAAACTTTCAATCCATGTATTTTTCACTGTATTAGTTACTCAATTGTTGTATAGTTTTAAACTATATTTTCAGAGGGTCTGTGAGAGCCCAACAGCACTTGCTAATGTTGCTAACTGTTGGCACAGAGTTGAACAGATGCAGAAAATCTAGAAGATAATGAGATAAATATTGGACTTAAGGACTTGATCGCCTGGCTTCAAAACTGTTAGATTACGCTGCATGAGTCATTTATGGTAATTTTTGCCACTTTGAAAGCATTTCCTGGCCTTTTCAGTTGTTTTGAAGATAAATGAAACAGCTATGTTTTGTGCAACAGAAGAGAAGAGAAGAGAAGAGAAGAGAAGAGAAGAGAAGAGAAGAGAAGAGAAGAGAAGAGAAGAGAAGAGAAGAGAAGAAGTTAGGGAGTATAAGTTAAGGAAAACAAAAGAAAAGAACAGAAGATTAGGGCTCAATAACAGAAGGTCAAGCAAATAAAATGCTAAGCATACAGACATGCCAAGTCACCCTCCCCTTGGTGCACAATGGATTACATCCACTGATGGAAGGTAACAAAATTTGCAAGTTAATGACACAACAGAGCAAGCAAAGAGGGCAAAGTATCTCCTCTTTCATATTCATGTTCTGCTGCTGTGTACTCTCTCTCTCTCTTACACTCACTTTAGTCCCTCCATCACTACTTCACTCTCTGTCTCTCTCTCTACTAATTATTATTTTATCATTTTCATGTCTCATGTCTCTCTCACTGTGGTCCTGGGAGAAAAAAAACAGACAAGAAAACAGAGAGATGAACAGTAAAGAGAGAGAAAACCATACATATGCCTCTGTGGACTGTAATTCACAGATAGGTCCTCACAGCTAGCTTTGATCTTAGTTTAGAGGTACTAATGGTGGGGTGTTAGGGAAGGCAAGGTCAGCCTTTCATATGTCTTTTTGTGTATTTGTACTTGCGAGTGAGTGTCTGTATAATATTGCTGTATTTGGTAAGGGTCAGTCACCCATGTAGATGACAAGAAAACAACTGCCAGACAGTGCTAATGGGTGTTCTCTCAGCTCAACTTCCTGAGCACCTCTTTGGTATGTAAATGTATCATACATTTTCAAAACATAGTGGTATTAGTGAAAATATGAGCACTTTCATTCCAACGCAAAACATGCAAAACACAATGTACCCAACATCAGCTTCCAAATGACTACTTCAATTGCTGTGGTGCTTACAAAACTTTAAAAAATGTAACTAAACTGTACTTAACTGCACTAAAATTGCAATGTACGGTCAGTGGTTGCGCACATGTTTTATCTTTGTGACTGGAGATTCTGTCACAAGTCAAGCTCTCTGGAAATTGTAATTACCCAAAATAAAGCATGCAATCAAATTTACAACAAATTTATTTCTTCAAGAAATGTTTAAAAGCTAGAATACTTTTACTTTCCATTTACACTCTGGTGTAAAGCAGTACGACAGTTGAGATTGCATGACTGCACAGTATGGTTCACAATATGGTTCCCTAGTTTTTACAGTTAAGCAGTTAAACCTTGTGCAGCTATTGCAACGTGTCAGCGCTTCACTAAGCGACCATTACAGCTAATCACGGCTATAATGGTCTGGATGTAATTTTACTGGTTTCCCGACATTCACACTGAGATGGCCTCATAGCCTGAGGTAAAACGTTTGCTTAAAGCAGGCTAAAGCATTTAAAGAGCAGAGTGATACTCTGAAACAGGGGGATTAATGTTTGAGTATATACAGTATATGTGTGTGCATATAAAGAATATGATGGCAGATGCTCAAGTAAGCATCAGTTTCCTAACCCTAATGCAGAATCCGATTAAATTAACAAAACAAAGTCATTACAGAGACCTTTTAAAGGCGGAAAAGCATCCGCTTTGGAGATGATTTCATGGAGCTGATATAGAGCTAATAAAGACAAGGAGTTAAGAATTTGTCAGTGGGACACTGTACTGTATTGGTTCCAGATACAGTTGCTACATTTTATTTGCTAACCCCTTACCCTTTCTGGCTTAAAACAATTTGATGCATTCATAACTTGATCAGAGAAGGGTCTTTCAGTGTGTTATAAGAGAAATGACAATGAATCACTCTTCCTTGCCGATGCCTTCATTTGGGTATAAACCAATGTAAAGAGGAGTCTGTATGCTTGTGTAGTATATCTGTGTGTGACTGTGTGTATCCCACCTCCTGCAATGTCCGTCTCAGTCTTAAAAGCAGGGTTTTGACAGCAGTGCAATCCTGCTGCATTAATCTGAGTGGCAGGGTCTCCAGCCCTGAAGGTAAGGGCTCATCCTCCCTCCCCAAACCCAGTCCTGAGCTCCAGTCAGCAGGCAGCAGGCTGGTCGGACGGCTGGGCTCCCTGGAGGAGAGGTAGAGTGAAGGAAAAGGGGGGAAAATAAAGAGATTTAATGTTAGCATGAATCAGTGTGAAAACTTTATCATTGACCTGTCTTCACTGCTCTCCACTACTCTCCACAGGCACCAAGAGGAATCTCATCCTTGTATTTGGTTGTTACTGATGGTGGAGATGATATATTATACAGCAATGTCCGGATATCTATTGCTTCTAAATATCTCAATAGAAAGCAAGAGGAGAGAGCTCTAGAGAGGGGAAAAAAGAGGGGAGAAACAGGTTGGGTTGAAGACCAGGTTCAGCCATATTCACTGTACATAGCAGCTGCTACACAAGACCCCCAAAGGACTCAATTTTAATGAGCACTCATTTCTATAATAAATCTGTTTTAAGGTCATTTAAAACTGACAACATGAGGTGATAACATTCTCCAACACAGACACAAGAAAGCACAAATGCCTGCATGTGTAAACACACATACGCACACTAATGCATGCACAGATCAAAGACGCCAAAGCACACACAAGTCCGTTTTCTGATCCTGCATATCTCACCATCATTATCAACTCAAAAGGATACTTCATTTTCAAGAGCTTTGATTCATTATAGCTCATCACAGCTTCGCGATTCTGTCTGTGTGTCCTCCTCATATTTTTTTGAGGATTCTTAATTTAGTGTTCTGTATTATTGCATGTCCGCAATTATTTTACAGCAGAAAACAACCCTGTGTCTATGCATGCAGCAGATTGTGAGTGTGTAAGTGATCTCTCAGTCGAAATGCTGCATATCAAACACCTTTTTAATTAACAAAGCTTTCAACTTGAAGAGCAGCAGACCTCCTGGTCGTTTGACAGATATAGGGGATGAAGTCTCTCCGAAAAAGAAAAGTTTGTAAGTCAGTGTTTAAGGCCTGATTTCTAACATCAATGTAATTCCCTGTTCCTCTACACAGCTGTGACACTTTTGAGGAGTTGGATTCAGACACACATGAACACAAAAAACCGAAGGAGATCAAAAAAAGCACAGTTTTAATCAACTGTCTCATTTTGGGAACACAGTCCATCAACAGTTAACAGGCTCCTGGAGCAGCACGTCTTTGGTCTCTAGTCCATGGCCTCTGTTGTTTATCTCATTGTCAACACTTGCTTAAAGTAATATAGAGAACAGATATTGAGAGGAACTGTCAACAGGAGTCAGAAGGCTGCTCAATGTCACACTGTTCCTCCCTTGTCTTCGCCTTCTGGCCAACACTGAGATATCTTATCTATAAAAATTATATCTTCATAGTCATTCATTGCTGAGGGCTCAATTTTACTTGTTCTGTCAGTTTAAGAGTTTAAATTTCACCAGAAGCACATTTTTATAATGGCCTTCCTTCTTATGATGGAAGACTACTTTATATTCCACCAGGCATGAAAACGGTCTCAAAACAAAGACCAAGCTGAATTCAACTGAATTATGTAGCTAATGTTTCCATTTCGTCTGCAACACCTTGCCTGGCCACCCATACATACAAAATACACAAATATATTAGCAAACCTAATGCTTAACAGATTACTTTATATTAGTCGTATACAGTTTTGTGCAGTTATGAATGTAATTGCATGGTTGTATGGCTGCTATTGTGGTTTATAATTTCGATATTTACTATTTGATGAATATGAGGTAGTGAAAGATACACTCTGAATAGCAATTTTCCCTTTCTACATTCTCATTTAGGATTCACATTCTCTGAAGGTTAATAGTTGTCCATAGATAAATCTAAATATACAAGGCCAAAAGCTCTGAGATGTATAATTATGCTTAACCTTTCAGAGTTTGGGTCAGGTCTCTACAGTGAATATTTATTTTAGAGACATTACTTAGCCCATTACCACTGTTAGGAAAGGATTAACATGTAGAAAATCTTAATGAATCAGCATCACAAGTACACAGAGAGATTCTAAAGTCAAGAGCATTATGAGCAAATGATGCACAGTATTTGACTCTTTTTAAGTAAAAGCCTCAGCACTGAGTTCTCTAAATGCTGTAAAAAAAAAGTAGAATGTGTCCCTTTTTTCCAAGGACAACAATTAAAAAGCAATTACAGCCAGTTTTCAATCAATACAAAATGTGGAGATGACTCTTACTTGGCCCAAAGAGGTTTCCCAAAATGTCAAAAAGAGGGACATAACAAAAGCATGCTGAGACTTCAGCTTCAAGGCCAGCGTGCACTGACGGGGTAAAACTTTTAACAATAAACAAGAGTATGTTTTATTTTCTCAAACACACAATGGTAAGATTTGACAAAGTTTTGTCACATTAATTCTGAATCGGCCGTGAAATCCTCCCCAATGTGATCTAATTTAATATTACAGAAGCACAGTAGCATAACATAAACTTAATACAGACTAATAAATTGAGCATACAGCATCTATTAACTTACTGACTAGAGTGATACAATGATGCTGTAATGTTTATTTAAAATTTTTTTTCCATGTAATATAGCAAAATCATGTATAGTCTCATTTATTGTTAATTCATCCAGTAAACTGAAACTTTCACCATCCCTTGTCATTTCAGGGAGTCAAAATTTCTATCAAGGTGATGGAAAAGCAACTAAATTGTCAACCAATAGTTTAATCTAATGTTTTTTGAATTAGCTAAAGTCCAGCATACTACATTTCCCCGCCAGGCTGTGATATTTTGACAGAAGTGCATAAAGTGCGACTGTGTATCTCACCTTTCTTTATGACATTTTCAAAAGGAGAGCTGAGAAATACCAACCTCCTGTCTGAAAAACACAAAGACAACCAGCGAGCTCACAGTCTGCATATCAAGAATAGGAGGGAGTGAGGGAGGTATGGCAGTAATGAGAGGCAGACACAGACGCAGAAAACGAGGAGCTCTTTATCATCAAGAGACCATGTTCACTTTGACTGATAGCCATTTAGTGGGGAGGTGAGAGGGAATTAGATGGCTTTTGTCCCATTCTCTCAGAAAAAAAATCACCACGTAAACAGTGTGCATGAAGCATTCAGTCAGACAGCAAATTCTCTAGGAAAAATGTTCTTTAACCAAAACAAGACCATATCACTAAAATATCGATCAACGCGGCCACTCCAAAGGTTTCTCGCTGAAAAGGTCGAAATGAATTGCTCCCTCATTTGCCCTCATACTCTCTTTCTCACTGGTTCACAATCCCACCCTTCGCTCTTCTTTTCACTACTATCCACTCACGGTCTTTCTCAGCCCCCCGCCTTTCCATTCATCATTCTTCAGCCCTCTGCTGCTCTCTCCAAGCTCCCCTCTCTTTCACTTCTCTTTGATCACCTGCCCTTCTCTCATCCCCTCCCACCCTACCCTTCACCCGAGCCCCCCGTCTTCCATCTCCAACTCTCCCCTTGCCCCTGTGTCTCTTTTTTCCCCCCTATCACTCTGACAACCACAACACTAAACTGAGGCAGTATCAAAGCCTAAGGTGTCCCCCCAGGGATTCTGCTGAGCACCTCAGACAAATGTCGATGAAGCCTGCTGTCTTTTGAGGACAGGTGAGCTCTGTCTGTCAGAAAGCCATGGGTGCTTTTTTCCCCCTAAACTGTATTCTTTGTAGCTTTTGTTCCTGCTTGGCATCTCAGGTTAGAGTGAACTTTCTGCATTTATTTCTCTGTTGCTCATTCCTGCTATCTAGGTGGGATGAATTGAGCATAAATAAATTACATATGATCAATCACTCTCCTCTCTGACAGCTCATGTCAAGTGGCACACTGCAGCGCCGCAATAAAGTTTTTTTTTCGTCTCTTAAAATAGTTTTTTGTTTTGTATTTTGTCTTTGTTTACTATGTATGTGTGTTTCTCTGCATCTGACACTCTTGTCCTTTCTCCAGCTTTCAATAGGGTTTCAGGTTTGCATTCTTCTCTTACCTCTGTGGCGCACATCAAATCCACGGAGCGGTAGGAAAATGAGGAGTAAAAGGGTTCAAACAACAATCTCCTCCACCGAAAACAATAAACATAGAGGTGCCTTATGCAAGGCATTTACTGTTTCAGTGGACTAGAAGTGGAATATTTCTAGTCAATATGTTTTAATGTAGTCCCCTTTTTAAAAAATGTGAATACCAGTAAATCTCACCTTCACAATTTTCACATTTTCTGCGCCTTTATTTCATGCTGTCTGTTGTGGTAAACATACCAGTTTATTTTTCTTCTAATTAAAAAAATGAGCCATCCTTGTGTCTGAAGAATTATGTCCAGATGCAACAAACTTGCAATAGCAATTAATAGTATGTCCTGTTAATATTTAGTGCCAATGTAGGAAGTACTATGATCTTCAAGTGCAGGAGAAGGTAAGGGTGACAAAGACGGGAAGGTGGTTGGGCACAAAGTGCTTGACTTTGACACTAGCTAGAACTGACATTTGAAATGTTTAACAATAAACACAATGTTTCTATAACTATAACCATAACCAATATTTTTTAAGGAGAATAATAAAAGAAATGGGCCATTTACATCTTCAGATATAAACACTTTCAGTGGCTCTCAGGGTGACAGTTCAGTTAGAAACTTAACCTTTTAAATGGCTTTATTTCCCTTTTAATAATTCCAGCAGATTAAAATGAGCAGCAGGAGAGAGAGAAACTTTGAACCAACTGATCGTTTCAGTGATAGCAGCATAGGCATAAAATTTCAAGCTGCCATTACTGTGTGTGTCTGTATGTGTATGTAGTACATGCAAGTGTGCACGTGTGTGTGTGTACCAGACCGTCCTCACAGGAAAAACGACAGTATAGATCTAAAATTCATACAACAAACACAACCTATAGTTATGTTTACGCTGTCTAGCAGCCGTAGTAATTATGACCCGGGAAGTGACGCAGTTCAGATGTCAATATAAAAATGTCAATAACAATTTGCCTTATTAGGAGGAGGCGGGTTGGGTGGATGATTAGATGCTTAGATGGAAAAAAGTGGACTAAAAAGTGGACTTAGCTGCAGGAGACCGCTGTTCGCTTCCCTTTTCCGCGAGTGTCATGTTTCCAACTGCGAATTGGGATATTTTTTTAAAAACTGTAACAATGAGTGTTGTGGTGTTTATTTGCCATGACGATGAAGATTGCATTACTTAAAGGAAGTAGAAACCACGGTTCGAGTGATCATTTTAACCCAAACTATGATCTTTCCCTAACCCTAACCAAGTGGTTTTTGTGACTAAACCTAACCAGACATTAACCACAGCACTGTGACACCATAAAACATACTTATTTTTTAACGGTGACTTGTAACGGTTTTGTAAAGCAGCTAATTATTCTCCTGTGGGTCGTTCTGGAAAGAAGGTACAATCAACCTATGTGGTCGTTTCATTATGAGGATGTGTTGGTGTGTGAATATATGAGCATGTGAGAGTATAGTGCAGCTACAGAGTAGACAGTCGTTTTCCAGCTAAGCACAAGTCTTATCTGCAGGTAATTACGCCACACATACATGCAAGAGCGCGCGCACACACACACACACACCTGGAAGTGAACGGCACAGTTGAAGAGAAGTCTGTTCAGTGATGATAGATGTTATACAGGCAGGGAGGCCGTTCCTCTACTCAGGGTCATCTGTCTTTTTACTGTCATGAGCCGTTAGCCCGACAGTCTCACTCTATTTCTCTTTTTTACAGCTCTCTCTCTCTCTCTCTCTCTCTCTCACACACACATACACAAACACACACACACACACTTGCAGACATGGACACACGCACTGCATCTCTGAACAGGTTATACATACGTGGGTGCAGAGAATATGGCTCTGCAATAGGAGTCGATTAGAAGATTACAATAGTGGACAAAGTCCTAATTTGAATTTATAAAGATGTAGTATTACACCAGCTTGTGGCTGAAACTAGTACTACACGACTGAGTCAATGTGGAGCTAATTAGAACTGAATACATGGATTAAAGTGCAATTAAATGTTTTCACAGAGATTTGTCTCTCTACAGTCTTTTCTAGACTAATTACACAAAGAAAAATGTAAACAGGGAGAGTGTGAAAGATGCCCCTCTTGCTTTCCGTTGTCTTCTTATTTTTCTTTTGCTGATTCTGTCCTCGCAGTATGTTTTCTCCTCTATTCTCCTTCATTTCTTTTCATTACCTTTTCTCTTTCTCTTGCTCACCTCCTTTCTTACCCTGTTTTCTCCTCTCCTTTAAATATATGGTTCTTCACTTTTGTCTTTCCCCCCAGCCTTCTGACTTACCCCTCTCCTTTCAGAAGCTATTTCTCAACAGCGGCGTTACAAGTGATCCATTTCACCAACCTGAAAAAGCCAATTATCTGCCTTTTTATGACTTTCATTATTTTACCACTCACACAGTGTTTTATTACTGGGCCGTTAGCTCCCTGCACTGACACATACCTGCACACACACACAAGGTAGCACAAGCAAGCGTATGCACATCCACACAAGCAATAAACAACGTCGAAAAGAGACAAACATCTCTACACGCACACTAAGATGTTAGGGTTTACGTAATGTTCAGTTAGTATTTGAAGGGAAGAATAATGACTGCCCATGTCAGATAAATTATCTGTGATTGAAGATGCATTAGCAGCTGTGAAGAGGAGTGGGCTGAACCCTTGTCAATCAGCAATATAAAAACTGCATTGTTTCAAGAATAATAACAGTAAAGGACACTTAGTCCCCCGTGCCAATTTTTCCCTCGCTAAATTTTTACTGACAACAAGGAACATATTTATGAGGACAATTCTATACATGTATGGCTGTGTACCTGTGTAACGATGACAGCTGTGTGTCATATATGAGCTTGTAAGCATGCACAAGTAGTACAACAGTAAAGCATAGCTACTGGAGAATGATCACCCTCATTTGTCACTCCTTCTTTCCACCTGACAGACACAGCGTACTCATCTGCATTCAGCACCTGAGGCTACGGATGTTTAATGCTGCCATTAAACTCATCTCCAACACAAAGTGCATCTGTGACTAAAGAGTGAGCACAAGCCAAGCTCCAGGCAGTGAATCTAATGGTGAGTTCAAGTCTTCAGACACAGAAATGGAGAGAATATAAAATGAATGTAATATGGCAGGGGTAACTTTTTGATTAATCAAATTGTCCTTTCTGCTGCTCTTTACACTTCGCACTGTGAATCTGCACTTGTTTTGCAACCAATCGGTGGTGACTGTGTGTAGTATGTATTACCTTCTGAGACCGTCCACTCACCCATAGTCTTTATATCTGCGAGCATCATAATGTTAATCCCTTACACAAAAAACAGGCTGAGAACGACAACACCAGCTTTGTGTGTGTGTGGGGGGGGGGGGGGGAGGGGGCAGCCTTAGGGAGTTATCAGAACACTTGCACTAATTACTATCACAACTTCTTGTTGCTTGGAGAGATCTATTTAATACCGGTCCCATGTGTCACATTTCATTTTCCTATTTGAGAGAACATTGCCGAGCAACATCGCCCAAAATGTTACTCTGTACTAAAGCCTTTAAGTGATATTCCACTAAAATAGATCATTCTCACTTCTTAGCACAAAACCCCTGCGATGAGTCCACTAGCAAGACTGACCGCTCTAGGAAATCTGAGAATATATATTGTTACACAAGCACTAAATATAGTAGTGTTTATTCAACTTATTTTGACGTAACTTTGCCTTTTTGCAATTGTCAATCATGACAGTTGCATAAAAAGCCTCAAAGCCAAAGGTGATGACAGATCAAAAAAGCAACCACTAGTTTACTGACTGAGATTTTTATTTCATGAACTCAAATCAACAAATCCATGTTAAAAATGCAAATTCCCCACCACCAAAGGGAATTATTATTTCGAGGGCACATTCATGTTCATCTATTGTTTTCATTTCTTAAGGACATGATAATTTTGTGCTATTTATTCTAAAACTATGATAATAAAAGACTAGAATTCCAATTACTTTATAATGTGTTTGATTATGATTGTGTTTATTCAAGAAAAGTCAGCCTTGTTATCCTTCACCTGGCCCTGCAGCTAACAGAAGCTAAAAGTGCAAAAGCTCAGATGAGACTTGCAAAAGAAATATAACAGTAAAACTATGAAAATATATACAACAAGCCCATGATAATATATTGCTGGCCTAAGCTGGTAATATGTATCACAGTTGGGAGTAGATAAGATTATACTGTCAATCCAACAGTGCTGTTTGACAGGCTGAAAATAACACAGAGCTCACATTGTTGAAATGCATTACAAATGTAGGTCTTCTGTCGTAAACAGTGAGGAGAAAACATGGGGGTGGACCTGTATACTTAGAATGCAAATTCCCAGTCTATGTTCTCAGTAAGAGTACAAACACTGCTTGTAGCTAATGTTTTATGATCACAGTCTGTAACAAGCAACAACACCAAAATAAATTAAAATGTTGACTCTCTCCTTTTTATCTCATTTTCTGTCAGGTTGCCTAAATTCCTATCTGAGAGCAAAATGTATTGTTTAAGATGAGTCATAATTCAATGTTGTTCCTCCCATTATAAATAATAGCACCAATAAACAAAAGATGACATACTGAGTCATAACAAATTATAAATAAATTGACATGACAGTGATCCTGTATGTGTGCATTCGTTCTGACAAACTCTGCGCTCAGGTCAGATCCAAGTGAAATAGGTTCTGAATAATTACACTTGAGATTCTTCCTGACAGCGAGACCTAATGAAAATCCCTTATCAATTCTAGATATTTTCTTTTAATTTCCTGTTTATAATCACCTACATGAGCCCCTGATTACATGAAATGGTAGCAGGAATGAACATTTATAATACAAGATATTAAACGCATATGCGCCTCATCCCAATTTTTGAAAAAAAAAAAGCTGTTTCCACAGTAATACTGAGATATACTATATATTTATGTATACAGGGATATTAGTGAGCAGGATATGGAGATGCAAATGAATTGTTTACTCAAAATGAGACACTATGAGTTGCCTAATTAGGTATTATGCATATAGAAAGCTAATGTAGCGCTCTGATTGTGTACTCTATGTAATTTACTGCATCCTTACACAATTTAACAAGAGGATCTGTAAGTATGACATCTGTATATGAAGCAAAGTTTACCTGTGCTGGGAAAACAGGCAGCCTGGCTGTGTTAAAGTTCAACAATATGCTTAACGACGCCTCTAAAGCAAAACTCACTAATTAACACATTTTACAGTATCTCTTTGTTTAAATCCGCACACAAGCAGAAATGGAGAAACTATATAGTATATAAACCATAAATGAATCCTGATAACAACGGATAGAAGAAGAGTATGTCCATCCACAAAGCAGTTCTGTGCAGCATCTCCAGCTACAGCATGTGTTGCCAAATACAGTTGGTGAATTCAAGTTTTAGTTTTGGTCTCTGAAAAGACACGATTGTAGCAACAACATGACAACATCACTGTAAAGACAAGATTTCAGGATGCTGTAAACACTCACTACGTCCAGCTTTTATTCGCTGAAAAAAATAGTTACAGCACGCAACTCCCTCTAGACCTACAAATGTTTTCACTTTTTTTTTCATATAAAGATTTAACAAACGCACAGCTGAGAAAGGAGAGAGAAGTCCAGCAGGTCCAAGGGTGATGGAGTCTGCCTTGTGTAATCCCAGAGACACTAAAACTCTCCCACTCCTGCATCTGATGATCTCATGCCACCCACTCTGCCTTACCCAGGGGTTCACTTTGGTCATCATCTCTGCTGTGTGCAAACCACCACAGGCAGATGCCAACGCAGTATTGTCGGAGTATTGTTCTGTGCCAGGACTGGACCAAATATCCAGACACTACCCTTGTAGTAACGGGGTATTTTGGCAAGGAAAAACTAAAAAAAAAAAAGTTCTGCTGAATTGTGGGACAGACCAGTTCTCTCCCACTATCTGGTCTACATGGATACATTTCAATCCAGCTCTGACAACATCAGTTGGTATGCAGAAGTAGTGACAAGCTCCATGGCAACACCGGCCAATGATATCATCACCGGAAACCATGGGTTGATGGACCCATCTGCATTGCTTTGGAAGGGCATCATGCTGCTTGCGGCGTCCTAGAGGCTGAGACGTGGTCAAAATTGTTAAGTGGACTCTATTATAATTTTAATTATTATAATTATTACTATTGCACACAAACCTATTGGCATACATGAGTAAGCTACACCCGCATTTCACTGCACATATTGAGAAATATGAGAATGTGACAAATAAATATATATTGAATATAAGCTTTAAACGTGATGAGAGAGCTTTTTTTTCTGTTTCCAGTCTTTATTTTAAACTATGCTTAATACTACTCAACATAATGCACAGACATGAGATCAACAGAAATCTTCTCATCTCACTCTCGGAAATAAAGTAAAGAAGCCTACATCCCTATTCCTTTAAACTTGCCCTGTAGTGACAAGTGTAGATAGTTACAAGCCTCAAACCAGAAAAGTGAAAGTATCCATGCCGTAAAGAGGCTCTCTCCTCTAGACCCTCATTTGTGATCATGTTGACGCTTACTGCCACTGACTGCTACTAAGCCCAAACATGAATAAGGGCGACATATTCAGTATTCACAAAGTATGCTTTTTTTGTTGTCAATCGCAGAAGGAATGTGCTTGAGAAAGTAACAAATACAGTGGGAAGCATCTCAATTTATCACTGCAGAATGCAAATTTTAGCACTCTAATCTCAGCAGGTTGTAACAAAAATAAGTTCAACAAACAGCATGCTGTCCACGAAAAAAGAGATGAGATAAATCATGAAGAACCAAAAAACAAAAGACCCCCCCGTCTTTGTTGTTCAGGTATCCTCCATATGCTGCAAAATGACATTAAAGCCCTTGAAAACAAATGCTCATGTCAGACATTTTACAATCTGCCAACGAAAGAGTAACAGTGAATACCATTTTAATAATTCCTTTCATTTCTGGAACAGACCCCTTGACAAAAAAAAAGTAATGGAAAGCAAAGGAATGACTTATTCATTGCCAAACTACTGTTTTTCTCTCCGTTACAAATCAGAACCACAAGTTCCCACTCAGAGCAAGAGGGAAAAAATGAAAGACTATATTAATTAATCTTCCTGTTTTGAACATTTAATAAACCCAATAGAGTGATGTAAATTAGAAGCTAAACAGCAGCAATACACAAAGGAAACACATATGTTTACAGATGCACACCACACGATTTTTAAAATGTTTAGCCCATTAGGCTGGCCGTTAAATTAAAAATGTCAGAATATTTAGACTCAGCTTTTCCTCTGAGGCTTCTGAAGAGTGTGATGCTTAGCTAGTACAAGTAACCTGTGGGCACAGACTGTGAGAACAATAAAAAATATCTCCTTACAAAGAATGTGGCAGGAATATAGAAAGAATAGCTAGTATATTCTCTGTGATATGTAATGGAAAACAGTCCAAAACCCACAGATTAAGACAAGATATAACACTGAGTTTTTTTTATCGTTTGTTGGATTAAAAAAATCTAGATGATTATATACCAGAAAATTGAATAGAGAGGGGGGGAAATCCACTGTTCCTTCCAACTACCACTGTATGCTCTGCGCGTCTATGTGTATGAAAATCATGCTGCAGTGCACTTCATCTGTCCCCAGCTCCACTCCGAGGCTCAGCTGGATTCTTTATGCTTGTCTATTTTTACAAATGTGCATGTAAGTGAATGTTTGTAAGAACGACTTACTGAACGAGGAGGTGTATGTATGTATGTGTGTGTGTATGTGATTTTTCTTGCTGACTATACTAAATCAGGTGGGATTAGACAAGTTGGCAGATATACTTATGGATTATATTAACATTAAACAAATTTGTTCCTCTGTGTTTGTGTGTATGAGCTCATTCTATATCATCACAGATTACGTGTCTCTGTGGGAGATGATGGGCCAACTGAGAGTGTATCATATCACTATGTACCGTATCTACTCTGAGAAGAGGAGTTTCTTCTTGAATTTCAAGGTGTCTCCTCTATATCTCTCTTTGCTGCTCTGCGCTGTCTAAATACCCAACTGACTCAAGTACGTGTAAGTATACTGTCTTTCTTAAACTCCTCTCTCTGTTGCCATCTATACTGAGTTTAATTGACAAGACCCAGCTAATTCTCTCTCACTTACATTTAGATAGACGCTAAATGAGCCAACACAGGAAAAAGAAATTACACAACTTTTTAGATTATGACAAATAAATCAACGCACAAGTAATGCTGAAGTGACTGTATAGCTTGAGGCATATGATAGGACGTTCCTATTTGTGGGTAACACACTCAGTGCCACTTGGCAGGGTGTTAATGAAGAGTCGCAACAACATGATGTAGTGAGGACACAAACCTTGTGCATTTTGGGAGAATAAATGGGCAGCAACAAAATATTAACTTTGAAGTCATGTTTAATTAACTTCTCACTTGTGTGTGTGTGTGGGGGGGGGGGGGGGGGGGGGGGGGGTCCACAAATGTTGACATTTTTCTAAGAAGTCTTAGGAAGTGAATGCTTTAGCTGCACGTTTATCCCCTAATCAGAAATGGAAATTAGGGAATTGCGACCTTCATGAGCGTCTGCCGCATACTGACAGACAAGGAGTGTTTGCATGTCCTCTCCTTGGACTACCTGTCTTCTGCATAGTAATCAATAGCCATGAAAAGAGAAAAGGGAAAAAGAAGTAGAAGAAGAAGAAGAAGAAGGGAAAAGGGAACACTCAACAGGCAGACTTTCGTTACCATAGCAACAGGCAAGCTATATCCCAACTGTCAAAATTTAATTTCCTTTTCTATAGGAGGGGTTTATGTCTTCACTGGAAACAGACATTAAGATGCAACATGCAAACAAATATTCAGTATGCAGCAGTCTAACCCCTTCTTCTACCAACCAAAAAGCACTGAAACACACTCACTATTTTCAATGAAGATGGCCAGTATTTTCTACGGCAAGAATTGCAACAGGCAAAAGTACAAAACACAATGAAGAGGGCTTTATGGAACAAAGCTCATGGATCAAAATACATATCATTGTTTCCAAAAAAAAGTTGGTCCATCTACATTAGGTCAACATGCCCTGCACAGTATGACTGCACTACTCTGGAGTTTTCAGCATTTAAATATAAAAGGCAAGCATGGCACAAGGGACCTGTAAATGAGGCTGCTGTGTTAAAAGGTCATTGGAGTGCATTATTGTGCTACTGCCTGCTAAAATGGATGTGATCAAAATATGATTTATTCTAAAAATGATTTTAGTATAGATAAAAAAAGGCAAAATTACTCCATATTTCTTTGTCCTACACTGAAATGAATATACTCTGATGTTTCCAGTGTCTTCCTTTCCCGCTCCACTGTCCTTCAAACTCCCTGTGTCTGTCTCTCTGTCTCTCTACACATCTATGCAACCACTTAAAACCGGAAAATAATATTTAGCACATGGCTGTTTACTGCCATAGCTTTGTTATTGTACTATTAATGTTTACATAGTAATAAACACAGACATTTAAATGCCTGCCATTAAAAACATCCAACTGTCATACATCAAAGAAGAGGTATGCATGCGAGTGAGCGTGTGTGTGTGCGTGTACAGCAGATGTTCTGTGCAGCCTGTCTGACAGCCAGCAGTATCCTGCAGCTGAAACTCTCTCTGGACAAGCTGACTGACTGACAGGTAGGTGTGTGTGTGTGTGTGTCTGTGTGTGTGTGTGTGTGTGTATGCGTGTGTGTGTGTGTGTGTGTGTGTGTGTGTGTGTGTGTCTCTGTGTGTGTGTGTTTGTGTTTTCTTGTGTGTGAACAGACGGGAGCTTGCTTTGCCTCCAGCAAATCAATGTCCCCTTGAGGGAATGTGGAACCTGAGACAAAAAGAGGGAGACTGAGAGAGAAAGAAAGACTGTGAAAGAGCGAGAGCAAGCCCTGGGCAAACACACTTTGCTCTCTTTCCCCTCTCCAATCTCAGCTCCCTCATTCCTCTTTCACAGATTTTACACATTTTCCAGTTAAATCTGTGTGAAAATGTTCTGTAAGGAAATATCAGTGAAGATGTTTAACACAGTGGGAAATTAACACCTGCCAGCAGCTACATGTTGTTTAGGATAAGAAACTTAGACCCGGTTTCATTATGTAACCTGTCAATGTTTCCACAGATCAAAACACGTTTGCCTTACCAATCACTGGTATGGAATTCCAATTCCCTGCTTTTTTAAATAAAACAAAATGTTTCATGCCTATGCCTAAATAGTGTGATTTGTCTTCTTTATCGAAGTGTAGCCACACTTTCCATCCAGTTTTTTTTTTAAATGTTTACTGAGCTTATTATGTTGCTCTGCTACAAAACCTGCTTCCCTTGCTGTAGAGAATTTAACTGAACACACACTACCCTTTGAGCCCACTACATCATACCACTGACTCACTGTCAGCAGCACACACACTGTTAAATGGTGTAATGTGTCTACAGTTTTGGAGGCTGGAGTCATTTTGGTGTATAAGACTTTAATGCAGAGTGTTGAGTTGTTAAAAAGGTGGTATACTGAATGGGAACTAATTAGGTCATCACTCAGGCACACCATGATTTAATTGTGAACCTTTGGTATTTTGTTTTTTTAGTGAAATGTCTCAACAAATGTCAAATGGATTACAATGAAACTTGTTGTCATGGTGCCCAAAGGATTCATCCTAAAGATTTTAGTGATCCCTTGATTTTTCAGCTAGCACCACTAACAGGTCAATGTCTCAACGTCTACAACAATAGTTGGATTGACACAAAATCTTGTATAGACATTTGTGGTTTTCAGACAATGCATCCTAATGAAGGGTGTTCCCCTGACTTTTCCTCTAGCACCTTCAAATTTGGAGGAATCCTTTGGTAATACCATGTTACAGATTGGATTGAAGGGATGGAGCCATCCCTTCATATTATAGCCTGAACTGCCATTCTACAATCCAGACAAACTCAATCACACAGAAGAAAACTGGTTTAGCCATTTTATCCTTGAGCTTGTGTACAGAGGGGAATAATGCAAACATTTGTATGTGTGTATGTGTTGACATGAATACTTCTCCAGTACTTTCAAATAGGGCTGGGACAAAAAAATTTTGATACTGCAACATATCGCGATATTTCTACGTGCGGTACGTTACCGATATACTGGTGCCAAGTATACATTTTTTTAAAACATAGGACTACTAAGAATTGACTCTGCTACTTTGGCTTACCACTAAAAGAGCACCACTACCCTCCGCCTCCTTTTGGAGACGCTGGACAGACTGGTGACAGTGAGAAGAGTGGCAACTGTATGTGACAGCAAAGAAGAAATGCAAGCAAAATAACCAGCCATGAGCAGCTGCTGCCAGACTCTCCGTGTCCGTGCTGGAAACACAGAGAGTCCAGTGGAGCTTTGACAGTCTCTAGAAGTACATTCATGGCCCTTTGTAATAGTTTCTTGGTGGTACCTGTATTGTAGCGGAGCTAGCAGCTCTACTACGAGAGGCTCTCTGGTGTGTCTGTAGGGAAGTGTCAATACGTACTATAGCTGCTGCTGTTTATCATGTTAACGTTACTGTCATCACTCGTCAGCCATGAGTATTTTGTAAAGCTCTGAGTATAGCATAGTTAGTTATTGGCAGGTCGTGTGTTGTGTTTATTGCCACAGAAAAGGAATACATTTTTGGCTTATTAGCACAACATCGCCTCTCTGTTGTCTCTTATCAGACTTGCTAATGCTACCAGCAGCTCTGTGAGACACAAACTGAGGTTACAGTTATCAGTGTCCTAATACTTATACTTGGCAGCATTTCTTTTCTGTGAAACTAATGTACTGTCAACAAACATTATTCATTATTTGACTTTTTCCTGTTATTTGAAATAATTTTTCCTTCTTCTTCAATTACAGATATCCTGATATATCATAGATTATTTCTTTGTGATATATCGTGTATCGCAGAGTCGCCTTTGTTGTGATGTATTGTAATTGTGGGAGGAATATTGTGATAGTATCACATGAGCTCATCTGTGATTCCCATCCTTACTTTCAAAGACAAGTAGAGAAGTGGGACTTCATTATAGATGAAACAACCAATGAACTATCTGACAAAAACCTTGGATAGGTTGAAAAGGTTGACTCCCTACTTGCATGATTTCACTGACACTGTCTAGACACAGAAATGTATTCAGAGAAACATTTAAAGAGTGTTTGAGGCGTGATCAAACCCTTCTCAAGAAAAAAAAGAAGCCAAGGCTAAGTCCAATGTCTCAGTGGTGTAGTATAAATCCTTCAACCTTTACTTCAAAACCACTCACGCAGGTTGACCTGCATGCTGTCTGCAGACAAAGAAGATCATAACCTGGTTTGTTCAGGGGAAAACATGGATAGACAGATACATTTACTCAATGGGTGTGAGTAAAAATAAAATAAATTCAACCCAGGAGTGGAAAGAGGAGCACTGAGAGGTAAAGTAATAATCATCTACTGGCTTGTCAGACACACCACCAGACGATACCTTTGGTAATACAACCCCTTTATTACCCACTGGCTCCATAAAACCAAATAAGCCCTATCCATCGAGCAGTTCTGTGTGTGTGTGCATGTGTGTGTGTATGTGTGTGTGTGCCCAGTATAACCTATCCTGATGCGTGTGTGTAGAGAAGGAACAAGTGGACAAATCAAATCAGATATGGAACTGTCCTTGGCAGTTGTGCTCACATGTGCAAACAGAAACTCTGAGTGTTCTGTTTCAGCCGTCGGCTACTGGGAGAAAGAGGAGAACAGAAAGACCGCTTGCATATTCATTCGAAGAGAAGTAATTAATTTATTTATTTACCCTCTGTCTTTCTGTGCAAGAGTCTTGTCTCATCTCCAAAAGAGGGAAAGACATAAAACGTGTTATGCATTTACAGGGAACGCTCAAAATGAGCAATTCCTAGAATAGACAATACACCCCCCCTCCCTCTCTCTCTCTCTCTTTCTCTCAAGTGGCAATGGAGTACAGTATGTGGTGTAGGGGGGAAAAAAGCAGCATAGAGGATAAATGCCCCTGTGGCCAAGTGGGTAAGTGCATCAAAACAGATCCTTGAGCCAGCCATATAATTGTATGTGACTGAATGCAGTTTTGGGACGGCCAATGCCAGACCGATGCCATAGCCCATTTTTCTGTCTTTTCTGTCCATGATTGTGGTTCTAGTTAGTGCAGCCCATATGCATACAAATACGACGTTTTTAACCATTTGTCTTCATTTGCTTTGTTAGAGTGCAAGACAACTCTGTTCCACATAATTACGCTGACAACATTTTTGCACAGTCTCCCTATTGCTTCATTTTCTTCCCTGTGGAGAATATGAAAGCACATACAGTATATTCATATAAATACACATGTTTACCTCTGGCTGTTGTCTTTCCCTGGGATGCGATCTCCTGGCGGGTCCATCGGGGAGGGGAGCAGGTTAAGACAGGACGCTAGTGATTGGCTGGAGTCTTCTCTGGACACTGTGCACACACACCCAAACACAGAATGAGTCATTATATCAAGTTGATTTCCTAATCTCATCTGACACTTAGCATAAGTACTTAATCTGACCACAACATATTTTAGTCATCAAAAATAATAACTCTCTCTCTACCACCTTCTCCCATATTGAATTAGAGCAATAAAATACCGTTCTTGTCACAAAGTAGGTTATTAAAATTCAGTAGTGACATTTCTGAGTAATGGCAATACTAGACAACTAAGTTGTTTTAAAAATGATAGGTCTACTTTAAGAGGCACATTTGACTGAGAAGTGTGTAAGAATCTGGAGTAAAAGTTGGTGATGAAGCCGAGATTTGTCATTTCTTCGTGTCTTTATAAAGGTCCCTCTGTCTCTCTTTCTCCGTTCTTGTCTGATTCCACAGGGCATGAGTCACAGTTGGAACAGGAACACCGAGCCCTGCGGCTGAACACCGTTGGCCATAAATTGCTGTAAAACTGCTTGCTTTTTAATAAAGGCTCTAACAAGCCACCTGAGAGAGGTAAAAATGAGGAGTGCCGTTGAGAGTGTGTGATGATTTGGCATTGTGTGTGTCCAGTTGTGTGTGTCTCTCTCTCTCTCTGTGTATATAATCTATGTATGTGTGCATGTATCTGAGACTGTCTGCTTTTTGTGTACCTAAATGTGTGTGCAGGTGTGTGTGTTGTTAAATTAGCCCCTTTAATTTGAGAGTGTGGAAGCACCTTACTCTTCCATCACCAGCACCAAGTCTTAGTCCCTTAATTTTATGAGAACAATTCATCAAACCTTTTAATTTCATGCTACAGTCTGCAAGCCATTAGGTCTAATGACTAAGCATACACACTTGTGTGTTAGTGTGTGTATTAATGACAGTGCCTTCTTTTGCTCTGCATCAGCCAAGGCCTTTAGAGATGTTTTAAATCTGTGTGTGTGTGTGTGTTCAAAACCACCCTCCCTTCTAACATCCATAAACACAGGAAATTCAGTTTATTAGGACTAAATCTCCTGTTGTAGTTTCCACTCCACAGTGCTGCTGAGCATTTTACTTTATTTGACTGCAACTGTAATATTCTGTGACTCCATCTGGGACTTAAACGTAGCCTAGAGAAAGTTGAATCCAACCTCACATCTATATATTATTTGACATAGAGATCTGCTAGATAAGAGTCAAAGCCAGATATGTTCACACACAAGAGTGAGTCAAGCTGAGGGTAAATGTACCCTGTAACTATATTTACAGTCAAACATGTAGCCCCCGTACCCAAGAAAAGAAAGTTGATCACATTTCAAGCCCTTGTTTACCCGGTGTCATGCTGAGTCATTTAATACGTGTGTCATCCTCAGCCAAGCATCCACTGTCCAAGTCAATGAGTACATTTTGTGTCTTTGCAGTTTGATGTGTATTAATATGGAGCAAACATCTGCAATTTGAAATCACCAGAACCACGGACATAACCGATACTCATCCAATTTGCAAGAGCTTGTATTTTGTCCCCATTTACCACAATGTTCATGCAAGGAATGACTCAATCTGACTAGCAAATTTAACCAATCATTTAACCGCTTTACGTGCATCTACTGACCACAGTGAAATAGTAACTCTCACACAAATGTGTTAATAAGGATTTTTACTAATCAAGCCTTTCAGCACATTCACATGTGGTGTGTAAATCCAGCTTGAACACTCATTCAAAATAATAATTCCATGCATTGGTTGAAGTTGCCGTGTTTTGCACTCCATGCAGCACTGCGGAAGAACACAAGCAATAATTCTACTCTGACAATCATTTTTCAACCATGAGGCATGTCAGGAAGAGTGGGACTGAAATGCCAAAACAACAAAGGAGATAAATCGCTGTAAATGAGGCAGCTAGATCAAAGTTGTGGCACATGCTGAAAGAACCAGGGAGAGTGCTGGTTTCATGTTTTAAGTTGATGGAATAGAGGTGGCTTACAGAGGGAAGAGAGAGACAGCGAGTGAGAGAGAAACAGACTAAAAGACAGCAAAGGGGAGGTGAAGAGAAGAAAGGCAATGAGAAAATATGACTAGACATTCACTTGAATGGGAGCAGGGATGGATGACGGCAGGAGTCTGTATGCGACAGGTTTTTTTTTTTTTTTTTTGATTTGAACACTTCTAAAGGCTGATTTATGGTGGGTCCCTCTACACTTCTGATGACTGTCGCTCAACAGAAATTAAAAAGTCATGTGATGTTTTCAATTTATGCTGCGGAGAAAGGTTTCAGTAGTATCCATGGTAACCAGACGCTATCCTCCAGCAGGCTTGTTTAGTTACATTATATCTTCCTGACTGAGATTAATTAAATGAGGATGCTACAAGTTTTCTTAAGTTACAGACCAAAATATCAATAAGGAAGTTAAATGAAAACTACAATCTCCATGACAACGTTAGTAACACTACCCAATCACACCGAACGTCAAAATATGACGGCGTCTGCGACATAACAAAAATTCTCCAGGTGTGCGACATGAAAGGAAAGCGACGCTTTTTTCTGTCAAAATACATCATTTTTGTAAAGCAACATTTATCAAAAGTGTCGAGCGACCTGCCTTAAGAACTCTTAGCTTCTTTCCCATCATGCTTTTGCTACTGGTTGCCACAAAAAAATTGACAACAAAACATTGGTAAAAATGCTTTGGTGGAAATTCACCCAGAATGGGTAAAAAGCAAGACACCGTGTCCTTGAATGTTTTCTTTCTTTGTAGTTTATCGTTGTATACATATTTAAATAGTTTCAGAAAATAAGCTTGCTTGTGTATCATCTGTATCTTCTCGTAGCTTGAGACTCGAAGCTTCACCCAGGCACTTGAAATAGACCTGTCAAGATGTGCAGACGCAGATGTTATGAAGTTAATTAAATTACCATGTCGATGTCGCTGATCATCAGAGAGGTCCAGGTCTAACATAAGATCGTCTTCATCCAGCTCAGAGGAGCCCAGATTGTTTAGAACATCCTGAAGAGAAAAAGCACAACCACATAAACTTAAAAGACATTATTTAAAAATAAAAGTCTGACAAAATAATAATGATTGATTACTATTTTCATAATAATATGATTAAATTAGGTTTTTCAATCATGTCCACTCATCTCCAATTTTTGGTCAAAACAAGATATTATGATAAGATATTATGATATTATATGATATGATAATAGAATTTGGGCAAAACACTCATTAATCCAACAGGTTCTGCAAACCCTAAGGAGGAAAACAATTAATAGTAATTAAAATAGAGGATAAGATAGGGGAAGATATGACACACATTACAAAAAATGATAGAATGATTTTCATCAAAGTCATCCAGATGGCTCATAACAATTAGAGAGAGAGATTTCCCAGTCAGAAAAACACTAAATTTTATCAACATAAGCAATGATAACAATACAATTTTTAATAGGTAATGGGTTTTTTGTTGTTGTTTTTTTTTGCCTGCACTAAATTAGATATTTAGTCCCTCATGATTGCATTCCAGTTCATGAAAACATATTGCTTCTCCTGTTATGTGGGGATCATTAAGGTTCAGTTTGAAAAAGCAGTGACTGTTCCAAATGAGGCTGAAGTTTTGAGTAACATCTGTCAGCAGTCCCTGTGCTTCACAAGCAAAAAATAGCTGCTGAACAAACTGGCAGAAAGGACAGTGCTACAGTATTTACAAAGAAAAACAGCCTCATTACTTAGTCATGTGTTTTTAAAATTTGTTTTCACTATTCAAACTTTCAAAAAGATTTGTCTCATGACCTTGATATTGTAGCTCTGTAAATGAATCTTATAAAATGCCATGTCAACACGGCTTTGTATCCCATCTACCTCGCAGTGAACATGGTGTTCTTACCAACACAACAAAGTTATTGATGCTGCTATCCTTACTTGAAGACAAAAACAGATTTAACACCCAGACACTTTTAAAGGTACTGCTTTAAGGCAATAAATCTAACTATACAAATATTACTGCACTATTTACAGTTGTATTCATGCTGTGATACCTTTTTCTGACAAATACAGCTTCATTCAGAGCAGGGCATTTCCTTACAAATACAATGGAGTCTATATAGAATAACTAAATTTTAAGTCAAATTACTGATAACTGACATTTGATTGATCTCTTATCTGTTAACTGAGCTACAGCCACAGGACTGAGCTTCACTACTTAAAGCACGCCATCAAATCTTCATTGCTACTCTTTTAGGAAATGCTCCCATGTTCTTAGTATTATTATGACGTTATAAGGATGCAGTAAGATGATTCTCCTGCTAGTCCAGTTACTTTCCAAAAGTCAATGCTGCCATCTGATGGCCATCAAAGGGAAACCAGCTGCAGAAAAAAACTGTTGCTTTAAGAATAAAAAGTGGCAAATAACTGATTCAAACACTATGCAGCCTTGCATTGGAATGAGTAAGATATAAGGAAACTTAACAGTGTTCACGAGTGTGATTAAAAATAAGGCAAAAAAAGAGAGAGAAAGGTAAACTCAGCAATAAAATCAAAGTCCGCCCAAATAACTAGCAGGGAACTAAGATTAACAACAAACTGTATGGTGGTATTATATAGAAGGACTACTGATAGGACTTAGTGTGCATGTTCATCATCAACCTTACTTTTTCTTTGGTTGAACATTTACACTTGATCAAACACACATGAAGGAGTGGTTATGAACTCTCAAGTACCATCATGGGCTTCCCAAGGAACCTGCTAAAAACAGCCAGGATGTCCCTTCCACATTACTCTGGTCCCAAAAGGACATGACAATACAAAGGTCAAATATCAGTAATATGAAAAAATCAAATAATTCGGCATGTTTGTTTTGAACAGCATACCATGTAGGTGGACTATAACACCAATATGAGCACCACAAAGGAGAGGTTTTTGTTTGTTTTATATCTCATACACTGAATTGTCCTGATACAGCAGATCTCACCTGTCTAATAACACCACAACACCAAAAAAACCCTTATTACTCATTATCAAAAGGACTTTGACCTGGTTCGGAGTAAACTTCATTGCCTGAAACAACCTTTTAGACAACATTTTCAAAATGAAAGTAAGTGGGTGATGTTTATTACAACTTTTCAGAACATTTAATATCGGTGGAAAGGCCTCGCCTGAACTTTTGTGCGTTAAAAAAATCTTAGACCAAAGTGAAATATCAAAAGCCAAAAACTACAATGTGCCAGTCTCATGGAGTATCTGCAGATGCATATAGATCCAAAAATCCAATAACCAACTCTGTTCAGCTCTCATCACTGTTGTTTGGACATAAACAACGTCACAGGCACACTGTGTATCGATCTCTTCCCATCTGAGTACAAGAGCCTCAATGCTTAGTAGTGACACGCCTGACTATTCAACTGCCCTCTGCCCATTTGTGCATGTGTGTGAGTGTTTGTGAGTGAGAAAGAAGAAATTCTAAACAGCTAAATCAATGTTCTCCAAGGCTATACCTATTTGAAGCCATTGTGGTCTGTGTATGAACATGTAACATCATCTAGCTGTTTTTTTCAGCGGATGCTCAGTGTAGTAAACATCAGTAAAAGACCAGAATGCATTTCAGTGTAATGCAATTGAACAGAAGAGCTCATTTCAGGCATTAAAGCTAATAGCTAAAAGATATTGGAAAAGAAATGAAGACCTGTGCCGTGTGATACTACTGCACACAGACTTCATTTGAAGCTAAATTATCCATTTTAATGTGCCCCTCTAACCACAGAAATGTGTTAATATGATTTTACGACCCAGAGATGTCACCTTTTTACCTCGGTTATATGATTTGAGTGAGCATAATCCTTGAGTTAATAGAGATAATATCAAAATCGGGTCTCATTAAGAGATGGCTCCATCTCTTAACTGCCAAGCAGAATGACATCCAAAACAGGGATAAGAGGAAGCAAGAGGTTCTTTCCATCCATTAATGAAACACTGGTTTCTGTTCACACTGTGGAAATCACGTATACCGTCTATGAAAATTACATTTATTCAGTGCTTTAGGGTGGTAAATTGCATTACGATCAAGGGAGAGAGATTTGGCGGCTAGGTATTATGGCTTCTAGCAATGGGAAGTATACGGACTAACAAATTACTTTCATTCTGTCAGAGCAGACACTTCACAGCCAGTTGTGTTTACAATGTGCCTGAGGGAATAAAGGATTGAATGTCTTGTCAAATCCAAAATACATTCCTTGAATGAAACTTATAAGAAACTTTTTTTTTTTTACCCAGGCGGTCCCAATTACATCACCTGAGATGTGTTATCTTCTAACATCTATCTACTCCTATCAATACAGAATAATCACTTGTCCAAGTGCAAAGTAAACATCCTTTTCATATTCAATAAACAAGTAAACTCTGTTCATATTCCTATCACATATTGTAAGATCTACAATTTTATTCGAATACGTTGTGAGTGAGGCAGAAAATATGACTGACTTTGTGCAGATTCAATCTGATTGACCTTTGACCTACAGAATCGTGAAGCTCTCTACTGTACAACCAGTTTGAGAGAGAGGAAAATATTGTTTTTTTATATTGGCAGCAGAGAAGGAGGGTTCTGCTTAGCTGTACTGAGTGCAAGAACAGTGACAGTGATTAAACACAATGAAGTGTTTGATAAGATGCTGTATAATTTACTTTGTGGAGTGCTGTTGTTCACCTGCTAGCCAGTTTATGTTTATACCCATACCATTTCCCGTCTGCTTTTGACATACCATGCAATTAAATTCTGCCTGGCGAAAAAGCTGCATGAAAGTACCTTCACTGAGACATACCGTCATTTGTTAATTGTTATCTGCCATTGTGGCCTAGGGAGGTCAAAAAAGGTGGTATGTAAATGTAATAAATCTTGAGCACCAAAAGTAAACTTAACAAGGTACTGGATTAAGTTATGACTGCACATTACCAGGTTCCAATTAAATTTAAGGAATGTCATTTCATTTTCATGGGCTAGCTAGTTGGTTTATTAGCACACTCTTCATCTCAAAATACTGTAAGACAAAGAGAAAACTCCCTGAAAGCACAATCAGCAAAGTTTCATTTGCTGAAACTTCATTCAAATTAAAAGAAACATTCTTAAATGTCTTTTCTTTCGCAAAAGTAGTCAATTCCAACCCTCAAGGGCTGGTTTCCTGCAGACTCTTCTTGTTGCCTCATAGCTAATGAGCCCCTCATTGACTCTCAACCCCATTCCTTCCAGGTACATTTACTATTTTATCAGTTTCTACACTGTTTAATGTTTTAAAAGGGTTACAAACAAGACATTACCTTGACATAATCACCATGATATATTTAGCTAGTTAGATAATAAGGCATTTGCATTCTTTGTTAAAGGCTGTTTATACATATAAATGTGAACATGCTGGTATTCCCATGACAGAAGTGGTATTAAAATTAAGTCTTTAACTTTTAATAAGGTAAATCAGTCAGAAATATCAGTTTTTCCTCATAAATATGAAAATAAATGTAGCATGATTATTGTTTGTGAGAATCTACAGTACACAGACAGTTGGAAACCACCACAATTTACTGCATACTACAGCATTTTAGTATGCATTAACCACAAAATAATACAACTAAACAAGTGTTTTTTGGTTAATCTACAGTAGCCACTGGTGCTTATAACTGAATGTTATGTATTAGTCATGAGACCCTGTCAGTAAGTAATTCTTTCGTGAACCACCATTTTCAGTGCTCTACTGTGTTAACCAGTTGGCATAAGGACTCCTAGCCTCAGAGAAAAGGATTTGATTTGAAATTTGATTATGATAATTGTAACTGCTTTCAATTTGATATCTTTGGGCATAATGAGTTTTCAGTGCCCACATTTGCAAACAACATCCTCATTGTTTTTCCATTTTAAAACCCAACTGTCTGGTTGTGGTTATTATAAATTCTGTCTGGGATAGGAAGTGAATCCTTATCTGTTGTATGATTAATACAAGTGTCACTTTTGATATCTAGCCTTTACAAGGCAGCTGTCTGACTAGAGGATATGAAAACATGGGGCACTCTGCAGTATAACACCATGTAGCAAGCAAGCTGTCGAGCAACTGTTGATATGCGTAAGTAATGCAGTACAAAGTAAAGTGGACTGCAGTTAGACTATTCTACCATTTATGTCACTGAAACCCCAAACAAAAGTGCATGTTCAAAGTTGTCCAGCTTGTATCTAGATGGATAGATAGGATATATAAGAAAGAATTTCTTGAAATCGTCTAATGTAATTCTTTTTTTGTCAACTGTAAATGAATGTAATCACTGTCTGTCTGCTAGAGTATTATTCAGCTGTCACTCAGAAACACTGAGTAACAAATGCTGAATATGCTAGTCAAATAAATATCTCACAGATTCCCAAAGGCATATCAAAATAATAATAATAACTACTGGAATGAGATAATCAAACTCAAGCAAATACAGCCTGTCTTCACCTAAGAGAGGTACCGTACAATTTATCTTTTGAATTCCACAAATAAGTCACGTTTGTCACTGCAAACAAATCTTTATTTGCTGTATGATAATCAAATTATGGGCTGTAATGACACAGAAACAATAAAACATAATTGCCTAGCATACTTTGCAGTTCTAATTGAGCTGTGGTGCTTTATTTTACCCTGCACAGGTGTAGCGTCCCACAGGCCTCCTTAACACATAAACACACCACAGTCTGCTATTGTATATGCATAAACAATGAGCCATAGCAGACTGTTCAGGCCCTTTTCTTCACACAATAACCAGCTGTAGTCATGTACTTACTTGGAATATATTATGGTTTGCATACTGTGGGATGGTGCATATTGTATAAAACTCACGCATCATGGAGAAGCTCAATTCAGACTTTTTCATTCGCTACAACCCACAAATATCTATGAAGCAAATGAAAGAGGAGAAGTGGTGAGGCATAATTTAGTACACACTCCCAGCTCCTGCTTTTCTTCCACAACTTAGAAGTGAGAGATGACTCCATGTTTGGTGAAATATATGTCAAGAAGCAGATGCAGTCTTTAAAGTACAGAGCAGTGAGTTGTGTATATCCCTGCCCTTTTTAATCTCTTAGTAGAAGCCTATAGTCCTTGGTAAAATAAATGGGATTGACTTAAACTAGCTTTTCTCTCACTAAGCTTCCTCGCCTGTGTTGTAAGAAAACCAACCAATACACAATTGTACAGCCTATCCCCTGAAACAAACGTGGATATAGCTACAGCATGCATCAACAAAGACTGGTGCAATGTTTTTTAGACAACCTAAGCAACAAACAAACAGAATATAATGCTTAAATCCCACAGATGACTGAAGAAGTTTTTCAAAGTACTTTATCCACCCGCACTGAACTCACTTTTACAGCTTTGCCTTAAATAGCTTTAAATGTAAGAAACCAGGCCTTTTTTTTCCCCACAGTTTTCTCAAGTTCATGTTTAAACACATATGACCTATTTAAAGATTCTAATGTTAATCTTGAGCTGTGGTATATCTGTACTGAGTGACACATTAAGACTTGAGGTGCCACGACTTTGTTATGGATAAGACGATACTCTACTGTACATCACCATTAAATGTGTGGTATTTATCACTTAGCTCTCTTTATATTCCTTTATATAACTTGTGCATCTCAATATATATATATAAGTTTAAGAGAAGTCGGCTGCAGTGATTACCAGGATCTTCAATCACCACCAACATACCAGCTAACTCTAGATGTAAACAGGCACAATTACTTCCAAACTAATACCTTTTAGCAAATATGTGCTTTAGTTTGAAATCAAAGTAAAGTAAAATCAGAAGTATTACTTTGTGAGTCGCAGCTGCAAAGCACATTAAAGTGCATGGGTGGCCTTACTGAGTGAGATTAGTTAGGATCTTATCTCACAGTATTTTTTAAGAGAGTGCGTTGGCAGACGGATACAGTTGTGGCCAATTACATCCGCTCTTTTCACCCTCTTTAAAAGCAGGTCTCTCCCCATAATGATGCAATGTCAATTTGGTAATCCAGTGGTGAGATTTACTAAAAGATAAGCACTTTTCTTGTCCTGGATATGCAGAGTTATGGTGAGTACGGCATCCCAAATAAGTTGCTATGGGCAGATGATGTCTCTTTTTAAGTTGGATTCGCGTTTGAGGGCATATTAAATATTTGTGTGATTTTATTTGGAATCATAATGATCCACACAGTTTCCACATCTGCATGTACTGCATACTGGAGATTTCACTTTGCAGTTAATTTCCTCTCTTCCCACGTGTGGTGAATATGAACATGAGCACAAGGCCTAAAGAGTGTTCAGGTTCAGTTTATTTCAACACATGTGAACAGTTTGTTTGTCGCTTAAGTGTCCAGCAGCAAAGTCAGTGTACTCCACACCCCAACTCACTGCACACAGTGTTCAGCATCATAAGTGAAAACTTTTAGTCATTTTAGGATTAAGAGTCTTGTGACAAAGAAATTAACAGTGTGGTATGAACAATATTTGATTTGAGAATGCTAGCAGACTGAGTTGCCTTAAATATTCATGGTGCTATTATTGTCTGCAAAGCTAACGCTGTACATTTAACAAGGCAACTGAATTAGGTGGAGCCACTGGTTAAGGGGGACAGTGCTTATTTCCTTTATTAAATTTCCAATATTAAACTGCCCAGAAAGTGTATTCTTTGTCAATATTATTTCTATTCTATTGTATGTAGCTAGTTAAACTGATTTTATCTTCCTCTTTATTGTGTTTAAACCTCATGTAAAGCACTTGCTCTGCTGTACCTTACTGTGAGGATGTCCTACAGGATGTACACAAGAGGAAGTGATACATACTAAACTATTTAGTCACACTGATTGTATTTTTTGTGTGTGTATGTGTGTCTATTCAGGGCTTATAAAAGTTAGATTTACATGAATTCCCCAATGTGTTCTATTATATCCTGCTCATAAGCTAGTTATGCTTTACCTTCACATCTTTTATTCTCTCTCTCTTATATATTTCTTACACACAGCATTTGTGTCCTAGACTTATCGATAATTGGGCATGACCTACGATCTGTAAAATAAAGCACAGTTATATAATTAACTTCAAAGGCAAAGATGAAAGTGTTCTGATATAATCTTGTGCCTATTAGACAAAATAGCACGCACACACACACACACACACACACACACACACACACCCAGCTCCAGACTTACCAGACTTCCTAGTTTGGATGATGATGAGTTGTTCCTGTGTTTTAGCAGACCACATCCCTCCATGCCCGGGGCATCTCTGTGGTTTCCATGGATACGAGGACCACCAGCCCCCTCAGATGAAGAGCGCAGACGCCTTTCCAACCGCATCACCTCATGGTATGGGCTAACACTGCTACACAGAGAGGCTGGAGGAAAGAAAGAAAGAAAAATAAAGACAGACAGACAAGAATGAATTGAGGTGAAACTGTTCTACAAGCAGACACATAATCATCTTTTATTATATTTCCAATCAGTAGCAGTCAGCCTTGATTGGGTTTTTCCTTTCTTTTTTTTTTAAATTACTCACAAATCAGTCCCTCATATTTCTGCAACCTTCCCTTTATGAAGCCCTTCAGTCATACCGTTTTTGGTCAAGTGGTAATAATGCTTGTTTTGTAATAATCACGTTTGGTCTGAACGCCTGCACCAAGATTGTCGTGTAACAAAAAAACTAAATTGAGAATGAATGTGAGCTTTCAGTGGCAATACTCTTCAGGCAGACAAACACAGATAATTGCTACAAGTGCAACTGGACCAAGAGAGTTCCATTTTGAACTACTAAGAGATAAATGTAAAACCAGACAGACAATACCTTGTCCTCTTGCCCTCACACCCTCCACACAAACACACACGTATTGTTTCCCCTATGTGTATGTGGGTGTCTGCTTTCTTTGTCCTCACACTATAAAACTGGCATATTTTCCAGTTTTGTCATCACACTGAGCAACAAGTCACTGAAGGAGTCATACAACAACAATTAGTCTCCTTGTGTCTCCAACCATTGTACAACAGGTTGAGAGCATTTTCAACCAGAAAGGAAAATCAGATCTACAGTAGACTGGGGCCCACACTCACCAAAGGCCTGTTAATATTTTTTATGATTATAGTAGAGAGTATGATATGAGTATTAAAATGAAAATAGCAAAATTCTTTTGTTGTTGGGCCCAACAGATAAGCTCCCCATTATTACTGCAGTCTGTCTGTAGTACCCACTGCCCAAAAGCATGTAAAGTTTAAAATCAATATCCATGTTCTTTCCTGCAAGTATGGATTGCCACAGTGTGTGTGTGGGTGTGTGTGTGTGTGTGTTCACAGTCCCACAATAGGCCATTAATACTGCACTAACAGTCCAGTACAATCATGCCAACAACACTCTGTACTGACAATCAAGTCACAGTAACAGTACAGCTCTTTTAGAGTTTCTAATATGACAAAAGAAAGTTGACAGTACGTCAAAGTAAACTTGCCCACTATAACTCAGATATTTCCTACAGTATGATTATTGCTGGACTTTGTATGACATGCATATTAATAGATGGAATTGTAATCCTAATTATTACTTTTTACATCTCTTATTAATGCCTTCATAATGTCAACTACAAGCAGAGCATAAATAAGTGATTTAAAGTGATTTCAGTATCTGCAACATAAAATTATCAATGGCAGCAACTAAAATCTGAATAAGAATTACACATTTGTACCTCTGCAACCCTAAAATGTTTCATTTCTTTTCCTTAAAAGGGAAATAAAATCAGCCAGAATTTCTTATCAGCATCTGACAGAAGGAAAACACTTATTGTAAATTTTAAAATGGGCCTCAGATTTAAGGGGAAAGGTTCTTACCAGAGAAACCTAAACAAATCTCCTCTGCATTATGTTACAACAGCTGAGGATGAAGTGAGAAAGACAGTAACAAATCATCATCTTTGGTTGAAGAAAATATTTTCAATTTGACACACACTGCTTTACCAATGTCAAACCACAACTGGCACTGATTTATTAGACAATTTCATGGCTGTAAAATGCCAATTTTATCTAAATTACTTCAGAATTTGGAATTTTGAAAAACATTATGTTGTCCATAATCATGAAGTGGAAACAAACAAGACTTGAGTATGACAATACTTTGATTCTAACTAGCCCAGTTTGTACCACCTCCAATGACCAGTTTACTCGGGGAAACTCTTCAAAGGGCTTGAAATGTACGATTTTTATTGGCTATGTTGTTCACACTTGTTCAGTCATGTATGGGGAAGAAATAAAACCAAACACTGAAGTAGCAGGAGTATGGCATCACTTCAACCACCAAATAAATATTTCAAGCTAATTTTGGTAGAAATTATTGTGAATTATTGTCTCAGTTATCATGCATCAATCTGGGCCTGTGACTCCCACTGTACACTTGAGTATGGTATTTGTGTGTGGCTGTGGCTGTTCATGTAAATCTGTGATTTATTTGCATGACTTTCATACCTGCGTGCGGCTTCCTCAAGTGAGAGGACCTGGGTTCATGGCGGCCGCAGAAACTTCCTCTCTCTTGAACAGAGAGCGTCTTTCTTGTTCTCCTTTCTGATTGCTCTGGGTTAGAGTGACAACCCTCGCTGCGTACCACACACGCCTCGCTCTCACTTGTGGTCTCTGTCTGGTAATCTGCCTTCTTTTCCTCTACCAAATCCTTCCTCTCCTCTGCTGACACCTCTTCCCTCGCTTCCTTTCTCTCCTCCTCCCTCTCCTTCCTCTCTTCCAGTGATTGTTCCTTGAGGGGTAGGCAAGGTACAGCTGTCTCTGGCTCTGAGAGGGAAATGGCAGTCTCATAATCTGTGTTGTTGGCTGTGCTGGTGTCAGGGAGTAAAGGTTTTTCAGCACTGGACTGGGCTGGAGTGAAAAAAACCTGAGGAGAGGACATTTCATTGAGTAAAAAAACACAACATTTGGCATTTCGAAATATCATCTTCAAATAAAGAACAAGTGTGAACTTCAAGGCAAAAAGCTAACCGAGAGGAGAACCCACTTTAGTAAGCATTATGATGGATATGCGTGTCCTCAGGCAGCAAAGTGTGCATGTTTAGATATTTACTCTTCAATAGCTCGAGTACAGAGCTTTGTCTTGCTATATTGGGTAAGTGGTTTCCTTTTTGGAGTTCGCTCCTCCACCAGGAAATAAAATATAATAAATTCCTTGAAGGAGGGAAAGTTGTGAGCACAAGGGTGTGAAATGTGAAGGGCCGTTTGCAGACATGCATAGGGTTTGTTTTTCATGCCTTGGCTCTTTCAATAAAAGGACTTTTCATGCCCGGTGCTCAATTTTTATGCCACATTTCACACATTCCACACTCTGGTCATAAATATTCCTCCTTTATGGTTTTTGTTCCTGACATCCAAGGGCACCTGTGGTTGTATTATATTCTTGACTCCAATCTTTTCTCAAAATAAATTCCTGTTTGTATGCTTACAAGTAGAAAGATTTGTGATTCAGATCATTAACATGCTCAAAATGTTGCATTTCTATACAGAACATTTGATTCGAGCAGGTTAGAAGATTCATAAAGACATAGTATAAGTGAGTGTGCTACCTGCGAGGTAGAGACAGCCACGCTGAAGTTCTCTGGAGCAGGTGGAAGTTCAGGGGGGGCTGTGTCAGTAGCTGGCTCTGCTACTAGGGCAGGTCCTGGGGCTAAACCTGATCCAGGGCTGGGAGCTGGCAGAGCATCCACTTCAGATACAGAATCTTCTGTGATGGGGATGAACTCTGAAGGGGTGATGGCTGTGGTTCGGTCCTCTGATATCATAGGAGACTGGAGTGAGCTCTCGCCACCGGCTCCAAGCAGCTCCCCTGGCCATGACCCCGGGGTGAGCCCTCCTGCCCCCGGAGTAACGGTGGTGGAGCTCGGAGGTTCCAAGTTCACTTCTGGAGGTCTGTGGTGATCAGACGACCGGGAGAAGCGGTGGTGGGCTGAGAGAGATTTAGGTAGCAGCTGCTTCTTCTGGCGTGACGACTGTTTGTTGTTATTACTCCCACCACTGAAGTCTTCAAGGAACCCGGAGTCGTCACCCTCATTGGCCCCTGAGCTGCTGATGCAGTTGATGAACACATTTCGATTGGCTGTGGAGGAGGAAGAAGACGCTTTGTCAAAATCCTCTGTCTGAGAACGCGTGATTTTCTTTTGCTTGTGGCTTCCGAACCCAAATGAGTGGCGCGACTTGGGACGTCCACCACCTTCGCTGAACCCTGTTGACAATGATGTCGTTATTGTCTGCTGGTTATTTCCGTTTGCATCTGTGCTCTGTGACAAAGGAGGCGTGAGGTTTAGGTTGATAGGTTGGACACGCGGATGACTGTTTCGTTTAGCTGTAAAACTGAGTGATGGAGTGCGGAAAAGGCTACGGCGTTTCCCAGTACTGCCGGAACTGGAGTTGGTGCTGGAGGGCGATGAGGTGTGAACGCCATTTCCCACACCGCCTGAAGATGGAGAGGAGGGGAGAGACTCCTGCCTCTTACTGCTGCTGCGGCGGAAGATTGGTAGGCGGGAAACAAGCGTGGTGCGGCGTGAACCTGATTCACCCATCTAGAAGCTGAGGCAGTGGGGCAGTCTGAGGAACAAACAAAGACAAAAAACATTTTACAGAAAACAAAACATCTTGACATTTAACATACAGAGATAATTCAGATTAAGTTCAGGTACAACAACAAACCTCAAACACTCATCTGCCAGTCACTACTCACACATCTCATATTCAATAAACAATTATATCTCAGTTGATAGTGTGGTCCTTGCTCATTAAATATCCAAATGATGTCATTGTGGACATTAACTAACCATCCGGTTAAATGCTGGGCCATAAAACAACCAATAGAGGAGCACACAGAATCCAACTTTTTTAAAAATCAGTAAGTGGGAGCTACAGTGTGCAGTTCAAAGTGAGAAATCTCACTTTTCCCACGCTGAATGAGTCAAAACAAGTCACTGTTGCTTCTCTCCCCTGCAGATGCTTGTGCTGCAAACAGTGGTATGATATGTGACAGATTTTTGCTGTTTAGGTAATGCATGTGTGTAAACAAAAACAATGTTGTTTACCCTGCTGCTAGCGCCCTGTGAAGTCTGTGTGATGAAAACATTTTGGAAAAACAACTAACTGCCTGAATATTTTTAAGTGGTTATCAACTCAGAAAATACCCGGCATACCAAAGCTGCCTTGTTGAGGTGCAGTTTTGTTTCTGGTTCAGCATTGATAAGAATAAAGATATGACTGTCTGGGATGTGAAAGATCACAGAATGAGAGACTTGTCATTACGTCAACATGCAATTTAGACCCTTGACTTCCCTGCCATGTGTTATATCCCATTAAAAGACTCATCACTGTTATTTTTTTTATATATTTTGATGAGCTGAAGCAATGTAATTTGCACCAAACCACTCAAGAAATGAACAGGAAACATTCATAATTTAGTGAGGCACGCAGAACTGATGTGCCAATGATAAGCTGTTCCAGTTCAGTCTGAATTTGATGTGAAGAAAGTCGGCGCACGCATGTGATTACTGCAGGTATAAGACCCGAAGTGATTTAACATGCTATGTATTACAATTATCATTTATCTGACAGCTAAATCCTGAATATGTTCCACATGTTGAGTCACTGAGTAAAAAGGAGACAATCATTTTGATAAATACTCATATTTTCATTGTTTTCTGCAGTCAATTAGCCTAACACTGACAATGTAGTCCTCATAACGTTGAAGAAGTAGCATCTGTGAGAGCTACCGAAGTGTTTTGTTTTCGATCTCTGCATAATAAGCTTACATTAACACCCTTTACTGAAGTAGCTTATGAGTGTGTCACCTCCTTGAAAGTAAATTTGATCAAGTCCTAAACACACAGTGATGTAATTCCTATTTTCACACCAGGTTAACTCAGAGTACCATATTAAGAGGTCCATAAATATTGTTAAGAGACAGAGGAGGCTAATAACATTTACAGTGATGACATTGTAAATAATAAATAATACAAAATGCTGTTATTCTTTGCTCTGTCCTAGTGTACTTGAAGCTGTCTGTGCTAGTTAAGACACATTGCGGGCTAGCAGCTTTGTCAAAAACTTTTAAAAATACTTAATCTGATGAGCCAGCAGACCATCCATATTTAGTTTTCACACCACGGCACAACCATCTGACCTGGCCACGGCACTCTGACCTGGCACGTTAAGACAAGGTAAACATCCTCTAACTAATCAGATGGAGATTAAAACAGATTGAGAACACAGTTATTCGCCTGACCAGTAAACAGTAAAACTGTTGCCATCCAAGTGTCAGACTTAGTGAATGGTAAAATGTAGGGAGGGTTTAAGCTGAAACGATATTAACTGACTGACCATTACTGGACATACAGCTGTATTTGGTATGATACACACCATTGGCCACTTGCGGCTGTATTGCCGAAACTCATGATCTTGCCAACACAACCCAGAATCAATGAGTGACTAAGTGCAGATGACTTCACATGAAGGCTGCTGGGGCTAAAGTTTACCAGAAGGGGTAGTGCTAGTGTGAAGCAGGTGCTTACTTCCCTACTGCCCGGTCACTGCACAGGCAGTGAGATTACCTGAATTACAGAAGTAAATGTCCAAATAATCTCAGTTCTTCTTCCCTCTGCTCAGTACTGCAGTTAGTGGTAGTGCTACCATATTGAATAACAAGAGCAAACACAATTTGATTTGCTCTGAGTTTGCCTGACTTTCTTTTGAATGTGCTCACCAAAGGAATGCTGTTAATATCAATAGGTAAACAACACAATGCCAGTCAAAGCCACTCGGGTGTTAAGTCTCTGTAATTACATCAGAATTCCCCTAATAGGTTTTTAGTCTGATAAAGAGTTGTTTTCGATGTTATTAGAGATTGCTTACAGCCACCAGGATATAACAAATTTGCTGCCGCAGTTCTTAAAGTGCAGATACGACATTTCTAAGGATATGGAAACATTTTTAAATGATCACAGACAGCTTCTGATTGCTTGTAGGAACTTATTGATCTATTCACCATTGGTTTATGTTCTATTCAGTGCCTTTAATAGTTTAACCATCATACTTTACTGTGGCACTATCATTCCATTTTAAAACAGGACATTAACGTACTATATATTCTCAAAGCATACAAAACACAAAATATGTTGGTATGGTTACATAGCTCTAGGAATTCATGGGATCCAATGCCATACTCCTAATGATCACACCATGAACCAGATTAGCTTGTCTTTTATCTTGCATTTCTGTGTACTGTAGTTTGCACTGTCTTATCAACACACCCTACAGCCTGAGACAACACTAGTTAATAAATTAGAAGGCTAACATGGGAAGAAACTCTCAGTCTCTATCTCAGTGCAATTTTACACAGGTACATGATCATCTGTGTTTGTAAGGAGGAGTGTAAGGTATGTATGGGGTGTGACTAACTGGGTGTTTCCTATATAACAAGTTCTTGATGGAATCTTTTTCACAACAGTAACCACATATTACATACAAACCATAATCTCCCATTACATTTTAGACCACACAGTACTGCTGTACTTCATACTGACTGAATAGAGAGAGTATTATGTATCATACAAGCTTTCACAGTTTCCTGGTGACGGATACGGCATCATGAGATGTGGTTCTACCAATTAAGTATTCATTTTAGCCGGGAGGCTTTAGCTTTTGAAAAGTGTATATTCTCATCGAAGGATTAAGCTGACTCCTATGTTGAGTATGTTATATTATCGATAATATCGATACATCAAAATAATAATGGAGCAATATGGCTGCAGCTGTTTCAAAGGATATTTACCCTTAAATTTTAAGAGAAAAAGTGTCATTTGTAATGTCGATACAATGACCGAAAGATATCAGATATCTGAAATAATTAAAGGACAACAGTCAGGTGCCCATATGAACACTGAAAGAGGTTTTCCTCGCCGTAATCATTCCTTCTGTCTGGCTATTAAAAGATCCCCTTCAAATGTGCTTTCAATGTAAGTGATGGGGGACAAAATCCACAGTGTGTCCACACAGTCGTTTTATGCAAAAATGCATTTAATAGTTTATCTGAAGCTTATATGAGGCTTCAGTAGTCAGAGTTAGTCATATCAATTGGATATCTACCACATTTACAGTCTTTTTAGTATAAAATTCCCTCTTTGTGTTCCCTCAGACAGTGTTTCTATGTTAAATATAGTAACAAAAAGAGGAACTTTGGTGCTAAAAAGACTGTAACGTTGAAAGATATCTACTTGATTTGACCAATTTGGTTGAGTGACGTTTCATATTAACTTCAGATAAACTTTTACAAAAGTTTTTGCTCTGAAGGAGGCTTGTGGATTTTGTCCCTCATCACTTACATTGTGAATGAACAGGAGGAATGATTATAGCAAGAAAAAACAGTTTCAATGTTCATTTGAGCACATGATTATTATTTTAAGACAGACTTGAAAATTGTGAACCTGTCCTTTAAGATCCAAAAACATAAATATAAGCAGACCATACAAGTCATAATAGTAAGTCATAACTCATATCACAAAAGGCCACCTGATAATTGCTCCATTATCACTTTATCTATGTTATATTAATAATATAACACAGCTCCTGTCCCTTATGTAATCAGCTTGTGTTGACATTAAATACAGCTCTTCCATGCAGGCCATCTTAAGCAATCGCAAACATTTTAACCAGGGACTCAAATGACAAACATAATCTTTCACATTTGGCCCAACAGAAACATTGAACATATGACAACATTCTTGCTTAGGATCACTAGAGGAACAAGAGCCTGCAGACTAAACACTTCTTCTAATTTGAACTACAGCTCTCACTATTAACTGTGGTTAATAATGGGAGGTTGGGTGTTTGAGAACACGTACTTTGCATTTAGAAAACATGCTCCAAATAACGCGCACACAAGCAAACTGAGAAAAACATTCACAACATGTAAAAGGTATGAAGAAACGTGCTGCAAATAGGAGAACATGAGCAGATACAGAAATGCTGAAAGCATAATATTAACAGCTAAGCAAAAAACAACAGAAACGAATGAAACCAGTAATACAGCAATGCTGCAGTTATAGTCTGGCACTATAATATTTAACTAAACAGTCTGATGACACACCCTGGAATAATGACTTCTCTATTTCAAAACATCGTGCTTCAGTGCTCCTATTGGCAGACCTTGCACATCCGCATGATCATTGTTAAACAAAAGTGAACTCTGATCTGCAAGTTTGCCAGAACTGGCCAGGAAATCACACCAAAACAGGAAACACATTCTTATGTCCTTGTTGTGGGCTTCAGCGGAAGGTTATGGGAGGTGGATGCTCTTAGCTAAAACTGGCTTAGGTTTAGGATTTTTAGCGATAAATTTGTAGTCTCCAAGCTCAAGACCCCCCAAGACCCCAAGATTTTAGACAGGTCCCTCCAGATCCACAGAAAGACATTTAACAACAGTTTTCATAAGGTGGGAAATGTTCTTCCTGCTTTTTGTGTAAAATCAGTGGAGTGCCATATGTTGTTTGCTTTTTGATAACAACATGCTATTTAATCACCTTCAACAGTGGGGGAGGGAGTGCACGTCTTCAACAACATCCCATAAGCACCCATGTATATGTGAATATTACATGTCCTTTTAGGGTTCTGCTAAAAACATTGTTTTCATAGGGCTGCAACTGCCAATTATGTTCATTATCAATTAAGCAAGTAATTGTTTTGTCTATAAAATATCAGAAAAATGTCCATTATAATGTCTCAGAGCCCAAGATTGTGTCTTCAAATGTGTTGTTTGTCTCATCAACAGTCCAAAATCAAAAGATATTCAGATTACTGTCATGTATAACACATAGAGTTTCAATTCCTCAGATTTGAGAAGCTGCAACCACCAAAAGTTTGGCATTTTTCCTTTTTAAAAAATGACTAAAACCATCACTCAATCCTCAGTATAGTTGCAGATTAATTTTCTGTCAATCGACTAATGTAGAGCTGCAATAATTAGTCGATTAGTTGCAGTATGTCCAAATTATCTGATTCCAACTTCTCAAATGTGGATATTTTCAAGTTTCTTAAGTTTTCTTTGACAGTACACTGAACTCTTTGGGTTTTAGACTGTGGTGGACAAATTTGAGGACATCTCCTTGGGCTCTGGGAAACAGTGATTGACATTTTTCACCATTTTCTGACATTTTATGGACCAAACAACTAATCAATTAACCGAGAAAATAATTGATTGCTTGATAATGAAAATAATGGTTAGTTGCAGCTCTAGATTAATCGATTAATCAACTGTAGTTTTTCTTATTTACAATGATTGTTGATATAGTGACACCTTATAATGATTAGTAACTGTGGGGGCTGGTCTATGTTTTACAGCATGTCTAGCATCACAACAATGAATGGGCCTGAGCGTGTTAACAGTGTCACCAACACTTCTTACAATCGTTTAACAGGCCGGGTTGCTGCTTTTTTACTTTCTCTGTGTATTTGCTATATTTATCAGATTGTAAGGTTTGCATGGGAGGAGATGCAGAGATTTAAATGCATGTAACCATCATCAGCAGCAGCCCGGCGGGAGACCAACAACTGTCAAACCCAAACGTCAACAACGCTCGTCAAGCCTTAAATCCAGCCTAGCTTAGCTCACTGAACCGCCGCTCGTAAACAGCGACGTTAATAACCTCTGCGACATTAACATCAATAAAATATATTATATCTCCGTCTTCAAGCAACAAAGGTCACCGGTGTTCAGAGGAAATAGCCGGCTGTGTCCGGCGGCGGTTGAGCACCGGGGCGGCGGACAAACACAGGCGCCTCCAACGTCCGTTTAACGTTTCGTACGTTACCTTCAGCGGATTCCCAGAGTCTCCACCGAGGCCGCTCCGTGCACACACAGCTGAATATATCTCAGCTTTGTGCTCATACGAATTATTATCGCCTTAATGAGGATATCTGTAATTGTACAGTGGTACTGAAAGCGCACTGAGGTAGCACCTTGTGTAGCACTGACGCCAGTATTACACCTCTGTGACGTGGAGCCTCTTTTTCCTCCTTCGTCTCTTCCGCGTTGCGACGACAGCAGCGGACGGGCGGCGAGCGTGCACAACGTGACGTCCCCTCCTCCTCCTTTCTCCCTCCTCATCCTACTCCTCCTCCTCCTCCTCCTTTCTCCCTCCTCATCCTACTCCTCCTCCTCCTCTCCTCTCCTCTCCCCTCCATCCTCCTCATCCACTTCCTCGGCAACCACCTCTCTCCCCCTCCTCCTCCTCCTCCTCCTCCTCCTCTCTCCATCCTCCTTCATTCCGCAGGTGCATGGATGACAATTAAATATGAATAAATCCATTCTCAGGTGTGCCATTGAAATTTAATCTCCTTATACAACTGCAGGTAGGTTCGTAAAATGTATTTAGCCTAATAATCTGGATTAAAATGTATTCGATATATATGTTATATAGGCCTATGTTATGTTATGTTAGGTTAGGTTATGTTGTGATAAATATGATCATTTTGGTCATGTATTAGTCAAGAGCATTGCTGCAAAAAAAAGCTTCAGGATCTGTTGTAAATCATTCCATGAAGATATTGCATTAAAACAGATTAAATTGCCCAACAGCAAGTTAAAATTAGCTCCACTTAGACCAGCTGCAACATAAAAAAAACCCTTAGCCTATCTGATTATGCAATAATTCAATAATATGATAGTCTAGATGATAATACAACTCTGACAGGACCCTGAAGGGCCTTGAAGTACATTTTGCTGGTAATATTGTTGCATCTTTACTCAACACAACATAACAGAGGGCTGTGGATTTGTCGCCCATCTCTTCAGTGTGTTTGTGTTCTGACTGAAGGAAACAAACTTGTGGATTACTTATCTCTGCAGATTTAAATACATTCAAAATTACTGTTCGTTTGCTTAATGTACTTACAAATATGATACTGATACACTGTAATAGATTTATGAACCTGATGAAAACAGAAATTCTGCAACCTTTTAACCTCTCAGTATGATGTGTTTTATGTAGTTTAATAGATTGGATTTTAAAATACATAAACAAATGTCCCACTGAAGCTGAAAAGAGGCATCATAGCAAAACATAGCTCAACATGTTAACTGCTTTAAAAAAAGTAAAGATTTGATGAGCTCACAATCACAGAAAAGTAAACATCTTAGGTGGTATTATTCCTATACTATATACATATAGTAGAAAATCTTAAAGCAAAAACTGAGAGGTTGTGTTAATCTCTTACCAGTTAACTTAGAAAATGTAAAAACAAAACAAAACATCATTTTCTGAATAATATTAAAGAGACGAAATAGATTTAAAAACACACTAGTTTTATTTGACGAAATCCCCACACAGCAAATTAAAAAGTGTAGCGTTTCCAGGAATCAGAGCAAAGAACAATATTTTCACATCTTTACATACTAACACATACAGAAACCCTCCACTTACACACCACGTCCAAATCCTCTGGAGAAACACACACTGAGACAAATGCACTGTCACTAATTTAGAGTTTGTAAAATTCTTACTGCAGAAGAACATTTGGGAAAAGAAAATCAAGCAGTGTTTTTGTATCAAGAGGAAAACCACAAAGTTAACTATAAACTATTAACAGTGCAAATTGTCTTAATAGGCTTAACGTCTATCTAAACTGTTTTCCTTTGTTCTACAGCCTGTTAATTAATATTGCACACATATTTATTATACACACCTGCAGAGCCAAACCGATGCTGACATGCTACAGATCTTTTAAAGTGCTAGCTTGGGATTAGATTGAGAGCCAGCCTGCGACATATTTGGTTCTAAATTCACTACTGAAAAGCAAAACTAGGATGCATTTTTTTTTTCTAGCTGTCATGTTGAGATTAGAAGCCTTTCACCAAATTTCTATAACTACATACAACGATGCTGTGACTCCTACCGATAGAGGTCACCTTAAAAACAACGAAAAGAAGAACATTCAGCTGTTCAGTAATTAACAGGAATACATTCCGTGATGGAAATAAAAACCGTGAACCTGCCCTGCCAAATTCATAAATGCATAGACATGTTTTAAAAGATGTTCAAACAGTCAGTTTTAAAATACAGGAAGCAGGGTTCAGGTTTGTGATCTCTGAGGATTGCTGTGAAAATAACTGACAGCAACACTAATGAGACAAAAATATGCACACGGTCGAGGATAAATATTTCATTTTGAGACTGCAGATAGTTTCTGTCCAGCTAAATGTAAGAGATAGATTTTTATTAAAATGTTTTGAACCAAAAAAAAAAAAAACAAAAATACATCATGTGCTCCATACTTGATAAAGTCTATAACCAAACATTTAAACCGACTAATCAAACCAACACCACAAAGAAAGAAGAGGTTGTTAGTACCATTTTAAAAACACTCCTTTGACAAAAGCAGCTGAACAGGGTTACATTATTTTCCACCAGTAGTGTTACACGTCTCTTTCAAGTCCACAAGCGAGCACCAACTAATAACATGAACATTTAAGATGTATTTTATTTCACTGAAAATAATATCTCTGGATTAATATGTACATGGAAGTTAAAATCAAACATTTTGAGAGATCAGCTTATTACCTGATGTTAAAGAGAAGGCGGAGATATTAAACTGACTTTTTTTTATGAGCAAGCTGTAAATCAAACCAAACCTGTTTCTGTGGAGGAAAAGGTACAGTAGTTAAGGTTTTCCAGGCCTGACAGATAGAGGTAGGTAGCATTTGGGCCCCGGTCAGGGCCAGAAACCTGAGAAAACACACACACACCGAATACCATAACCCTCCAGAAATGAAAATATACATGAATTTACAAACAAACCCATGTGCAAACTGTGTTTTCCCAGTGAAGTGTCTGCCTGGTGTGCTCTCTTAAGACTAAAATATCTGAGCTGATTTAAAACAAAGCCGATCAACCACTTAGATGTCTGTCTGATAGCCAAACTCACCAGTGACACACTAATATGCTACACTTCATGTGTCTGCACTGAAGTAAACGGTGGTTTTGATATCAAAAAAGGTACTGAACAGCGTGTTTTGTGATAGCACTTTTTTTGGAAGAACCTGAAATTGTGTTTTTTTTTTTGTTTTTAAAACTGTGTTTAAAGGCTGCTCGGCTACAGATCTGTGTGTTGCACTTAAAGTCAGCACCAGAACCAACGTGCTTTGGCTATTTGTAACAACTGCAGCTGTCAAACTGATGTTGACCACAAGTACACGATGGTCTGGTACTTGTATAGTTTCATGATGTTTAAAGTCACATTCAGTGCTGTGCAACAGACGTGAGAGTGCAAACAGTGAGAGGCTTGAAGGAACTATTCCAGGATAAACGTCGCAAGTGTGACAGACACTGTGAGACATCGATGTGCTGATTAAATCTACGACATTAAAAAAGTGAAGAAGCAAACTAGGTAGTGATCAAATTGTGATGATTGCTAACATGTGCGAGGCGTCATTCATCATATTGTGCAAAAACAGCTGACCGTAACTGTGACGAAGAAGAAAAGTAGTGTTTTCTGTGATAGTCGTGAGTAAATATGTAATTAACGAGCCACATTGAACACCATTAACTGTTATAATCTTGACACCAGTGTCTGATTGAACTACACCTACAGTAAAAACACACATACAGTATTTAAGCTGATAAGTCTTTTTCTACAATGCTTGTGCAGTGACACACCAACATCTGCTTGCTAGAGCAAACAAAGTGACCCATTTCCTAAAAAAAAAAAAAAAAAGGCACGAAGGCGCTAGCTTCAAAAGTAGCTACAAGGCTACAAGGCTCTCTCAGGTCCACTAAGATTACAACAAAACCTATGCTGCTACGTAGAGACAAACAGTTACAGCCAAAAGAAACAAAGACCACCCAGTAAAGTGATTAATAATTACACATATCTATAAACATAAACCTGGCAAAAGAGGAAGTTTCAGTGTAAGCTCAAAGGCGTTTCATGTTAAAACAATAAGGATTTAATGTGGCTGCAAGTCTAACTTTGCAGCCAAATTCACAACATTAACAGCGGGTTATAGCTGGCAATTAAAACCAAGTCAAATACATTTAACAGTTACAGAGACTTTGGTATGTAGAGAAGAGCTGTCACATCTATACCAACCTCTCAACACCTCTGTATGTGGACACTAATATTCAGAGTCATACATTATACATACCAGCTCTAAATAGGCCAGTCTCTGGCAGAGATCCCATTTTCACATTAAGGACCAACATCCTTGATCACATCTGCCTCAACTGACCTTCAAAAACAAAAATGGTTTGGATTGTACTCCATCACCCTGTCAATAAAACCTGCTCTTCCAAGAACATGCCAATGATTTAACAGATGCAGGTCCGAATTTAGCGACATACTCCGTCGCCTCCTTAGAAGGTCAGTCTCTTGGCGGTGATGAACTCTTCCAGTTGAACCTTGCCACTGCCCATGAGGCCGAAAGCTGGATACATCGTTCCTGAACAATCCACCTGCCTCTCGTAAAGGCACCTCATGGTGTCGGCGTCATAAAAATACACCCGGCATGCGTCGTAATCTAGACATACACCCAGGCGTTGTGGCATAGGAAGCACGCGGTTCCCAGGGTCACCGGCCGGTGCAGCTCCTGTGGAAACGGAGGAGGATGACAAAGCCTTGGGGATGAAGAGTTTGCCCATGCCCAGGGTGAGGAGGGTAAAGGGCTGGGAGAGCTCGTAGCATGTGTCCTCGCTGCCGCTGTCATGCCCGCTATCATGATCGTATCTGGTAAAAAAAAAAAAAAAAAAAAAGAAAGAAAAAAGGGACAAAAAGGGAGATTTTTAACAATTTGCATCAGAAGATTTAAGTCAAAGTCAGTTATAATCATGTTAAATTTGAAGCAGAGTGAGAGACAGCTCCAATTAATCTATGAATATTGAGTTTTGGCCATTAACTGTTCAAGACTGAGTTCAAGTGAAAACTAAAAAATTGTTGATCTTCAGTAGTTTAGGAATTGGCAGAACCACTTTACTTTTTTTGTGTCAATAAATCACCAAGAAAAACTGTAAGCAATATTACCCATTTCCCTTAAACAAACACATGTTTTTATAGTCTCAGAGGAAAAAATGCATACACACGTTTAAATGACTAAGTGCATGCTGTCTGATGTATACAACCTTGCAAACATTATGTAATTACTATAGAATTTAAATGTATTTGTGTAAATAATGTGTTTCTTTACATGCTTTTACATGGGCTGATCCAGTGAGAAAGGCAGGCTTTGTCTTTGAATAAGCTCTTTACGAGTTTATACTGGCTCTCTTACATCACAGGATTAGGTATGACTCAACACACTTATCACTGTACTGAGACTGGGAGAGTCTGGTGTGTGTCGCAGTCATGTATGAAAAGGTAAAGATATATAGAATTTGTGCAGTTTAGTCTCAATTTCACTACATGACCATCGATTATGGACAGATTGTAAATGACGGGCCCTGTGTTATAAACACAGCTCACGTACCTCGGGCTGCTGGTATCTCTAGGATTGTGAAACCATTCGATCAGCTTTGAGTCAGAGGCCACTCCGACTTTAACCATGTAGGACTGCGGTTCCACCTTGAAGGCCCAATAGTGTCTGGGAAAACAAACAAATAAATACCACTTTTTTACCGCAGGACTGGAAGTTTTTCCATTTTTACACGTTGTCTGATTTGGCTAGGTGTATAAAATTGTCACAGTGATCTCTTTGTGGAGCAGAACAGTGTTTGTCAGTTTCTGGCATACCTTCCCTGAGAGATGCCTGTGTCCCCAATTATGTAGTCTAGTGCAACGTAGCTGCCGGTCTGCACGCGCTCCGCTGCGAGGAGGAAGGCCATGCCCGCTATGCTCTCCACAGTGTCCCGTCGTTTGTTTAGAATGAGGCGCTCCGTGCTGAATCCACACTTGTCGCTGAACAGGAAACCGAAAGCTGTATGTGCGGAGGTACAGGTAGATTGGGTCAGAGGATGGACATATGAGAGAGAAGACAAGAGGACAGAAAAGTGGACAAGAAAAGGGAAGAGGGGGTGGAGGTGAAAGAGATAATGGGACAAATAAGAAATCAGAAATGGTAAGAGGAGGAAAAAAAACAGATCACTCACAATTCATGACAAAAGTAATTTATTCCCTCTGTTATATGTTCAGAACTGTGTAAGTGGCAAAAGCTGACACATGAGGGCGCCATTACACAGTTTTTATAGATCCACAAAGGCAACCGGGAGAATGACAGCCTAATGAAACTAAATCCTCGTTTCTCATGTGCAGCCTTTATATTCCTCATCTGGATGCAATTAAATGCATTCTATTAATAGTTTTTGGGCCAAAGGGCACGATCACCATAATCTATGATACATGTAGGCTGACATGATTATGCTTGTTCACTCAACCGTCCCACACAATCTGAGTACTATAGTGGGGAAGACCAGTGTCTAGGGAAGTCCTTATTTAACTAGGGCATGATAATGATAATAGTATAAGCCTGCCTACAGGGTTTACAGACAGCAATACAAACATATAGCAGCATAGAACTGCTACTATATAGTAGGGATAGTTATCAGATATTTTGTAAATATCAGGCTATAATGGAACCTTAAAATCTGATAACAAAAGCAGTATGTAAAGTGTCAGGAATAAAAGCCAACTGGCTTTATTTTCTGCATTTTGGGAAAACAAAAGCTTGTATTTCTCTGATGATGGAAAATCTTAATTTGATCACAATTGTTTTTATTCACTGGCATGAAACTGGTGGTCTTAGTGCACTGTCCAAAAGTAACAGATCAGTTCAGTACTCAATATTGGTCAATTTTCAACTGTAGTATTAAAAAGTGATAGCTACATCCATATTGCAAAGGACTTGCTTTGGTTGAATTACTTTAATTTCAAATCAAATGAAGTAGTTCTTTATCAAATGGCAATTTCTTTACAGTATGTTAAAGTTGACTTAACAGCACCTATAAACTGTAACAGCAACAATAAACTGTATCAACCACAACCAAACCTTGAAATCTTTTTGACTATGAGTCCAGTAGTCTTGGCCTCAGAAAAACTGATTTGTTATGGACACAACAGGCACATAAGCTGTTGAATATACCATACAGACAGTGAAGGACCTCCTCACAGAAAGACTTTATATCAAGACTGATTAACATTGAGAGGCAAAGATCTACGTCTTTACATGTTGTAAAGTCTTTACAGTGAAGGTCTGGCTGAAAAAAGAAGTCTGAGCCTCCAAATGTGTCCGCTCGTGCTCTGTCATGTAGCGGTGGGTGTGTGTTTGTGTGTGTGAGCACGTGCATGTTTTGTCCTCTGTTCTTCACCCTGGTCTGAAATTCCTCCTCATTACTGACGCGCAGTGAATCCATCCGCTCAGTCTTACACGAACCACAGAGCACAGGAATGTGGAAGCTCCAATCACAACACAAATGACGAGCCTCGGACAGGACACAAATCAAAGCACAGCCGTGTCAGAGCGGGGAGTGACGTGTTCGCGTTTGCATTTGTGCAAAAACGACTGATTATGATGCAAACTCCTGCCGAGGGAGAGGGAAAGTGTGCATTCTGAGAATAGGCCGTGTCAAACTGGGACGCTGCCACAGAAAACACCTCCGCAAAACCCCAGATTTTTTACATTTATGTACAGTAAGTATAATCACTGCAAGCGGGGAGAATGTGATGAATGCCGAGCAGATATGATTCATTGATGTAGCCCCCTCACAGGGAGGATAAGATATGATTTCAAGTTCAGCAGATGGTTGGGGATGATGATCGTTTTTAATGAATTCCACCTTGCGTCTGCCAGGCAAGCTTAAAATGTCAGCAACAGATGCCACTGCAGGTTTCCTCTCCAAGCTCTCAAGATGTAAAAGATGAACAACAACCCTCCACTCTCACACACACCCACACACTCTCACACACACCCACACACACCCACACACTCCCACACACTCCCACACACTCCCACACACTCCCACACACTCCCACACACACACACCCCCACCCACAAAAGCTATATTGGTTTCAGCCATCTGAAACACAAAAGCCATTACCATGGTGATCAACCCAAACACCATTGTGCTTGATTACCTCTATCGTGCAGGCTACAACAGAATTTAGACTTTAAACAGTGAGGCATCTGTCATCTGATAATCTTCCTAAAATCCAACACAATGCAAAATCTACTCAGACGTGCTCTGAGAAGTAAAGGGGATGGAGGAGCTTAGTCATTGCTTTGGCCAAAAAAACAGGGGCTGGTTCTCCATTAGTCAGGAGCTTAATCCTGTGCATAACATTTTATGGATTAGCTAATTAATGCACTTAGCATCAACAACAAAAAACAGTTTAAATTGATTAAGCGCTTGAGAAAATGTGAAATATTTCACTACATTTCTCAGACTTACTAGGTGCAGGCGGAGTATGGAAGGTGACCTCGGGGCTGTAGGGGCTGAACATGGAGTTCCTGCAGCTTCGGACTCTGAAGGAGTACAAGCTGTCAGGCTCCAGGTCACATACCACAGTGCTGGGACCGTACACCCTGTCTGTGGCCCTCCAGACCCCACTGTCCTCACTGTCCTCTTGAGACGGGGACTGGCTCGGTCCACCGAGTCTGGAGAGAAACAAACACGGTCAGATCGTTTTGATTTTTCTACGTACATTGTCTGTTGATCTACTCAATACTCCTCCTCGCTTGTGGTTATTACTTTGTATGTTGGCACCCACCTGCGGTACTCGAGCATGTGGTGATCTGTAGGTAGGTGGTCATCAGACAGCCTCCAGCAGATTGTGGCCTCGTTGTAGACTCTGCTTTGGGACAGGTCGATCAGAGGAGGGTCTGGGACTGGAGGGGAGAGGAGAGGGGAAAGAAAAGACACGTAGGAAAGACCAGAAAGAGAATGATCAATTATAAAGCAAGACAGTCGGTAAAAAGTACACAAGATATGGCAAGAGTCAACGCAGGTCATCCTCCGACAAATGTATATTTAAATTTATCTTCTACATGATGAGACACAGGAAAAACTTTTGTAGCGATTAGCCAGATGTGACGGGTCTGATGCATAAATTGAAAACCTACGAGCGCAAAGGAACTCCAGTAAAGTCCTTTTGTGTCTTAATCATGCTTAGTTCTGTACTTTAGCTCAATAACTTGGATTTAAGCAAATGAAGCAGTATTAAGTGTGGTAGAGATTAGATTTGCCGGGAACAGGACTATCCACTCACGACAATGGACAACAAGACTGTCTTGCATAATGGAGCCTGTTAAGAGGTTTTCACATATAGACTTAACTGCCAGGAAATGCACTTTGTAAAAAGCAGCACCACCACCACCCCTCTCCCACTTTACTCCTTCCGCTTCTTTAACGTCTTCACACCACTTTCCCTTCTTCATTATACTTTCTCATCCTGTTTATTGTCTTTTCTCTCCTCTTGGTGGTTGTATATAACCCACACTTAAGATTCATCGACATATCAACACTTTCCATCCATTCTCTCATCTATGTCAACAGCACCCACTCTAATGATTCCCTTTACCTTCTCATTTACAGTCCTCTCAGCTCATTTTTCTCTAGAAACAGAATCACATTACTTTAATCATGTAGGTCACTGTCTTTCTCTGCAAGATCAAAGCAATGCTCGACACACTTCCATCTCTTCCTCTGTGAATTCCCATCCTCATCTTTCCTCATCCTCTGCTTTCTATTTTCTCTATCTTTTCTCCAATCCCTCTCCTAAATCCGTTTTCCCCAACAGACGGATTCCCCTCACTGACCAGTATCACCGCTGCCATTGAGCTTTCTGATCCCCCAAAGTCACTCGGCTAATCCTCCCTCTCCAAAGTCTGTCTGTCCCTCGCACAGCTCTCCTTCGTGAGCTTGTGTCCTCTTGTAGTTCTGTGTATTTTCCTGTGCAACTGCATTGAGATGTTGCTAACATACTGTATTTGCAGACACATCAGAGAGAGTGTGTACCTAAAAAAATGTAGGATTAAAATTATTAGATTTCCTGTCTGTTGCTATGTTGATAAATTTTGAGTTGTTTTAGAAATAATGCAAACATTATCTGATTCCAACTTCTCAAATGTTAATATTTTGCTTTTGTTAATATTTTATTTTTAGTTTCTTCTGTGACAGTAAACCAAATACCTTTAGGCTGAGGACTGTTGGTCAGGACAAAAGATTACATTTGAGGATGTCAACCTGGTTTTGGGAAACAGTGACCGACATTTTTCACCTGACATTTTATATACCCAACAACTTATCGAGAAAATAATCAGATTAATCATCCGATTAATCGATAATGAAAATAATCCTTAGTTGCAGCCTTATTAGCAGCCCTAGATGAAATGGACAAAATTAGACATCTACTCCAACCCTGCCTCATTTATACCATTTGATGCTCAACAGGCACTGCCCCTTACAAAAGACCATAAAAAAGTCAAAACACTTTTTCTTAAATCCCATCACAAATCACCTTTTTATTGCTCATCTAAACGTCCCTCATTCCCTCTTCCTAAACCGCTGAAACACCCACCCTTTACTCTCAGTTTCCATGAATAATAACCATGAAAAGTAATTAGTATTCATGTTAAATGTGATCTACTGTATTTCACATACAGCCATTCTTTATAAATCAACCAGCAGTTACACTACATGTAACAAATAAGACTTCATGTTTTCGGCTGTTTCCAACAGATGGACCGACAGGCAAAGACAAAATGGGGCAGTCAGCCATCCAACGCAGCAGGCAGCAGGTCCCCCGAGTTCAGCGACTCAGAAAAACAACACTATTGATCACATACAGTTCAGGCTGCTGCCAGACAGACTGACACCATGGCCAAGTTAGACTGCAGGGAGCAGCTTTCTCTCAAGTCCATTTTCATTCCACAGCTCCCTCTACAAATGTGAGAGAACTAGACTCTTGTCTTATCTGCTCGCTGCACTTTATCCTGTTTTGTGATATCTATTAAGAGGGAGTTTGCCATTTTAAGTCAGTGTTTTAATTCAGTAAAGAGTTCTCATGTTCTCGTCCTGACATTTTGAGGGATCTCCGATTTGAAAGGGACATTTACACTAAACAACACATTCTTTCACAGCCTCTTGAGAAGCGGAGCATGGGGTCAAAACCCTCAGTAAGGCCACAGCTGGGTTAGGATGGATGGAAGAGCACAAACACGGCATTGTGCGTGTTCTTGAGTCATCTCTTCATCTCTTGGATAAGCTAAAGGCAAAGAGTAAAGTCCAATACATACAGCATTATGCTCCAACAAGATGGCTGTCACTCATATTCAAGACCTGATGGTGGGACATTGATTTATATTCTTCTATGACGCTTAAGTAGAGTAAAAGACTTCTCGAGGATCACAGATGATAAAAACATCTTTACAATCAGCTGAGACACAGATTTAAATGAGTCTTGTTCTGAAAAGTTTTTTTTCCACCCCAAACACCCTTATAGCTAAACATAAACGAGTTTTCAAGTTTCTAGTGTTATGATGGATGGGAAGTAAGCTGTGTACTGCATAAGGGCTTAAGGGCACTATCCACAGATACTGGAATGGTTCACTGCTGTGTCATCTGCCAAGACTTCAATTAAATTACTGCAGTATAATAATGCACCTACAGCTTCTTTTCTCTCTCTGAGCTCCGACTAAGAGCATCACTAACTCCCTCAGGCAATTTAGATTAAAGACACACATCAATATGACCGCCACCTAACTGCTGCATGCAGCACTTTCCCCAAAAGGGTGCAGCAGTGATTCGTTAAGGACACATTTTTATATGAAGAACACATTTTCCGCAGTACAGGGATTATACAGAAACTGATGTCTAAGGAGGCATTACGGACACTTCAGATTGACAGCCCAAGATGGAATAAATTATTGCTGCTGTTCTGTTCAAAACCTGCAAACAAATACCAACAGAGTCATAGAAACAGCAGCATTAATTATTAAGTTTTCTATAAAAAGGTGAAACCAGATTAATTTCCTCCAATCCTCTTCCACAACGTTCTGAATATTTTATACAATAAACGGTCTTATAATTTCCTTCTTTTATTTAGTGTATCCTCTTCATAATTGATGCTCCAATTAACAAATTTGCCTGGAAGGGTCTTCAAAAACAAGTGTTCACCTGTCAAATCTCTTCTGTGAAACTGGACTTCACTTCCTTCTTGAAAACAGTAGCATTCAAATCAGTTATTTACCAAACTAACACCACTGTAATATGCGTGATCATTAACCAACTCCATTTGATAAGCAGTCCGCTTCCTTTCCACCGGTTCGTTAGTCTCGACGGAGCCAACCGTAGCCTCCGAGATAAATCTCACATCACTGATTTTAAACAAGCTAACAGGGTAGCTGTCCAGTGTGGCGACAAAAGCCCACAGCCACAAACTCATGTCACTCCTCGCTTTGTTTGTCACCAACGGTCACTGAGAAATCTGTCAGTTGTTTAGTTGCATCCACTTGAGGGATAATGGCTCTGCGCCAAAGAGACCTCAGCTGTGTTTGCAATGTTAGCAATGTTTAATCCCTCTTTTTTTTTTTTTTTTTTTTTAACAATAAGGTCCGGTAGCACAGCTGCTACTCAAAACTAAAAGGTTTTGCTTTGTACTGACACTGACCAGCTTGTCATTAACGAGGGGCTGCTCTCACTCTTCAGGACACCCTCAAACACCAGTCAGTTGTCATTAGCTAACTATTACTGGAAGAACTGTCACAACTAACAATGACATTCAGTCAATGACACGCATCATGTTGTCAGGTTAGACAAGTCAGACCAGAGGCATTTAAAAAAAAAAAAAAAAAAAATGCCTCGACCAAATGTCAGGAACTGTCACTCAATGGAAACAATGTCTCAGTCTCTTACATGTCGTGCACACCAACAATCCTATTATTATGTAATTAGGACAGGAATGTGAGTACTTTGAATAATTTGAGCCAATGTAAACACCACATGCAAAAACGTCTATTTGGGGTAAACAAAATATTTCATGTTTAGTTGTATTATATAGTACTAATCTCAGGTTTGACCAAATTTTGCAAGGCAGTTTGCAATTTTTAGGATTCATGTCCAAAAGATATCAGCTTTTAAACTTTTTAATTTCCTTATTTAGACATTTTTGGAGCCGTCTTAGTTATTAGAAGACTTTTGATCTCTGCTCTTGGAAGCTTTTATTGATAATTTGTTTTCTTTTTTATTGATATATCTGATAACATTTGAACCCACCAAGTGATTCAATTCTTAATAGATCTTTGAGATTCTTGAAATAAATTTAAGACTGATTTTCAAAAGTCTGTATTAAAATGATTGTGCATGCACCCAGACAGTTGAAGGTTATGCTGCAATATCATCGAACACATGCATATTCCTGTTGGCCGAGTAGCACAGTCAGCTAAAACTTGTTTCTTCTGCCTTCCCCTCTCTGCCACTCCACACTGGGTACATCTAAAATAGTGTAGAATAATCCTCCTTATTTATTAACTTCTGTCGGAAAAAGGCAGTGTGTTGATGCGGTCGCAGAGGTGTGTATCCTTCCTACTGCTGGGAAACCACTTCCTGAGCAGTCCGGTAAAGAATAAGCCTTTGTAAAATCAGCAGACCAGAAAAAAAAACTTCACAGAGGAGTAAAATCCACTGCGAGCGTATCCAGGGTTATACCTGTTTATCCAATTTAGCTGCACACAGATGACCTCTGACCTCTTAGCACAGCTCAGATCACAGGACCCTGCATGTGATGACTAACGGTTTATTCCGACCATTTTGTCTTTTTAAAAAAAATTCGTCTAAACTATTTCGTCAGCTTACTTTTTAAAAATGGAAATGATCTGTGCTGTCTGGCCAACTTTTGCCATGGTCTAGAGGACACATGAACAAAGACCGACTTCATCCTCCGAGATGAATAGAAGCAGAAAATGTCACCATATTTTCCTGACGTGAACTGTTGGTCACTTTTTCCAGGAACTGTCACTGCAGCGTGTCCTTTAATACAGTGAATCTTTAATAAAGATCATGCTAGTTTTCATCTCACATCATTTGATTGAAATAAATTGGTTGTACCTCCACCGAAACACATCTCTTTCAGCAGAGTCTCTTCTCTGGATGTGTTCAGCACAAACTCATCAAAGCAGGGGTCAGCTGAAGGGTGGAAAGTCCTCAGAGACTCGGTGGCCTTCTGGATTCTGAAAACATACATGTAAAAGACATAAAATGATGAAACTGGTCTCACCCTGGCCTGAAGGCTGATCTTGATTGGTGAACAGCAGCATAAATGTACTTTTGAGATCTCGTTATAAATCAACAACCAACACGTTCAAAACATAATTTCAAAGCTTTAAACAGCTCTGGTTGACAATTTGAGCTTTTCATTTTTACTTCAGTACTGAAAAATATCTTAAATATGGACAGAGATTCAGAGGTCTGGACCAGACAAAATACAAACAACACAAATAACTTCAGAGTATTATTGCAACCCTGAAAATGTGTTTCTTCAATTATATGAGGTATGGTCCACCATCATATTTCTCATCAATCTTGTACTCTGGGGTCTTTCAGGTATTTGTACCTATATTTATATTGTCTTTCATAAGTAAAAAACAGGATTAAAAATCAAGACCTTGTCAGGAGAGAACTGTACCGGCCACAGTATCATGTTCTTGAGAGTGAAAATGTGCCCTGATTATCCAAAGCTGCTAATGGAGATCAGTTAGTCAGCTTAGAGCAGAAGAAACACCAACACACAGCGTTGTCTGGACACAGTCTTTCCTTAAATGCCCTTGAGTTTGATAAGCTCTGTGCACGTGGCTTTGTATATTTTAACACCTGACACACTCTAGTTACCCAAACACATAATCAGATTGATGCTCTCAATGCTAAAATAAAACAGACTGAGTGCCACTTGTGAAATCCGCTGGGAAGCAGTAAGCATTGCTAATGATGAGCTGTATGTATGTGGACAAAACAAATGAGTCATGACAGACTTCAGTCTGGAGCTTGTAAAATAATCACATTTAGCTTCTGTAATTTGTAAATTAATTTTCATCTGATGATCATTACTAAGCTGCTTAATTATTAACTTGACAGTTTACTGCAGTTTATGTTCAGGATTTCAGTGGGTGAAAGCTGTGAACAACATTACTGTCAGGCCTGGCTCAGCTTCTTGTTAATAGGTTCAAAACAACAGTGATATACAGGATCACTGCTTGGCTATTCCACAGGCAAATTATTGTGATGCTTAGGTTTTGTGTTTAAAATGATCTATGGGTAATGTTATTGTTGACCTCAGACCAACATCTCAACTGACAACCTTTTAGTATTAGGATGTAGAAGCTAAATCCATTTTTATTCACATAAATATTTGTATTTTGTACTGTATAGTTTTGTTTTTCACAATAAGGCGTCTCAGTTACACATCGATGCCACCACTTTGCTTTCATTTGTTTTTTTCTGACAAAAAATAAGCAGATTTGTGATATGAGAACTAAATATCTTTTTATTTTGGTTGTTATTGTCGTATAGTTTAAACATTGTTGCTCTAAGGTCTTAAATACATGATACAATTTTCTGAACTTTTCAGTCTGTTCCCTCTGAATGAAAGAACATGTTGATCTGCTTGGTCATCATATCCACGTTAATAATTATGACTCAAAATTTCTTTTGTTACCAAGTATTCATCCTCAAAGTACTATCACATTATGTCTTGAGTCAAAATATAATAAATGATTCTGTCAATCCCACCCAGGTGTACCTGACATGCAGCTGCTTTGCAGTCTGTACGAAGCAGGACTGATCCGTCTCTTTCAGAACCTCCTGAGCGTAGCCCACCAGACCACTGTTCTCCAGCATGCCCTGGTACTCCTCCACCTGGAAAATGTTTTAAATGTTTTGTTATTTCAAATCATTAAACCAGAGGCTTTATACTGAACAGTAATTTTGAAAATAAAACATAAAAAAAAGCTAACAGTATAGTAAGTAAAGGAAGTGTGCATTTCTGTAGAAGACAGTCATTACAAATTAAATTCTGTCTTTTCACTGCACGAACATACCTGGGACCTGAGTTGGTCCAGGCGTCGGTTACGGGACTGTTCGATGGATCTCAACATCTCTGATTTCCTCTCCTGCAGCGTCTCAAACAGACGCTCAAAGTGCTCGTTGGCTCGACGCTCTGCTAGCTGGCCGTTTTCCTTTAAGAAGTAGGAGTATTTATTTTCAATGTGTAAAAAAAAAAAAAAAAAAAAAAAATCATACCCTCCCTAAATGCATGTGTACAATACAAGATATTGTTTTCAGCAACAGCGCATCATCATTATCACGTAGTTGACAATCTTATAAAAATATTGAACTGTTTTTTATACAACTACAGTTAATCAATGTTATGGTGATTTTGTTGTATTCAGCTTGTGGTTTGACACCAGCTGGAGTTAAATGAACACAGTTATCAGTTTTTGGACAGAAATCATCAAAGATTAATGAACCAAATGTCTTAAACAAGGGATAACATAACAGACATCACACACATCAAAGTAAAGGGGGAACATGATGGATGATCTGATCTTGATGATGTCTGCTGCACACCTGTGTTTAATCTGGTCACTGCCTTGATTGTCTTGTATACAAAGTGCCTTTTTTTTTTTCTCTAAACGCTTCAGCCATGACACATCAACAACGCGTCAGCCATGATATTCTAATAAAATGTGCAGCTCTACAGTCATTGTTGGCTTTGATGGCGCAACAGCTTTTTCCACTTTTGAACTAAAAGGAGGAACAACCTCAGAGGCCGAAACTCAGACATGTGCAATAGAAACCAGTAAGCAAATCCTGTATTTCCTTGTTTGTATGGTTTGCATACTGTTTGTTTAATGACCTTCCTTATACACAAAGTTTTTCCTCAACTTAACAAAATGGTTTCACTGTACACGCACACATATTTATAAATACTATATAAATATGTGTTTTATTTGAGAAATACCCATCTACAGATATAACAACTGAGCTATTATTCAAGAGACTACAAAAGTGTGATTTCTCATTTTCTCATATGGTTATATTTTAAGATATTTTAATATAATTTATGTGCTCCTCTTAGTGAGAGGGTGACTTTGTGGTCAGAATGGGATCCTCTCCAGCTTGGGGGTCAAAGTGGTAAAAGCAAATAAAGATGATACTTACAAAATAAAACATTTAACAAGTGGTGTTAAGAAATGCTAAAGTCATTTTGCTTGACATTAAACCAATAAGTTAAATGTACGGAATGTGAACTGGACAGTAAAAATTTATTTCATACTCGGGGATTAAAACAAAAACACAGGAGGGGAAAAGGACAATAAAAGAAGATTTGATGAATAAATAAAAAAAATCTGCAGAGTGTGTTATAAAAAAGTTTGGCAGCAGAATGAAAAAAGATGTTGGAGTTGCAGCAGCATGAGTCAGCTCTCTTACCTCGGTCTGATTGATGAGCAGCTCAAGATCGGTAATCTGAGTCCTGACCTGGTCCTCTTTGCTGATGAGGTAATGGATACTTTTGGCCAGCTTCTCCTGGTGAGAGAGAAGATCAGCAGCAAATAGAGTGGGTTTTATAAAGATCTTAAAACACTGACGCATGTACTCACACAGCAGTGAGACAGGAAACCGAGTCACTGAGGGGATATCTGCCCTTAAATGTGTAAAAACGACAAGGTATAGACAGAGATTTATCAATTTGTATGAGTGATTGTGGGTTCATTCCCAAGCATCAGCATCAGATCTCACACGAGTCAACGTTTTCCTGTCATCTCACAGCATATAGGACTGCAGCTGCAAGTATTTCCTTATGAAAACATCTGTGTGTCCTGTATGACGCAATGTGAGAGCATGTTTCAGTATGTGCAGGATGTCCAGCAGCATTCAATATACCAAACAATGTCACGTACAATGATATGACAATGCATTACAGTTCATCACAGCAACTGAAACCTGAGTTACTTCCTGGCTAATGAAGGGTTCCTGGGCCGCTGAGGACATCCGATACGCCCTTCTACCATTTGAAAATACAATGTACACAAGATCATGAGGAACAAATGGTCTCATTGAATATTAAAAGCACCTCAATGTTAACACACCCACAGACCAGCCAAGTGAATTTCACACAGATACTGCCTCAACTTGCTGAGCAACCTGCCACCAGGTTGGAGTTCATACCTACAAGATGAAATTACTGTTCGATGTACAGTATTTTACATATTTCACAACCTTTTCTGTTCAAAGTTTGATGTTTTTTGTGTTGCCTGGCACTAAAAACACAATCTCCTGCCATTTTTTGTCTTCACAATAGCGAAAACAAACCACTCAAACTGATTGAAAGGAATTCCACAAAAATCAGATGACCACACGCGAGGCCAATTAGTTTTAAGCCCGTCAGGCAGCCTGAGTTTCAGTTTCCAAACAAACAAAGGGATTGGTATCTGCGGTCGGGTACATGCCAACACAGGTACAGATCAGACATTAATATTACACAAGGAGATGAAAGATTCAGGCACCAGTCAGTGAGTGGTCAACAAAAAAATAAGCCGGCTCTTAATGTTTTTTTATTAAATACTTAAGCTTAATGAGCCAACACTAATCCCACTGAAGAGGAAGATATTACTCATCAAAAAAAAAGGCTTTCAGGCAATGAAATGCAGATCTGTAAATCTAGTGACACCAGGTTGACCTACGAAGAATCAACCAGCCTCGAAGAATTTGAGAAACTTTAAAAAGAGGTTTAGCATGACGGTCAAAATGCATTTTCTTGCAGCTATATAAAAACATGTTGCACTATAGAAATTCATTGGGAAAGGAAAACGCCTTGTAAAGTATTAAACTTTAAAACTTACCGAATATCTGCACAAAATTGTAGTTACAAGTAATTTTAGTATAAAATATAAAAAGGCTGTGGGCTCTTTGCTTGGGCTTGACTCCATTTCAAGCTTTTGTTAAGTGTGCCATTGTGTGCAGGCTCAGTTTAATCCTTGTTATCATAAGTCAGTATTGTGCAAAGCTCCAAATACTCATTTGTCACTGCAGATAGCACCAAAGCAAATTCTAGTGTATTCAACAGACGACACCCCCCCCGACCCCCCCCGTGAACGCACAAGTAGCCAAAATCATTTTCTCTGAAACAGTAACAGTGTCTAAATGTGGCACCTTGAGGATCTTGTAGGCACTGCTCATGGATGTGACTTTGTGGTTGGCGTGGGATCCTCCCAGCTTGCAGAGGTGACACACGGGTCGTTTGCAGACTTCACAGTACATGTTCACTTTCTCCATCTCGTGCTCGGGACACATCAGCACCTGGGATATTTAACAGAGCAAGAAAAATTATACACTGCGTTGTTTGACAGCGCAGATTACTACATGTTGTGTTCAGTGATCAAAAACTAGCTGAAGTGAGAGAGGAACATGACCTATACTTCTTGCATCTAGACAGCTCTTTTAGCCATTTCCTGAAGTGTCTTAAAATAGGAAGCTAAATTTAGCTCATTTTTTACAGCCACAAAAGTTAGTTGTTTGATGAGAGGAAGGCAAAGTGAGATATATTGACAAAGCTTAAAACCCAATATCAACATGTAAAGTTCAGTTGGAGGTACAACTTGAGTATTACGAGATCAATAAGTCATCAGATGGTCAAGATGGCTGGAATTCCAATCAATTCAGCAGCCACAGGAGAAGATGCAGAGAAGATTGACACATTAAATTGAAATGTTTATGATTGAATGTTCATAGTTTACATCATATTTAGTCAAATGTCCCAACCTTAATTTGAATAATTAGTGGGTCAACCACCATGAATGAGACATTCACGACCATCAATTAATGATCAACAAAGACTCAGAGGAATCAAAAAGTGACAGACTTTCATTGACGACATCAGACTCCATATCAAACATTTCAAAACCATTCAACCTTTTAAAGACTGACCAATGATTAATCTATACAGGCTACTGTTTGTCCTTGACTCGTGCAACATCTTATCTCCTGAGAGGTGTTCATAGTCCAGCTGAAAAAACGATTTTGTTTGGGGGTAGAAACATAAATACAGAAAAAAGAAAATACATTATTCTACAGGGAGTAACTGTACTTGCCTTGGGCCTAAAGTTTGTGGTGGGGCCGACGTACTCGTGCTGGGCTTTGGGCGTGCCCCAGGGGTGGTGCAGCTTGAAGCATTCGTTACAGTAGCTAGCCTTGCAGTCCATGCAGCTCTTGGTAGCCTCCTGCTGCTGCGGAGGCTTACAGATGTTACACATGATGGCGACGGCTGCGCGGGCCGCCTGGCGGTAGCGCTCCACGATGCTCTCCAGGGTGAAGTTACGGAAGAGCATGCTGATGCCGCGCTCGCCCAGGTCGATGTCATGCTGGCAGCCCGGGCATGCGATAGTGGTGACCCGGGGAGTCACAGATCCTCTGCGCCACCCCGGGGATGAGATGGAGCCTAGAGGAGGGAGACAGGCTGAAGTCAGAAAAGATCATGTGTACTATAGAGTCATAGCCTTCGGGTCACCCAGTTTCAAATGTTGCCGAGGCCCTACATGTGAACAAAACATGTCTGTTAACTTCCAATTATGCTGAAGGAATAGTTTCCAAGAGAATAAAATATGGCCAGGAAAAATGTATAGCCTTGTTTGTGTTCGACAGATTCTGGGCCGACTTACACAAAAGCCACATTACATCATTTCCTGACACGCCAAGTATGATTTTATGGCAAAAATGACCACTTGAAATTTTGATTTGAAATTTGACAAATCGAGCCTTCACAAATAGGGCCTCAGCATGTCTCCTCCCTTTGTGCTTTATTTCCATGATGACCACTTCTAGACATGGATGTATGTAGCAAAACCACAATACAGGCAAAATATCAAGCAGCTTGTCATTCAGGGAGGGAAAAGGGTCGAGGAAGAGAGACCATCCAAGAGTACTGGGGCAGATTGCGGGAGTGATGAGAGAGAGTCATGAGGAAGATGGCGTCCTTGGAGCTTATGGAGAACATACCGTCTCTATGAGAAATCCATTTGAAGTCACTCAACATTTACTACAAGAATTAGGAGCATTTACAAGTGCTGATAATGATCTGGACAAAGGAAACAATTCAAATTTTCTAATAATGAGTGATCAAGAAAAAAAAATGAAATGGCACAACAGCATTTTTACATCAAATAGTGTAACTGAATTACACTGAGTAAAGTGCAACTTAAAACGTTTTAAATTAAAAAAATTTCAAGCAGCTGAACTTGAATATCACATGTCCAGTTCAATGCATCAACACTTATCTCCAGATAACACGATTCCTCTTAAAGCAACACTGCTTTCAAGAGTTTCTCACAATATGGTGCTTGTTACTGATGCAGCAGCATCATAACAAGTCAGCGACACAGTAACATGAGGTGGAAACAAAAAGGAACTGTTACACAAGGTCACATCACAGACGCAAGCAGTGGGGACGGCCAAACACTGTCACCACACACACACACACGTAAATAAAGCCAGCAAGTCACTACACGGCAAAAATAAATGACAAGAATATTGCTTCACGTTTTTGGGGGACAGGGGAAGTGAGGAGTGCTGGATTTATCTCAGTTTGCAAGCCAGTATTTCCGCTTCGTTTCCGAGGACCTGAAAATTAAATCAAACACTCCTCAGGTAAGTGAAACACGGGGAAACAACTTCAAAAAAAAACAGCACTTTGAAAAAAAGGTGCAGCTTGAGGGAAAAGCGGTGGCAGGACAGTATAACATATAAACGTGTATGTGATACGTGTAGCCAATGTGCATGCCGTGTGATCCAGTGATGTGAGCGGAAGTGGCGACTGACAGTGCAGGTACGGTTTACTACCTAGAGGTGAAAATCTGTGAAATGATCTGACTACGAACTGAACTACTGAGCTTTGTTTAACACTCGACAGCTACTCCTGCAAATCCATATGATAAAAGAAGGTGAAATTAACATTGTGGTGTGACATCATGATGAAGAACCGAGTGTGATGATGTTGATGAGGGTGATATGGTTTTTGTTAAGATAAATAAAATTAATTGGATGAAAGCAGAGATCTGGCATAAAGCGTTGATACTGAAATTAATGGATGACACATAAGACCGGTTTCTAACCCTGCAGATGCGGTGCGTGCATGTGAGCGTACATTCGTGTGCGTATCATGTTGGGACACTGCTCAGTGGCCGGCATATTTTTGGTCAGGACAGCAGGTGTGCGCCAACGAGAGAGGCAGACAGGAGATGCCTGCAGCAAAGTGTGTGTGTGTTGATGTGCTGATCTGCTGAGGGAGGCAGAGTCGAAGGCAGAAACTGACGAGTCACTGCAGAGCTGCTACGCTCTGGTTGTGCAAAAAAGGGGCTTGGTTTTTTTGTTGTTTTTTTTTCTTCCCTCCCCACAAATCTGCGGCCACAGTTTTGACGTTTGAACAGATTTAGCATTTTAATGTTTCAATCAGTCACGACAAAGACAGTCAGTGCGTGACAGGGAGGGATTTGTATGACTGTAATTCGTGTTTAATCTAAGAATTAAAAGGAAAATCCAAAAAAATATTGTCTCATTTCCTATTCAAATAAAAACTGAATTGAATACATTTTCAGTAAGGCTGAAAAAAACACTTTAGGTTTAAATTTAAATAGGGTTTCAAGGTAGCTCCCATTTTTGTCTGTTCTTTGAGGAAATTAGTATAGAGGCCATTTCTTAAGATAATAATTCTCTTCTGTGCTTAAAATACAGAAGAAACATTTTCTCTTAAAAACATCCACTGAGCACGTCAAATATCTGAATTCGTTGGCCAAATCTGACAAAAGAAAAAAATGAGTTTTCAGTCTTGTTTTTTTTGGCTGGCAACATGACATATCTCACTTCATCATTCCCAAAATGATTAGCAGCTCGGCTGAAACAGGTTTGTGTTTTTAGTGCAGATAAACTGTTTCTCAAGTCCTGATGTTTGTCAAGTCAAGCATAAACAGAAGCCTAAAGGCGCACAGATATCAGTCAGAAAATGCGAGTTAAGAATCTAAGCAAGCCCGAACATATTGTAGGTTTTCCCTCAGTATGTGTGTGTGTGTTTAAAATCAGAGAACGACAGAGCCCTACAGTTCTCCGTCTCAAGAAAGCTGCTTTTCTTACCACCATGTTTTACGAAATGAATGCAAAGCTTAGCAAGTGTACAGACACACACACACACACACACACACAAAAAACACCAGAGCGTCAGGGGCATACACACACATTCCAGTTCCTCTCTAACTCCTAGGAAACATCCTCACCCCTTTCGAGCCAATTTTGGCTCTTTTCAATTTCTCTTTGTCACTTGCCAGCCTCCCGTTGAGGTTTCTATCTTCCTATAAATTGAATTTCTCCTGCTTCGCTCCATGTTGCTTCTCTTTTAGTTGGCCTCCTTGTGTGCTGACTCATCACCACTTCCAGCTTTTCTCTGTTCTCTTTCCTTTAATTTCCCTTTTTTTTCCCTTTAACAAAATTAAACACCAAAAATTTGGAAGAGATTACGGAGAATAATAATAACCTGAAGCATTTTGCCTCTTTCTAGGCATCATTTTTGTCATCTTTCTTGTAATCTGGATTCATCTTATGCTCAGTGGACATTTTTAAGTGGCCTTTTGAGCTCGACTGTTGTAACCCAGCTGCAGTAAGTGTCTAACAGAGGTAAACTAAATGACGTTCTTTACAAAAACAAACTGCAGGGACTGTAGTAGTGTGAGTTTGTATGGTAGTGTTGACAAGGCTAAAATAGATTAAGTAGAGAAAAAGTAGAACCAAACTAGGGTTTCACAGGGGTTCTAGTAACACTGTACTCACTACTACAGCTACTCAATACACGGAGGCCGCGTCTACCTCGACTTCCAAACGACCTTCGCACTGTGGCTGCAAGCAATGAACAAAGAAGTGAGGTGAGACCAACAAGTAAAATGAAACAATACATAATGTGAAGTGTTTTTAAACATCATGACATTTGAAGAAACAAAAACCAACTCAACAGTAAACTGAAGGAAAACTTGTAGTTAAAAAAAAAAAAAAGAAAATAAAAATCTGGTTATGCAGTTCAGAGTGAAATACAAAACAGAGCGTTTAAAATATACATACAGGATGTGAACAGTAATTTAAGTACAATTAACTCTTGAATTGTGCACTTATGGTCTTTATTGGAGCACAAATCCATGCAACTTATGTTTGTGAAGCATCTTTTCAGGACCAAACAAATGCTTTGGTAAACCACATCACTGTAATGCGAGTATACTCGTCAGACATGTTTTACCAGGCTCTGGTTTACCATTTGCATGAAGGGAATAGTTTGACATTTTAGGAATTATGCTTAATCATTTCCTTGCAGAGAGTTAGTTACTACTCTTGTGTCTGTAGCTAAATATTGAGTTACAGCCAGCAGCCAGTTAGCTTAGCTTAGCACCAAGCCAAAGTAGGGGGAAACTGCTAGCCTGGATCTGTCTAAAGGTTAAAAAAGAAAAAGAAATGCCTACAAACCACTCTAAAGCTCACTAACTCACATGTTATTTCTTGTTTGCTTTTTTTTTTTTTTTAAATTAAGTATAGTGTATCAATTTATCAGGGCGCAGCAACTTACCAGAATCTCCATTGTTCGCCTGGTACACTTATGACCACAAGACCTCAGGGCAACTTGTCATTTTAACTTTTTTTTTTAACAGATAAAACTAACTAGATACAACATATTAATTTCTGAGCTTTACAGGCACCGATAGGCAGATTTTATTACCTTTAGATAAATCCAGGCTAGCAGTTTCCCTCCATTTCCTGTCTTTACGCTAAGCTAAGCTAACCGGCTACTGGTCATGAGACTGTTATCAATCTTCTCATATAACTCTTGGCAAGAAAACAAATAAACATATGTCTCAAAATGTTGAACTACTCCTTTACGATCACTTACACTCTAACTTCATAGTGCACCTGTCAAGAGTTAGCTGTCGAACATACTTTAAATGCATCATGCTGTTTGAGCCCCGGTGACATAAAAAGAAGATGAGGATAAGAACAGTGCTAATGAAGTTTATTAACCGCCTTCCTCTGTCCCAGCACAGCAAGGCCTGTCCAAGCTGCACTCTGATAAATATAGCCAAGTCTTTTCTTTCTCTGCCTTCACCTAATCCCTTATTCATTCCTTACAGGCTGGTTGCGTCACCATGACTATCAATGATCTGATCTCCCCGTGTTGAAGGCGGTGTGCAGAATTAGTCGGTTGTTCTGTTTGAGAGGTAATGTGCTCATAACGTCCTTCAAGGTTTTCTTAATATTCTTAACACACAGAGAATTTGTGTTTTGTAATCGGGTGATTAAATGCACTTAACACGGGGACAACCTTACTGAATAATCCCCAAGGGAATTCCAGTTGTATACAAGCTGTGAATACTTCACATTAACCTAATGAATTTACAGTTCCTTGATATACGACACTGCTCAATTACCTGAAATCACATTTTCAAATCATTTAACATATCGTACAAGAATTCACCATTAGTCAGAGAATATACAGTGAGGGAAGAGTTGAGTGGTTTTCAGCATGCAGTGAGATTTGTTTATCCAAAAGTAGGATTTGGTTATTTCCTGCGTTAACATATGCAATCCTGGCTGTGAAGAATAAGCTCATTCAGGTTGAAGAGGGGGGACTGAATGAGGGATACTGTGTCCGAGAGCCTGGTCTCAGCAATTTTGAACCACGGCTGAATAGCGTTCCCAAAAAGTTGTTCACCTCTCTGTGCCCCTAGGATCGTTTCAGATCTGGTGCTCTGCTAAGGCTCTCTGTGCTGCTCCGAGGACACTTGTCATTTCAGCTGAATGGATACTACTTAACGCCAGCTGTCACTCAACTTCATACAGGGAACACTAGTTAAACATACATTTAGTCTATTTAACACCATCTTGACTCACAAGGAAATCACTTATTGTGTCCCAGTTCCATACTACATGTGTACTGTATGTACATAGTCAATATGTACTATATACAGTAGCCTTTATGGTGCAACCTTTTAATCAGTTAGTATACAAGAAATCAACGTACTTAACCATTTACCAACAAGAAATTATACAATACTTGATCGCTGGATGTCGATCAAGCTACAAATTTAGAAAGCCACTGCCAATTAAATGTGAAAAAGACACAAAGAAATGTTTTCAAAAAATTCAGTAGTTCAATAGTTATTTTGAGGTTTTCCTGAAGCTGTGTCAGCACCACCCACGATTAACTTCTCAGCAGTCAGCAGCTCCTCCGTTGTGTTTGTGCATTAGTGCACATAAACAGTAACACTCAAATCAAGCATTTTTCTGTATGTGCGTATACTGACTGATTTGATTATTCTTTATTTTGTCACTTTTACATTGTGAATGACCAACATACTCAAAGCCTGCTAAGAATAAATGTGTAGTATGGAACTGAGACACAGTTACTGAAAATGTGTGAGTGTTTATCTTCAACAGGAAACCTATAAGAGCACATAGGATCATAAGTAAAAACTTCTAATGCCATTAATATTGTGTCTATTAATATCCCCTCTGCCAAGTCCTGTGTTGTGTCCCAATTCCATACTAATAGAATAGAATTAGTATGTAGACACAGCTCTAGTCTTGTCAAGAAGAGTGGACAATCGCACAAATGAGGCGACGTCTTGATGGCAGTGGCGTGTAGTCCAGAGCTTTCAGGAGGCAGAGAGGCAGCCTGGTGCCCCTCCAGGCTGTTCTCAGGGCTTAGACATTGGCCTGATCAAGCTTGGCTGCAGCAGCGCCATGTGTTAAGCTGTGAACTTCTAAATGTTGTGACAAGGTAATATAGCTACCTGCACCCCACCCCCCCCCCCCCCCCCTCCCCCCGACCCTCCAGCTCAGCGTTGTTCTAAGAATCATGTGTTTTTAACCCCCCACAGTGACACTAAAGGTGGCTTTTTTTTTTCTTGGGGCAGCTTCAGGTTGCGTCCGACACAAATCAGATCCACAGTGAGGTTAAACCCGTGGGAAGACATTCTGAGGTAATCTGAAAGAGGCTTATTTCGGTTAATCAAGACTGGTGGTGAGTCTGTCCGTTGGGAAAAGGAAAGTTCTGTTATGCTTATGGCTTCAGAGACCTAGGCACCAATTTATAGATTATGTACACATGGCGAAACACTTTGAGCATTTGCTTACTAAGTCTCAAATTACCACTCTCTTTTTCAAGTGGATTTTATTTGTCCATCTCATGTACATTCACATATTTTTATGTTCATTTCATGTCTTTTTTTTGATGTGAAGCACTTTGAGCTGCATTTTCTTTCATTGTCATTGTATTTCAGTCTAAGGAGTGCATTTATGGAAGAGCTGTAGTGAGGAACTGAAAACATGGTAAACGCTCAGTAAGTTAAAAAAATGTTTAAAAATAACTTAATGACTTTAGTGGTGAAATGAATGATCAGAAAGAAACATTGGCATAGAAGGACAGGGTGCAGGATATGTTATTAGTTGTTTTGTATTGTTTTGAGGTCAAATTCGATGTGTTGTTAAAAGGTTGAGCATTATAAGCTGTAGCTTCAGCCTGCACCTTTTTTGGACTGCACAAAATCTTTTGTGTTATTGTGTTGTTTTCAACTGTGGTATCTGAGTATCTGTATGTGTGTACATGAATTTGTATATTTATACACATCTTAATTATTTCTGTTAATGATTGCAGACCAAAATAACTTTCACTTTCAAAGGAGCTTACAGTTGCGCTTTGTTGACTCGTGTGTACATTACACACACACACACATACGCCTGTATATCCAATAAAAAAGGTTGAGTGAAAATGATAGCTACTCTTCTCTCTGTTCCTAAAAACAATTTTCTAATGAATACATGAGCCCTTGCATGATTGAAGGGGATGTTTGGTGCCCCTGGGCCATTGGAAGCAGACAGTGAGGACAATTAGGGCTTGAGAGAGCTTGTCAACATTTCTTTTCTCGTGGTAGACAAAAACTACAGTATGTCAAGTTCCTCTGCTGTCTCTTTAACGAGGCCTGAAAAAGCAGACGGGATTATAAGGAAGAAGTGATGACTGACTGACGATGTTACGGCAGAGCGAGAAAATTATTAAAATCACTTTACGTTTGTTCTAGTTTATCTAGGACAAGAGGAGGGGCGACGTCTGCGCCACACTAAAACCCACATATCATACAATAATGCTTGGCCCATTTTTTTGTCTTGGTTTCTATAGGCTTATTCTCTTATTTACATGGGTTCAAGAAATCCTCTTCTTAGTGGCTACTACCCTTTTTGTTTGTTATGACAGAGAATATGGCCTTTAGTGCACATATTTCCTTATTTGAGAGCAAGGATTTGCTTTCTTTTTAAGCCTTATGTCCTTTTCTATAGAGGTTTATCACAGGCTGCAGCCATTGAAACCTGTTGAATGCAGCTACTTTGATGACAGCAGAAGTAAAAGTGAAGCTAAGTGAATCTGGATGAAGGTCATGTAACAGGAAGTCGGCTTTACTGATAGAAAAACTCATATCGCCTTTGGAGGCAATCACAAATGGCCTAAGATGCACTTGATACTTGCATTTCCTGCATTTCCAGCAGCTGATTATTAGCTTCCATCAGCTCACGTAACAAATCACTTCATCACCGCCCCGCCCCACGACAGCATGAGCAGCACGAGCCTCAATACGCTGCTGCTAATTGCTTTTAACATTGGAGATATGAGAGGATGCGTCGCAGAGATCCACTTTTCAGCACTCATAAAAGCAACACACACATCTTGGTGTTCATTACATCTCCAGATAACATTAATAGTTTTGATTCCTTACCCCGAGACCCACCTGATCGCACAAGCCTGTCTAGCCTCTCCATGGAGGGGGAGGGCACCCTGGACCTGGGGCTACCCGGCAGGGAGCACTCGGAGCCGGCATCAAAGGAGTCCTCATGATTGAGCATCAGCAGCTCTCTGACACACTTGTGGCAGACGCTGTGCTGGCAGGGCAGGATCAGAGGGTGGGTGAAGAGCTCCTTGCAGATCGGGCAGATCAGCTCCCTCTCGATGTTTTTGATCGGGACCTGGAGACACGGAGACATTAACTTATAACAACGTCTAACAGGGGATGAGGGCGACTTTTAGAAAACAGAAGATCAGAGACGATCAGTCTGAAATGTGTTTGGCAACAGGATACAGCTTTCTTTGATTCTCAGAACAATAACCTGTTATTAGGATATTTCAAGGGCAGCTAAAATGGGCCTATTGTCTTCACTTTAAGTTGTCAAAACAACATTTTGCTGTGAAATGGGAATACTTATGTGTAATTAGATTATTTCTATATACTTTCAACTTTTAGCTGGTATACACAGAGACACTTTCTTTTCATTCTCTTTTTATCCTCTTGGGATTTATACATTTATATTGCTTTTAAAGGGAATTTTTAGATATACATCTCTATCCTTTCTGCTATTGCACTGCTGTGGGCTGGAAGGAACAGCATTTCGTTTTGTGTATGCCAAGAAAATGACAATAAACTAAAGGTTGTAGATAAATAGATAGATAAACAGATAGATAGATAGATAGATAGATAGATAGATAGATCCACTGCTGTGACAATAACAACCAGCCATGATGTCTTTACCATGTTTCTGTTGCATTACATAAGACAGGATTAAGCCCAGCTAAATATAGACAAACACTGAAATACGCGATTCCACGTTATAACATTTTCACACGTTTAAAAACTGTTTCTACAAAGCTCCAGCCTGAAAACCGCTCCTCTTCATCAAGAGATTGATCAGCTCATTTATTTCAGGTGTTGTGATAAAACTCTTCATCCTCCTGCTTCTGTCTGAACACACTTTATTTTAAGGACAAACGCCTCCGCAACAGGCGTTAAAAGACGAGAAGGATATAGGGAGCTTAAACAAGACGAAGGCAAATAAAGCTTGTTGAAAGCTAATTGTTTCATAAAACTTATGAGTCACTGAATCAATAATGAATGGGACACGTCTAGCTCTGCTGATGAAGTTTCCTACAATGTCCGGTCTCTTTACATGCAGAGACGCTACAGGCTGTGAAACAATGACGACTCCACATCGACAAAAACACACGTTTTTCAATCATCTTCCAAACACTAGAAACCCGCTCCTGTCCCTCACTTACCGCTGTTGTGCTGCTGCGCCGCATCTCTGCAGACATGATGAGGCAGAAATTGACGCCTGCGTGTGCGAGTTAAAACACCTTTTGTAATTTCTGTTCGGGCTAAAAACAACTTGTCGGACGCGAGTTGGAGATGCCGACAGCGCCGGCTGAGTGAATTTAAATGGAGTGACGCTGCTGTGGTGAATCAGCAGCCAATTCACTGCTGCAGTGTGTGCAGGCGGAGACAGACACAGAGGGGGTGGGAGGGAGGGGGGTGGAGAGAGAGGGGGGAGGGTGAGAGCGAGCGAGAGAGAGAGAGAGAGAGAGAGAGAGAGAGAGAGAGAGAGAGAGAGAGAGAGAGAGAGAGGAGGTGGTGGAGGAGGAGGAGGAGAAGGAGGAGGAAGGGTCTCCATAGGAACTGTTGCCTTCATGTACTTCTTCTTTGTTGATTTTTTTAGAGGCGGTTTGCATCCCAAAACGTTGCATTACTGCCGTCTACTGGATTGAAAATAAGACCCAATTCTCTAAATAATAAATAATCTAAATCATTATATATTAAATAAATAAATACATAAAGTTCTTCCCCATCCCTCATCCCATCCTCTAATGTAACTTGTAGGCTCTGAGAGGAGCTAAAAGCCTCTCTCACCATCAGCTGCACTTCCTTCTCCAGTAATTTCCACAATATTCAAAAACTCGCTGCATAAACAACTATCTCTATTCTCTCGGATTTCCTTTCTACCTCAGCGGCACAGTTAACCACCATGGCCAGAAATGCAAAGAACTTAAAGGTGCAGTGTGTAGCATAATTTAGTGGCATCTAGCGGCTAAATACCCCTCCCTCTCCCCTTCCAAATGTGTAGGAGAACCTACGCTAGCCGCAAAACTCACGCAAAACTCGAAAGGCCCTCTCTAGAGCCAGTGTTTGTTTTGTCCTTTCTAGGCTACTGTAGAAACATGGCGGTGTAACATGGCGGTCTCCATGGAGGAGGACCTGCCACCTATGTAGATATAAAGGGCTTATGCTAAGCTAATGAAAAACACAACAATTCTTATTTTCATGTGATTATACACAAATTAAAACATACTTATGAATATTATATTCAATTTCTGCTAAGTCTGTTCCGCTAGATGCCACTAAATTATACACACTGCACCTTTAATCTTCTCCTTATAAAAACAATATTTATTACTTACTTATGAATCTTTTTATTCCTAGCTGCTTCCTCGTGTCATGTAAGCCTTCTCTTGGACCTGATCCTCAGAACTTCTTCCATCTCTTTCTTTCTCCGGTCATGCCTCATGACTCCCCCCACATTGATTACATTTGGGTTCTTTTCCACAGTTTCTTCTGCTGCACTTCTCATGTCCACATTTACCACATATCCCCAAAGCTGTGTCCAAATTTCCAACAACATCGCCACTAAACAGGTTTGGGAACAAAAAGCCTTACTGGATAACTGATATGATCTAAGAATACTTTGTCAGGCAAGATGTCTGTGCATTGCACTCACAAGAACAAGTGTTAAACTCGTGGTGGGACTATAGGGGAAAAGTAAAAGCAGATCATCAAAGTTTTAGGATTCATTCTCTGAGTTTATTACGTGCCAAAACATCCAGTTGATGATGAGATAATTTACTGGAAAAGAGAAACTTTGGATCTGCTGGTGATGCTAGTGGAAAAGTCAGGGGATTACCAAAGTTATTAGGATTCACCTTCTGGCCACCATGAATGTTTGTACAAAATGTTATGGCAATCCATCCAGTGGTTGTTGAAATATTTCAGTCTGGACCAGTTTTGTGAAATGACCAACCAGGAGACAACATTTCCATCCCTATAGCCACGCAACTAGTACAGCTAAAAACCAGACTAAGCCTACAATATAGGCTACATCGAGCATTTACTATTACCAAAATGAAGAATGGAAAATAAAATAAAAAAGGTACTAAATACAATATAAACCAACATAAATAGTATGTAACTATTAAGTTATTGAGACAAAAAAATGTCACAAAGTGAGGAGACAATAAGATGCAATAAAAATTAAGTAGGCCACAAAAAATTAGCCATGTTAGCAGCATGAAATCCGGTAATTAAACTTGTAGCAGCAAAGCGCGGCTAAAAGAGGGTTAACAGTATGACTGACTTGTTGTTGATTGATTGTTTCAGTCTGCTGAGAACAATGACTGAAGAATATGTGTCCACATATCGGTAGTCAAAATTTCTCAAGTTCCACACACAATCTTGGTCATTATTTATATAAAATAACCTACAGTAAGTGACTGTGGGCTACTGTTGCTCACATAACATGTCTATACTTTATAAAACGGGCTGAAGTTAATGATCCATGAAAGGGGCTCATTTGAGCTACAACCTCTGTTCACTTTACAGGCTCTACTAATGTGCAGGTCTCTTGTATGACGGCAGGGAATTTATGACCTGCTAATTACTTGCTGCAGTGCCACTGAATGGCTATAGTTCATTTTATAGTACATGTGGGCACTAGCAGGTCAGCCCGACAATGTTTTAGTTAAAGAGCAAATGGATGATGTATGAACTTTTGGTAGTATTGAAAGGGAGCTGTAAGTCTCGAGTAAATAACGTGTATATAGAAAACATTGTGCAGCAGCACAGAGTGAAGAAGATGAAATGTTTGAATTAATCTACTGGCCAAAATGCACAGTCACTGAAGGCACTGCAGGCCACGTTGGGACTGTGGAGTCCTTCACTTTTCCGAACCCATAATTCAAACCTTTCCAGCAGCATTTGTTGGCAGCAGACAATGCAGGCAGTTTCAGTGAGTACTGTGTAACTCCCTACTGGAGACAATCAGATTCGATACATCCTGCCATATTTTTTGCAACAGTAAAATACTTTTACTGAAATGTCCTGTGCGTGCAGCCTGTAGGGACCCAAAGGACCCATGAGGACTGTGAAAAAATCATCCAGATGGCAGCATGAAACTACACATGATTTTGGAGATGTGAGATCTACTTTTAATTTATGGAACAAAGGGCTCCTGAAAATTTCAGCATTGCCTTTTTCTGGCCATAAAACAAAACATCATGAAGGTGGACTGTAGATTTTGGTTGTTAATACTAATTTAAGATGATAAAAAAAAGAGGTTCAACAGCCTTTCACGCTGCCACTAGAAATTTAAGCTTGTCACTCTGTAGAACAATTAGTATGTGTCCACACACAGTGACTGAAATGGATACTTGAGGGCACATAATGTCCTCACTGTCTCTTGTTCCGTGTTTTGTATCATGAAACGTGCTGTAGCCTTCATAGAGCCTCTCACACAGGAACATATAAATTATTAATTTTGCTTTCAGACCTGATGATTCTGAGATTTTTTGAGATATGAGTTAACCCTTTCATCCATTTAGCAACATAGGTCTGATTTAAAACACATCACTGAATACTGTGAGCATGCCAGCGAGTCAATCGAGTGCCATATACAATCTGCGTCTCTATTGCATCATATAAAACACACACACACACACACACGCACACACACTGCATGCATGGTTGAGTGTCAGAGACTGTATGAAGAGGAGAGATGCTGGCTGTGAACCCCCCCCCCCCTCCCATATCTCTATGCAGACACACCTCAGTAACCCGGTGCCCTGTCTCACCACACAGCTGCTGCCAAGTGTCCCACATACTGACAGGAGTCTGTGCCCTGCCTGCAGCACCATCGAACTACAACACACTCCGTGACTGAAGCCTCTAATTAACCTCTTTATGTTCACGATTTTTTCCTCTAAGAATAGAGGAGAGGCCCTGAAGCCACAAAGGCTTGGCATAGCATAGAATAGAGTAGAAGAGAACAGCATATGTGTGTCTACTAAATTAATACAACAGCAGATAGCCTATTAACACCTCAAACAACGTGGTCGCATATAATGTGAATAATGTATGTCAGCACTTAATATATAGGAATAACACCTGAAATGATGTTTCAGGAATAGAACAGAATAAATTAGAATAGAGTATGTGTAGGCTCAGTTAATAAAGGAGGGTCTATTTATATTTTAGATCAGATTACACTATTAGAATAGAGAAGTTATAGTAGTGCATCAGTACTTAATATGATATAACATACTATAATATATCAATTTTCAGTAGAAAATAAGAGAATAGAAATAATAGCTGTGGCTCTGTCTACTAACTATTACAACTAATAGAACAGAATTGGGCTGATTTATAGCTTCCTCAGATCATTAGAGGTAATATAGAAAGGTGAGTAGATAAGTATTGTGGAGGCATATCAGTATACTTCATATCTATAACCCAATATAATACTGTCCATCAATGGTTAATTCAACTGAATAGCAGTGGTGTGATCAGAATGGCAGACACACACCTGAAATCATGTTACAGAAATAGAATATAATAGAACATATTTTTTTAGACAGAGGTCTGGGTTTGTCAGCATCCTTCTCCATCCTCTGACAGCCCTGCAGGCCGGCGCTGCTGCTGCTGCTGCTGCCGCTGCCGGAGCATGATGACAGACATCCCGCTGCTGTCATGAGGTCCGTAAATCATCCGGATGAGACTCACCTCGCCCCGCTCGATCCGCTCAACGATGCTGGCGAACTCCGTCATATCCTCAGAGTCCGACATGGCTACAGATGAGGATGATGATGGCGGTGGTGATCGATATGTATAGCGAGCAGCCAGGGTGCACGGTAATATTAACAAAATATTAGGGAGAAAAAAAAGACTGCAGCTGCAGCTTTTAAAGGAAACAGGATCAAAAAGCTTCACAGGGGAGGTGAGATAACGTCAAAAGAGAAAAGCCGCTCCTCCGACCGCATCCTCATCACCATCCTCTCCCTCCCTCTCCGTACAGGCTTATGAGTGTCCGTGCAGTCTACGGTACATGCGCCGGCTGCGAGAAGCCAATTTTATTTTAGTTTGCCTCATCTTGGAGGGAAACCCCGCCCTCGCCTCTCCGATACTGTACCATCTCCCTGCTTCTCTCTACATCATCCCTCAGCGGCGATGTCTCGCCTCACAGAGCTCTTTGTATCCTCCTGCTCTGACATTTATCAACCCGAAAAGAATGACTTCCGTTTTTTTTTTTTAATTCTCCCATCAATCACTAGAATATAATCGTAATCTGTGTCTGAAGATTAAAGAGGCGCAGTGGGGGGTCTTAAATCTGTTGTGCCGCATTCAGTCAAGTTGGGCATTTACGCATAGCTTGCAGCGCGCTCATGTGTGCATATGTTTGCTTTATATGCGCTCATTTCTGCTCATTGCGACCCAAATATGTGACTGCATCTCTCTGGTGTTTCAGTGTGCTTCTCTGCTGTTGGGAGGAGTTGTTCTAACGCTTCATGAATGTGACAGACTCAAATAGAGACCCGTTTCATGCATGAGCCGGAATGTGAGGCGACTGTGAGGCCGGATTAAGTTTGCGCTTTAATTTTTCTGGCAATGCCACTTGTTCCGCGTCACCAGATGGCCTCACGGCTTCATGCAAACATATTCCACCCCATTGAGCATGTGGTGGGGGGACAAACGGGCAGTCTGTCCTGACGGAGCAAACTGTGCATGAAAAAACTAATAGGCCAACTCAGCAACTGACCAGTGTTTCCAAAAGCTCTCCAGCACTCAGACGATCAGGATTACACGGTTTACAACATGGTTTACAACACTGCTATCATGTTTCCATCATGTCTGTGATGAGGAATCTCAAAATGGACATTTTATTAACTTGAAATTGGGATAGAATTTACCACTTTTCAATAAAGGCACCATAATCAAAGGGTTTCTAAGTTGTAAGTAATGACTTTATAAAGGGTTAATACCTCATTAACTAAAGCTTTATATATTATTAGTGTAGTATTATTACTTTTACAAGTATTTCGCCATGAACCAAATTATTGGACAATTAATGTCTGCACCAAATTTAATGGCATTCAAAGTTGTCGAGACATTTTACTCCAAAACTACAAATGTCAACCTCGTGGTGGCGCTGTAGAGCAAAAGTAAGGGGATCATCAAAGTGATTCAGATTAATTGTTCGGGAACCATGAATGTTTGTACAAAATGATTCATCCGGTAGATGTTGAGATATTCTCTTGGATTGTGCTTCAGATTCTGCAGCTCTTTTCCAGAGGTGGTTGAACAGTTCACTCCAGAGGTTTTTCAGGTGAATTGAAGACAACATTTTAACAACCTGGTAACACAAAAGTTGTTCCCATTAATAGCTTGTAACTGATCAATAAAACATTAGTAAACAGACTATTAAGCCTTTATAAAGTCAATTACAACTCATAACCCCTTTATGAAGGTTGCCTCATTAGAAAGTGGTACCATTTAGGCTCACTAGTCAAATAGAGCATCTACACTGGTAATTTCCAGCCTTTAATGACCATTTTAATAGACTCCTGAGGCAAAGATGAGCCCTCAAGTGTAATATCTGTGGAAATGACACTTGACTGACCCGTTAAAAGCCACACAACTGAGCCACAGTGCTATCCGCTTGACTGAATAATCAATAGAACACATTGATTATTGTGTTTTACTAAGTATAATTGATTCAGGTTAAATAACTACAGAGAATACAGCTGTTATATAAGCATATATAAGGCCACCCAGGGGCCTGTGGATCATTAGAGATGAGTCATTCATATCACATGAGAGAAACATGCTGTGCTTGTATACTTGTGTGGTAGCAACAACTCTATACAAGAGACGATAAAAACAACATGGAAATCAAGTCGACAATGACAGCAGCTTCAGTTCTTCTGCAACGGATGGAAGAGAATCCGAGTTAGTTTTTTTTTTCTTCCAGATTTTAACTTGAGATGTTATTTCTTGAATCATTAACCGCATTTCTCTCACTCAGCCTCTCCTACTTGCAGAAGATATAAGGTTACATGTCTCATAAAGATCCCTGTTGAACATGGGGACCATCTAACCACACCCAAACTACAGCTGCAGCTGGCTGTCAAGGGAACATCTCCAGACAATTTAAATCTGGGTTGGCCTGTATTCACCAGGGAAGAAAAATAAACTCCAAACTTCTGTGTTTTCCTTTTTTTCCCCTATTATTCGCCAAATGTAAAAAAAAAAAAAAAAAAAGTGAGAAATAGCTGGTCAAAGTATCCTCTACATCCATACTGGATGACTACGTGCCACTAGGCCACATTTGTCTGGATAATATTACCTTATCAGTGCCAACAATGATGTCTGTGACTGTGATATGCAGTGTGGGCCTGCATGTGTGTTTGCATATGTCCCCTGTATCCAGTGAAAGTCCCCTTCCCCCGAGGCTTTTAATTATGTCTTAGTCACTGAACTAGCAGAGAACAGATTTAAAGAAAAATCATCATGTTACTCTGAAGCACAACTCATCCAAGTGCAGAAAAATGAAAGACATTTGAGGCAGATTAGGGAACAAATCTGACCAGTTGTCATCTTGGAAGTCAAAAACAGAGCAACAATAAATCTGAGTCATTGAACCACAGAGTAAAGGCTGCTGGGAGAGGAAAAAAAGCTTCATACAGATATATTGTGGCGCGTGACATGCAATAGCCAAAACCCTGATGAAAAGGTCTCACTTAATGGAAATAAAAAGCTAGCTTAATTAACTTTTATTTATATCATAATTGGAGAATACATGACAGGAAAATCCTTTTAAACATCTGAAAGAAACATGATGTACATGATTTTGATGATCCTGACTGTATGTTTAGCTCCTCAATCATTACGTACTCTAATGACAAAATTATTGTTTTGATTTCCATTAAATTGGCAACAAATCTTACAGGTTTTGGCGGCTCCGCAACCATTCCTCCGAGGCGCATCCGGACACATTTAGGGTTTAAATGAAAGATTTATAACATGGTTTCCTCTAAAATTACTGAACACACTCAGGCTCCTCAGAGGTAAAGCATTTCCTTTTTGGACACAAAATAATTTGCTCACTATTCAGTAATACAATCTAACAGGTGGATGAAATTTACTGGGCACAATCATGTTCCCAAGGGGAGATATATATATATATATATATATATATATATATATATATATATATATATATATATATATATATATATATATATATATATATATATATATATATGTATTATTATTATATTATTTTCTTCCTTTATTTGACAGTGGACAGTATAGAGGTAGACAAACAAGCGGTGAAATGAGGGCATGACATGCAACAAAGGTCCCCAAATTTGATACCAAACCAAATCTATGATCTTTATGTGCAAATGTGCAAAATGGAAAACATACACAGACGAAGCAACAGAGACCAAAACAATTGCAAGAGTAAGTATGTGTGTTTATTTACCTTAAATACAGTACGCACTGCCAAGCTAGAATCAACATTACTGTCCTCAAATTTAAAGTTGAAGTACTATGATACATCACATATTAATATTTGCATATCCAATTCCTCTAACCGTCTCACTAATGTCACTGTAAACATTTTTTTTTCAGCTTGAGCACTTGCACAATATAAGTCACATATTTATAGACATTTACATATGTATCTACACTCAATATTTCTACATAGCATAGAAAAAATAAATTCCATTACATTTATTGGTACATTATTTATCAATACATTATGTATATTAGTTGATGATAGAGCAAGGGCTCATGATTGACTGACTGCATGAGACATTTTGGCTGCATGTCAGATCACTTTCCTTTCAAATCCCTGGACCATCCAAACACTGCAGCTCTTTAAAAGGTGCTATATGTAAGAATTGGCCACCTGTCAAATTCATTCTCCAAACTGACTGGGGGCAGCATGTCTCCAGAATTGGGCTGTCTGTTAAGTTAAGCTATGTTAGCGCTGAATCAATAGTGCATTAACTAAGTAACTAAAGGCCTTTCTCAATAACAAGTACACCAAATTCGGGCTTGCATACTTGCTGGTTCAGACTTGGCAAGTTCGACTAGGGAGTACAAACTTCCAAGGACAGTAGGACGCAGTACGATCATTTTTCAACTGGAACAACAGTGTACTTGCTGACGGCAGCAGCTCAGCTTCAACACAACTACCTGACTGTACTGTGACAAACTAATCTGAACTCAAAGCTCCATTTACACTTCTTTCTCACAAAAAATAACCTCATTGACAGAGAGATGCAGTAAATGTTATGAAATCCAAACTGTTATGTAGTTTAATAAATTAAAACATGTAAAATAGACTGATCTGTTAATTTTAATACCTTTCATTTTACTGAAATGTGGTGTATGTCTGTACATATAGAGCCCCAGAGACAGCGCTGTTGTTCTGTCCAGTAAAAACATGAAGCTTCATTTTACATTCAGACAAACTAATGTGGCAGCTATGATTGTTAGATTTCATCTGTGAAACCGACATTTATCATCCAAAAGGAATTATATCATATATCAAAATGCTACGGAGACATTAGAGCCAGTGGTAAATTACCAAAGAGCTGCACAGATCAGTTCATCGGACCATGTTCTCCCCGGGATGACGACAGACGTTGACCTGCTGATCATGTCAGGAGTTGGGCTGCGAGCGGCCGAGATGACCAGCCGGTCTCACCCAGCCAGTGGCTCCTCACATCTCCGAAAATGTTGCAGCAAATTTCCAGACACATTATTTGGATAAACTGACCATATGTTGGTAATCTAAACGGTCACTTTCTCGCCTTAAAAAATATTAAAACTGGAATAAAGTGACATATTAGTAGTTCTACAGTGAAAACTACAACAGCTTTTAGCCTGGCTCAAAATCTACGCCTTCGCTGCCGGTTGGTGTGAAATGCACTCTGGGATACTTGGCTGTTCCAAGCCCACACAAGTCAGCTCCTGATGTATCCTTGATAAAACAGGCAGAGCAAGTACACATCCGGGCATTTGGATTGTACTTGGCTGGATGTGGACTTTGAAGTGGAACAGTACTTGGGCTGCGACTGATGATGTTTTACAAGTATAGACAAGAACGCAGATTGAGAAAGGCCTTGGGACTTTGACTAAGTATGATAGCAATATCAATTCAGTGCTAACATTGAGCTAACATTTGCTTGAATTAAACTAACCTTGAAGAAGAAGTAGCCTTCTTCTTCCTCTCATGTTGGACTGAGGGCAGACTGGATGCTACAGTGACTCACTATCAAAGTGAGGTACAAAAAGTGGTACTACGAGACAGGATGGGCTAAACTAAAATTCTTACATATGGTTCCTTATAAGTGCAAAGCCGTGGTCCCCTCTTTTTATGCTGTTGGACTGAGAGTATCAACTGCAGTGGGATATGGCAAAAAAAGAGTTGCAATAAACCGCTGTATAGATGCAGCTTTCATGTGCAGTAGTCTTAATCTTTCCTTTTTAAAAGTCGAGTAAGCATTTCTGGGTTCTGTCTCAATGAATTCTTCCCTCCTTCTGGAAATGCATTATCGATTAGATTTAAAGCCAGAGTCAGGGAAACAACTTCTACAGTACCAGTAAGTCTGTCTGATTAGATAAGTGAACTGTACAACGATGGGAGCAGGAAAAAAGGTTTACAGTGTAAGGTGTACCATTTCCTGAATGTTTCTAAGGATTTAGGATACACCTTTCCTCCATCCCTTCCAGACAACACTCATCTTCAGTGCATGTTTTGATGGAAACAGTTAGAACTTTGCTAAAAACCAATTTAAGCACAGTGAAAGGAAGAAGAGAGCATTCAGAGAGCAGTGACCCAGAAAAATGCTACATGAGGCACATTTCAGAGAGTCAAGTTTGAGTGAGCGGTCTTGCCATGTGACTCGGCCTATGTACAATAAGGACAGAAACTCAGCCTCAGGAGCTCCAATAAGGAGAAAACGTTCAGGCTTCAGAAGATGCGTGGGAGACAAGATCATTCAATTTCAATCGATCTGGCTCCACAGCGGTGCAGCAGCAGTGGCTGTTTGTCTCCAGTGCATTTTAAAGTCAGGAACCCACTCAAAATGACTTAAGATTGAGGACAATTCATAATTAAATTACAAAAAAGACTGATATTCATTATATTATACTGAATACTCTGATGATTAAAAAGCAATTTTTGTTTGGATTATCACATTATTTGTGTTCTGAGGCTCAATTCAGCAGCTGCAACAAAAGTCATAGTTTAACTTAACCGAAAGGTGAAATTATTAAAAATAAATTGAGGTGAGAAAATAAGAAAAGTGTGAGTCTCCATCAAAAGATATTATGCTAACAAATATTAAAAAAACAAACAAACAAACCAAAAACAGCAAAAGAGAAGTCTGCAAGATCAGCAACTGTAGCAAAGCTCACAATCTTACACAAAACAGTAACATAAAATAATACAATATAGGATGTAGTTAGCTAAAATGCTATTGTTCTTGCACCAAAACAGGGCTTTATAACACTGGGAGTTTGGCAGAGAGGAGATTCCAGCCTCTGACAGTTTACTTTTAATAATAGATGGATAAAATGATTTATTTATTCACCTCTCCTCCCATCTTCTCTCCTTTCCTCTGTCTGCGTGGTCTGGTTTCTAATTCTGCAAAAGAGGGCAACTTGGCGGGAAGGCAGACGAGGCTTCGCCAGCGAGACGACATTTTTTTTTTTTTTTTTTTTTTTTTTACAGCCAGTCAAAACACAGCAGATTCCTGCAGGTAACATGTTGCAGATAGGCCAATGTATTCACTGCTCGTGTCCTGCTGTGACATTGTCTCCTCCTCACTCGTCATCCCAGGGAGCAGGTGTTTGCTGTGACAGCGGTCTTTAAAATGAAAGGGTGTGGCTTCAGCAGGGAGCTTGAGGAGTCAGTGAAGCTGGAAATGTTGCTCACTGGGAATCGCAGCATTGATGTGATGAGGAAGCAAGAAAACCTGGTTGAACTCAACTCAGAATTTCAGTGCTCATGTGTCACCACGTTTGGGATCGTATTAGGATTCAAAACTATAGATCATCCATCTGTAGCTCAGCTTAAGAGCAAGAAGGCTGGTCTCTTGTATGAGCTGAGCCTTGAAATATCAAGTGGCTTGAACTGTCTGTGAGCCTCTGTGCAGACAGTGAGTAGTGCACCAGGGATAAATGGTAGAATTACAAGGCTTAGTCAAAGAAATCTTAAGGAAAGTAAACATTTCAGAACTCAAATATTTGACCAGCATGTCAGACAACGGTTGTTTCTGTAACTTGACTCTGGTGGCACACTCTGCTCATTGTTCTTTGTTTTTTTTTTTACCTGCCTTTCTACCTTTCAGTTCTGAAAATAACAGATTCCTTCTGTTAAGAACAATACATCTCCTCGGAGTTATGATGCCACTGTCTCATCTTCCTCCTATTGATTTCAAGCTGGTTAGTGCCTTGCAGGGAATATGGAAGCTGGTGGAGTTCAGGAGTCATGGGGATGTCAGAAAAGGATCTGCTGCTAAAATGGACAGTTACTGCCTTGCAGGGAACAAAGATTTTCCTTTTCTTACCAAATTCCCTCATGAGGCTCCATCTTTTTTTTCTGTTAGCCTCAGGAAAAATCTGAACAATAAATTAGGTTTTATGTGATCTATGAAGATAAGGCCTGTAGCGAAGCTCATTTTTTAATCTTTTTTCAACGAGTTTTTGAATTATCTTCCAACAGTCATAGATTTTACCCTTAAGGTGGTTGTTGGCTCTTAGCTGCCTCTCTGTTTATTGTGCCACAGCACTTGCATTACCATTTAAATCTCCTCTTGATCACTAAACAAAGCCAGCAGTGGTGAAACCAGAGAGAGCTGAAGGGCGAGGCTCAGGAGAGTAAACCTGCCAGGCTGGTATCACCTTTGGGACCGGAGTGCTCGAGGCTTTGAAGACGTTCAAGAGCAATGTGAGGACGGAGATGTCACGAGGGCAGAGAGGCAAATAAATACTGTATATACTGTTGGGAGGATACTGCATTGAGGTTGTTTTTGTCTGAAAATGAAGAAATGTTCATCTAAAGGAGTATTTATCTTAACAGTTTCCAAATATCCGCCAAAAATTACCACTGTGCCCATATTGGTTTGTGAATAAAAGTGAAAAATCAATCTGCTTATTTATTTGTTATATTTTCTTTAAATACAGGGACATTATTTAGCACAAAACAAAATTAGACAAGCTGACTTAAAAAACCTTCAGCTGCTGAAGGTGCCAGTTACCCCAGAACCTTTTAAACACATAATTTAGATGTTCCATAAACCTGCTCTGGGGTTCCCTGTCAAATTGTGAATAAAGTTGTCTTCGGGGATGTTTCTAATGTTCATGGGAAGCAAGCCTGTAGTGTTCATCTTTGACTAAGAAGTTTTACAGCAGATGTGTCGACTGTGATGATGAGGCTAAAGGTTTGTCTACACAGGAAGCATTTCAGCTGCGTTTTTCAGTCGTTCGTCTGATGGAACAGATACGCTTCGGTTTTAAATCAATACTATAATAGCATAGCAGCTCCTGTTACACTAGCGCTATATTCTTGTAACTCAAAGCGTATTTTTACATTTCAGTCCATTTTCTTCCGTTTTACAAACACAGCGATTGTATGATGTGCCTGAACGCATCCCGTGTAGTCACCGACAGTGGACTCAAACTGCTGCTCTTTTCAAGTGCTGCTTTTGCTACACAGCCTATGTAGACACTGCTTCCAAAATTTCATTTTTTAAAAAAAGGTAGCGAAATTCAGGCATCTGAAATGTCTTCAAGTCACTAGTGACTCAAATTTAACATTCTGGCACATAATTTTATTCCCACAAACCACAATGCACATTTGTATTTACTTTTGTCTACTAATAAAAAGGCAGCAAAAAAAGTGTGGTTTATATTGCTTAACAAAAAAGTCGCTTTAGATGGACTTAAAATGAGCTCCCCGAAGTTACCACTGTGTAACTGGAGTCTTACAAAAACTTTCCTGATTCCTGAAATGAGGAGGCCTCTCAGATGAGTGACCTCACGTCTTCCAGAAACACAAGTCCAGTTGCCTCTGACTGACTTCTATTAGATGTTCCTGATTACCGAACCTGTTCAGAGGCAGAGCTGTGGATCATCCTTCTGTCAATGCTGTCTGGTACAGCTGCCAGTGTTGTCCCTCCATGTCTGCTGCAGCTGCTGGAGGTGCTGAAAGGCTCTCTGGGTGATGTTAAGAGCTGGGTGGACCTTCCTCAGGCTGGGCTCTCCGATCAGAGACAGACCACACAGCCCTAAGTAGGCATGGAGAGGGTCTGGCAGACAGGAAATAGAATGAGAAAGGGTGAGAGAGGAAGGATAGAGGTGGAAGAGTGAAGAAAGGAGGGGAAGAGGGAAAACTAGGTCAGAGATGGTTAAAATGTATCAGCACAGAAGCACCTGCATATGACAGCGTGTGTCTGTAGACTTCAGAGTGATTAGAGCTACGGCAATGATGGTTGTTGTCACCTCACTCTCCATTACTGAATCAATAAAACAACAATCCCATTTCCCATAATGCAAAAGCTTTGTTTTTCTTGTACTGCTCTTTTAAGTAGATATAAATTATTTACAAAGGGTGGCCCCCTGGCCCCTCTGGGATCAGGGTAAAAGCTCCACAGGCCAGTAAATGGAACAGTAATTGAATTATAATGAAATGACAGATCATTGGACATGGACATCGGAATCAATCAAAGCACCATTAGCTGTATCAATCAGGATTCTTAGTGACTGACACAAGGTTATGCAAATGAGATGTCTGCATTAGTCCAAGCAGGGCTGCAACTATCATTTAGGCCATAAAACATCACAACATTGTGGAAAAACTAATCTCATTATTTCCCTGAGCCCAACGTGACATCTTTAATTGTCCAAAATCAAAAAGATATTTAATTTACAGCTATACAACAAACAGAAAAGCATCAAATCCTCTCATTTGGGAACCTTCAACGAGAGACGGTTTTTGCTTGATAAAAGAAATGACTAAAACGACTCAATGATTAATAAATATTGTTTGCAGATTGATTTTGTAATGGATTAACTGACTATTTGTTTCACCTTTAGCCCAAATTTTGAGGTGGGACTTTTTATATGAATTGCAGTTTATAGTATTAAGATCAACTTGGTAACTCAATCAGTTCGAAATTTTGGCCTTTGCTCCATATAATCCCAACTATTCCTATTCTGAACACTAAGATGACCTGAATGCCTGAAAGAGCAACAGTGAACCTGGTTGTGTCAAATGTTCAAAGTGCATTTGGCTATATGTGGACCACCTTCTTTTGTTCCTTTTGTCTTGTTATTGTTACCTTCCTATCTTCCCAGACCAGTTCCTGTATGGCTTAAGCTCTGCATGACTGCCCTATTCAAGTATACACAACCCTAATGCTAGAATCCTTTCATTTCCTAAAACTCTCTTTTGTTTGGTAATATTTACGAGGCGTTGTCAATACAGCGCCTGTTTTGCCTCTTTGTTTCTTCCAGCCTATCTTCCCTGCCTTCTTTCTGTAACATGAGGAGCTCGATCTCCTGTGTCCTCGGGCTACCTGTGAACAATCGACTCATCAATTACACATTACAAGGGCAAGCAAGAACACACACACACACACACACACACACACACACACACACACACACACAAACATGTACATCATTGAAGGTTAGGGTTACAAGAGTTTTTCCATTGATCTCAAGTACAACTGCCAACTGCAACTCCACCCTGACCTCTTCACACCTGTGGAGGGCAGGGTAGGAACTGGCCAACCAAAAGAGAGAAAGACACAAAGAAGACTTTGAAACTGCTCTTTCTGTCCTTGAGGCGAGCTACTGAAAATAAACAGCAACAATAAGAAAGAACAGCAACCTCTACAAATTCACCCAGTCCATGTGTGTATTGTTACACTTAGTTTCCACCATATTGGCAATCAACATGACATTTAACCCTCCTGTGTTCTACAGTAGTGTTAAGTGCAGAGGATTTGCATCACTTTTACCTAGACACAAATCACACTGCAGATACACAAAACAACACTGACACAAGATACATAGAAACTAAGGCAGCATTCTGTTATTTGCTTTTCTCTAGCATCTTTTTATTTGCAGTTTATCTGGTGACTGCAAACGTCTACTGAAAGATGTTCCTGTAAAAGCCAAAGCTTTGAGTGTCAAAGTGTTTACCTGGATGGCTGTCTGGCCACTTAGCGAAGCCTCCCACCAACCGATCCTGTGTGGACAAGATGAAGCTCCTGTTCCTGTCAAAGTTTGTATATTGGAACACATCTAAGAGCTAGGACAGCAGAGATGATGTAGTAAGAGCAGTGGAGGAAAGGAAGGGAACAATAGAGACATTATTCAATACCAATTAGAGAAATGTTGATTATTGTCAACTGGCTATTTAAGTAGTTTAAAATACATGTGCAAAGCCAAAGAGATGCTAAGCATGTTGTGTTTAGAAAGTGAGATAATGTTGATTTCCAATATCTATGTATACAAATACTATAAGGAGAAAACAGCGAACCTCAATGTTTGCCATACCGTACTTCGCTATATACAAATATTTTGTGTGTGCACATTTGTACCTCGGACACAGTTTTGACCCAGAAATTCACAGTTTTGCTGCATTGTGTTGTTTTGTGCATTTGAATGTGTGCCTGTATCCCTCTCTTACTCATATCACTTTCTAGTTAAGTTCAGTTTTCTAGATCATGTGTGTGCATCTATGTACCTGGCATAGTTATGACCCACATGCAGAAAGGTTTTGGGCTCTTTAAACAGCGTGAGTATGTGTAGTGCAATTAAAAAAAAAAAACCCTGTATTATTTTATGCATCCTTTTACTTTCAAAGCGATCAAAGCAAATACTTAAATGCACTAAACATGTTAACGCATGCAGAGGATGATTATGTATGTGTTTTACACCAGTAAGTACCTCTAGCGTAGCTCCCACCCAAAAGGAGTAGCATGTGTCTACAGGTTTGTTGGGGCGCCCGTGGAAGCCGCTCTGCTGCCTCATGATGCACCAGCGTCGAATTCTGTCCAGCTCCCGCTGACTCAGTGCCTCCTCCAGTCGTCCCATCAGACACAGAGAGGCTATGGCACAGTACGTCCAGCCACCTGGACACACAGACAGGTAGGCAGGTGCATCAGACACATACAGTAAACATAGACAACTTATAACAAATGAATCCAGATTAAACGAGAAAACTGATTTCCGACAATGTCATAATATTGGAAGGCGAGCATTTCAGCATTTCAGACATGTTTTAATGACAGACAACTAGATGATTACAGGGCAGAGCTGTAAAAACAGAGGGTGTGTCTGTGTGTGGGCCCTTTCCTTGCCAAATATTTGATTGCATGCTGCTATTCTCACTTTCCTCCTTGCCTTGGAAGTTATCACAACATGGAGCTACCTTATGTTTTGTTCATGAAGATGCAGCTATGTGTGTGCGTTTGTGGGGAAAATGACTGCTATGCCTGTATAGATATACTTCAATATTAAAGAACTGAGGAGTTTTAGCAGGAACAAAAGACTGCTTTGGCAGCCCTATAAACCTTTGAGTAATATCAGGATTTGTTTTAGTCCTAACACCAAGCACTCAATGCAGCCATGAGTGTCTTGGACAGTAGAGTCATACAAACACGAGTGTGCTTATTGATTGATGACAGGCTGTTATCAGTACTTTCACAAGAAGCAACTATCCATCACCCTCTACAACCCAACTGTTAACTGCTTTTATTATCACAATGCCTTTAACTCCTCCGTACACACCATCTGTCGCTGCTTATCTGTGTTTGTGCATGTTCATGTGTGATTGAGACAAGGTGGAGTGAAGTGTGTGGGCCAGGAGTGTAAATCTGCAAGCATGTCACGTCTGTCTACAATCAACTACGTCTATCTCAATATCTGCTAGAGGCATGTTAAGATCAGAGGAGATAATATAAATCTGAATCAAAGACAGCTCTGGGAAATCCAAAACCATTTACCCTAATCTTAGGTTTGGAACAATCATATGACCCCAATAGCCCACCCTAATACTTAGTTATAATCCTTAAGATTTTCATGAAATCAAATCACATTTTTGATACTATTGGCTGGTTGCTGTATCGCCAGCAATAGCCATTCAAAGTATTTACATTCTGTAATTACCTCTCTATATAGTAGTTCTCATTGCTAGTGGCGGAGTCCGCCATTCCAGCTTGGGATTCAAAATGCCTACCTACGCACAAGACATTCACAAGGAACAATGCATGGATGTAATCCAGTGTCACTGTTTTTAATTTTATCTCTCATCAGCCTCACTGTTTATTGTTCACTCTCCTACAGCTGCATCAGAACTGTGTTAAGTTACCGCTAATGCAAACTGAATGTTTTGTGCTGCCGCTGCTTCACATTGAAAGCATTCAACTGGCGAAACCCTGGGGAGCAATCACAGGACATGCAATGTATGCAATGCAATGAATTTGTCACTGAGGTTAGTGCTGGCTGCAGTCGTTCATGTCTTGATCTGTAGACACATTTTTGCTGATCATTTTCAGTTCTTTTTGTCAGCGGGTTATTTATGTTGCAGGGAGAAATTGACTCCTTGCAACAAAAGACTGACATCTATATTAAAACAATGCAAGTTCATTTGGCTACACTGGAAACAGTTGTAGCAGTTGCTCTTCTGTTGTATTCCTGTCAAAGCAGCTGCTCAACAAGCGTTTGCTGGACCAAGAATTCTGGGACCATGCCCCTCCTTTCATTGATACAACATAGTCTCATCTAAACGTGACCGTTTTCACCCATGAGCAGCAGTGTTAATTCATGGACATCTACAATTGGGAATTTTTCAAGTGATGAAAAAAGAACTGTGCTGTCTAATGAAAAACAACAATAGTACATAGCCTAAAGCAGAAGAAAATACTGGCATCAAAGAAGTAGTAAATTAAAAGGCGACTTAATACGTAAAATAAATACATTTAATTTCTAATCCTGGCACATTGTTTCTGTAATACTATGTTCCATGTATTGGACTATACAGTGGCTCAAAAACAAATATTTGCACACAACGTAATGTGAGAGTCTGCGCACATTTAAAGCGCAGTGTGGGAGGTCTTGATGCTGAACAAACATACACTCCACGGGTGGATGGTAATGAGCATCTACTGTATGTCTACTGATGTGTACTCAGCCCTCAGACAGAGAGTTGGCTGGCGTGCACAAGTGAGCAGAGTCTCAATGAAGCCTGTAATCATAGAAGTTGAATTTATCACAAGAAAACAAAGCACTTAGATGCACCAGGATATGCCCATTTATAGCAGTTTTATTTTTATAGATGTAATCCATATATTCACTGTCTGTCACACAGTTGTCACAGGAAATGCTACCTTTACTGTGTCAAAAAGGCGACTACGGATATGTTCCAAGCTGTGCTTTGAACTGTAATGTGTGTGTGTGAGTAGGATGAGGGCTTTTGTGCCAGAATAATAAGGTTTAATTTGAGCAGGGGAGGGATTAATGAGGACAATGTATCTACAGAAATGGATTTTAATAGCTAATCCTTTAAACCAGTTACTCCCATCAGCCACTTTCATGCCCTCCACTACAACATTGCCAACACGCCCACAAATGTTTGGATCCGATATGAACCCTTTCACTTAAAAATCAAAGTGATATTCACATGTCAGACTTCTGACGGCTGTGGGCTGCCAAATGTGTACATTTCTATTCCTCTAGTGAGCGGAAAACTTTCAAACTCACATTTCTGATGTCTGTAACTATAAGAAATAATATAAACCATTAGAAGATGACTGTACTCACCATGCGACTCCCGCCCAGCTCCCTGGCCAAACCCATTATCATATGACTGTGTAGAGAACAGAGAAACAGCCATTCAATTACCGGCAATACGACATCTAGCAAGAAAGGCTATTGTTCCAGGGGAAAATGATTAGTGCTAGAGAAGATTGAACTGCACTCATTTGTTGCATGTACGTATTTATTCATACGGAACCTTTTTTCAAAATGAAAAAAACATTTGTGAGCCATAATTTAAAATTGAATGTAGAGATGTCACTGCTGTTAAAGAACTGCTCAAGTGTGATGTATCACTCTTGAAATCAATCTTGAGGCTTCACAATTTTTTTCTACTGGTCAAGTCACTGCAGGATGCATCAACTGCAGTGGAGGCTGGTCCATAGAGGCAGAGGAGGTTGATCCTCCTCTATTTTTTGAGAGGCAAAAGGGAGCTCAAAATATAAAAAGAATATTTGGTTGAAATAAACCATTACCAAATCTCAGTATTTATAAAGTATTTTTTCTCTCTGCTTTGGAAAAAATCCATTACTGATATTCTGTTTAAAATGCTTCAACAGCGACACCTGCAGGGTGGGAGGAGAAAGGGCAGTGTGTGAAGTGGTGGTGGGGGGGCACAATTGGTGGAGGTGGAGTGGGGGACAGAGGAGGACGGGTGCCTGCTGACCTCCGCAGGGCAGGCTCTCTTACATTGGACTCAATGTATTTCATTTTTTGTCATGCTAATCTGTGATTGGCCATGACACGTAAAATGACGCTCCAAGGGAGGACGTCCTCCCTTACCAATCAACAACCAGAATGCAATATTGACATTGAGTTGGTCCAATGATAGTTTCCAGATTTCATCTTCAATTCTCTCCACTGTAAGGCAGAGTAGCAGCTGTAGATAGCTCCTTGTGTTAGCCAACGCAACAGTTAGCTTGTTGTAACAGCCTGAAGGACTCTTTATACATCCATGGAAGGACTGTTAAGGACTGTTGTTAAGCTAATGTGAGAAATGATCTGGACTGGGCAGGGCAGCAGCAGTAGGACGCTGCCGGGGAGGCTGGAGAGAGAAGCAACCGGAGAAACAACCAGGAGACTTAGCTTGTTTGTCATTGTTGCTAATGACATCAGACTGGTTAAGCAGCAGCCATAAAGTTCTGTTAACTAACAAACAAGATGACCAACAGCTACAGATGGACGTTATGACATGAATACTTCATCTCCATGAAAGAAAGAAGAAGACATCAGATAACATGAGTCATATACAGCTTCTCTCTCTCTGTCTCTTTGGTCGCTAATTTAATCTCTGATGGTTTAATGTCTCTGTGTGGCTTTTGTGTGAATTTATCTCCTTAACAAGAATGCAGCAGAGATCATATAATGTGTTGTGGGTAACGTTAGTTTGCTTGTTGAAGTTACAGTGAGCTGTCTGGACTCACTCATTCATTCGTTTTTAATTGAGCGGTTGTTCAGTCACCTGTTGATGTTGTATGATTAGTGAATGAGTGCAGGAGGTCTGGCTGCTTGTTTCTGACAGTTTCTTTAGTTCGTTTTAGGCTGAGCCGTATATTGAGTAATAAGCTTAAAGTAGCTAGAATAACAAGTGTTAACTAGTGGTGTAACGGATTGTAGTTGATCCATGATCCGTACGGATTTCTGCATACTAAGAAAATACATAGGAAACACGTGTAAATTATGTGATATGTTGTCTGTTTTTGATGAGAACATAAATTTGTTGTCACAATAGAACAGTACTATAAATTTGAATTTGACTTTGTTGGTAAAATGACACATTTGATCCACTCCATGGCTTAAATGAGCTCTTCTTTGTTTAGAGACATTATGGATATGCTAATATTCTTTGAAGAAGCAGCCTTTTCACCACTCAGGGGTTTTTGTTTTTGAAAGCAAATTGTTTTATTGCCATATAAAATTGCACCCCACCCCTCGGGTTTCATCAGGTGGGGAACAATGATATAGTTTGATGCAGTTTGTTGTAAGATTCCATGTTGGTTTTCCTCCTGTCCTCCCCAATTCACCAGCCGCCACTGATTTACTGTAATATATTTATGTAATGCATCAATGTATTTTATTTTGCCTTCCTTCTTGCATTCATTTGTGATGCAATGGAGTGTCAGCAGTCAAAAATTAAACAATATTTGTCATGACGACACAACAACATACACTAAGAAACAGAAGTCTAACTTTGTTTTGTTTTGCAGTTTACATTGTTGTTACATTGTAATTTTGTTAACCAGTAGCTACAGTACACTATTATTTGAATTTGTTCAGGAATTGTTACAAAAATAGTCAAAGGTCCCAGATAGGTTTTTCTTATTTTTCAGTCTGAACAAGCTTTTTAATGGAACAAAGCAGCTAAAAATAACTGACAGTAATGAATAAGTACACTCTATTACCTCGTTTTGGGACTACAAATGGGGACTTGGTATTTCTGTTCACCAAAAATGGAACAGGTTTTCATAAACCTGGATAAGTTACACACTTGCTTTAAAAAGACCTTATTTATCCTAAAACTGTGCCAAATTTTGAAGCTATTTTATGAAAGACACTTCCTATTATAAACAGCGGTTCCTTAAAAAATGCAAAAGATATATAACAGATGGCTGTCACTTGGGAAAAACTAATAGGGTTGACTCCTTGTCTGTCAGTGTGTCAGTGTGTAACAATAAGGTTGGTAAATGGATACCTGGCGCCAGGTGAAACTTCAGGGTGGCTGGTTGACTTCTCTACTGTTCGAGGCCCTTTTACACAAAACCAACCATCATCTGGTGTTTTCTCTTATATTCACCATCAGCTAACTCGCACTGCCAAAGACATTTTAGAATCCAACCACCAGTATGTGGCCAGTGACTAAATATACTTCTCAGTCATGATTTACAGTTATCTGTTAACTAATTAACAGGCCTCTCTTTTTCTCTCTCTCTCTTAGTGTTTGTGTGTGTGTATGGGTGTGAGAATGCTGCATACACACCCGTGCACACTATACAGACACTATGTAATGAAACACTCTTGTGTTAAATGTTAAACTTGAAATAAGCTGAGGTTTAGAGGCGAATGGGATCTTCTCTCTTTTCCTGGGACTTGAGTTGTAAATGACACAGAGATGACTACCATGAAGACAACGCCACTTTGATGTGTCTGACTCACATTTGATAGAAAAACAAACAGTGAGGCTAAAATAAGGGTTGAGTCAGACATCAGTAAACAATGTAACAAAAATATCACTCAAGTGCCACATCATAAACTTGAAACTAGATTTTTCCTGCTGGCGGGGTGGAAAAAACCTCTGCTACAGCTTTAGACCATGATGCACCGCTCAACCCCCTCCATTTATTATAAATGAAGTATTTCTAGGCAGAGTGCCACCTTCTGAAGGTGGGTGGCCTCATTCAAGTGCAGACGCAGACACAGAAGTTGTACAATTGGAGGCCGTCCCGCTGGCTTGGAATACAGCTCTCACTGTTTTATTGATTAGAGGTAAAACAAACACTTTGCCTCAGTCTAGGTTTTTAATATCTACTCACCAAACTTCCTCTGATGTACTCAATGGCCTTCTGGATGTCCATGCCTGACCAGTCATCCAGCATGTAACAGATACTGGCTGCACAGTAGATAAACCGTATGTCATTTTCACTTCCCTCTGGCACTGCGTAGAAACTGGAAGCAGAAAGATGCACAGACACAGAAAGCTATAAAGACAGGAAACTTACGCAAAACTAAACTAAAAACTAACGAAACTAGCTGAATAAGTATATTTAGAATTTGTAACATTTGAGACATATCATGTTAACTGCTATGAAAATGACAGCTTAAATGTTTAATCAGTATTAATTCTGTTTGAAGATGGTGTTACCTGCCAAACGTGATTTACACAATGGATGTGTCTGTGTGTCTGTGTGTGTGTGTGTGTGTGTGTGTGTGTGTGTGTGTGTGTGTGTGTGTAAGTACTGCTGCAAGAACAAACGTGAGTTAGTGTCAGTCCACATTAAGACCGCTGGTCTTCACATGACCTCAGGTGTATTTGAGTCAGAATGAAAGTGCCAGTGTAAATCAGAGTGTAAGTGAAAATTTGTGTGTGTGTGTGTGTGTGTGTGTGAGAGAGAGAGTGCACTGACCTGCCGTCCTCTAGTTGCAGTGCTCTGAGACCAGCCAGGCAGGCCTGTTTGTTAACGCGGCTCAGGTCGTCTCCCAGTATTAGCAGTGAGCACAGCCCTGTGTAGGTCATGGCTACATGGCCACTGTCGTATGGATGGAGCACCCCTGGACCCTGAACAAAATATCAAAACAAGATATTATTGATACAGCTGCAGTGGAAAGGCAACAACAAGAACATTACAATATATGAAAAAAAATGCAGGGCCAAACAGATTAAGTGTTTAGCTATTTGCAAACAGCTAAATAGACCTCTTGGAGAAAGTATTCAGGTTTTCTTTGCCATTATACACAACTATGTCTCCATGGGGAGCAGTAATGAGAGTCAATCAGTAATGCAAAATGGAACAAATATATCTATTACACTGACTGGTAATATTAAAGCTGCTAGAAAGATGCTTTTAACTAGAAATGGTCTAGCCCCCCTGATGTGAAGGAGCGGGCTGGTACAGTAATTTAAACAGCATCATATAAAAATATTTTTAAGGATTGATTCAGATGGTAAAATAGAGGGAAGATGGGATCAAAGCAACAAGTACACATTGACCCAAAATATATCTTTAGACTGCTGTGGATGTGGATTTTATATAAAGGTACAGGTTTGTAGATAAGTCTGGAAACAGTGCAGAATATGAGGAGGAAGTACCTTGGTGCTGTAAGGAATACCAATATGTGACGATCCTCGAAACCCACAGCGACTTAGGTTGGATTCTGGAAAAGATCAACAGTGGAGGGCATTGTGTACATTGTAAAAATTAAGACAACTGGGAAAAGAAACCACTATTTTGTTTCACTGTCTCACAAACAAGGTCTCATTCTGTTTACACTGACCTTCAGTGAGGTGCAGCAAAAATGCACAATGAGGTGACCTACTAGTGATAAATACAGTGTGCTGTTGCCATCTAGTGGCCATAAGAGGAACTTTATATATGGCAGGACCCAATAAACAACATGTCATATTGCAAAGAGTGCACAAAATGTAACAATTTCAGCATATGACAATTTAAGCATTCTCAGATCAACATTTTGGCATGGGTCACATATCATATGTCAAGATTTCTGACTATGAAATGCTTAGAAAAAATCATGTTGCACTACATCAAATGTTAAGCTCTCTTATTTTTTAGTTTGTACTTTGCAAATCTGCATTCAGTCAAAATAGAAAAGTCTATAGTATTCATGTATTTTCAGTATACTGATGTAAACAAAACTGCCTGCTTTTCAATTCTTATTTCAAAAAACGTACCTACCAAAAAACCCTACCAAGCTGTATTTTCACATCTAATGACAAGAAACTTGCCAGACACCAAACATATGGCAGCAGCAAAAATGAGTCCAATCAAGCACGTCTATCCCGACATGATTTCTGTTGATGTGTTGAATAATTAACTAACTGGGCATCTAAACAGATGGCACAGAGTGGCTTGTTAACAGACAGAAAAAAAACAAGTCATTAAATATTTAGAGTCAAACTTTCCTTAATGAACAGAGGTACAGTTGGAGCAGATAAGGTGAGGAGGACACCTGGAGGCCAATAGCTGTTTTAGAATTCAGCAAGTGTGAAAATATTTCAGACTTTGAAGTTTGACTATTCTAAAGTTGTGAACTTGACTAGACTTTCCTGAAACAAAGGCCTCGAAGAAAATCTGGCCGTAACCTAAACTTGTCCTGAGCCAACAGCGCCCCAGCTGCCCTCGCTCACTCCCACCCTGATGAAACCATCAACACTTTAACAAATACATTCCATCACATTATTAGAGTCGTCTGCCTGACCTGAAATAAGTATCTTCTGTCCTTTCCACAAGAAGCACCCGAACATTATGACCATTTACACACGACCAACACCACTAAACTTCTCTATTGATGATAATTACAGATGTTGTGTGTCCTCTCGGAGCCTGCCCATAATGACAATACAGTAATTTACAGTCCCACATATATAGTCCATATATAGAGATATATTCCCCTTTTGAAGCTAATCTCTGTTCTACTAGAAAACTATATTCTCTAGAGCTGACACAATCAATCAATTAATTGATTGACTGAAAATGAATTGGCAACTATAACTATGCTAATCAATCAATTGTTTGTCATTTTTCAAGCAAAAATACCAAATATGTCCCAGTTTTTTGTTTTTCTCAGTCTTATGTGAATTGTAAATTTAGTGATTTGTTTTCTTTTTTTTTACTGTTGCTCAGAATAAACAAGATGTTTGAAGACATCATCCTAAACTTTAGGAGATTGTAACAGGCATTTTTCACTATTTTCTGACATATTATAATTCAAGCATTTTTTTGACTAATTGAAAAAATAATCTGCAAATTAATTAATAATGAAAATAATTGTTAGTCATAGCCCTAATATTTTATAGAGGGCTTTTATTTCAAGGGCTCACAATGGCTTTTCTGACCACAGTCTAATATAAAAGGATCTCTATTATACTGGCAAAAAAAATTAAAACATCCTGCCATTTCTGTAAAAATAGACCCCTAATTACTTTTTAAGCACTCAACAACTACAGCTCCCCCGAGGCTTTGACGGTGTTATGTCTGACTCACAAGAATGTTGTTGTTGAAGCTGACAGGCTTTCATCCCATTTGCTTTCTTATTTATTTGAATTTATGTACCAGATTAAATTTATAATGCTGAAGATCAGGGAAAATGGGTTGATCTTTATTTACACAGACTATGTTTACTAAATTTGTTAAAATAATTGAATAAAATTCCAGAAGTATGTCTGTTGTAACAGCTGTGTGTCAGAGGTGATTATGCTTCATTCAACCTATTAACAATGTAGTGAGGGTGACACCTGCCTTTGATTTGCTGCTTCATGTTACGCTTCATTATGTCATGCTTATTGGTAACGATTACTTGCACAGTCGGCCTTGAAAACCGTCATACTTTGGCCTCCTGGGAGGGTGGGTGTATTGGAAAGCTTCACAGCATGCAATGGGGCGACAACTTTGTAAACATCAGCCTCAGTTTATGCACCATTCTGCAACTACGACTAGAATCTGTTTGACATTTTGTTCTATTGTTATTTCAGATAGATACTTTATTAATTACAAAGGGAAATTGAAGTTAGTAAGTGTACTATATATATTGAATTGGCAAATCTAAATCGCTCTGAATTGCTGAGTGCTGCTAAGAGAAAGCCCTTCTGGCCACAACACAATTATCAGCTAAAATTCAGCTTATTCACACGATGACATTGAAAAGACCTTTTATGGATTTTATCTACTCTTTTTGATTGCTTTTCATTCCACGCTCCCATTGAAAATCCAGAGGTAATCAGGCATTTTCCATTGTTGGCCCTAAACTGTGGAATAGTTTGCCTCTCATCATTAGATCCTATACCTTAAACTGATATTTTTAAAAACCCATCTTAAGACTCATCACTTTTCTTCAGCCTTTTAATAGTCATCATGAAGACATGAAGGGTTACTGTTTTTATCTTATTTATTTTCTATCTCTATTCATTATTTGTTCTCTGTGCAATGGTGTTGCGTTTTTAGGATTTAAAACCCATTTTATTTATTTTATTCTGCATTTTTTTATTTTTCCCCTTTATCCTCATAACTTTGTTTGTGTTTTCATTTTGATTGTATTTCTCAGTGTCTGTAAAGCACTCTGGTCAACTTTTATTGTTTTTAAATGTGCTCTATAAATAAAATGATCTGGCTTGATTTTTTTTGTGAATGGGGAGAAACAGGATGTGTGGCAGGAGACTTACGGTCCTCTGTTGGTAGAACCTGTAATGAGTAGATCCATTCAATCATGATGTTCCTATCGATTACATCCAGAGCATCCAGCACATCCAGACCAGACAGGGCAAAAAATACAATAGTCAACCTGGAAAAGGAGGCACAGAGCAATCTTATGAATTTCACTTTATAATACTGATAGACATAAAGAAAACATATTTCATCATGAGTGCAATGTTAGAGCTATGCAACAAATCAAAGGTAATGTAAACTGTGACAGTGAATGGTCACATTAGATACCTGGGTGATAAAACCTAGTTCAAAACAATGTTTTAAAGAATAAAGTTAGGCAACGTGGTTGGTCATCTAGTCATTATTTAGCAATTGGTTAAGTTCAGCCGATGATATTTGAGCCAACTGGCGAGATGTTTGTTTAGTTTACTAGTTAATTAAAACCCTGAGCAATTTAAGTCTACTTTACCTGAAGATCACTTTCAAGTTAATAATAAATATACTCAATGTGTACTGCACTTGTCATTCGTAATGAATCTCCAGGTGCTACAGCATTAATAACATACAACACACAACAGAAAGAAAATATGGAAAGCCTTCCTGAACAGAAAGCTTTTTAAGCCATTTTTTAAAAAGAGTTAGCCTATGTCCTATGATAATATAAACTTCTAATGTTGACTCATACGTTGAACGGGGCGTTGTGCACCGTTGGGCAGTCAGTTCCTTGTTTTACAGCCAATCTGTCATAACTTCACTAGCTCATGTTACCGAGCACACTAAGCTAAATGTCACTAGCCTCCATTCAAAACCGTTGGTAACGGCTAGCTTGGCTTGCTAAGCTAAGTAGCACTAGCCTCCATTCAAAAGCGTTGGTAACGGCTAGCTTGGCTTGCTGGTCAAGTTTTTCAATAAAACAGATAAACCTGAGTAACGTTTTTCATTTCAGTGAACTCACCTGGTTGTCTCCAGGGAGGCGTATCTCTCAGGTAACACCTGAAGCGTTCTCTGGAAGAATCGTACATGTCTATCTCTTAAAAAGTCTATCTGCTCAAATTCTTCAAACTGGCTCTCCTCTTCCGCCATCTTTGCATCCGCACCTATGAGGAATCTTTTCCGGTACGTGTATTTTTCAAAACAAAAGTTCTACAGTACGGCGCACTGTGCAGAGAGAGAAATTTGGTGCACTTAAGCAAAATCACAATTAATACACAGAATAACATGCAGGTTTTGCGTCGTGGACACTGTCATGTTTCATGATGCAACCTGTTAGGTCTCTAGCTTGAGAGCTGTGAATATCCAGTAACAGTGACTGTGACCAATCCATCACAAACCAGTAAAACACACCACCAGAGGTAAGAGAGAAGTTATGAGAGACCAGACAAAACTGTAATGATGATCTTTTATTTAACCCTTACATACTGTTCAGGGTCAAATTCGACTCATTTTTACATTTGAGAGCAGTAAAACACCCTAAACACTTACGCTCACATTTATGACTTCTTCTAATGTGAACCAGAATATACAAAAATGGAAATATTTAAATTTTTTAAAAACATTTTTGTGCAGCTGATACACATTTTTGTAGAGTGTTTGATCCATACTTATTTAAAAATTCAAAAATCACCATTCAGAAATATTGTTGCATTCTTCACATTTAATGTAATTCATTGAAATTGTTTTGTTCTCCTGTTTTAAGTAACATCACAATCTACAATTTACAATCACATTAACAAAAAGTGTAAGAACTCTCTCTGCTCTCTGAAAGCTTCATGAAGGATAAATCACTCATTTATCTGTGACTGATGAGGTATTTATGAGTAAGTATAAGGTAATATTGTGACGGGTCAGAATATGAACAGTATGTGAGAGTTAAGAGAAAAATTCCATAAACTTACATCAGTTCAAGTGATAGATTGTACAGCAGCACACAGTAGATTCAAATAAAGGCACAATCTGTTGTTGAGGCCACATTGTAGTGTTCATTTTAACTGATTTCTGTAAACACAGAAAACAGTTTTTTTTTTAAGGACTGTTTAGTTGGCTTCTATTGTTGTTCATCACAGGCCTTGTCTCCAACTGGGAACAGCTCTGCAAAAAAACAATAAAACAAAAAAAGATTTCAGGGATTGAAAGCTAAAGAAAAAACATGGCCCTTGAATATGCATTCAGGATGGACAAAATCAAAATAATTTCTGACATAGTCTCAGCAAAAATAGATACTAAGATAATGTTTCCTGTCATTTTGTCCACACTGTAGATTGTGGATCAATTAAAACTGAGGCTGCAAAAAATGATAAAACTACAAACAACAAATAAAGAAACACAAAGCAACATTAAAATACCTGATAACAACCATGTCTTTAAGTCAACAAGCAGTCACTTGTAATTACCTCAGTAACTGCTTGATAAAAAACCTTAATAGACGCCTGTAGTGTGCAGTAAAAGTATAGGCAATCTGACCTGTGAAACATCTGTAGCACAGGTCCTCCTCCTGAAGGTCCGATGTTTTTCTTTCGCTCCTCCCATCCCTTGGTGAGACGCGTCAGTCTGGACGGGTCTCTGCTGACGTGACCATCCACCTGCATGAGGAACAAATAAACATCAACCTCATCCTGAAACCACAAACCTGTTTATTTTAAGGTTGAAATAATTTTATTTTGAGATAAAAAAAATGTCTTTTTTTCTGAGGCTCTCTCTCAGTACCTAGGTTATTAAGGTAATGAATGATCAAGTCCTTCATTTTATTTATTGCTCTTGTCATATATGACCCTTACTTTCTCCTTTAATTTTGCAGCGATTCTCTGATGTCTCTCTTCTTCCTCTTTTTCCTTCAGCTGTTTCTCCTGAAACTTTGCCTCCACCTTGTGAAGATCCTGCAGAAAGGCAGAAACAGCATCAGTAATGCAGTAAAACTTGTGCAGGAGCTTTATATATTTACACAAACATATACCTTTATCTACTAACATTAGCTTTTAACCCTCACATTAACCCTCATATCCCATAATAACCTTGCATAACTAAAAAAAAGTGCCCTGACACATCAAAAGTGGCTTCTCAGGCACCCTGCATTGAAACCTACAACAGGTCTTGGGTTTCTCTATCTCTCTTGTTTCCATGATTCAGACTCCGTACCCTTTCACTGAAGCGTTTGATGCCCTTCGCTGCCTCCCTTCTCCTCTCATCCACCTCCCTCTGTTCCTCCTCTCTTCTCATCCTCGTCTGTTCCTCCTCCTCTTCTCTCTTCAGTCGTAGCTGCTCCTCAATGGTCAGCTTCACTTCTAGCTGACGACGACGCTCCTCCTGATGAAACAGAAATCATTTTGACTTGTAAATATGTATAGACAAATAACCATATCTACTACCTAAATTATTTTTCACACACGTGCATGTGCGATGTACCTTTGCCCGTCTCCTCTTTTGTATCTCCTCAGCAAGTCTCTGCTCTTCTTCCTGTTCCTCTTTCCTTCTCTTCTCTTCCCTCCACTCCTCCAGTCGCCGTGCCGCCTCCCTCCTCTCCTCCTCAGCCCTAAAATAGAAGAAGAATATAACAAGCTAAAACAGATAACACCACAGTGACAATAAGAAAGATTATGACCAAATAAAGCTTCAAACAGCAGCTTTATTTAAGGTGAGAAAATTAAACCCTTTTGGTGGTCATGAGATCTGAGGGTGCCTTTCACCAATCAATGCCTATTCCACCTCGTCAATCAGTTTTTTATTGTATTCTACTTTAGACTGACTTGTGTTGCTCAGCCTGGATCTTGGCTTCTTTCACCCTCCTATCTGCTTCCTCCACCTCCTCCTGGCTCTGTATCCTGGTTTGGCGGGCCTGTTGCTTGCTGGCCTTCCACCTCCGGATAGCCTGAGGATGAAAACAGGTAGTAAAAATGAAAACCACAAAGTAATTAGAAGGCAGTACCACAGCTTCAAAATAGCTCTTTCTGAGCTCCTGGCTATATTAAGTATATAAAGAACAATGATATTTCAAAATGAGATTAACTAAATTTAGGTTTGTAAGCGCTGCAGGCACACTGTTGAGAACCAATCAATTTATAGTAAAGGTTGAACTAAAATTATATGTATAACCTGTGTGGAATAAAGGCGATTGTGCCCCTGACTGTGTTTTTGTGTGTGAATGTCACTGCCACTGTCACAAACTATTCAAGTGAACAAGCAAATGTGTTCTTCACCCACAACGATGTAGGCCTTTGTCAAAACTATAATGATGGTGTGGCACTTACATGTTTGGTTGTATATGTCCCCTTTAAGATGCTCACAGCTTCATGAGGGCTGTTCTGTTTACTATACACTTATGCAAGAGGTTTGTTTTCCTACTGAGCTCATACATGTTTTGTCACAGTTCCTCTACCTCTCTCTTCCTGTCCTGTAAATAGATCAGCTCCTGGTGCCAGTCCTCATGTTGCTCAATCTCCTCCAGTGTTTTACCAGGCAAGTACAGTTTGGCCTCTTTCCTGTAGGCTGGTTGCCCACTGTGCTTCGTCCAGACCTGTAAATCAAGCAGATTCAATTAGTTCAGACAAGAATCTCGTGGAGAAGTGTCCAAATGATAAGAAGGACTGTCAATCAGCTCTTAGCTTAGCGTCTGCATAAGTTGCCTGGAGCAAAACATTTGAACACAATCATTTTAAGGAATGGTGATCAGTGACTGTGTGGATTGTTCTGTAAGTTGAAGAGAAACAAGAATTTCCACTACAAGAGAAGTTATCTAAACAGAGTGACAACAGTATCTTACCTTGAGGAAGGCTTGGTGGTCATACTGGTCCCAGCCACCATGAGGGCCTCCTGTCTTCTGAAGGAAAGATTCCAGTGCTCTGACCTCTGCAGGGAGATCTCTGTCCAGTGGTTTGGTCTTTGGAAAAAGACAATAAATGAAGTCTTGCATGGGTCAGAGGACTAGATGCGCGTTAACAGAGTTTCAGTGGGCACAGGATAAACGTTTTTCTCTCACCTCCTAAAACTACGTAAGACGGATTATATAAACTTTCTTATGATATCAGAGACAAGCTTACATGCAGAAACCTGTTTGCTGTCATCTTCCAAGTCCTGTCTGAGCTCAAAAGCAATAATATCTCATAATATTTATTTATCACACTGCAATTCTAAGATTCCTTACTCAAACACAAACTCAGGTCTCCATCTTTTGATTGCATAGATGACAGCTGAGACAATACAGAAAAGGGGGGAGGTGAGGAGACACAGACCTTCACAGTGGGAGCTGTGGGTAGTTTGGCGCCTGATTTGACAGCAAGGCTCCAGTTTTCAATCTTTTTCTCATAAGCAGTGATCTCCTGTCTACAAGTCCTCTCCTCCTTCAAAAGATCCTCAAAGCTGAGAGGAGCAGAGAAAGACAAATGACAACTAGTAATAATATTTTCATTATAGTACATATATTCATTCTCAAAACACAGCATTGCCATAAACGTGGCTGTATGTAACGTTTCGCTTTTTGATTACTTTGAGAGTACTGTGCTGAGTATTGATTCGCATTCTCATTAATAAGAAGTTACACAATTTTAACGATACAAATGATGAAACAATGTAACATTTATGATTTTCCTTCATCGATGTAGTCAAATTTGGCAGGAGAAAATTAATCATTCAATCAGTATTTATAAAGTATTAACTTTTTGGGGAGTATTTTATATTTAAAATATTACAAACACCTGGGATTTCAGTAAAACTTCTCTCACAGTGTCTCAACAAAAATGTAACATTATACATAAGTTAAATGTAGCGTTCATGGAAGGGCTACTATGTTGACGTGCATTACATTATATAGAGGTTTTATATTTTTCTGGTCACTGAGTCTAATGTGGTCCTTTGTTGTTTGGTGTGTGCTTTTACCATGAGCGCTCCTCCTCTTTCAGGGTGTTGATTGAAATTTCCACCTCTGACATGATTTCCTTCAGTCTTTCAATCACTGAAAACCCAAGTAGAAATGTAAAACCCATTATTAATCTATGCTAAAACTGCTTATATTGCTTAGTGTGCTAATTTACAACAGCACCTGGAATATTGATATAACAGAATGGCATAAATATTGAGATACTGAACAAGATGGCTGAATGAAAGGTGTAACAAAATACTATGATTTTTGTTTAAGGTTCTACAAATAAAGACTGGAAGATACACAACTATTATTTTAATATATATGGCTGCTTAACTGATATTACTTACACTCAGGAGTTGGTTTAACGTCTATCAGCTGTCTCTGAAATTTCCTCACTCCATCATGAATCTTCGCTAGCTGCTTTTGAAGATTTGTCTCTAAAGAAAGACAAATGAACAGAACATTTGTAAATCACAGAGGTTAAGTTAAGTGACTCCACTTCCAGGGAATAGTGAGCAAGGATCATACCGCTAAAGGTAACTGGATATAAGTGTATGATAATAATACTGAAACAAAGCCCTGTTCACCCTGCCACATTAAAACAACTGGAGGAAAGATTATGCTAATGCAATACAAAAAAAGACCCACTCTCAGCTTTTCTTTCTTCCTCCAGCACTCTCTCGTACTCCTCCAGTTCTCCAGACACATCTGTCCAGCCATTCTTTCTGCACTGAACACTCAGTGTCCTCTCTTTCTCCAACTTTTCAATCCTGAGAAGAGGAAGAGAAAAAGCTCAATGTGGTGTGTTACATAACTGACCAGTGAAGACAGACTTCATGCCTAATGGGGTTACAATGATTTACAAGAACACAGATTTGGTGTTATTGTGGTTTTGGTGATTTGTTACATTTTCAACACAGCACAAATAAGGAATGTGCTTTACTTTTCAGAGGTGAACTTTATGTTGAGGCTGTAGATGTGTAGTTGGATTTCTTTCTATTGTATGATGTTCCTGTGATTTGGTCCGCACGCTGTATCCATGCGGTGAAGGTGAAAAGTTTGATGAATCCAAATAAAATGATTAAATAGCCATGAGAAGCTAAACTTACTGCCTCCTGGTCCTCTCAGCTTCCCTGACAAACTGTGCAGCTTTCTGTGTGGTCTGCCTCTGATCCTCACTGCAGACTGGGGAGGATGATGTGCACGGCTGCTGGACACTGTCTCCCTCCCCCTGCTCATTCATTCAGTCAAGACAAAACACGAAAGCTGATCACAGTGTAATACAAAACAATCATTGCAGTTATATATCAGCTTGGCAAGATCCTGAACGTGTCCGATAATAGAACGTCTAATTGGCACCACAACGTTAGGGGTAACTAAGTGATGTAATAGGTGTCCATTGTCGGACATATCAGGTAATAGGAGACAAACACATGAAAATAATTACACAACTGTATGATAAGTGTTCATCCGATTAGTGTTTTGTGAGTGTAAAATAAAACTATGACATCAGCAAGCGGTTTCCCTCATAGACATACTGCATATATGTCTATGGTTTCCCTCCCACTGTAATTTAACACTAACTTAGCTAGCATTAGCTAGCAATCTTGGTCTGTCGTCAGTCAGTCGTTCAACAGTGACTCCTCAGCCTCTCCCGCCTTTCCAACACATTTTAAACATTTGAAATATTGTCAAATGACCACTAACTATTTGTTAAGTTTTCAACAAAGGCAGTAAAATAGTTCTGTGATAGTTACCGAGAAACGTTTATCGGGGCAACGGTTGGTTGCTAGGGAAGCCATGTTCAACTGACTGTGTAAACACAACCAACTTTATTTAAAAAGGCGGCGTGCTTGACATTAAAAGAAGTCCTGTTTAAAACCAGCAGAGGACGCTGCTTGTACAGTGTGTATAACCTCAGGACTGGACTGGACTGGACTGGACTTTATCATGGATGTATCTTATTATACATCCGTTTGTTCAGACGGCTGCATAAAACGAGACAAACCTAACAGAACCAGGAGACTGTAACCATGACAACAGTTTTATCTTCCACCATATGGCTTGTTTCCAAGACCACAATTTTTCCTTAATCTTAATCGAGTACTTTTATTGCTTAAAGATCCCCTCCAGACCTGTTTTAAGATGTATATAAAATACTCTACTTTGAATATTAATCAGTGTCTGATGGTTTTTCCACAAAAAAAGTTCAATTACCTCATTAAAAACCTTAAAATTACATCTCCTCCTTCTCCCTCATTAAAAATACCAGAATCTATAAATATGAAAGTATTTTTCATTTCAGAAGTTTAACTGCTGGATACAAGATGTCTCCTACTTCACTGTAAAGTCCATTATCAGTGTTAGTGCACTGGAGGCTTCAAGTTTCCCTTAAAACTGATTTTCAGTGAGCACAGAGAAACTTTCCACTTTCAGCAGATAAATGTGAAAACAGCCTTCTAGTGTCAAACTCTGCACATACATCATTCTGCACAGTGAAGCTCAAACATCCAACTGAAAGAACAAGAAGAAAAGCATATTTTTGAGTGGAGGGGGACTTTAAGCTTATGTACCTACATACTGCTTTAAGTAGTTTTACATGAGGTATGTCTGAACCAGAACCATCATTTTTGACTGGAAACCAAAAAGAAAAAATATTTTGATTTTTTACTATTTTATTTATGGAGTCAGCTACAAAATTATATTATCTGTAAATGTTTACTTCCCAACATGAAGGTCAAAATGATGTTTCAAAGCCTTCTTCATACTTTCTGAAAAATAGTTCAGGCATAAAAGTGATCACATTTAAATATATATGTGATGTAAAAAAAAATAAGCATGTAAAATACCCACCATAGATTCTCCCCTGGGTTACTAAACCCCCAAATTTCCATTTAGAAAATACTGAGCGGGGCCATTTATACCACTGAGGACACAGAGGTCATGGCCTCAAAATATAGAGATTAACAACCTGAAGGCAAGTTAACATTCTGCAGTTACGTACAAATAACACATAATGGGTTTTGAAGACTAATTCTGATATTATTCTAAATATCTAGTTTCTGACGCCCTGCCAATAAATATATGTTTTAAATTTGATTGCTTCTTTTGTGGAGTTGCTCTTGGGAAATTTTGTTTTATGACCTAAAATCAACAGCAACAACAGCTCTGATGACCTCAGTTTCCTTCCTCAATTTGGTAGCTATAGATCTGTTAAATAGAAAAAGACCTTTGCCTTGACAAGTACATTTTGTCCTGCATGAAATTCAGTTCAATTGTTTATTAAATGTTTTTTATCATAAGTGAGATAAATAATGTAGTATGATTTCAGGCTAAAATGTGCATCCTTTTTAAGTTTCTACTCAAAAAACAAAAATCTAAAATACTTAGATAATATGTCCTTGTGGCCCAGATCTTGAGGTACAGAAACATCTGGCTGTCCCCTGCTACAACTAGATGGTTAGCGTTACCTACGCATCTCATTCTCTCAAATATCTGCCTATGTTGTCTACCGAGGCCTTGGTTATTTCTGTAACAGCCTTTTTATGATGGCCAGTAGCTATAATTATTACGAGAGCTGGCCAAGTGACAGTCAGAGAGAGAAAGAGGGAGAGAGACAGAGAGAGTGAGAGGGAGTATAAATAGAAATCTGAATCCATTATTGAGTGCAGATATTGGGGATGGTCTCTCTCATGGGTGCAGAGGCAGAGTTGTCAACGCAACATAAATAGCAACCGCTCTCCTTAATGAAGAGTGTTACAATTTCCTGTCACATCCTCAGCCACAGGAACTCACTTAATTTGATAAATGAGGCAATCAGATGAACTTCGACCGGTTGGCATAACAGATCAGACAAACATGCAGGGATATGGTTGGGGATTTCCAAACAGGGTACATCTGGGTACAAAACTTTAAAGTTAGGCCAGCTCTGAAATAGACTCCCGGAAGTATACAGCAGATTTTTTTTATTGTCCTTTGTGTGGGAAACATTTTGACTTGGGTGCCTTTCTTCGCGATAAAATCTTGTGGGAGAAAGTGTCAAGAAAGAGACAAATTACAACTTAATTTGTCAAAAGATCTTAACTAAAGGTCCACACACTAGCTGAATGAATGGAGTTTGCCCAGTTGTCATGGAGACAGCTCAGCTGTCATCGTCTGACTTAAGTTAACAGGTGGTCGTATGACTTTTGTCTTTCCAGCCACCTGTTTTGACACGGCCAGGGGTAGAAGATGCATTTAGATCTTTTACTCCAATACAAGCAGCAACAACACAGTGCAGATATACTCTCGATTCAAAATTTTACTCAAGTACAAGCACATAAGTATTTGCGTCAAAATACACTTCAAGTACCAAAAGTAAAAGTACTCATTATGCAGATAGGCCCATTGCTGAATAAAATACATTTTATAGAACTGAATTGTTATTATTGCTGCATTAATGTGTAAGCATTACTTTGTTAAAGTAAATTTTTAAGAAAAATGCATAAATTCTTGTTTTACAGCTTCTTAAATTTGAATATTTTCTGGTTTCTTTACTCCTATATGATAGTAAACTGAATATCTTTGGGTTGTGGACTATTTGTTGGGACAAAAGACATTTTAGGTTGCATCTCAGGCTTCAGGAAACATTGATCGTCATTTTTAAACAAATTTTATAGATCAAGCAACTGATTGATTAATTAAGAAAATAATAGACAGATGAATCGATGACGGAAATAATCATTAGTTTCAGCCTTTAACTGAATTATTTAAGTACAGTACAAATACCTCACAATTGTCCTTAAGTACAGTATTTGAGTATATGTATGTAGTTCTTTCATCATTACTGTCTCTCCAAACTGTCCTAAAACTTTACATTTGTCAAGACTGAACTTTCATATCAAAACCTGAGTAGAATCAGTGTATCCTTGACCTGGTGAGTCTGATATAAAATAGCAGATACAGGCAAGAAAGAAAGTAAGTTAGAAAGAAATGACCTTTGACCTCTTCTTAGGAGCTAACAGGCTATTTGGAAATGTTATGAGACGTGATCCCTGTAAACTGAGACATCAGTTTTGCATTCCTGGACGTTGGAGCTCTGAACTTCTCTCCCGCCAGTTCTGTGAATTAACGTGCTTATTTATGACTTCTGCCACTGTGTTTATGTGTGTGTGTGTGTGTGTGTGTGTGTGTGTGTGTGTGTGTTTGGTGGGAGTTGTGTTCCCACTCTCACACCACAGGTGAGTGTGTTTATCCTTCTGTGGTCCTGGCTGCCGACCTGTTGCTAAGAGTGTTTTCAGTCAACACGCCTACTTTAATAAGGGTTAATTATGTTTACAAACACAAACACACATAAACAACACCCACACCCACCCACCCACACACACACACACACACACACACACACACACACACACACACACACACACACACACACACACACACACACATACACAATTTGTTCTGACACCTGACTAGTGCTGTAATTGTATATGGTGTTAAAACGCAATATGATCCGGCTCCGTCCAGCACATGTTGGGCACGTTAGACTCAGATATTGTGGGCACATGCCTTCGTTTGTGTGTGTGTGTGTGTCTGTGTGTGTGTGTTTGTGTGTGCAGTAAGGAGCTTGGGAAGGCACGGGGAAAGTGATCAGTCTAATTGCTATTCCTGCTGTGCCTCAGACTCAAACCCTCTCTCTGTGTGACGTCAATACATGAATATTTATCTAAGTGTACCGAACATGCCTCCTGCAGCTCATACTTTCAGCTAATCCAGTGTTTCTGCTTATGTCAGTGCCTTATATGCCAATTTATGAATTTAGTTAGTGTTATTTCACTGCAGTCCTACACAGTATTTGACCCCATTAATCCCCTGCAACCCAGCCTTGTAGAAAATGCTATGGTGGTACTTTTGAAATTACTTTTTGGCACTTTGGCCTACAGAGAAATAACTTGACCAAGTTTGGATAGATTGACATACATTGTTTGCATACGGAGCGGGTGAATCCCAATCTTTATTTCAAGACTTCACTGATCTTTCATTTCATAATTTCCACTCTTCCGACACTTCTGCTCATGCCAGAGAAGTTTAAAAATGACGTGGTTGTAGTATTCATTGCAACTATTTGTATGGTTTTACTTTACTTACTAAAATGTTGATTTATTAATTTTTAATTCTCTCTTATTTGCATATATCAAGGCATTGTATAATATGTGATCATTGTAAGACTTACAGGCCTTAACAGTCCAGCCTTTTTTTAAAAACATTTGCACCAAATGACAGTTGCAAATTAAGTAATGGTAAACAATGAGAAACAAGTAAGTCCACATAAGTAAATTAAATTAAATTAAAAATACACATACAAAAACTAGCATGTCTCATTCAAAAGCAAAACTTAGTAAATAGAACTAGAACAAAGGGATTTATCTCACTGATACTCAATTTACTAAAAACAAACAAACAAATAAACAGAGAAATACACATTTAACAAAATGTGGATGTACAGGTATAATTTAAAAAATCCATCTTTGCCATATTTTCATGAACTTGTCCTGTTGCAGTTTATGGAAAAAGTTATTCTTTCCATCCTAAAGATATCATAGGTGATGTCAATCCAGTCATCGATTGAGGGTTTTTTTGGTTCAGGCACTTTCTAGAAATAGTTTTTCTTAAAAAGGTTGATTTTTATGTTGCAAAACTGTAAATATACATTCTGTAGCTTATCATTTTAGCATTTCTGGACAAAAAAAAAGTTCACAATTGACTACAGTTGTAAATAAATGCACTTGACACTGAGGGGTATAGATATATTCATGCTATCAGCTATTACATTTATTGACTGAAAATGACTTTTGTTGCTTAGAAACTTAATTCAATGTACAAGTTATTAAATTAGATACCCAAAGATCAGACTATGTCAGAAATTCCAAGAAGTACAACCTGAATTACTAAAAGCTTGAGAGGGTCAGCAACCCTCAATGTCACGCTTGTATGACTGAATTAAATCGAGAGCTGCTCACTCTTCCAGTCAGATGACGGTTATTTGGTTGATTCGATCAGTAAAGCTATACGTTCTGCGTAAGCCACTGGGTGTGATAGCCGCTCTCTTTTGACTGTTGTTTCACTGCAATTATTCGCCATTAAAGTGATGCTCTTATCCACAGTGCCTCTCACATATCCACTGTGACGTAAGTCCTTACCTCTCCTACACACTCCACATGAGGACGTACAGTGGAGGCCTCTCACCGTTGTCCTCATCTGACCTAGTGAGAGAAAACTACAGCGTCACTGTAAGGTGAGTATTAAACTTTTTAATTCATGCATAAACCCACAAAATTATAACCAGCATCATAAGGGCTGATTACTGTCTGCTTTGTTTTGTATTAGTACAGAGAATGAAATGTTTTAATGAATAAAGTAACTTTTAGATAAGCAGAAGCTGAACCTGGCTCAAACTGGTTTTCTATGGAAATCGTTGCTGTAAACTACGTAGATGTAGAACAAGGACTAGTGTTATAATGTCTTATCCCGAAGATCAACAGACTGACATGTGTGAGTGTCGTTTTTGTCTTTTGTATTAAGGCCTGCTTCTTTTCTTGGAGAGACACAGTGAACTGCTGGTGGAACTTTGTCTCTCCTGCTTGCAAATATAATAAAATCTACTCTTAAGGTAAGAATAGTCTTGATTGTCTCACGTTGTTTATTGAAATATTCAGTGGTGGTCTTAGAGATTCCCCCTACACTTTACTGCTTATATAGAGGGGTGAAGTACTAGATCTGACATGTTATAATATATATCAAAACTGGTACACAGAGATGGAAGACTGAAGTGCACGACTCTGGAGACAGTTCAGTTGTAAGATCAAAAGTCTTTGTGCAGAGAAAAGTTTTGGCTCGGTACACAAAAAGGCAGTCAGTCAGGCAACAATCCAGACAAGGGCAAAGATAAGGTCAAAAACACAAGCAGAGATCTAGAAAACCAGGAACACTAAACACTAGGAAACATCAGGGATGAAGATGATTTAGGAGCACACAGACTAAATACACCAGGCAGGCAGGGATAATTGGACACAGGTGAAACACATCAGGGTGGGGCAGACAATCACAGAAGTGGGGAAACACATGAGGGCAGGAAGTACGGATCTGAAAGGTGAATAATACAAAATAAATCAGGAAGTAAAGCAACAAAAATGTGAAACAAAGGAATCATAAGATAAGACGCTGGACAAAACATGACAATATATAAATGCTTTAAAACCAAAAAATGTTGAGGTTTACAGTTCATTCTTGATCTTGGAAACAGCCGTTTAGAAAAAAATCTCACTGCAAGGTCCATTTAGTAGCTGTCCTGCAGCTTTTTAATATCACATGATCTTCCTCAGCAGGTCGAGTTGACGTGTGTGCTCAAATTATTTCCATTTTTCTGGGCACAGACTTCTTTTAAGACAACATGGACAACAGTCTTTAAAATGAAATCTGAACATCTACAATTACACGACAACTGGGTCAACTTATCACATGATGAATATCAGCAGATGAAGCGATGAAGATCATGTGATATGATTGACAACTCCAAAACAGCTACTGATTGGACCTTGTGGTGAGATTGTTATCTCAATTAAAAATGTTTTATATGAAAACATGAAGAGTTTCCTTCTTTCTTTCTGTCTTTGCTTATGTTTTGAAATAAGGAGTGACAAAGTTCAGATAAAACTATGTTTCTTATGACTGATTAGTAGCACTAATTCACATACTTTATGTATCTATATGTTTTATGGATGTGCAGGGAGTCAGTTTTTTTCTATAAGAAAACATACCTTTAAAATCAACTTAAAATAACTTAATTCAGTCTGTCCAAGCTCCCGTTATTTTAATTTGGTCTTAAACAATATAATGATTTAACTCCTAATATAGCCAATAATTTAATAAGACAAGAATAAATTTAATGCAAGTGGGTCACGCTTCCTGTCACAGATGTGTGTGTGCGTGTGTGTTCTCCAGTTCTCACTAAAGATATACTTCCCTCACAGAATCATCTACTGTCATGGGATGCACACAGTCTGGTTGCACACAGACACGTGCGCAAGCATGACAGAAATACTTCATATATAGATGGAGCGAAGAGTGATTCTGAATTGCAATGCACGTGCGAAGTAAGTTTGTTTCTGAGTCGCTGCTGATGTTCAAACAACACAACAACAAATCAGTTTTAAGAGTCAGTGAAGAAGAAGCTTCTGACCGTTAATGATAACATGTTATCTCTGCTGCTTCTCACTGTCAGCAGTGCCATAGAATAAATCTGGGTAACATTTTATTCTCTTGTCAAGCATCAAAATATGGACTAACTCATTAGGATGTAAATTTGTTTTGTATGCCATCTGTGTAGGCTGCTCTAAATACATATTTTTTCAAGTTCATGTAATGCTGTCATATCACGTTATCCTTGTTTTATTTTGTCTGAGAAAAAAAAATGTGGGATAGCGTCTCCACTGTCTTAAAAGCTGCCTTTTTATGGTCCTTTTGTGTATTTATAATACTGTAAAGGAAAGCTGGTACAGCTTTGCTAACTTACCTCAGCATATTGTGAAGAAATGCTGATGCAGGATTTTTAACTTGAGGTGAAGCAAGCTGTTTCTTCCCTGACAGTACATTGCTTTAACCACAGGACTACAACTGTCCCCAGAATCAGATAGTGAAGCAATGTCATGTGAATATTATCCCTGTTATACGCATAGTACATCATCTTCACTGACTGCAAGTCGGCGTAGTAAATCGTATTACAGTAAAATGTCACGGCTTCTGTTAAATAATGAGCTGCAGCTGTGGTCTGGCACATGTCTGAAGGTTTTCTACAAGTTGATTAAGCATTAACAAGAGGAAAGTAAATGAAAGCTCACATGCAGGTTGTTAGAGGGAGTTGCATCTCTGTCACTGACCACCGGTTAACTTTATGCCTGTGTTTGTGTTTCTGCATATGTGTGAGAGAGAGAAAGAGAGAGGTGATAAAGTTACAGAGATGACCTGTGGGGGATAAGAGAGCAGTTGATTGCAGACGTGCCACTCGGGGTTCACAGGGTGTGCTTGGCTACATTCAAGTGTGTGTGTGTGTGTGTGTGTGGTTTAATGAGCAGACCGGTCACTCCAAAGTCCACAGCTGGTGTCACTCGACCCCTGGGGTTTTATTAGGAGGGATAACGCTGCAGTCTCGGTTGTGGCGACGAGTGCCTTTTCACAGAGAGAAGCTTCACCTCCTATAAAGACAATTTCTTTACAGAAGGAAAAAAGAATATCATGGGTGTTCTTATTTTGTACTAAACCCCTCAGTGCTTTTATGCGCCTTTGAACTCAAGCAGAAGTTTGCTCCTGTCTCTGATGGGTTTTTTTTTGGAGAAGACTTTGGAAGTCTTTTCATACGTGAAGGATTTTCATGCCTTTTAGGATTTCTGAGGTGCCTTCACATCACTCACAGAGAGAAATTGCATTGTGCAGCATTCCGATTGACAGGATCTTTGATGAGCAAATGGGGAATTCTACTTTTACTCTGGCATGTGGGCACAGCAGATCTTGTTTATTCCCCTCCCTTTGCCGCGCCCATGACTTTCTTTGTTTCTCTGTCGTCTGTGAAAGAACAACAGAAAACAAACAAAAGCAAACATACATACCAGACAATGACCATCAGGCTTGTAATTTACTGTGACGCTTGTGAATGCTTTAAGTAAACCTGCCACGTCAAACAACAAAGTCTGGGTGTGGAAGGCCAAGCGTCCTGAGAAGACAGACACCTTGTTGTTCAGAAATTATGCCATCATACCTCTTTGTGGTCCAGCTTGAATCCAAGTTCTCATTAGACTTCAACCCGTACATCTGACACTGTTTGCATGTTGTTTTTCAAGTGTTTTTTTCTGTCTCAGGATCTAATAAATGTGTCTAATTTGTACAGCTACACCATATACTTTTCATCCAATCCATTCCTGTAATATACTCAAATGCTTAAGTTGTTCTTTCACACAATTATTGTCACATTTTACACATTTGCAGAGTTTCGACTTGTACTTTTTGCAGACAAAGTCCTTTTTATGGAAAAAGAAAGAAACAGAAAGCTAAGGGCAGGAAAGTAGAGAGGACAAAGAGAGAGAGAGAGAGATGTAAAGGTTTAAAGTGAGGTATCAGCTGTATCGGTGTGATCATGAGTAATGGACACCAGCAGGTTGGAGCATCTAGTTTATTCTCTGGACACTGGATCCATCGCTGTCCATCCCTGGCAGCTCAGGACCAGAGCAAACAATGTCGTTACTCTTTGTGTAAATTATCAACTGCTGATAGGTGCCAGAATGGAGAGAATCTGTGTGTGTGTGTGTGTGTGTTCACATATAAATCATTATGTGTCTGGGTACTGGAGGTATGACATGATTGCCAAACAGGCAAACTAGACAACACCAGACAATGCACAGGATTAGAATATAATGGAAACCTTTTCCATAAATTATTATATTTGGACGAGCAAAATCTGCGTTATGTATTCACACATTTGAGGGATTGCTGTTGTTCTGGCCGCGACTGCTCTTTTATCTGCAACATTTTGTGCCCACATACTCAGGTCTGTGTTTGAATCAGCACTGCTGAGCCACAGTAAAATACCGGGGAAGGTACAGTACATGGTGATTAGATAGAAAAGGAGGCACCTTGTGGAAATCATTTATTCTCAAAAGAGCGTAGGCGGGCCTGATGAGTCAGAATTGCTTCGTGGCAGATGGTTCGGCATTGGCAACAAATGAATGTGGGCACAGCCAAACATTTAGACTCATCATGAGGAATTGTTAATGCTATTGTTAATGTTAATTGTTAAAGGTGCATTCTAAATAAAAATGACAATAGATGCATTTTTTTTTTCTTGGTCATGCATTTCTCTTTACATGAATGAGCCACCTTATTTGATAAGTCATCACGTTAAGACAACCAGCCAAGACTTTAATATTTACTATAATATTTAATATTTATACATGTTTGTTGATTCGTTCTCTGACCTACTCTGCCAAACTGAAGCTATGTACAGTAAATATTAATAGTAAAAAGTGCTTTTTGCATGTGAGTGTGATTGCAACTTAAGATGAATTAGTTTATGTAAAAACCTAACTTGTGTCTACAAGTTAAATGATTTATAGAGGAAACCAAAAATTGTTCACAAGTGCTGTTCACAACCAAAATCAGTACATTTATTGTGTCCAAACGAACATGAAACCACAAGTTGACCTCAGTTTTCACAGAAAAATGTTATGTTTTGATAGCTGTACCATCATTCCCAGTTCCCATGACCTATCTAGTTATGGGGATTGGGTTAACTGATTGAAATTAGTTTACTAGTGCATTTTCTTCTCACCAAACCAACACTGATATAAAACCGAAGCTCATTTCGGCATAAAACTACCAATTTATGTTTTGGACGTGTATAAACTCAATCTGCAATAATGGCTGGACTTCATCTGCTGTCACAGATTAGGGACAGAAGTTTCTTCATTTGGAAGAGAGTCGTTTAAGTTTCAAATATGTCACTGAAATGCAGACCGCAGGATGTCTCGTACGATCCTTAAAGGTCTTAGAGGTCAGTGAAACCTCAGAATGGATCTTCCAGGTCTCATCGTATGTCTGTTTTATGGATTACATAAAACCTCATCTTTCACAGCTGTGATAGATATAGAGTGATATGTGAGAGTGAAAAGGATGCAATATAGATAGAGACACTGATACAGGTAATAAAGTTAGTTCAGAGTTTCCATAAATTGTGCTGCTTAGTGTCAAAGTAGAAGTCCTGAGCACCACACACTGTGAATGAGTAGCGCCTAGTTTCTGCATTGAGAAGTAACAAATTCCCGATTAATCTGTGTGTGAAATGGCCACTGGCTGCTCAGTGTCGCTGCTGCCAACTGTTTCTGACTTCAAACAGGTTTTGTCATGCCTGGACGGCCACCATTATCAGCCACCCAGGTTACCCCAGATGCCCCATGAAGCTGAAGAGCAGAAGAACAAGACAGAGAGGCCGATCTCCATATTTATTATCTCCTGAGCTGACAGAAGTGGTGACGCGCTTTTGATTTACCTCCATCAGTATGAAAACTATTTTGGAACACAGAAGTTGAAACGAGGCAACAGAAGTGTTAACAGCTGGGCTCTTTGTTTATTGGTTTCCAAGAAGTGATCTTGACGCACCGCTACTGTTTGGACACACTTTCCCATTCACTTGAATGACAGGTACTGTAGGTTATAGAATTGTTATATATATATGAAAATATGTACACTGATAATCACAAACATGATCACGATTATTAAATTCCTCACCGTTGAAAACATCCAACTGGTAATACTGTACTTTATATATAGTATCTGCAGAGTTTGACTGGGATCCCATCATAGAGATGTTTACTGGAAAAGAAAAAAATGGCCAAAGTGGAATATTGTATTAAAATGAATCAGGACTAAAGTTTACTAGAATAACTCAGTGTTTCCACTGACATTTAACTGGAAGGACACATTAAAAAAGACCTTTAAGTGTCCTGGTGGCAACAGTTGAGACACATGTGGGTTCAGACCACTGTGAGCTATTTAATGAAGACACAATGTTATAAAATCTTACTTTAAAAAAAAGCCATCAAGCGACACGGAGCAAATATGTGTTCGGGGGGGTGATGTGCATGTTGCTGATCATTCAACACTGTCAGTTTATCAGCTTGAGTGACTGTCAAATCCACAGTCAAGTGAAGATCTGCCTGTGTGTGTGTGTGTGTGTGTTGTTTGTATGTGTGTGTGTCGAATTTGTGTATCTGTTGTTATAATCACTGCCATGCCAGCTAATTCTCCCTCTATTTATATGTGTTGTTTTGACAGCTGACTCAAAGTGGAAAGTCTTGGTGCCAGTGTGCAATTTCTCGTTCTCTCTCTCTCTCTCTCTCTCACACACACACACACACGAGATAATGCATCCTTTACAGTCACATAATTAGCAGTGTCTCTGGGCCAACCAGGGCATACATATATATATATATATATGTATGTGTGTGTGTGTGTTTATGTTTGTGCATGTATGAGGGACAGAAAGAGAGAGCGAATGAGAGAGAGAGAGAGGCAGAGACCCTGGAGTCCAGTCGAGACCAGTATCAGATTCAGTCCAGTGATCCCCATGTTAATACCCTGCCTATCTATTTTAGCTGCAGGGGCTCTTATGTAATCGGTCACGTTTTACCGACACCACTCTCTCAGTCACCACTTTCTTATTTTACATTCAGCAGGTGCTCCGATCGTCCATAGTGATGCACAAAGTGTGGCACTCTGGTGAATCAGTGCAGCAGGCAGATCTATTTCCATTTAAACTTGGTTTCAGGACGATGAACATTGATTTACTCTCACGGGGCTGGAGGGGATAAAAGGATTCAGAGATGCAGTGATGTCCAAAAAAACAAAGTTCGCTCAGCCTGTTAGTTTAACGTGTTCACTCTGAGGAAATGTTTTTGAACTCTTGAGTGATGATGAACATACTGACACTCAGATCTGGGGTGGCATTGAATAACTGCACTGAGATGCCTCTGATTCAAGTCAAAATGTCGCAATGTGGTTTGTTAGGAACAAGAACAACATCTTAAGTACAGTAAACAGCACCAAAACATCAGATTTCAAGAGTATAAGGAGGCAGATGTTGACATCTGACAGCCAGCAGTTACTGAGACACTGAAAGTGAAAGTCAGAATCTGTGCTCATATTAAACAGTTTCTTCATGACTTAATTCTGTTTTTTATATGTTGTTTTTATTGGTATTTTCTAGAAAAGAGTGTCACTGGTGAAACAACTTGTACATACTGTATGTAACAATCATCATCTTATAGGCACATGTACAGTCTTTCTTGTATCTAATTCTTTTTAATATGGCATTTTCCATACTGTCTCTTAATATATGTAATTTGTAGTTGTATCTACCATTCCAGGAGTTGTAAAGGTACAAACAGTTTGTTGCATAGACAACTGCAAACCAGTCGTCATCACTGTGTGATGGTTTTCTTACTAGCAGCCCAAAGTATTTTAAATAGATGTTCATTCTTAAATGGGATTTTGCCAAAGCTAATGTGACAAAAGAGAAACTTCTATCCCAAATATTTTTATCATCTTTTTGGCAAAATCCCACTTGAAACTGATCACCCTTTTTTTAACCAAATTGTCCCTTTGTAAGAATTTAAACTGGGATTACAAAATATCGTATTATGTGCTTCCAGCAGAACTCTTTTGTAGTCTTTTGTATAATCATGATTTAACATGTTTGCTATGTTTAATCTTAATGAATTCATTCTTCGTGAATTTTAAAACAAAGCGAGTTCATCAAGCAAGCTTAAGTTACAACTGATTTCCACTTTGAGACGACTTCCCCTGTCTGTCAAAATCTTTTAAAATCACATTACATCTGTGCAGTAATTGATCTACTTGTGGGTCTATTTACTGTAAACTTCAAAAACAAGGTTAGAAACTGGATTTAAACAGACTGTGTGATAAACTAGTCTGCTGCACTGATAAAACTGTGGCTCTAATAAGTCAGAATCAGCTTTATTGTCATTGTTCAAGACAATGAAATTATAGATGTACACAAATACAATCACGCTTCAGCCCATTTCACTGCTGACATGTACAGTAATATAATGATATACAGTAATATAAGTAAAATTATCTGTCTGGAAAATTTACAGTGAAAGTTGGTGAATGTACCTCTCTGAGGTCTTTGGTATATAATATACTGTATAATCCTAAAATATTCATATATGTAATTTCTCCTCTCATGTCCTTTTAAAAAGGGCAAACTGAAAAAGAAATGTCACCTTCATTGTAAAAATGAAGGTGAGCGTTTACTTTTTGTTCAGTTGTGTTCCAGTAAACGTACAGGCTCATCCCTCCACAAATCCAGCCATAAAGAGAAGAAAAAATGTAAGTCTTTAGACGGCTGTCACTCCTGCTGCTGTGGACAAAGAAAGAGACGGAGAGAGAGAAGGAAAAGCAGAATAGATAAAGAGTGAGGAGGTGTGTTAAAACAGACTGAGAGAAGGAGACAATGGCAGAGAAAGATAAAAGTAGACACGGGAAATAGACAAAGTAATGAAAACATTAAAAGAGACAATGGGCCTAATGACATATTCATCATTTTTTACTTTGTTACTGCGATTGGGAATGTGCTCCAGCGTTATTCTACTTGTCTGTCATCCCGGGGAAAGCCTCACTGAAAATTTGGTGAGCGACACACGCAGACAGACAGCGGCACGGGGAAAGGAAAAGGTGTCTGGTGACGGAGCAGAGTTCACTTGCAGGTATTCAGAGATGGAGGAGCAAGCTTCATGTAGGGCAGCTTTCCAACAGGGCATTATTCAGCCCTAAATATAGACAGGACAGAAGTAGGCTGAGCTGACAGCGCTGCCAAAAGGCCACGAAAATAAGCCATAATGTGAAGCCTTGTGTACAGTGACTGAGGACTGTGTCAGATATGCTTTAGAGGTGACTCTGGTTCTAAGTGTGCATCCATATATTTAACTCTTGTGTTTTGTTAACTTCCTGGTTGTCCCCCTGGTCAGACTCTTCATATACGTTATAAATCCATCAATAATTTTGTCATCTTTCTGTGATTTTGCTTTCTTGTTCTGTTCTGTACACACAACATCTTTTGCATGTCTGTCTGTTCCCTCCTGTGTTGCTCTTCCTGAGGTTTCTTACATTTTTTCCCCCCTTTAAGGGTTTTTTTTAGGGAGTTTTCGAGGGTGTAAGGACGGAGGCTGTTGTATCGCTGTACAGACTGTAAAGCCCCCTGAGGCAAATGTGTGATTTGTTATATTAGGCTATGACTATTGCCTCTTGACTGGGCAGGACAGAACAGTACTTCCTCATTGTTTGGAGTCCACCAGACACAGATGTCCCACAGATGTGTACACACACAAAAATATCTTCTGACCTTATTAAAATCCAGTATGTATGAATACTGAAGTGGTTAACCTTCAATTTTGCCAGAAACTGGGCTTGGACATTTGGTGAAGGTGACAAAATACACAAATGATCATATAGCATTGTTATCACGCCATATAAGGAAATATTTCTATATCATATCATCTATATGTTATATGGGATATGCATGAAGAAAAGAGGAAAAATGCCTTTGGCTCACCAAAACACAAAGCAGGACAAAAATATGCTAAATACATGACAAGCCACATATAGAACAAATGTGGCACCATGATACCATCTAAACAAACAAAAAATGTACTATAAAGTATAGTAGTATAAAATAGTATAAAACACATGAAAGTACACGTTAAAAAAAAGGCACAAAACAATAAAACATAAAATACAGTGGAGAAAGACCTGCAGTTCTTCTCTTTATTTGCCAAAAAATGTATGTAAAAGAAATGTATGTAAATGTATGTATATCATGTTATTCTACATGGTGATTTTACTTAAGTTTAGGGTCAATTAGACCTCAGAGTGATCTAACTCCCTTTTAGACCTCTTATGGATAAATTGTTAAAAATTCAACATGAGAAACAGATAAATAGTGTATGAAAATCCATTGTATTTAATCATGTTTTACAGCTATGAGACTCCAAACAGAAATGATGTGTTATTTTCTATCTAGTTCTCTAGCGGACTTCTGAAACATGTCATCAGTCTTTTAAATAATGTTTACAAGGGATTCTTATGAAATGAGGAAGTCTGTGTGTATTAAGGTGATTAAAAGCATTTATCTGTGTGTTTACATCCCTAAAACAAGGGTTACTCTTGTTTTAAGGGATGACAAAGAGTTGTGTTGCTTAAAAAAAAAAAAAAAAAAACTGCAGCAGGGTAATTTTTCTCCAACTTCAAAGCTGGGACTTCATGGGCAACCCTCTGACTCACCACACCCCCACACTGCAGTTGTAGGAAAAATATTATACTGCCAAAAGCCCAAAGAAGGACTTTTCTAGAAAATCTGCCTTTGATACACACACACACACACACACACACACACACACACAAGTCTTCAAACTTCCTCCGAGCTCATTTCAGCTATCCTCCTTTCTTTCACCGCACCCTCTCTTCCTCTCTCCCTCGTTATATCAACATCTAGTTCGACTGCACTATTAACCTCCAGCGCCAGTTTAAGTGGGGCTAAGCCACATAAACACTCACACCTTTTGCACCGTGCCGTGACAAGCCTCGACTTGCACCGAGACCCAGAAACACCTACACTATATACTTCACAATTACCATCAATAGGGAATGTTCACATTCCTGCTGAAGGAAATCTAGGTTAAATGAGATAACAGGTTGGACAGAAAGAAAGCGATATAGACTGATTAACTGATATAATTCACAGTGGTGTGTTACTTCTCCGACTGCAAATTAAACACAAGGTATAAATAAAGAGCTGCAAGTAAATAAGCATGTACCCTCCTTCAGATTTCAATATCAGTGCTATTTTTAGCAGGTTATCAGGGGTGTGGTCAGTTAACCAAAACAGCTCAGGTCAACGACACTCCTCAGGGAGGCCCTACCAGGAAAGCCAACACATAAAAATATCCTGTTTACACCTTTTTCTTCTTCTTCTCTTTCCAACTGTTTTCCTCAAGTCAGCTAAGCTCTTGGTCCAGATCCAAAAAGACTCGTAGTCCTGTTTCTGTTACGCAACACTAACAATATACAGCTGTGGTTCTCAAACATGTCAAGGACCACCTAAACTGACACAAATTAGACCACATTTGATAAGATTTTTGCTTTTTAGATGTTTTTAATTACAGAAAGTGCATGAAACCCATGACCATAATAGTCATACAGTCTGTTTCTGTGTTACTTATAGAGGGAATTATAATGAAAATAAATGATTCCCCTTTTTGTTGGGGGATCACCCTCAAGGACCCCACTTTGAGAAGCACTGGTACGGTTTTGAATGGCTGTGTGTTGTAAACGTCTTGTTTATAGATCACAAAATGGACTCCTGCGTAAAAAAAAAAAAATTATCTACCCAAACCTGCTGTGTTGAACCTCGGCTGGCCCGTACACACAGACACACACCCACTCTCTGCTCCGCTAGAGATCCTGGCAGTGACTCAGCACAGAACATTCAGGATAGGTGTGACATTCTGGGACTGACTGACTGCTGCTGTATGTGCGGAGGAAACAGGTGGTGAGATCCTCGCTGCCAGAGGAAGGGGAACGAGAAAACATTGATTCGACGTTTCGCTCGAAAATGAAGGGAGAGAGTGTGACTTGTACATCTGCATTACAAAGATACGGTAGAGTGACGAGCGGTTATTTGTTAGAGATTAAGATAGTTCCATTGTGAGTGTATGTAACGTAATTATACGTGTGATCAAGAGGGAGCTCGCCTCTTTTATTCTTTGCATATGATGTAACTCGGTCACCGTATTGTTCGATGACAGGTCTTTTCTTGCCGTCCTTTCAAACTAAAATAGCGGTTTGCATCACACTGAAACTGAATAAATAAGGACACCTCTCTTAATAACAGAGAACTGTCTGAATCCTTATTTTGTATTTTTCTAACCAACAATGCGTTTATGTTTCTCAATTCTTTCCAACTTCCCTGTCTGTAGTTCTCAGTCACAAGTACACCAGTTTCTAGTGAAGAAGTAAATTTTGAGGAACAGGTCACAAGTGTATAGTTTCATTTTAAAGACAAAACAAAACAAAAAAACGTCATTTCCTAAAAGAGATGCAGTTCTCAGCAATTTTCTCAAACAGGAGTGAATAGTGCATTTGTTGGAGACTAATTTCCTGTTTTTTAAATTAATGTTCCTCTAGTGCGTATTTGCGGCAGAAGTATGGTTTTTTGCAGGATCCACTCAAAATTAACTAGCGTTTATAGTAATGAGGGAACACGTCAGCCAGGTCAACAGAGGAGCTTGTTGATGTTGTTTTTACAGTTTTTGGACAACATTGGAGCTCTATGACACAGAGGAGTAACATTTGTAAGTAGGATCAGTTCACGGTTGGTTTTAATCTTTTTTATTTATTTATCTTCAACTTTTAACTGTCTATAGTATTAATAAACGACAGACTTGTAGACTTTTATTTCAGCGCTCAGTGACTAAGACTTTTCATAGTTTTCTTTTAATGTGAATCCAAGCAGTCATTTATATTCTACTAGACAGTTTGAACATCATCCTCCTTTTATGTTCCAGTAATGTGGTTAAAATTTAATTTAGACACAGAGACGCTGTTCTGTGGTATTCACACTTCCACCCATCACTCATCATCTTTGGTTACTTTAAACAAACATTGATAACTTCCCATGTACAATGTTGACTACAATGTTAGATACTGTATATAATATTTGGAGTTTTTTTTGTATTTTTCTTCTTCTTTTTTCCTTTATTTTGCAGTAGCCTTCCCATTCATCATTGTTGTTATTTAATGTTTTTGGGAGAGGTCTTTGTTTAAGCTCTTAGTTCATTAAATTAATGTAATTAGTTAAATTCATGTATAGCTGAGTATTTGTAGGTACAGCTGTGTTATTATATGCACGTCCTTGTGTACAAATCAAATCTTTTTTCTAAAATAATTTTTAAAAAAATTGAATGTGCAACCAAATACATTTTACATTTATTGTTTGGGATGATTTAACAGATTTAACAAGAATATATTGATTATGTATCAGCTACTGTACCAGATAAACCGTTCTTGTCATTTCTATACTAAACAACAAAGCTTGAAGTGTTTGTCACTGCTTGTAATGTGGCCAAAAACAAACACATTTGGTTGGTAGGAGTTTAAGATACGCTCTGACTGAGTGTGTAAATACCATCAGTCAATCTCTCAGCGAGACAGAAGCGAACCTACTTAGCTTCTGTTGGTCTTTTAATGCTCTGAGCGATGAGCATTGTACAAACAACCCATAAATCACTGTTTTTATTTGCCACTTTTCTTGGAACCAACTGGATGCCCAACGTGAGCAACCGCTCCTGCAATGTCAAAGGTTTGTCTGGCCACATTCCAGTCCAAAGGGGTCCTCTGCACACGCTCTCCCTGCTCAAGTATCTGGAACAAGTCAAGCACTCAGTGACTCTGCAGTAAATGCAGCAGGAGCAGGGACTAAATTGGTACAGAAATTCATAGTAAAATATAAACAGTTAACAAGGAGAAAAGCTGCAAGTCCGAGTCATAATTGCCACGTTTGTGCGTTGAGCTTGTTTGCAATTCACCAACGGATAATTTACTCCAAACTGTTTGATGATTTATATCAGTTTCAGGATTAAAAAAAGGAGCCTTTTTCCTTGTTAAATTCAGTTTTCCTGTTGGGAGGGCTTTATCTACTTTGACCGCATTTCATCCTAATTAGGCCATGTGAAAACACACTAATTAATAGTCCAACATAGACGCCACCCCTACGCAATGTTTGAAAAGACATCATTCCACTGGCTCAGCAACAAACACAATAAAAAAGGAAATAAAGACATTCGGACAAGAAGACAAGTGCAAGATGGGTTTATTGTCAAACTGGTTATTAAGACATGAACTTGACTAATGCCATATCAAATCTTAAACTCCGCTGTAGTAAAGTGCAGATTCAAATCAAGTTGCCCTGGGAGTCGTCATACATTTTCTATGTCTGGTTTTGAACCGTCAGGTTAAATAAACTGCAATATGAAATCCTATGAATTATGAAAAGCCCTTTTTTTTCTCAACCCACACATCTAAAGCTAATGTGCAAACAAGATAATTCACAAAGCTTTACTATTCTGTACGTTGAAGCGTCCTCCCACTCGACTGTGTCTTCAGTTCTCATACAATTGGACGACGAGTTGTACAAAATGAGCGTCCTAGCTGTAGTCTAGTTCGGAGTCTAGGAGTTCTCATGAAAAGGTTTTCTGCAGTGATTGGTTGGTTGATATGCTGCCGCTGCACATGCACAGTGGGCCAAAGATGGTGACCTACCCCAGACTTTTTTTTCTTTTTGATCAAGATTATTAAAAAAAAAAAAAGAACAGCGGCATCTTTTAAAGGTCGGCCATGTACGAGCGTTAAGAGGTCACTTCTGTGTACAAGCCTGCACACTCCAGCGGTTGTAGTCGGTTAGTTTGGCCGCTGCGGTTTCTAGTGGCAGTCATGTGCATAATGGAATCTCACATGTGTGCCACTCCAAACTCTTGTCCTCAATAATTTGTGTAAGCTCAAAAAAAAAAAACAAAAAAAAAAACAAACAAAAAAAAACCACACACACCCTGTGGCACTCACACTCGCACGCAAACATACACACTCACTCCAATTCATTCACTCTTCTTACAACAATCAGTACAATGGTTTTGCATCCCCCTCCCAACCTCCGCCCTCCCCTTGAGTGGAGAAGGGGGGGATACTGAAGGAAACGGCAGCAATGAGGTAAACACAAAAACTCATGAGAGATATTGCACAGACAAGTGCCGGCACAGAATACAACAGTCTCTCTTTCCAACAGCCTAGCCTGTGCATAGGAAGAATAAAGCACTTATGGTGTTCGCAGACATTTAACCCCTTCTCATAAAGCTTTGTTATACACTAAAAGTGGGGACGACAAATGTACTGGATTCTGCACCGTTTGGCAGATATCCAGATTTGCAGGACAATAACTAAATGTATTGTAAAAAGTACAAAAAAAAAAAACAACAAAAAAAAAACCTAATGATGACTGAGAAAGGGTTTATGACTGTTGGCAACAGTGATGGGACAAACAAAACAAAAAAAAAAAACCTGAAGTCCCAGCATATGTAGAAATGCCTCAATCCTTGCTTTGACAAGAGAGAAGCAGGCAAAGTTGAGGCTGGGTTGGAGCCAGCATGGAGAAAAATCTCTCACGTTTCATTCAATAAATAGCATTGTGGAATATGCAAAAAAAAAAAAAAAAAAAAAATCTATTTTTTTTCTAAAGCAAAAATACGTAAACCCCTTGCTCAGTTCATCCAGAGATACAACTGTCTTTTGTCCATGTTGCCATCCATCCTAATACATCCCCACAGACAGAGCTGTGACCTGTGGCTCCATGACGTAATGAACAGAAGAAGAAAAACGGTCACTCGTTCCTCCGTTTAATCCGTTCATCGTTCAGTCCAATCCCGGTTGAACAAGGACATTTTTTGTGCACAAGTTCATACTCTCCAAATGGTTTCAATTTGCAACCCACAAAAATGTGTCTTTCATCTCCTCAAACACCTTGTGGGTCAGGCGTTGAACTTTAATGCTCTCTAGTCCACTTCTTGGAATCACACCCTTCCCCTTTCCATCTGTCCATCCCCCTCCCTCCTCCTACCCTCCCCAAACGTCTTCACGATCATTATCTGTGGAGCAAGACGAAGGCCTCTAGTTTTTCGGGGATGTTTCCCCTGTAGTCGAGGCTGTGCTTGACGATGGCCCTGGCGGCGAGGCACTGCAGCGTGGTGTGGTTTATGGGCTGGATGACATTCCTGGCCAGCTCCTTCTCGTCCAGGAGGTCGCAGGCTGTTTGCTGGAAGGCGTTGGTGCTGTCGAAGTGAGTCCCGCATGAAATCAGCAGGTTCATGATGTCGGCGTGACCGTTGGATGCGGCTATATGAAGGGGGCTGGTGGGTAAGAATAGACAGCAGATTATAGACTGGTCCGTGATACTGGTATAACTAGTGGCTGTCATGATGGAGCAACTGAAGAGCTTATTAGGTAAAAAAAAAAACACAAACTAAATAAACAGACCTGTTGTCATCTTCATCCCGGCTGTTAACGTCTGCCCCACACTCGAGCAGGATGGAAGCGACAGTGAAGGAGGGGAACTTGCAGACGGGGTAGCGGCCCACACAGGTGGTGTTGCGGTCGACCGCCAGGTGTAGTGGACTGTAGCCGTTCTTACCGCACGGCTGGAGCTTTAGGAATCTGCAGAGATGCGGAAGGAGAAACTTTTCATTAAAAAAAAACGGCAACAAAGTGACAATGAGAGAGATGATCCATTTCATACACAAGACAATCATCTTTGTGTACATGATTAATTCAGAGGAATTTACAAAATGCCTGTGACAAAAGTTGAATGCATTGTTAAGTTTGACTGACTGAGTACAAGACCGAGAAAAGATACAAGGCAGGGAATGACAAAGACAATTTACAGAAATGGATCCAAAGAGAGAGAGAAGAGAAAACAAAACATGCCTTTCCCTCAGAACCATCATATTTTCATCATGTCATGTTCACATAAAAACACACCTATAGATGGTTTCCTTCTTGAAGTGGTCCTGCTCTGCAGTACACGGCACCTTCTCCAAAAGACAAATGAGGTGCAGGATGATAGACAGAGCCTTGCTCAGCTGCGCGGGGTCGGGAGGCATCGGTCCACACTGTTTGACCGCCCGCTCAATCTCCAACACGCTCTTGGAAAGGATCCCCATCAAGTCCTCAAATGACACGGACGTCCCCAGGAGCCCTTTGGCCCTGTCCTGGAGCATGAAGGAGAAGAGCTCGGCGAACGACAGCAGACTGGAGGCTGTCATGGGGCTGAGGGGGTCCAGGTTGCTCTGTTGCATGTCCAGTGCGTACTTCCACAGGTTGATACAGCGCTCAAAGTTCCCAGAGTCAGCATAGACGGCACCGCGGTAACGGATGTAGTAAGACGTGTCTGGATGCTGTGGGCCGAGGATTCTCTCACGGATGAGCAGAGCCTGCATGCGCATCTCATCCGGGTCAGATATCAAACCGTCCAGCTCTTCTCCGTTTGTTACCTACGAACGGGACGGCAAAGTTAAGACAATGACAGGCTGCAGCAGCTGAAGTAGTTCAGGGATTCCATGTACATGCAAGGAAGTCAACAAATCAAAGACATCAGATTGCTGCAGTAGGTGCTCTGTGTATTATGCTGAATTTACATTTATAATTCTTTCTATTCTTTGTGCCTTTGAACCGTTTTTTGTGATACAAGCACGATCCTCACTGTCTAGTTTTCTTTATTCTAAGTCCTTCACAGCAAATGCTCAAATCTGCAGCCTGTGTCTCGAATACTGAAGACTAGAATGCTAATTTCAAGGTTTTTCCTACACAGTGAATTTAAAAGCAGTCACCTTGTTCAAAGTCTGTGCTGCCTTTACAAAAACCTGACCACATCAGCAATAATCAAACTTTAAACGCAACGTGGAATAACTCAAGTAAAAAGACAGACTTAAATGAAAACTCACCTCCCTGGCATAGTCGTATGCCATGATGAGCTGCTTGGGTTCGGGTTTATGGACAATGTTGTTGCTGTCCGTGTACCTGAGGTCCATGGCTCTCTTCCAGTACTTTAAAGCTCCGAGCAGGTCTCTCTTTTTGTCCACAAACGTGGCTCCCAAGAGCTCCAGAGCATCGATGCGTTCCGTGTGGCTCGTCTGCAGAGGTGAGAATGTTTTTTTCATATTTCTCCAGGATAAATATTCAATTTCATTCAAAAAACATGAAGACAAACACTCCATTGTAAAGCGACAGAGACCCTGACCTGCTGGTGCGTCGTCAGGTAATCTACGATGTTCGTGTGGCCTGTGACGCTGGCGGAGAGCAGGGGTGTCATGCCGTAGCCGTCCTGCTCCATGGATGCTCCGTACTGCAGCAACATCCGCATAATCTCCAGACTGCCCGACTCCGCGCAGTCGTGGAGCGCCGTGTTACCTACAGACAGAGGGGACACACGTCTTACATTAAGCTACAAGATTATGTTATTTATATTCAATGGTACCAGAGAAAATGGCAGAGTTACCACACAGAGGCTTAGCTGGAGTTGAGAAGCAAGTCTGTTCATAAAATGTTTAAAGGACTTCTTAATGTTAACAGACGTGGACAATTTTTTGGCAACCTTTCTGCTACAGATGTTAGTTGGCATAAAAACAACTGGAGAACATGTAAAGAAAACGCTGGAAAACCTGCAGATACATTTAATTGACGCATGTCTATCCATGCAGACAGAGGAAGAGGTAGTTACAGCCTTTTCTGCTAAACAACACTGGGAAACCCCAGCTGAGCCACAGCAGTTTTTAGATAAAGCAGAAATGTTTTTTAGTTGTACTGTCTGGTGTGTAGAGTGCTGGAAGTAAACAAGAAGAGCAAACTAGAAATTATAAACTAAAAAAAAAATTGAAAATGCTGTTTTCAAAAGTTTAAATAAATGTATTTTAAAAAATGTCTTGTTTCTACATTACGCCGGAGCTAGAAATGAAACTATTTACCCTGCAGCACTGTCCTTCCACCTGGAATATATTCAAAATGGCTGCAGATCATCTGATCAGATTATTGCAGATGCTGCCGCCGAGTCTCTTCCACACAACGATCGCCCGTTCAGGTGAGATGCATCACAGTACGTGCATGTAAACGCCACTCTCTCAGACAGAAAGCCGCAGGTCATGCTGCTTCTTCTTTGTGTATAACTCAACTGCTATAAACCTGGTAATGTGTAGTGTGAAAAAGCTTTTCAACGATTTCTCAGCTGAATAAAATGACCTTTCCCCACACACACACTCTGCAATGTTTTGAAAGTCTTCTGAGATGTTCACTTTCAGTTGGTGGGTGTGTCACAGCATAGGTGAAACCTGGTGAGGCTGTGGTTTTGAGACATTGTGGTATTTAAAAACAGCCATCAACACATATTTTCAACATGTATTTATTTGCCTTAAACAAAAAATGGGGAAAATGGGCCTTTTAAGCTTCCATACTGGCACTCAGGACTGATGCTTAATGCAAGTCAAGTGTAAATCTGGGTATTTTTTTTAATCATTTCCATTGAACATTTGAATCCTGTATTTAAATCATAAATAACAGCCTAACGTAGGGTCCTTTTCATGGTGTAGACAGATGTATTGAGTCTCTTCTATTCTTATAAAACAAGATGATACTATGGATCCAGATCAAGCACAATAAGTTATATTCATTCACCTTCTATGGTTTAATGACAAGTTGCCACAGTGCTTATGAAACTATAATGTGGTTAGAAAACCATTTGTTACTTGGATACTAAAAGTCTGGAGGCCTATTAAGCCTCAGCCTGTATCGTATCCTTTGTTCTGCAAACCTCTTTCAAATAAGTCATTTCAGTCCAAGAAATCAGGAGGAATTATCAATGAAAAGCATTTTTTAAAAACGTTTCCACTGGTGGTTGTTCCTGGAGCTAAACATGGGACATATTAGGAGGAGCACTTACTGATTCCATTAATTTAAAAAGACTCCTACAAAATGAATTCAGCCACTTTAAGGCATTTAACACCTCTTCACATGCATTCATAACACTTGTAACGCTGCTTTGCTTTCGCCTGCCTCTCCTGTGACCGCTCTCAGCACACTGAGGCTAATCCATATTCAAGCAGACGAGACCAAACAGGGTTAGGCAGGGATTAACCATTATTTATACCCCTTAGTTTCTGCCAAAACTACACCTAACAGATTAATCTTACTCTTCGAGACACCTTGATGTTGCAGTTATTAAAATATACAAACTGCTGCCTTTCTGCTAGTTTATTATTGACAGACAGGCAACTTGCTGCCCACATTGTAAAAACACTGTCAAATGTTCCAACACTTTTGTTGGGTGTTATTAGATAACTGGCTGCTTTCAAATTAATAGGTAACTATTCACAGTCAATAATTAATAAATGTACATGGTGCAGTGAGTGCTCCAAAGAGAAATTATTCCACTTCATCATCATGGTGCCATAAATGTGCCTCTTTTTTTGCTTCCCTCTAAGCCAGCAGTGACCAGACTTGACCTCTCTCTTTTCTGGAGTAATATGTTGAACGTAATACCCCATAATAATACTTAGTGGGCAACAAACTGATTAATTGTTTAGATGTTGATTTAGCTGTTGCACTACCATTGATTCAGTTATAGTTATATCTCTGTCGGTATTGTTATCTGATGTAGTCGGTTCGTGAAAGAAGCAGATTTATGGACTAAATTCTTCTACGGTCAACTGAGAGTTAGATAAGAAGCAACAACAAAATAGCTGGACAAATTAATAAAAACATGCAGGCAGACATTTATAAAAAGGTAAGCTAATGTAATGTGCTGAGGATGTGGATGTAACGTGAATGATACTTTCAGTTGGCTATCAAAAGGAGGGATAAGTTCCGAGATTAATGTCTACAGTCAGACATCTAATCTTCCTCTGGGTGTTCCCTAAAGTAGTATCACTATGTTATCTGACGTTTTAGCTGATCCTCTTAAGCTAAACCCAGACAATGAATAGTATTTCGGTGAACTATTGAGTGAATCTGGCTTCTGAACGGTCTAACTGCTCTGCGGTGGAGAGAACAGGTAGCTGTGGTGATGCTGGTGAGCAGGAACAACAGACGGTGAGCGGTTCTGTTCAAACAGCCAGGGTTTGGAAATGATTACTAGATTTATTGAAGAGAGTCGGTCTGTTTTATCACTGCAGATCAGAGCGACATGGATGGTGTATGAACAAGCAAACGGTGCATTTTCTACCAACCTCACCACAGACAACAACATCTGTAACTATGGTAACTGTACACTAGGCTGCAACTAACTAAGCAGTCGATTATTTTCTCAATTGATCGATTAGTTGTTTGTTCCATGAAATGTCAGAAAATGGTGAAAAAATAAAAACGTCGACCGCTGTTTCCCAGAGCCCAAGGTGATATCTTCAAATGTCTTGTTTTGTCCAGACCAAAACAAAAGAAACTTGAAAATATTCATATTTGAGGAGTTGAAATAAAAGACTTTTTGACATTTTTTCTTTAAAAATGACTTAAAGGACCAGTGTGTAACCCACAAAAGGCCCTCTCTAGAGCCAGTGTTTGGTTTGTCCATTCTAGGCTACTGTAGAAACATGGCGGTGCAACATGGCGGCCTCCGTGGAAGAGGACCCGCTCCCTGGGTAGATATAAAGGGCTCATTCTAAGGTAACGAAAACATGATTCTTATTTTCAGGTGATTATACACCAATTAAAACATACTTATGAATATTATATTCCATTTCTGCCATGTCTGTTCTGCTAGATGCCACTAAATTCAACACACTGCACCTTTAAAATGATGAAACGATTATCAAAATTGTTCATAACTAATCGACCCATCGTTGTAGCTCTACTGTACGCAGAGAAAGTGACAGCTGTGGCATCAAAATGCGCAGGAAAACAATTAAAAATGCATGACAAAAATGAGACTACATTTTGAGTAAAACTAAAAATCAAAACTATCTGTAATTTGACTAAAACCAATTTACATTTTTGCCAAAAGACTAAATCAAAATCAGCTGACAAAATTAGCAGACACCAACAAAACAAGTTAATCTAGAAACTTGGAAACCCTTCCCAAATCCTGGGATTAGTCTGAATACTCATTATGGGCCTCCAAACAGAATTTAGGCTACATTAAGCCACAGCGAGGAGGACGCCTCACAAACAGGTGAACTGAAGGAATTTCATAACTTGAGATGAGATGGTTTGTCTGACCGCAGATTTTAATCACTTCAATCAGCTGTGATTTTGGTGTCCTGACTATTTTCCCAGTACTTGCTTGCATTCCACCATCAAGACAGGTTTTAAAATTTTTTGGGGGAAATTTACCACTTTAAGTTATTGCATATCTAGCCCTTCCAGCTGGTTCAGCTGTGACGAGAAAGTCAATAGTCTTTCCACAACCATCACACATGTCATCAACAAGTTCAGTTGCAGCCAAATGCACTGGTTTGGGCACAATGGAGCACCTGCATCCTGCTCTTCCACGGGTCAGGAGAGTTTTGGATGTCTATGAAATGAGTGCTGACCCCCAAATGAGCCGAAGGTCTGTTTGTCAGGGAAGCCAAGGACGAGCTACAACTGAGTGGTCCCAAGGAATGGAAGTGTACGCGGCGGGCACATGTGCCTATTGTCAAGCTTGACAGATTTGAGGAAAAGGATGAAAGATTGACGCCACATATATTGCCTTATTTTGAAAATGTGGTTATTTGGAACACAGTGAGCATATAAACTAGAGCTGCAACGATTAGTTGATCCACAGAAGATTAATTGGCAACAATTTTGATAATTGGTTAGTTGTTTTAAGTAATCTTTTAAGAAAAAAAATGCCCAAATTCTTGTGTTACAGCTTCTTAAATTTGAATATTTCCTGGTTTCTTTACTCCTTTATGATAGTTACTGAATATATTTGGGTAGTGGGCTGTTTGTCAGGACAAAACAAAACATTTTAGGTTGCATCTTGGGCTTTGGGAAAAAGACATTATATGGACCAAACAACTAATCAAGAAAATAAGCGATAGATTAATCGATAATGAAAATAATCGTTAGTTGCAGCCCTAATATAAACTAGTCAGCGGAGAAGTGGACTATGGAGCAGGAGTGATTAGAGACATCACAATTAGATATTTTTTATGCCATGAAAACTGGTCAGTATTTAAATCCGATGACATGAACATGCCAGTGCCCTCTCTGAAGTCTACAGTGGTCGAGAGTTTTATACACACATGATTTGATCCCGGATATCACTATTATGCTTTTATTTTCAAGCTAGAGGCGGCTGTGGCTCAGGAGGTACAGCAGGTCATTCGATCCCAGGCTCCTCCAGTCCGCATGTCAAAATGCCCTTAGGCCAGAGTTAGTATAGTTCTGTATTTTTCATTAGTTTTTGTTTTCATTTCGTTTTTTAAAATTTTTTGTTTTCAATTCAGTTTGGTTTAAGTTAGCTTCCAGAGTGGCTTTACTTGTTTCAGGTTAGTTTTTAATTGTTTCAGGTTAGTTTTTATTGTTTCAGTATCAGTTTCAATAAACACAAGCACCAATATCTCCTCGTGTTTATTGTGTTGACAAATTTGACCAAATTGACCAAATTAAAAACATTTTCTGTATATTTTAATCTTATTTTAGTTAGTTTTGTAAGTACACAATATTGTTTCAGTTAGTTTTCATTTTTTTTCTAGAGTATAGCTTTTATTTTTATTTCAGTTAACCAAAGTGTTTTTTACATCTAGTTTTAGTTAATTATAATAACTTTTCCTTGGGCAAGATACTGAACCCTGAATTGCTCCTGATGGCTGGATAAGCAGCACTGTATCGCTCCTGATGAGCAGGCTGGCACCTTGCACAACAACCTCTCCCATCATGTATGAATGTGCGTGTGAATGGGTGAATGTTGACATGTAGTGTAAAGAGCTTTGAGTGGTTGATAAGACTAGAAAGGCTTTACATAAATGAGTCCATTCACCATCTATCTTGAAGCCTTGTCTTGTCAGTAAAGACAAGAAAACAGCTTCACAAGCAGAGGGACAAGAGTTGTTTCAATATCAGCATATTTTAAATATTTAAAAATATACAATCCAAGGAGAAAATATGATCCTTCGGTCACACCCACAGAAATCAGTCCAAACTGAAATAGTCAGCCTCATAGTTTCCCATTGCGAAACCAGAAGTTCGTGGTATTCTGTTGAGTCACTTTCAGATGGAAATATGCAAAATGCTTGACTCGACTCACATCATTGTTATTTTATACTGGTTATAGGTCTGGTCTTCACTGTCTTTTTCTCAAAATAACATGCTCCGAGATTAATGAAATACCTTTATCGTCTATCTTTTTATCATCACATCACCACTGAGAGTTTCTGTGGAGTGGATTTTAATTTAAACCACTTTAAACTCCGATAAGCAGAAATCTACAGAACCAATCAGGGGTTATCTTATCTCAGGGACAGAGATCATGTGAATAAAAGGAGAACACTGTATATTGTTTGCTTGTTAACACACTCACCTTTCACACTTTTCCTGTTGACATCTGCTCCTTTCTCCAGCAGGTACTGCGCTATCTCCTTGTGTCCCTTGTAGCAGGAGATCATGAGACACGTGTGTCCGTGTCTATTGGCCACCTCCAGGTCAGCTTTGTGCTCCACCAGGTATTTCACAATGTCCAGGTGACCGTCGAAGCAGGCTGCCCTAAGAGGGGTCGAGTTGGTCAGGGTGGTGCTGTTGACAGACGCTCCGTGCCCCAGCAGGGACTGGACCACCTTCAGGTGACCAGCCGCTGACGCGGCCCAGAGAGGGGGCGCTCCCTCGATGGTTTCCCCGTCAAAGTTCACAGACCCGCCGACCTCCACGGGAGCACTGCAGCACTCCAGCAGGTACTCCACCAGGTCCAGGTGTCCGTACCGGGAGGCCATCAGCAGCGGGGTGGCCCCATTCGTCTTCTCGCCCATCAGCTGGGTCACCTCGTGTCCATCTTTGTTCTCCAACAGTTTCTGGAGCAGCCGGAGCTTTCCGTCTCTAGCTGCGTTGAATACTGCCGTCTTTAAATCCATCTCTGAGATTTCTTTCAGTGCTAAATTAAAAAAGGCAGCTGTGTCCGTGAAACAGGCAGCTGTGGACAAGATGAGCTCGAGACTCTTTGTTTACAACAAGCTCCGACTTTCTGGCTAACAACCAGCTAGCTAGCAATTAATTAACCTAAAAGTCCACCAACATTTCCTGAACTCCAGCTTTTAAAAAAAACTGTCATCACCGGGATGTCGTGTGAGTGTGTGTACGAATCTTTAACTCTTTTAATAACTCTGACGTTTGAGACGACCCTTGGTCCAGTAATACATTTGTCGCCGAGTTAGCGATGTGGCTAGTCAACTTCCTTGATCAGTTTTAGCTGAACCAACTAGCGTCGCTTCGCTGATCTAGCTTACACCTCTTTTATTGATCGCTCAATCGATACTCAACCACGGACATTTCCTTCTCCTCCTCCATCAGACCTGCCTCCTTTGCTTGTCACCGACCCACAACATACTCCGGAGACGGTAATTTTAGTCGTTTTCCGAGGGCCGAAATAAGAGAAATCCACCCCCACCCGAGCTGCTGTTAGCTTAGCCGGGGATAACTCGACGATAACCGAGCCGCTTTTCTTTCTCACACACACGTCGAGAAACAAACATGCAGACGCTAATTAACCCCCCCCGCCCCCCGAAAAAAAACTGTGAATAATAGTCGTCCGTGAAGCCACTCCGCCAACTGGCACGGTAATAATCTCAGCGAAGGGTTTGGTGAATAGGGAAGGCTATCCACCCACGGCTGGACCGGATGATCACGACTCAGTTTCTGTCACATCGCAAACCCAACGCAGTCTTTTCTCTCCGTCACCGCGCATGATTGACGTGTGGATCGTCCAATCACAGAGCTGCTAGACTCTGACGTAGCCATTAGAAAACCACAACAACAAAAACTAGCTCAACGACCCTGCTCTTTAAGTATCTGGGAGTTTTCTTCATGGGGAAATTATGAGATTATAATCTTTAAAAAGAAAGCTTGTTCATGTCTTGTTTGTATCTGCCGGATTAAAGAAATAATGTATGTCTGCAGAGCTGTCTGTAATAGCTTTGACTATATCACTCCCTACAGGATACAAGAAGCATCACCAGAGGATGTATCCAGAAACCTCACCCCTCACTACTAAAAAAAACCCCACCCAATTGTTTATTTACGGTGATCAAATTAATTCATACCCAGACATTTTATCAGAAAGTTTATTCAGCCATCCTAATAACTTCACACACAGTTCCCAGAGTGCCTTTCAGAAATAAATGTGAGTCAATAAACCACCTGTTAGTGTACAAACAGAAAGCCAACAATGCATCAAAACTAATAAACAGTGGTGGAAGACTCAGATCCTTTACTTAAGTAAAAGTACCAATACATCAAATGTAAAATAACTATTAGCAGCAACATGTACTTAAAGTATTAAAGTAATAGTACTCAATTTGTCCCTCTGAGTGATATATTAGTATATATGACATCATTAGATTATTAATACTGAAGCATCAGTGTGTAAGCAGCATGTTACTGTTGTAGTTGCTGCAGGTGGAGCTAGTTTGAACTACTTTATATACAGTTGGCTAGTTCAGTCCAGCGGTTCCCAACCTAGGGGTCGGGCCCCTCCAAAGGGTCACCAGATAAATCTGAGGGGTCGTGAGATGATTAATGGGAAAGGAAAGAAGAAAAAACAATGTTCTTATACACAAATCTATTTTCAGTTTTTGGACTTTTTCTCTAATCTTTGGTAAAATATTGGATCATTTGAACATTCATTGAAATTAAATCATGTGAGAAGTTTAGAGGGAAAAAAAATCACTATTTGGTGAAGCTGTTAACAACTCAGACATCTGAAATGTGACACCGACTACACACTGCTTTTTGTAAGACGTCAAAAGCCAAAAAGGTTGGAAACCACTGGTTTCATCTTTAAATGTTGTATTTTAAAAGCTTGTTATATTATCCATTGTGTCAAATCTCCATCTGAAAAGGAACTAAAGCTGTCAGATCGATGTAGTGGAGAGGAAGTATAAAGTAGCATCAAATGGAAACTCAAGTACAAGTACCTCAAAATTCCACTGAAATACAGTACTTGAGTAAATGTACTTAGTTACTTTCCACTACTGCTGACGGAGAACATATTGTGAAAAAGGGAAATAACACAGGAAGCAAAGCGAAAACAGAGATAATTAATGGCTTTATATATATATTTTTTGAGTTAACTCGGGGTCCCTTGAATCATGTGAAGTTTCAGTCAGTTGTGACCAAGTTACAGTTTAACAAGGCCAAAGTTTAGCCAAAAACATTAATGCTTGCTGAGTCTTTCTCATTGTGTTTATGGCAAATTTCATATATGAACACAGCAATGTCTTCTAGATTCAGAGATTATCTGACATCATGTCACCTTAATTGATGTCACAGCTGAACTTCAAAATGGCTACATTGTTCTCTTTAATGTTTCAGCCACGTCTGTGTCTTATGAGACGAAAATTGCCTTCAGATTTTGTTTGCAAATCAGTGAATAGTGAGAGTGAGAAGCACTGATTTTCACATGACTCCTGGCTGAAACTACTAACCACTTCCTGCTTGGTCTGAGCCTGCAATTATTGTTTTTAGTGCTTCTTGCAGACTCAAATGTTGAAACCTCAATAGTGAAAACCTCAATAAACATATTTCTCTTACAGTATAACAATTTGAATCAGATGATGAAAAACTTAATCACTGCGGAAAAGGTCGGACGCACTAAATGTAAGAGCTGCAACGATTAAATATGAATCTTTTCTGGTTTCTTTTCTCCTCTATGACAGTAAAATGAGTATCCTTGGGTTGTGGACTGCTGGTTGGGACAAAACAAGACAACTGAAGATGTCACCTTGATCTTTGGGAAACAGCGATCAACATTTTTTACCATCTCCTGACATTTTGTGGACCAAACAACTTATCTACTAATTGAGAAAATGATCGACAATTTAATCCATTATGAAAATAATTCTTAGTTGCAGCTCTACTAAATTTTTAGCCAAGCTATCAAATCTTCTTTCCTTTTCTTCCTTAAAAGGAATTTTTGCTGTCTGAGTGACCAATGAGGGAATCAACTCTCAAATAACAACTACAACTCAAAATGACCAGAATAGTCTTATATTCAAGCAATATTTTGAAAACAAATTTTACAACAGTGCTGTATAAAATCAATATCAGCCCACAGATAAATAAGTTGTTACAATTTAAACAGCAAAGGCAGAATTAGATATAACAATGCATGGGAACCAGTGAAAGTTTTAATAACAAGTCAGTGTGCTTAAAACTGTTGGCATTGCCACTTCAATGTATTTTCAAACACAATAACATTCAGGTTTTTTTCCTTTTCATCTCCCACGACGAGTCACATAGATGTTATAAAGGTCCTAAATGTAACTTTTGAATTTTAAGGATACATTTACCTACCAAATTGAAGCACGACTTTAATCAGACGTGTAATTCCCAACAAATGGAATCTAAAATGCAAAAACCAACATTTTTTTTTAAAGAAATTGGGTCCCTCCACATCTCTAATTTTCAGTCCTTCAACCTAAATACAAACTTTTGTACAAGTGTTTGAGCCAATATTAGAGTTAAGGATGGCTTAGTCTCTGTACAGCAGATTCCAGTCTCCTCTCATTACTCATCTAAAATGACAAAGCTGATAAAAGCAAACACAGTATCTACTCTTTCTCACTCTATACAGTGAGTTTAATAACAAAGACAAAAAAAAAATGCAACAGATTTTTCACAATGAAATGCAACCAACGTGGAGAAAACCTTGGCTTGCCAGTGTGGTTTGTAGTGACCCAATGCTCTGCAGATAAGGAGAGAAATTCTCAGCTTTCTTACATTCTGAGTATGTTTAGTTACAACTTCCCACCCCTTAGTTATTTCAGTGCACAGTTTGGGCTGAAAAATGGATAATAGATCAGAGGGTATGAGATGATGGGGGTAGAACTCTGCAAAAAAAAAAAAAAAAAAAGGACAATTTAAAAAAAAAAAAAAAAAAAAAAAGAGGGAACACAATTAGAAATTATTTCAAATATTTAAAGTACTTGAGGTTTGCTTAAACTACATGTTTAAGCTGCTTCAACGCCTCCAATACAGATAGTTTTAAGCAACACAATCAAGCCTTTCTTCAGGTTATTTCTTTTACACCTCAAAAACCTTTCAAACACATACAACCTTTATGCTTAAGACTCATTTGCATAAAGTCTCTGAGAACAGCAGTGCTGAATGACGTGTCAGATTGTACGACCTGGCAGTTTTGATATGATCTAATATCTGATCAGCACTGCTGTTCTAACCGACTCTATGCATACGAGCCATATATGGATAAACAAAGTGATGAATCAGATCCCAGGGCTCAGAGACTGTTACGATCCGACACGTGTTGTAGTGGTCTTCCTGTCAGAGAAGAAGCTTCTCAGCAGGACCACCTGGCTGATGCTGACAACCAGAAGGATAATGGCTTCTCCGATAGACCAGAACGCCACACGAGTGTTGAGGTCCTCTGCCCTGCTGCGTCCCTGGGCCTCACGGAGGCGGAAGTGTGTCTGGTAGTCGATGACAGACTTCAGGGCCTCATGGATGGACACGCAGGCTGATTCCATCTGGAAATGTTCCGAAAATAGAAGACCAATACAGGATATTTAGTTTGTGGCTGGAAAATTAGTAATTGTCCAACTAACATCAAGATCATTTTAAAGATCACTTTCATTTACAAACTAGAGGGTAGTAAAAAAAACCTCCCATGTTATGAAATCCTCCAACTTGTAAAATGAAAAGACTTGAATTCAAGTCAAAATTTCCCTCTGAAAAAGGGCATGATGTCACATATCTAATGCAGCAAATAAATAAATATTGATCATAGCGATCACAAACTGTTAGTTAACAGTGTATAAGAGTGATGCAACAGTTTGTAATTTGGTAGTTTGTTAATGTTCTAAAAATGGTGATGAAACACACTAAAATAATAACTTCTCCATTTCCAAACACACACACACACACACATTAGAAACAGCAGTGTTTCTAATGACAGAAATGTAATGTGGCTCCACCTTTTACCAGACTTTATGACCCCACAACCGTCCTTAACTAGTTTATAGTGTTAAGTTAAGTGGCTGAAATAGTTCGTATTTCACTGATCTTAAGAAAAATATTAAACAAGTGAGTGAACACAAAAGCCTGCAAACATATGATGGAGGATCTTTTATTAACACTGGCAGGAGCAACATGTTTCACTTGGTGCTTCATCAGGCTCATGAAAAACTACACTGCCATGTGCTTTATCTTTTTTTTTTTTTTAAATGGACTACATGCAAATCTTGCAGTTGCCAGCTTGTCTAGCCCTGCAGTACATGCTGTATACAAAGCTTTTTTTTTCAATGTTTCACCAGTTATTTTGCCTTCAGAAAACAAAGTTTAGTGAAAACATAATAGGCATGTTAAAATATAACAGATTGTGTTAATAGTATTAAAAAAAAAAACACACATAACAAATTCAGGTAATAACTGATTGACAGATTTGGTGGTGAGGGTGTGTGTACTAAATAAAAAAAATAAGATGTCCATCGTTGTTACAACTATAGATCTTCACAAATTAACTTGTGCCAAACACACTCACACAGGTGTTTCAGTCATTATGACAAGTTAAACCTCTTTGCAGGTTCTAACTGGGTGGAGCTTTGCTGGGCATTTGCAAAGGTCAAAAAACTACAGATGTAGGTTGGCCCGCCCCAAGAGGTGCAATGAAACAAACAGCAGAGTGAATGTGTAAAAGTGCATCATCTCATGTTGTTTCATGTGCTGCCTGGAAAATGGGACTGTAGTTCTTAGTTAAAATAAAATAAATTTGGCTGTGCAATGTTACACAAAGCTAATAGTATGTATACAAATATATGCTATTCCTTCACACACACAAACACACATAAAAACACACTCACCTGGGTGAGAGCAGTGACTCTGTTCTCATTGGGGAAGAGCGGGGGGTCATCTCCGACCTGGAAGTCAAAGTAAACTGTCTTGTGGGTGAAGGTTGAGAACTCATTACTGAAGCAGAACTTGTAGGTGCCGTTCTGGGCTGCTGTGAAGGTAAAGCTGTCATATTGCTTCTTCATCTCCTTGTAGAGTGTAGTGCCATCTGGGTTCTCCAAACGACAGTCCACATCATAATGGCCGCCTGTCACCACCTAGCAGGAAATAAAGACGGAAGTATTCGATCAGTCAATCATTTATTAATGACCAAATGACCGAGGTCGGTGGAATTCAGGGATTAAAGCGAGGAGCATGAGAAGTTGTCCAGCAGGAAATGTATAAAATGTACTGAATTAAGTATCAAATGAATTTAAAACTGCTCTATGCCTGAAATCAGGCATGGTGCCTGTGAACTTTAACCTTTGAGAATTTCCTTTTGGTACAGCATGGACGGTAAGCTCAATTCAACAGCGTCAATAACATCAAACATAGACAGATAACAGCATCACATTAGACACATGACAGACAGCAGACTGTGGTTGTACTGGGCAGCTTCCAGGTATGAATGTGTAACTGTGTGAATGTGATTAGGAAAAAAAAAAGGACATTGCTCTCAGAGATACTCCCCCGAATCAATAAAGATCACAGATTACCACAAGACAGAAATCACAGACAATATTTACAAGGTTGACACAGAGGTTTTAAGTGAAGGTACATCTGTCAGGGTTAGTGAGAAGAGTCCAGAGTCCTTATTGCAGTGGAGGGAAAAAACAGTCGGGATGATTTGGAGGGCAGGGACCTGTAACGCCTCCCAGAGAGCATCAGCTGGAAGAGGTGGTGAGCAGGGCGAGAGGGGTCAGAGATCTTTTTTGCTCTTTTGATTGTGCGTTTGTGAATTAGTGATTAAACTAAGGGGAGGGAGGTGCCAATAATCTTGGATAATTTGCGCTGCAGTTTTTTTGCTTGTTCAACTGTCTGTGCTGCCGTACCGGACTGTTATGGACAAGGTGATTTTGCTCTCACTGATGGCTGTGTAAAACTAAAGGAGGGGGTAACAGTAACATACTGGCACAATATCTTTATTCCATCATGCATTGTGCCAAGTAGTACAGTGAGAAAGAAGAAGGCTGGACAATGTGGACAAAACTCATGTCATAATGCCCGTCACATCCAATTCAATCATGTTTATTAAATTTTTAACAGGAACAAAATCCCATAATCTCCTAAAAATAGATGTTCTAGAGTATTTAATATTTCATGCTTTGTCAGACTTAGACATGACAACTACGAACTACAAAATATCTTGTCTGCTACTCTTTAGTTTCAAAGGCAAATCTAATGAAAGCTAAGAGGTGAGACAAAATATTACTCTCTGAGACAGATGTGGACATATACTGAGCCTGTTTTAATATCTGCCTTGAAATGATTGTTTGGCAACTTCCAATTTGGCACAGAAAAAAGAAAAACCCTGAAGAAAACTGGCAAACTGCAAGATCACTGGTATTGTGTAAGGGCTGCAGGCCATCTCTAACAAAACAAAGAGGCCACAGACCCTTTTCATTTTCTAGTTTCTTAAGTCTTCTGTGACAGTAAACTGAATATATTTGGGTTGTGGACTGTTGGTTGAGACAAAACAAGACATTTGAGGACATGACTTTGGGCTCTGGCAAACAGTGATCGACATATTTCACCATTTTCTGACATTTTATAGACCAAACAACTAATCGATTAAATTGAGAAAATAATAGACTGATTAATTGATAATGAAAATAATCATTAGTTGCAGCCCTATTCATATGATTTATGTTAAAATTAATATCAGTAGTAATATTAGTATTTTATATTTCCCACAGAGATAGACAGTTTGCTTATAAAGACAAGATCTAACAGTTTACACTTATTATTTACACTTTACACTTAATATTGAGCATCAGTACAACATTAAAGGATTGGTTCACAATTCAAGAGGCTATTAAGCCAAAAACTACAAGTTGGTTTATCTCATAATGACTTAAAATTAATCACATTACATTAAAGTTTGATACTCATTATTTCCAAATTTCACTAACAAGAGATCATGCCACTTGCAGTTAAAGGATAGGTTCACAATTTTTCAAGTCTGTCTTAAAACAACAGTCAGGCACCCATATTAACAGTGTAATCATTCCTCCTGTTCATACTGACTGTTAAAAGATCCCCTTCAAATGTGTTTTCAATGTAAATGATGGGGGACAAAATCCGTAGTGTGTCCACACAGTCACTTTGTGAAAGAATGCATTTATAAGCTTATCTGAAACTTATGAGGTTTCAGCTGTCTGAGTTAGTCATATCAAGTGGATATCTGCCACATTTACAGTCTTTTTGTGTTTCCTCGGACAGTGTTTCCCTGTTGAGCTGCGGTGGACACATAAGCCCCTTTCACACACGCAGCCTATCCCTGAAATCAGGAACACTTCCAGCATCGGGTCATGTGTGAATGGGAGCAGGGATTGATAGTCAGAGAAATCTGTCCCACCAATTGACCTAGTTACATTTCAGGGAAAGTGCCAGTACGGTTGTATTGTGAATGAAAGCAGTAAGATTGCAGGGACAAGCGCATAAATGCTTACGTCCATGACGAAAGGCGCTTTCACTTGGAGCGAGCGAACCAATGTCAAGAGTCTGCTGATGACATATTTGAATCTGTGACTTGTTTACGGTTGCCTTGCCAATGCTTTCGCGAGAGATTTGATAACTAACAAGTAATACAATTTATTTTTTTCCAAGAATGGCTGGAAACTGAACATATTCAGAAATAAGGGAGCTCCTCTCAGTCTGCACACAAGAGACATCTTCCGCCGCGTACAAGTACATGCGATGTGCCCCTTTTAAACTTCTAGCACCTGCCCCGCTACAGGTCTCTGCACAACCCTGCATTTGAACATAAGAACATGACATAACTTGAACATAAGAAAGTAGAAATAAGTAGCCAACTAGTGTAAAATAACATGACGCTGTGGGCTGGTTTTTCTACTGTCCTCCCCAATTTTTTAGTCAACAGAAGTTACTGGTGCATTATGAAGGGATCTCCTAATGATCAATATGAACAGGAGGAGTGATTACGGTAAGAAAAACCTATTTCAATGTTCATTTGGGCACCAGACTATTGTTTGAAGATAGACTTGAAAAAATTGTGAACCTGTCCTTTAATGTAGTATTGATGCCCGCTCAATACTTTAAACCGGTGGAACCGGTCATTTAATACACACAACGGGGGGGAAAAAGGTTTAAGTCCTGCGTGTGTTTCAAGTATCTACAAGTCTAGTTGCTCTTGACTCGAGCCTTTTGGATACCTTTGCGTGTATAAAGTAAATAAAGTTTTAATATAAAGCGGTTCCTACCTGCTACTGTTAGTTTCTGAAGCTTGATGATGCCTTTTAAAATGAACTCTGTTTAACTCTTTGAAAATGACAACTTGCTATAATAACAGGGTTTAAGTCACAACCTTTGGAGTCGACACACCTGGTTTTTCGTAATGCAGAAACACCCACCTGAAACTCCAGCGTACACTTGGTGCCAATGATGATGTCCTCGTAGAAACACTGCTTGGCGTTGTCTGGCAGCTCAAAGGTGAGCTCCGAGCCCAGCACCCACCCACAGAGAAGCTGGGCCCACAGCACCTGCAGTAGCACCCGCAAGGATCCGTACATCCTCAAGACCAAGAGCCAAAAGCTTCAGAGGAAAAAAATCTGAGCCAACCTGTCGAAAGAAACACGAGCAGACATCATATTTAAAATCAATATAGAGGGAGATTTAAAAAAAGAAGAGTAAAATGGTGACAAAGCAAACCCGGACATTGATATTAGCGACAAGTTGTTAGCTTAAAGCTAACTAGCTAGATGTCTGGCCTTTATACTAAAGAGCCAGGAAACCACTTGGGATTTGTAACATTTCTCTATGGTCAGTGTATTCGTCCATTATGGACGCAATCATTATAATTTAAGTATAATTAAACTGAAACGTTATAATTTCTGAATTAATTGTTTTATTTCAGTGAGCTTAGCTACTCACCTCAAACTGCTCACCCGGATGCTACTAATGCCAAGTGACGTTTTACAGACGTATCACGGCATTGGCTAACGTTTCTTAAAGTCACGTCTCTCGCTCTCTCCCATTGGTCGAAAAAGAAGGGGCGGGGAGCTTGTGAGATCACGTGGGCCACGTCCACAGGCGTTAAAATGAATCTTCCCTATTTCAATACATTTCAACGTGGCTGCTAATACTCATCTGAAAATACATCTCAGAAATGGATACGTCATGTTTTAGCCTAGTTTTTTTGAAATCTTGAAATCTAATCTTTTAAACGCTTTGAGTTTAACTATGAATGAAAAGTGAGGTACAAATTAAACATTATTATTATTGTTATTATTATTATTATTATTATTATTATTATTATTATTATTATTATTATTATTATTATTATTATTATTATAAACGTTTACAGTATGTGTAAAACAGATACCTGCTTTCAAACTCCAACTCACTGCAACCCATTTTCATTCTTTTTTATTTTAGGCAGCCTCCAGTTATGACACAATGGTGTAATTCCTGGCAGTACCTCAGATTATGTAAAGGCCTCTGGCATCTATTTAAAGGATGGGTTCTCTTTTTTTCCAAGTCTGTCTTAAAACAACAGTCAGGTGCCCATATGAACACTGAGAGAGGTTTTCCTCACTGCAATCATTCCTCTTGTTCATACCGGCTATTAAAAGATCCCCTTCAAATGCACTTTCAATGTAAGTGATGAGGGACAAAATCCACAGTGTGTCTGCACAGTCATTTTGTTCAAAAATGCATTTATAAGTTTATTTAAAGTTTACATGAGGCTTCAGCAGTCTGAGTTAGTCATATCAAGTGGATATCTGCCACATTTACAGTCTTTTTAACATCAAATTCCCTCTTTGTGTTTCTTTAGATAGTGTTGAGCTGCAGTGGAAGTATAGTGACAACAAAGGGGACTTTTTCTTCTAAAAATAATGTTTTGACTCATTTGGACAGCTGAAGTTTCATATTAGGTTCAGATAAAGTTTTAAATGCATTTTTGTACAGAAGAAGGCTTGTGGATTTCGGCCCCCATCACTTACATTGTAAGTGCATTATGAAATGATCTTCTAAAGGCCAGGATGAACAGGAGGAATGATTATAGCAAGAAAAACATGTTTTAATGTTCATTTGGGCATCTGACTATTGTTTTAAGACAGACTTGAAAACTGTGAACCCGTCCTTTAAAGGAGTTTATCCTGAGAACTGATGATATGTCTGACTCAGTGCTTCTTTTGGATATATTTAGTAATATTTTTATGAGACCTACCATATGTTTGTGGATGTTGAGATGAGGGATTAACCCTCAAGAAGTGACTGCCTGAGTCCTGCAGACACCCTAGTATAGAGCCTCTTTCTGTCTTCACCTGAGATGCTGCTACCCCAGCAGTCCACTGCTGACTGTTGCAAAGTCCTCCTCTGCAGATGAGGTTGACTCTGGCCCTTCTTGTAGAGGGTATCTGTGTTGTCAAACTCCACTTTGTTGTTAAAGTGGACAACCGGGCACTTATAAGAATTGACCATTTCTATGTCAACTCACAGGATGCTCACTAGTGTATTTAGGAATGCTTTGACCTCTGACAATCAGTTGGGTAATATTTTTTTCAATAAGACTACAGGCCTACAGAGTTGTCTTTGAACCAGCATCTACTGACAATTAGAGGTACAATTTATGACACCTGCTGTGGCCTTAATATATAACCATGGGGTCAAAGTCACATTGGTCTATTAGATGCTTCTGCATAGCTAATGCCAAAAAATTGTACTAAAACGATCCAAATTTCTACTTTTTTCTCTAGATGTCCCCTCCAACTCTACATAATGTGTAAATGCCACAGTGGTTGTTTCTATTCTGAGGCCTCACTGGATGTGCTCCCCTAATGCATCAGGATCTAAAACCCATGAATGTATGATAGTTTTTAGATGTATTTCTCAGTATTGAGTAGTCAGCACAACAGCAATCAATCTGGATTACACTGTGGATAACCTTTCATTGCTTTGATAGTTTTGACACAAAATGCATTCAGTGGTCACATATTTCTCACTCAAACTAAACCACCACCCAAACTGCACTCACCAAGCACTTTATTAGGAAAACCTGTGCTGCTCTGCCATTAATTCTATTTTCATGAAGCTTATACATTTTCAATTTTTGTCAGAAATGTGATGCATGTGCATTATATTCAATATATGTTGTATTGGATTACATTAGATAGCACAGGTGGTGTTCCTAATTAAGTGCTTGGTGAGTGTATGTTTATCTATACAGTCCATTTTGCACAAGTTTACATAGTGTACAAAGGCTAACATAACACAAAACTTACTGTAAATTAGACTGTAAGAAATTGCTACATTCTGCTACATCGGCAGCTGAAAATAAAGCCTACAGAAGCATATTGTATAGTTTTTTTTATTCATTATTGTAACATATCCTGCTGGATGGTAGCATAATTCAGAATGAATCAAAAATAATCTTTATTGTCATTATTCTCAGGCGCAATGAGATTTTGCATGGCTTCTCTCGATGTGGTTAAAATAAAACAAAAACAGCAGTAATAGCAGCATAATGTTATGCCTGTGCAAGTACAACTTAAAAAAAAAAAAAAGGCACTAGTTAAATTAAATTTACACATTTACAATGCATATAAAAGTTCATACATACATTACATACAATACATTTACAATACAATTCACGCAGTTAAGTTGTGTCATTCTTTTAATAAATCTTAGTTTATGCAAAAAAAAGTGTTATTGTTTTTTCTTTTTAGATTATTGTGTTATGAGTGACAAAGTTATCTTGTTGGGGGACAAGTATCAGTGTTATGGTACAAGAGTTGATCCTGTGATGAAGTGTTTTGGTTGCATTGGTGCATTTTGGATGAAAGATTAAGTGTACGTAAAGATAACTGTGTGAAAAGGTTTGAAAAGGTGAATTCAGTATAGATAAATGCATGTGACCAATTATAAATTGTTATATATTATGATGTATTGTTCTCATGATCCCTGAGTGATGCGCACTGAGTGCGTCTTCATGACTGTTGTGAATACACGTTTGACCCAAAACAAAGTCTCGCGCGAACCAGCACTACGAGATTACAGTGTAGGGAGGGCTGCATGGAGAGCTGGCAAGACAAAACAAAAGCCACACATTTCAACCAACAGGCGCTGGTCGCTTTTTTATTTTTTTCTACACAAAAAGAAATTTGGTTAATCAGTCGCTTCGTTGTCCGTTTAACGGCACCATAATAAAAGTTTTGCACCATGCCTAGTAGCACGTCTTTGCTGGAGGCCGACGAGGGAGAGTCCGAGGTCCCACCGCCGCTAGTGCACGCTTTCGCCGGTATGGGCCTCGAAGAGCACCACGGCACCCAGAGCCAGACCCCCGAACAACCAGATGAGAGCGTCCCCCACTACCACCACCACCACCACCACCACCACCAGCTCCTCCCGGTTTCCCATTTCAACCTGCTCGGTACGGTCCTAGACTTGAAGCCGCTGCATCGGCCGCCTTCAGGAGACGAAGTGAACATGACGGCAGCGCCCGAGGACGAAGAGTCAGAAGTTGTAGCCACCTCTGGCTGCACCGGTAGCTCGTTGCTAGCGCAGGCCCACCGCCCCCAACACCTCCCGCCGGGGCCGGGAGGCTCAGTGCTGCCGCCCGGGATGGAGCCGCCGCAGGTCGAGACGGTCTTGCTGTACAACGGAGACGAGCGGGATGATCCTGGAGTCGGCGGCAGCGCCCTGCTAGCGCCGGCCGGCAGCATGGCGATGCTACCGCCCGGCGTGTACGGAGAGTCGGGCTACGAGGCCGAAGCGTCGCTGTTGTCCCGGCGGAAGAGTGTCAACACGACCGAGTGTGTGGCCGTGCCGAGCTCCGAGCACGTCGCGGAGATCGTGGGCAGGCAGGGTGAGTTTCGGACGGATTGAACAGCTAAAGCTAAGAGGCTGATGGAGTTCAAACGAAACTTGTTGGAAAAATAGAACAGGCAAGAACTAAAATACGATATTAACATGTTGTCTTACATCATTACAGATTTTTATAAATTAATTTTTTTTATATAGGGCATCTTGAGTACAAGTTAAATTCACCACTTTGCTTCTTGATCTGTAATGTTAGCTTAGCACTCCTCCGAACTGCTAACTGGGTCAGCGCCGCCCCAACCTCCAACACTCCAACAAAAAGTTTACATCACAAGTTTTTATCAGCCAGCAGCTCCCGTCTGTGACAGCTCCTCTGTATTATGGATGTTTTGTCTTTGCTCAGCGGTGCCTCGTCTTTGCTTTATTAAAAAACCTGGCTCGGCTTTTTGTCTCGGAGCAGTGTGTGTGTGATGGTGATGATGATGATGGTCACCATTGCTTTGCCACATCAGCTCGCAGGTTATAGTTAGCTCCGTGACATAACCGAGACTACCGTGCTCAAACTAAACACGACAGGCTTTTCTTACATATCCGACGCATTTCTCTGGTCTTTATTTTAAACATAAACTTTACATAGCTTAATGTCAGGGTTTTGGAGGTTGTTATTGTGACGTGTTTTTGAGCCCAGTTGGGGGAGGGTGCCCAGACTGCAGTGTTGACAACAACAGGAAATGGCTCTGGTAATGATGTTGGACTCTCCACCACAGCTGAAAGGAATATTTTTAATTTATAAGCCATGTAAATTTTAATTGGTATTAGTGACTGGAAACTTTAAAAGGACGGGTTCACAGTTTTTGCAAAAATGTGTTTAAAAGTTTATCTGTGGCTAATATGAAGCTTCAAATCGAGTAGATATCTTTCGATGTTACAGTCTTTTAGTGCCAAAGTCCCTCTTTTTGTTACTATTCTTCCACCGCAGCTCAACAGAGAAATATAAAGAGGGAATTTGATGCTAAAAAGACTGTAAATGTGGCAGATATCCACTTGATATGACTAACTCAGACAGCTGAAACCTCATAAGTTTCAGATAAGCTTATAAATGCATTCTTTCACAAAGTGACTGTGTGGACACACTGTGGATTTTGTCCCCCATCAATTACATTGAAAGCACATTTAAAGGGGATCTTTTAACAGCCAGTATGAACAGGAGGAATGATTACAGCGAGGAAAATATCTTTCAGTGTTCATACGGGCACCTGACTGTTGTTTTAACCCAACTTGTACTTTTTGGCATTTGTTTTAATAACTTCTCTTATCCACATTGAGGCAGTAAGGTCAGAAAGTGTCTCACATAGCACAGAATTTAAAGCCCTTTGAGGACAATTTGTGATTTTTGGCTAAACAGATTAAGTTGACTTAACTTGCCCCCTATTTCCTTTTCTGTGTTTAATTTGCCTCCGACAGGCTGTAAGATTAAGGCACTGCGAGCCAAGACCAACACCTACATTAAGACACCAGTGAGGGGTGAGCAGCCTGTCTTTGTTGTAACGGGACGTAAGGAAGATGTGGCCATGGCCAAGAGGGAGATCCTGTCTGCGGCTGAACACTTCTCCCTTATCAGAGCCTCTCGAAACAAAGCGGGCCCTCTGGCCACCGCATCCGGTCCAGGAACCCCTGCTCTACCTGGACAGACGACTATTCAGGTCAGCAAGAGTTTGATAATGAGTCATTGTGTTAAAATGTTAAAGATATGCTAACATTGTTATGCAGTGAGCCACTTCAAGTGCAGTTATTATAATACTTCCGTGTTGCTGTGTTACCATCTAAACATGTTGAAAAGGATCTACTCTGTATTTTATGTTTTTATAATATGAGTAATGTATAGTTACCTCATATCTTTTCAACCTCACAGGTGCGGGTGCCATATCGTGTTGTCGGGCTGGTTGTGGGTCCTAAAGGTAGGTTCTCAATTCATTCTGTTCTCAGATAAACCCTTTTTTTTTTTGCTTGATTAAGGGGATTTCATGCTGTAAAGAGTGTTCACAAAACGTCAGGTTTGTCTTTTGTTTTCATAGCGAATGTTGCTTTGAATGAAAAAACCGCACAGGTGTGCACCAACATACACTATCAAGGCCAGAATGTAATTTAAGACCAGAGACGTGTTTCGTAACAGCAGAAGTCTCACTTCCTTGTCAGGCTGATAAGTGCTTGTGAGAGTGGAACTGTACTTTGGGAGTTAAATTATGTTCAGAGCAGGTTTTTTTTAGATTGTTTCTTCATTTAGATTTAATGTAAACAATGGTACAAACGGCGTGAGTGTTCACAAAAGGGTAAAATACCTGAAATATATTTAATTATTTGTCATTTTCATGTTGGGAATCATCACCAGGTTATTTTGTTAATATTTAACTTTCATTATGCAATTAATGCTTTGGATCATAATGTGGTTGAGATAGGTATTTGTATATATCTTGTACGTGACTAACAAACTAACCAGATTGCTGTAATAGCCCGTACAACACAGATTTGTTTTCAGATCATTAAGGAAACTGTGAAATGTGTAACTGATTGTATTTTGTTGCCGACGGCCTCAGAATGAGTTTTAATATTCTCCAGCTCCGCTCCAGAAGTTACATTTTGCCCTCACAGAGTCATTAACCTCCTGCCCTGTTGACATTACCACCTCAATGTCGGGAAGCCCTGAGGTTGATTTGTAAATTGCACCACAGCGGTTCTCAAGCACGTGTCATTTAGGCCGGAGAAGGCGAGGTGACAATGTTAATTTAAGACATACATACAGAATATATTGTGTTTAAAACTTGAAAAAGTTGTACACTAAACCCACAGTGTTGTGGTTAGGTGGGATGAGTTTCACCAAGATTGTCAGATTTTATTGTCTGAAAAAAATATAAAGTTGTTAACGTGACTCTTCATGGGCTGTTTTGTCAAGTTGACACAATCAGGTCAAGCCACAGTAGAGGGCTGATGACGACGTAGAGATTCGTTCACATGGTTTTCAGATTTTCTGCAGTGAATGTCTTCAGCACCATTGATGTTTTGCTCCTTATCTTGACACTAAACTATTCTTTTCTCCTCTTTGATGTCTCATTTGTTTGTTCTCAGAAACGGTCACACCAAATGTCAGACTAAGTTCAAACGGTGAACTCTTGACATTCATGTAGCCGTTTAACCAGAGCGGTTATTTAATTTTTTTGGTCAGCTGACAATCGCTCGGTCTGGTCATGTCTTTCAGGGGCGACCATCAAACGCATTCAACAACAGACTCACACCTACATCGTGACACCGAGCCGTGACAAAGAGCCGGTGTTCGAGGTCACCGGGATGCCCGAGAACGTGGACCGTGCGAGGGAGGAGATAGAGGCGCACATCGCCCTCCGCACCGGAACCTGTGGAGGCATCGAGGCTCCAGGTGTAGACAACAATGACTTTCAGTTTAACGGGACGGACGTCAGCTTTGAGAGTTCTGCGGCGGCGGCGGCGGCAGCAGCAGGGTTGGGGGAGGCTGGGTGGCTTCATGCTGGCGTATCATCATCAGGCGGTGGTGGCGTGCTGCCAATGAGCATCAACGGTACTCAGCGAATCAATAGCAATATTAACAGCGGTGTCAGGATGTCTTCCACCTACCGTAATGACAGCTCCAGCTCCCTCGGCAGCGGCTCCAGCTCGGCTGATTCCTTCCCCGGCAGCGGGAACGGTAACCGGATGGCAGATTTCAGCCCAAACTGCACGTTTAACGCCAATTCTAACAACAACAACAACAACAACAACAACAACGGTAATGGTGGCGGTACAAGCTTCTGGTTTGGTGACAGCGTCCTTCCTGTCGGGTCTGAGGAGCTGATAGGCCTGGGAGGTGGAGGCTCCTCCTCAGGATTTGACCCCTTAACCATCTCCACTGCCCAAGCCTCGCACCCTGCTGCACAGCCCCACATCTGGAGCCCCTTTGTGGACCACCAAACCCTTCAGGCCTTCGATGCTCGTCAAAGTCAGGTGAATAAAATGAATCCTTATAGTTTTGGCTAAAAATAGACGTTTATATTACAACATAAATTGGGCAGATGATAGGCCTATAACATATTTCATCTGTTTGGCTTGTAGCATTTATCATTTGTAGCTATTGCTAATCCTGTTAGCCTGAAAAATTGAAGAAAAAAATCTGTATGAAACATTTTGGCTCAGACGTTTCTGTCTCCTGTAACTAAACCGCTAACTGTGCGTCTTGAGCCTATGAAATGCGTTGATGATTATGGCTGCCACTAAGCATTATTTTCTTAATTGATATGTTTTTTTCAATAAATTGTTTAGTCTAAAAAATTGTGCAGATTGCTGCTCACATTCCCAGAGCCCGATGTCACCTCTTCACATTGCTTGTTTTGTTGTTCTAACAATCAAAAACACAAACATAGTCAATTTCAGATTATATAGAACAGAGAAAAGCAACAAATCCTTATTTTTAGTTGATAAAATAACAATGATTCAAGTAATATGTGGAATCTAACTGTTAAATCGTTTCATCACTATTGATTATACATTACTTAGATGAGGATGTTTTTATATATATTTGCTAGTTCTTTGTTTTCTTGATGACACCGAAATGTCCTGATAAGTAAACATATTCACGTTGTCACTCATGTCTCCAGACCAGTCAGCCCGGGACGCCCCGGCTCTCCCCAACCTTCTCTGGGACAGAGGCCTTGGAGCATCCTCAGGCCCAGCGTGTCCACCGAGGGACTTTCGGTTCAGCCGGGACCCTCGACGCCCACAGGCTCCCCTCCTACTGCTCGGCCTTCTCCTCTTCCAGCGAAAGCACCGCTTCCTCCTCCTCCCCTCCCGAATGCTCCCTCTCCTATCGGCCGGGGCTCGGATCAGCGGGTAGAGGGCAGGAGATCTGTATCCACTGTATGGATAGCCAGGTGATCGCTGCCTTGGTTCCCTGCGGCCATAACCTCTTCTGTCTAGATTGTGCCACCCAAATATGCCAGGGTCCAGATGCGGTGTGCCCTGTGTGCCTGTCCCCGGTTACACAGGCCATTCAGCTCCGCAACATGTGATTTTTTTTTTTTTTTTTTTTTTTTTTTTTAAATTTATTCACCTTGATGGCTGATGAGGGACCAGCCTTCCCAACACTTCCAATTCATAACGTGTGTAGGGAAATTACAAAACTGACCCCTGAATCAGTGTTTAGGTGCATCCTCAACTTGGTTTTAGTTGACAGAGGTGAGGGAGAATAGCTGAATAAGGAATGATCTGTATTTAGGGCATGGGTGAGGGTGTTCAACCCGTTCATGTGCCTGCTATTGTGAAGTCTTCTTCCTAGATTGATTGATTGATTGATTGATTGATCAATGGGAGGGTTGGAAACTCTCTATGTAGCATTGGGTGGGGTGGGTTTTTTTGTTTTGTTTTTTTTTGCTCATCATGATTTTTTGATTTACATTTTCTTCCCCTGAAACATTTAATTATCAGTTTCTGCCTACTTATATTTCCTAATTATTTTTTTAAACGAACGTTGAATTCTGTTGGCATTTGGGTCAAAGTTGTTGGTTTTTTTTTTTTTTGTCTACATCTCAAAAGTTTTATCCACCTTTTAAATTTTTGCTGCTACAGTTGTTTTTATGTGCTGACATTGTAGCCCTGCCCCCCCCCCCCCCTTTTTTTTTTGCCCTTTGCCTCGTTTATTTTGCTCACAGACGGAAAATCAAGGAGAAGAATAGGAGTAAGTAAGTGAGCATGTTTACATATAGTGAGACCCAAATATGAATATGTATAAATTAAAATTTCTAATAGTATGCTCATGATTACCAGAGAATTTGAATGCCTACAGCAGTAAACTGGATATATACAGTATATGTACACATGCTACATTACCACGGCAAATGCCACTCTATTCCAGATAATATTTATAATTATTATCAGGCTAGTGAAGTGTATCTGTGCTTCTTTAAACAGGATTTAATGTTTACATGCTCCAAAACATAAATCAGAATATTTGATTCTCTGCAATATGCATGCAAACACACCCACAGAGTTATTAAACCTCAGTGGGTCAAATACGCAACTGCAAAGTTGTCACACTCCAATGGCAACTTCCTGTTACCTCAGTGGCGCCACTTTTTTTATTTTTTTTATTTCCCAAATTAGAACCAACAAGTGGTTGACTGTTTTTTTTTTTTTTTTTTTGTAGAGTACCAGGATGTTACACCACACCAGTATCGCCACGTTGCTTTCCATTTCTACTGTTTACGACAAACTTGTGCCTAATTCCGTTCTGAGTAAACAAAAAGAAACAACTGGTTGAGTGGACACAGTGTTGCTCTGTCTTAAAAACAAAAAAAAAAACAACAAAAAAAAACACAAACTTGTGGCCTTTTTGGAAAGCCTGTAATTTACTGACAACACTATCTACAAATCCAGATCTTGGCTCGAAAGAACACAAGCTGACAGACCGAAGTCTTAATGTATTTGTCAAAGTTCAATCTCTTAAAACGCATCTTGGTGGAACAAAAGGTGAAATCACAGGGATGTTTTTTTAAAATTTCTTTTTGCTTCCTATTTGTTGAGAGCCCTTTTTCAAGTATTTACTGCCTATTTTGTTTTATCCTTTTTGGCACCGAACACTCCCGTTTAGTTTATTTGATTCATATTTTTTTCCTTCTCTATTATTTTTTTATGAATTTCTTTCTTTCTTTTTTTTTTTACCTTGATTGCATCCTTGTTTGGGAAACCATGTGCTGGTTTTCAGCCAGAAAGATATGCACAGCTCGTACCTTTTGGTAACATTCCTCCTCCCCTGTATGGCAGTCACTTTTGTAGATGGTATTAAGTATGCCTAATTAATACTTAAACCTCACCTGGGATCCGTAACAGCTGATATTCTGTGAAACTCTACTGCAAAGGCGGCTGTTATCTGGAACAATTTCCCCCTGTACTGTACAGTCAGGCTGTCTGACTTTTCAGTTCAGCCATCTCAGTAGTATCCTTTTTCTTTCACTTGAATGTTCTTTCACTCGAACTGCTCCACCCTGTGGCCGTCTCGTCTTCACATTTTGTGTCCTTGTTGGTTAGCGGTCGGCAAAATGATTCCACTGGGATGCAAAATTTTAGATGAAGGTCAGCCGTTTGCTTCACTTTGTCTTTTATTTAACACCGTGTCTCGTCTACCAGGCCTATGCAAAAATCGTCTCAGTATGTTAACAGCTCAAGGAAGGACTAGATGAATTAAACTCCTCTCGGGTTCTAGTTATAGAGCTCAAACAATATTTGGCTTCAACTTGTAGGCAGACGCATGTCTTCAGTTTTTTTTTTTTTTTTTTTTTTTCCTGCATTCTGCTACATTTCAGTCAGGGTTAAACCTTCACAATCTGCTCTAATGGATTCATGAGATGGTCTGTTTCAATGGTACACACCTGGCTTCTCGTGTTTCATCAGCTCTTTTGCTGTCCTGTGCCCTACAAAGCACAGCCTTCCCCCGTATCTGCACACTATTGACTAGCTGGGACTCAAAACACATTCTTTTTTTTGTCCCCTCCCCTCCCCCCTTCATCGTGTTCATTTGTGCGTTCCTCTGCCTGAAAAGTGAAGAAAAGGTACAGTTTGGTGAAAAATCATCTCAAATCTTAGCTTTACCACACCAGTGTCTCCAGACTTTGTTTTACAGGTTTTGAATTGAGTTATGGACATTTTGAAGGGGAAGCAGCTGGAATGATTTCATCTTGGACTGTGCAAGACACTACATGAGGTCAATACTGTTGCTTTACTGCGTGGATGTTGGACTACAGTCCCTCCAGCATTCCAGCTGTAAACAGTATTTGGGAGTTATTTCACCGCTCAGCTCTGTTTTCTTAAATATTGTCTCTTTCACGGATGATCGAGCTTTCTCGAGGAAATGGAACCAAACGAGTCCCAAAAGTGCAAAAAAACCCCATCTGCTTCTGCCCCCCCCTTCCCCTCTCCTCTCCTCGGGTCTTCTATCCGTCCTTTTTTTTTTGTCTTACTTTTCACAGCTCTCCAAAGGGTCGATCTCTTTTTGCTCTCTTTCTCTCTCCAAGGGAATGCAATACACTGTCGGCCCTCAGTTTATTGACATGAATCTATTGACATTTTTGTGTATGTATTATAATATTACTGTTAATGACTGATAAATATACAGAACTTATTTTTATTTTGTTACATTTCATAAATATATACATATATCTATATTAAAATGTTTACAATAAGATTTAAAAACTTTTTTTTTTTTTACTTCTTCTCTAAGCGATTAAGTGAATGAAGAGCTGGAAACCCAGAAATGTTGCAGGAGGGTGTCAATGCTATCTGCTTGTAGATTAGTTCTTAGTTTACAGTATTGATGATGATGATGATGATAATAGTATTGATAGCTGCCGTTTTAACCTAGTGGAAATGGAATATGCATCACAAGCATGTCTTCATAATGTACCGCCAATGTAGAACATCACACTGCAACTGTACAAAGGCCAAGGATTCAAGCTGCCTGTCTCGTCTGTATGCCACCAAATTAAGAAAGGTATACTGTAAAATGTATTAGATTATCTATATATAAATACATATATTGTTAAGCTGTACCAACAGTTCAAAGTATTTGCTAATTTTACTACACTTTTGTTATGTATATGTAGGGGGAGTCTTATGGCATATAAATTCTTCAAATTGAGTCAGGAGTTTAAAAGCAGACTATATTTTATAACGGCCTTTTAAGTTATTGCGGCCAAAGCACTGATATTATATATTTGCTGTAAAGAGAATTTAAGAGTTTTATTTTTCTGATATTAAAGTTACTTAATAAAGACGGTTTCATTTAAAGCCACGTCAGACTACTGTGATTCATTTCTTATGAAAAATGGTGATTTTTTTTTTTTAAGGTACCTGTTTCACCAAATGTGCAACATGAAAACATTTCCATCTCTACTTTTGTCATGTTTCATTCATTAAAATAAACAATGGACTTGCAACTAGGGCTCAAAATTAGCACCAGTCAAATGCTGGTAAAAATATGCAAGCGGCTGGTCGTTTTGCTTCACTCACCAGTAAAAACAACAATGGTAATCTATTGAATGGCTGATAAAATTTGAACATTCACCTGCCATGTGGCCAGTGGACAAAAAAACTTAATTTTGAGCCCTGCTTGCATGAGTGTGCAAGTGTCATGTAGGTCTTACAAATATATCTGCAATTTGCAAATGATCATTTGTGATCTGTATGTAAGCAGTTCTGATTTTGGTCCCAAGCCATAGTTTCTATCACAAGACAAAGACCCTTTTCAATTGGCTGCGAATATTTGGGTTTATGTTTGAAGTACACGAGTGTTGAACAGACTGATCTGTGATGCAGCACTCACCATGATTTGGCTCAATATGTTTTCATTATTGTGATATTTACATGACACAGGAACAGCTATAGAAGAGCACTGGTATGAAGCTAGTAGTGTAAATATGAACATGACCTCAGTAGTCTTATCTGCATGAAAACAGGAATACAGATTTAAATCTATTTGGTTGTGTCAACTAATTATAAAGATTGAGTGTGATATGGCAGCTCACCATCAGTAGTCAGTGCATGTGCATGATAACGTGCAGTGTGGGTTTTGGATTTAAATCATTTCACCATGTGACTGAGTCCATCAAATATGTTTGAATTTTGCAGCTGGAATCTGGACGAATGATCGTGTAGTTGGAGGAGGATGATTGATAGACGACGTGTATGTCTATGACTGTATTTGGGAAAAAGTCACGAGTCATTAAAGGTCCTGTTCGCTGACTCAGATGTTTATCAGTTATGGATGATTAGACTTAAACTAATGTTGAATGTTGGTGGAGTTACAACAGAATAGGTGTTTTTGACGTGTTAAAGTATGAAAAGCACAGGTGTAAATGATAAAATGACTGATGACTAAATTCCATTTAGCTGCTTCAGTTCCAGGTTATCGTGGTATCGTGCATGCTGGCTCACTTTCACGGTTTACTGGGACGCCAGAAAAGAAAGGCGCCACCGTTAATGTTACTAGTAACACCTGTGCTTGTCCTACTACGACGAGCCAAACCGTCTGCCAAAGGTGTAATTTGTTCCACCCACACAGGAGCAACAAAGTTAACAGGATATTGAAGTAGATGCCAGTCAAGCACACGCACACACACACACACACACACACACACACACACACTCCCAAGAGCCAAAATAATTAACATCACCTGTGTGGGTTTTACTATGGCTGCGCGGGCCTTTAAATGATTGATTTTGTCAAGATTACTTTCATAGAAACGCACTTACAGTATGAACCGTCTGCCTGTGGTGATCTGTTGTATTCGTGTATGATATCTTTTCACAGTCAAGTCAGGTTTTCCCTTTTCTTTATGGTTTAACCTAAATAAATTGTCTGAACCTCACACAAATAGCCTCGACCCAGTGTGATTCTGTTAAAACCACAAGATGTTCAGACCACATTAACTTTTGGTCAAACCAAGGATTTTTTAAGTCCCTGCATACCTGTGGTCCAACCACACAGGTGTGTTCACTTTGGCGCCCGATCAGACGTCTTTTGTGGTTCGTTGACATGTGACTCACTCTCCTGTCGCACCTGTTGAGTCGGGACGGTTTTGACGTTGGCCTGGCGCTGCCCTACTTCAACCTGAGCAGAGGCCTAATCAGCCAGAGTAAGTGAAAACACCTGTCTACAACAGCCTTGAAGTTCTACTAATTTTCTTCCTCATAAAACACATTATTACCTCGTTGAGAAAATGAACAGGTCACTCGTTACAGAATATCAGGCCATATTTAATTATAGACTCTCACATAAGAAATACAGGTAAAATTTATATCTGCAATCTGTCATAGTAGTCAACATCAGCCCATCTGAGCTGTGTCTTTAGGCTCCTATAATAACTGCAAGTATTATAAAATCATCTGTCCACCTTAAAGCACAACAGAATATAACAGGTTACCTCTCCGGACAAATTCAGCTCTGTCAGTGACATATAATCAGTTAATATCCTGTTTCCTGCCATTTGATCAGATGCATAATTATGTGAATAAATCCTTAAGTTGAACTCTTTAAATGACTTAACCCCTGTTACGTTGTTCAAAATGAAATGGTCAAAGAAAGGCAGAAAGGGGACAAAGAGGCCATCGCTTAAATTTGCTTAAAAATAAAAAGACAATAAAAAAAAAACCCACTTTCAATTGAATATCAGAGCGGACAAAAAGAAAAAAACCCTCAAATCTGTGATTTTCAACTAAACCTTGAACAGCAATTAAACCTTTTCCATTTCATCTGTAACACGACAGCATTGTTCAAAAAGGTACACACCTGTTTAGGGATATAGTTAGTTAAAAAAAAACAAAAAAAACAACTTGTTATATAGCTATGTTAACAGACAAGAAAAAAAAATACTGTATGGCAGCTCAGTGTGGAAAAGCATGAGCAGATGTTTGTGGGACACAACTGAGGGGGAGCGAAAGAAAGAAATCATTCCTAATCAATGTGTGTTATCTATAACAAATGCCTTTTAAAAAAACAAAACAACAACAGTGTAACAGATGATCACATGCAGCTCGGGGCAGAGGAGAGAGGAGGGGACACGTGATGAAATCAAATTATTTCATTCATCTGTTTCGCCACCTGTGAGAGGGAGAATATCAAAGAGTAATATAAAAAGAGAAGCTGCACATCAATAACCGATGAAGCTACCGTGTTTATAGAAAAGGGATGTTTTGGCAGACACGCTGTCTTCTTTAGGAGCTCGGCTGCTAAAAGGTCGAGTTTATACAAATCACTCATTTGCATCGTTTGTATCTGTTATGACTGTGTGGCTTCCCTCTGCATGCCCTTCAATGTAATTAATTGTAATCCAGCAAAAACAAAAAAGTACTTCCTGGTTTCTACTCTCCTCAGATAGTTCAGTTCAGTGTCTAATGCAGGAAAAGTGAGGGACTTGTTTTTTTTTTTAAAAAGGAGGGCAGGGATGGAGGGGTCTATCTTCCATTTACATTCATGCAAACATTGACATGCATTTCAAAAACAAAGTTATTTACATGGATTAAAAAGACGGCAAATCCAAAAGGAAAAAAAAAAAAAAAAAGACCGCAACAGCCAAAAGAAACCCTACACACGTGTGTAAATGCTTATAGAGTGAAAGGGCAAATACTGATTTTTTTAAAAAGGTGGTTCATTAGTGTTACATGTGTTTTTAATACAAATGCATCACAATGTCGCCTCTGCTCTACATAAAATATAAACCAACCTATTCACTCCTTTTTATCGCAGGACAACCACCTCAAAATAAGGGTTACTGAGTTAAAAACAAGAAGGAAAAAAAAAATGTAAAGTGCTAAAAATATAATACAAATCACTTAATAAAAGTAAAAAAAATAAAACCAAGAAAATATATCAATATTGCTGGGAAACTGTCTTAAATTCTCTCATCTTTGTCAGTATATACACAAGAGACCTGGATCAAGTAGTACATAAGTGGGCTGCGAATTGTTAATGTTTAAGATGTTGTGGAGAGAGACGGTCTGGTATTCTTTTGAGATTTTTTTATTAAAAATACCTTTTTAAAATTCATTTTAACGAGCCGCCGCCTCCTCCAGCAGCTGACTGGATGTCCTGTTCTCATGATCAGATTAGACTTACAGTATGTTTTTGAGCAATCAGTACTTTTGTTTGCTTCGAGAGCAAAACATTGATAAACCCTGTTCCTCGTACTGAGATCACATCTAAGATCAACCGTCTTCCTCTTCTCTGCTTTCTTTACTTCAATCTTGTTTAACCAAAAAATCTTTCCAGCTGTTTTTTTTTCTTTTTTTTTTCTGCTCTCTGTGAACGTGAGAAAAGGCAACGAGTTCACAGAAGGCGTTTGAGATTTTTTTTTTTTGTGGCAGCATAAAAGAGGGCGTTTTCCAAAACAGTAACTATACCTGAAACAGATGGAGGCGACTAATGGTGAAAGACCACTTTGAAGAGTATCTTGTGTTTTTTTTTTTTTTGTTGTTTTTTTTGAGTGAGTGATATGAACCATTTATACAATCATAGAAAGTCAGTAAGGATAGATAAATTGTTAATAGGTTATTTTGATTTGTATGTATGTTGCATCCAAAAACAAACAAAAACAAAACAACCCTGCATATGTGGAGCTGTAGGAAATCGTCATCTGCTCCAAAACCTCCACGAGGAGCTCCGTAATCTTGTTTTAATAGAGAAGGGAAAACAGATTTGTCATTAAGACACCCACCAGGCATAGACCTGCGGCTGTCTTTTAAACGTCCAAACCCGTAGTTTAACAATACCTGACCTAGAATCGTCCATAGACTTGACCTTGTTTCGGTACAGAGCTTAAGAGTCGGCTGTAGGCGTGGTGCATGTCGTTTTTATTCTCATGGTTGACTGATCCAGCTGTGTTGTCCCCCCCAGTCCTTTCCCAGTGGCTGAGAGCCGGCTGACGGGCGTGACGTTGAGCGATGATCCTCGTGGTTCAGAGTGCTGCTGGTTTTCTATTAAGCCAGACTGAACTCACCTGTCGTCCCGGCTGTACAGCAGTCTGTAACTGCTTCGATGAAAACCGACCCGACAGAAAACCAGCAGCACTCCGCTGTCCAAACACTTGGATTTGAGGACTTCTGTGTTACAGCCTCTCATCCCACAGCTGCACAGCACTCAGGTATCCTTGTCTAGTTCAGTAAATCTGTCACCTGTCAGTAGTTGATGGTTGTGGACTTCAGGGACGCAGACTAGTCGGCGTACGTTCCAGTTTGATGGGATCTGCAGGTCGTCTGTGTTGCATGTTGTGGTGTTTTATAACTGTAGTTTATCTTGGATGTCTTTGTCTAGTCCTACAGTTCATATTCCAGTCATCACAAATCAAAACCATCTATCAAAAATATAGCTGAAGATATCTTTGACGTATGGTTTTGGCTCTTTTTAGTGTCACTCTTGCTTAAAAAGCAAAAGTCGGGGGCCACAGTGCACGAAAAGTGCCGCAAACACACTTGAAAGTTGTTGTTTTTGTTTTTTTTTCACAGGGAAAAGCTTCAGTGTCACAGCTTCACGGCTGCTTCACAAGGCTTATCCATCCAGAACCGTTTCGCTGAGGAAGACTTTCTGTTTCCACTGCGGGTTGCAGTGTGGTGCAGCAGTTCAAAAAGAGCTCAGTCCAGAGGTTGTGGGTCTGCTATAGGCATAGTGTGCAGAACCTCGTCCAGTAACTGCAGAGCTCTGTGCAGGTGGATCTCGATCCAGCAGGGTGTCTCCTTGATGCTCTGGCGGGGGTAGTCGGGCCCCCAACCTTTAACGAAACTCATCCTGAGAATACACAGCCTCCGGAGGTCGTCTACTCCGATACCGGCTGCTGCTGACAGACCTGAGAGGAGAAGGAGTGGCAATCAGGTACGTGTGATGCTGCGCGTGTTTGACACTCAGTACTTGCTTCTGAATTTGATTTGAAAGAATATTCAAGTTAATTACATTAAACAAAGACTCAAAAAGCAAACTGATCGTGATTCCAAGTGGTTTAAGTAAATTTTAAGGCAAAGAAATCACTAGGCCTTGCTTTTTAAAATGTAAATATTTACTGGTTTTCATAGGCTTTGCTCATTGGCAGGGAAATTCATCAAACATCAAACCATCAGCTACAGCACCTGCTTCTACTTGTTCTCACTGTCTCTATGTGTAAATGTGGATCTGCAGTTACTGGATCTTACTAATAGCTGGGGCTATCCCTCCCACTGAGCCAGGTCCAGGAATATTTCCAGCCACGGCGGCTGCTTGGGCTGCCGCTGCAGCTTGAGCTGTAGCAGCCTGCTGTTGCATCTGTCTGTGGCACTGACGGAGGTCAAACACCTGGCAGGAGAAAAGAGGGTTTAAACATTTGTACGTTCAAGCAGCAATTAGCCCCCCTGCGCAGAAGAAATGTGAATAACACCGCAGGCTGCCAGTCAGAGAGAACTTCAGTAAGAGCTGGGCTGTGTGAGGATGTATGTACATGATAAACCCTACTGAGAGATATGAGTGGAAAAGACGGAAAACTAGGGGAATGAGAAACATATTTGTGTGAAATATGCACAGCCACTAGTATAAAAGTGTGAGGGACAGAATGCCTGAAGAGACGGCACGGAAATGGATGCCTGTAATTTGCACTCAGCAGTTTCCCCGAGAGACAAGAGAACATTTTAGGAAATGTCAACCCTGAGTGATGTCCTATTTTTACAGTGCATGAGGTCACGGCTGTGTGATTAATATCGCAGAGTGAAACCCGTGTTCTTACCTTGATGTAAGCGCTGGGGTAGATTTTATGAACAGCGTCTCCGGGGGCTCTGCCCGCCTCTCTGTCCAGGTAGTAACTCTGGACGAACACCGCGTGGTCGCTGAGGCATCGCACCCACACGTCTCCCTCACCTTTGCACTCCAGCTGAACTCCTTTTCCAATGTGAAGCCTGGAAGGAAAGAGAGGAAAGTGGGTCAGAATAAAGGAAACAGGGAGAGAGAGACAACTGAAGGGAGCCGAGTTATAAAAGGTACCTTTATAAAAAGTTATAATTGTGAACAAACTCTTTTTTTTTTTTTTTTAAAGGATAAAGCTGATGATTTTCTTTATTTTTCTTGCTGACAACAAATCTCAGAGATGCATTCCCCACGCATGCACAGTGGCGTCTGCAGTACAAGGAACTTCTCTCCTGAGAGTGAAAATTTATTGCTATTATTAGTCTTTGGAGCCGTTTCTAAACAAACTATGGCAGCCATTGTCTTCGGGGTGAAGGAACATGTCACTCACAAGAAGAGTGACTCACTGATGTGTTTTTAATAGTTTCTGGTCAACAATGGCACACTTGAATGCATTTCAAGGCAATATATAGAGAACAGTGTGTTGCTTTGCGTTACGTGAAGAAGACGTGCTGCCTTCAGTCAGCTGAGAGGGAGGAGGGAACATAATGCACAATGCAGCTGGTTATGGGAGCTGGTTTAATCCAGAAAAATGTGCAATGTTTCCTGCAGGTGGGTCAGATCACATTCATACCACAAATGAACTGTACCAACGGGGAAAATGAACCAGAGTTTGAGTCAACCGAACAAAACAATGCAGGTGTGAAAGCACTCTAAGACAAACAAACAATATGGAGGCGCATTACTCTGAGGTACCACTAGTGGTTTAAAAATTCACAGGGTTCCTTTAAATAAACAGGAAGGAATAGAAGGAACCATGAAGGTGTGGTTGTGTTGTTTCTTATTTTTCTAATAACATGCACCTCTGAGCTTTCTGCTGATGAGTTGATGGGACTGATATTGTCGTAATGTCAAGTCACATTCGTGTAGATGCATATTCCAACCGAAACAGACAGATATGGAAATGCATTTTCACTTCATGTAAAAAGAAACGCTCAGTGATTCTTTCCCTACTGTGCAGTAAGATTTAATCTTCTTGTTCTAAATATTGCGGGTGCCTGGGTCACCTACCTTGCCCTCTCGATAGCCTCAGTGCGATGTACGTTGCTCAGCTGGCCCAGACAGAAGCGGTCTCCTCCTGAGGGGTCCACATAGCCGTCCACTGTCACAATGGGGCAAGAGGAGGGCACCTTAAATGTCTCCCCGACTTGCACGTCCATCTCAAAATAGGCGATGGAGCACCAGTAGTCAGGGGCTGAAACAGAGGTCACCGAGGAAATGTTCAACTTTTTTTGACTTTTGGTTCCAAGTTACAGATTTAAAATGATGAAAAACAAGCAAGATTTCACATTTATGAAAGTGCAATGACTAAAACTGTTTATCAGCAATCATAATTGGAATCAGTTTGTTTCATCATAAAAACTAAAATACTAAAAATAACTTTTTTTAATGAACTAACTGTTTCAGCACTAAATACTATGACAAAAAGGTAAATCTGCTGTTATGCCAATAAAAACATTGACATTGAGGAATCAAACTGAGCACATAAACACGGCTTTACATCTATAAAACATGAGCGACTTTTACAGGCAGCTGAAATGGGCAACTTACTTAATGCGTAATGTGAGTTTGAAAAAAAAAAAGTGCAAAGAAAGATAAACTGTTACTAAAATCTATCGACCAGTTTTCCAACCAGGCCTGAATATTCTGTCCATGGTTTATGTTCTTATGTGTTCTTACCTGGATGGTTGGATATGGGAGGCTGAAACGCGAGCTCATTATGAACCGGCCCTGAGAGAAAGAGCGAGTTAGAATAAGTTAATAAGTTAATTAAGTATGTGATTCTGTCCTGGGAGTAACTTACGGCTAGCGACATGTGTGTACTTACAGTAGTGTGTCGGGTGTGGCATGGGAGGGTGGTGCTGTAGATGACCATTGGTGTGGTGGGGTATGTTGGGGGTGAAGCTGCTGTTCCTGGACCAGGTTGTGCTGGCACCTGAGGAGAAAGAGAGATCAGAAGTCAGATAAACTGACAAAACTGCTGCTGCTGCTTTCACAAACATTCACATCAGCAACAACTTCAATCTAAATGCAGCGTTCACCAAGTTAAAATACTCTTTTAATATCACAGTTTAATACTGGTTTCATGGTCATACAGGACAAAGTATGAAAATCTGATGGAAAACCAGTAGAGACGATACGATGTACAATTATCTATCAATATATCATATTTTTTCTATATTTCCCAGCAGTACAAAACAATAATTCCTAATGATATAATTAATTTAATTACCGTGACCTTGATTCAAATAAGTAGCATAAAATAGATAAATTGATTGTCCAATGAAAAATGATGAATGAATTGACTGCTAGCTACTGTCGCTAGAGGGAGTGACAGTGTTTTGCTGCGGGTCTGATGGTGCTGATGGAGACGCCACAAAAAAGACTAAACAGCTTTGATGTGTAATGTCTCCTGACATTTTATAACCAACATTTTACACACATTTATGTTTTTTTTTTAATGTAAATTCAATGCTTTTTAAAGACTTTTTCATGACTTGCAGATACCCTGAAATGATTCCAGTGCACTAAGTCAAACCTATTCTCTACACTTTTTAATCAAAATTAACTTAAAAATAACCTATAAAGTCTCTAACTAGCTCACAGATACATATTTCATGTATAAATATAAACAGACACAAAGACAACCAGACGACAGACAGCTACATAGATAGAAAAAAATGTCAGATTGCATCTTACTGCCTGATCCGGCTGCGATGGCGGGGAAAGACGATGTCGAGGCAGATGTGGAGGCCTCGGCGGGGGGGAGCAGGTTCGGGGTGGCGAATGACTCAGAGGGAGCTGGGCGGCTACTGGATGGGGGGTGCTGGATGGTCTGGATGGAGTGTCCTCCCTCGATGGAGGGCAGACTCTGCGGTCCGTCAAAATCATACTCATCCTTAACCATCAGTGCTGAGCTGGGTCCAGAGCTGGTCAGCGTCAGTCCGGATAAGTCTGTGGAACAAGGAAGAAAACATTAATGGATGAAACTCGCACAGCGTAAAGCCGCTTTGAGTTCAAGGGAAACTCAGTTCCCGAAAACTAATTTTTAAAAGGTCATATGACTAGTTTAATTATAGATGTTTAACTAAAAACTGAACTTCAGTCTTTAAATTCATTTCCTCCTTTGAGAGAGAATCGAAAACACTGACGCAGGAAGTTTCTTATAGTTATCAAAGAGTTAAAAATATACAAAATCCAAGACGACTACCTCCCCCGTGTTACTCACCTATGCCAGGAGACACCACTCTCTCGTAGTGATAGGGGTTGACACACACACTGTCGCACTTGAGATCAAAGGCAAACTGGCAGTATTTGACGTGCTTCAGCTCATTCTTATGCAGGTCCGGCCACCGCCACAGCCTGGCATAGATTACATGTGGGAAACCTTTACGTCCAGCCACCTGGGAACGACGTATAGTGAAGGATAAAGTTAAATAAGAGTCGATTAAATACATCTGTAAACTCACTGACCTGACAGCTGAGGTCATAGGTAGCGTAAAGTCAATTATTGGAACTGTTGAGTTGTCCGACACGCTCCAACTGAACAAACACATGTGCGAAATACAATAATTTGTTAAAACTGCTCCAGCACTACTAATGTGTACCTAAGATAGATTTCCTGAATCTTGAGTTTAAATGCATATGGTGGAAACCGCCTTCATATTTGTGTATCGGAGAAGTCGTCCTACCTGCAGTCGTCCGTCGAGCGTCCTCTGAATGGTCACGCACTTGCTGGGATGGGCCCCGTTGGTGGTGATAGCCGTGATGAGAGAGTCGAGTTCATCTTTTTTCTCCTTCAGCTTTTTCACCAGGCTCTCGATGGCCCGCTTGGCAAAAGTCTCGCTCTCGCCGCCCTGCCTGTGACACATCAGGCTGTGCACGATGCTCAGGCAGGCGTCGTTGCTGGTGGGCGTGTTGGTGATGGACATCTTGACTTCACGTCTGCACTATCTGATAAAGACAATGAGGGCGTTGTTTTGACCCAGGTGTATGTGCGTTGTTTATACCATGAAACGCATCATCGGGAAAGCCGCGGCAGAGAGGGTGTTCACGGAGTTGACAAAAAAGCAATTCAGCTGTCCTGGAGGCGGATCTGTGATGATGGACCTCTCAGCATCAGGAGGAAAGGATCTGAAAAGAAAAGTTGACATGAAAGTTTTTGTTGAAAATGTTTTGGAGACGTCTTGATTCAACTTTATGGTCATTTTGGAGGCTGTTATATGTGATGCGATTTATTTATATTGCATTATACTAGAACTGCGACTGATATTTATTTTCATTATCAATTAATCAGTCAATTATTTTCTCCATTAATTGTTTGGTCTATAAAATGGTGAAGAATGTTGATCACTGCTTCCCAAAACCAAAAGTGACATCCTCAAAAGTCTTCTTTTGTCCCAACCAGCAGCCCCTAACACAGAAACATTTACTTTACTATCGTAGAAGACTAAATAATTGGAGAATTTGGACATTTTCTTTAAAAAAAAACAACAACTAAAAAATAGAGATTAATTTTTTGTCGATCGACTAATCGTTGCAGCTCTTCATTATGCTGAGTTTTTTAAAAAAAAAAAAACAATCTGTCCACCTCAATGAATATAGAGATAAGTAACACCTCTCAGTATAGCACAATACAATTCAACAACATCAAACTACAGCCTCCACAATTACCAGAAAGTTGGGACAATTACAACAAAACAGAACATTATAAATTAACCTACATGAAGGATTTCTAAGATTTAGGGCAGGGGTCAATAATTAGGTTGAACCACAGACTAAAGTTGTGGTATTAAAACAGTGTTAGAATTCACACATTCAGCTTTAATTTCTAGTAGGTTTATTAGACTTAATTTCAACACTATGCATTATTCAAATAGTATGGCATAACCATAGTTTTAATGCCTCTCATCGTGTGAGGGCAGGACATATACTTCTCTCTGGTATTATTTATATGACTTAGCTGCTGCTACCTGCCCATTTGCACTGTTGTATGTTGAATATTTTATATGTTTTTTTATGGTGCATTGTGCTATGAGTAGTTTATGTACTTTTGCTGTACTTTGGAAGAAGCCAAAGAAAGTCAATCAATAGATCAATCAATCAATTAATCAGGATTAGATGTAACAACTTCAAGATTACATTACAATACAGGAACCTTGTATATATTTTGGCATCTATGGTAGATTTGTGAAAAAATATGTAAAAATTTTGATGCAAACTATGAAAGCCAAACTATTTGCCTACCACTGATTCAGGGAAGTGTTGCAGGGTTGTTGCATTAGTTGCAGGTAGGTGAATATAATAAACTGGCAACTGAGAGCAAAAAGTTCATTCAAAAAGAGGCTGTTCACCTCTGCCAGTGTATTTTTTTTTAAAGTAAGGGGCTGTTAGTTACAGTCACTGCTGTGAGCTTCAGTAAATCCGAATGACAGATTATCTCTGCAGTGAAAACCGACAAACACACAACATTTGTTTTGTTTTGTTTTGGGGCAGAAGACATGAAGCACGAACTGTAACGTTATAACCAAGTTTCTGTCGTTATAATTTTAACGCTAGCTCACCAACGACACAACCACATGACGTAGTTACATTTTTCACACATGCAACTAGGTCTAGAAAATCCCGGGACTGTTAACTGTAGGGTAAAAATAAACTTTAAGCTGTTGTGCTCGTCTGCTTCTTCTCGGCTAACGGTGGCTAGCGGCGCCAGGCTGGCTGCTGTGATGTCACCGCGTCAAGTTACTGCAGACTGACGCAACTCGACGGAAGTGAGCGCTTCTGCGCTTCAAAATAAAGGTGAAAGTTTTCAGAGGCAAAAATCCATATAGTACCAGTCACAAGTTTGGACTCACTTTCTCTTTCAGGTGGATTCAAACGTGATTTGACAGAATATTCAAGTTAATTATAGTAACCCAAGACTCAAAAAACAAACTGATTGTGATTCCAAGTGGTTCCTATTAACTCGAATGAAAAAATGTGTCAATTAATTGATTGGACTATTGATCAAAAATTAATTATCAACAATTTTGATAAGTGATAGTTAATAGTTTAAGTAAATTTTAAAGGTGCAGTATGTAGGATTTAGTGGCATCTAGTAGTGAGGTTGCAGATTTCAACCAACTGTATCGCCTCGTTGTCTTGAATGAGAAAGTGTGTCCAAATTTTAACTGGTACTGTATGTCACATTTATGAGAAACTGTGATGGGCATTTTAACAATTATCTGACATTTTAAAAACCAAACAATTAACCTATTAATTAGGAAAAAATATAGGCAGATTAATTAATAATAAAACTACTATAAACCACTTGAATTGAATGAAAATATAGAGTCAGGCTTTGGTTTTGGAGCAATGAAGCCAGCAAATATTTACCTTCCAATAGGAATCAATATAACTGTACTGCTGTAATATCAAATTTGCTTTATCTGAATATGTGGACTTTATTCTTTATTTCATTGCAAATTAGTCTGTTCATCACTCTGCACATTTCTTTTGGTCTCAGTCTCAATGAATTTACCAAGCTCTACTAATTAAAAACTTTGTCCTACCAACAAGATCGATCGATTATCGAAACTCTTCTGATAACTATTACATCTCTCTGACCTTCTGTTTGTTTGTTGTCCAAGCTCATGAGTGACCCCCCCGCTCTACTTCCCTGGTCTGTCGGTGCCATTTCCAGAGTTTTTGGATCTGATTCCTCATCCTGCAGGAGTTTCAGCCTCACCTCATGTCTCTCTTTCTCTCCTGTGTGAATGATGTCCTGTCTCTCTCCTGTGTGTGTGTGTGGTTTCTTGTCTCCTCTATGTGTGTATAAATGGTGTGATGTCAGTCTCCTCTGTGTTTATGTATAGTCTGTCCTCTTCCCAGGTCTCCATGGTGATGGAGGTCACAGTGCTCACGTCCTATTCTGTTATTCTGGAAGTTGCTCAGCGTCCTCTTGATCACATTCTTCATATATATTATAAATCTATTATAATTTTGTCATCTTGTTTGTCCATGCTGTATTTTTGTAATTTGTCTTTCTTGATCTATTCTGTACATACAACTTCTATTGCATGTCTTCCATTTTTACACTGCTAAAGGTTTCTTTTTACAGTGTTTTCCCTTAATCGAATCAAGGGTCTAAGGACAGGGGATACTGTATTGCTGTACAGATTGTAAAGCCCCCTGAGGCAACTTAATGATTTGTGATATTGGGCTATACAAATAAAATTGACTTAACTTATTTCTCATAAATGTAGCCATTGTGGTTCTATGTATCTGTCCAGCTCTGTTATACAGATTCCAGCTATTCACAAAAGACGAGGCAAGCTGCATCTTTCTGACGTGCACATATCTCTATACTGTTAGCCATAATGGTGGTTTGTTTCTATGTTCAAACTCAGACACAAACTTTCGAAGTGATTCATGTAAAAATAATGTTTATTTGGAAAGATGTAGGAATCTCAGTAGCTTGCCACGATGTTTATCGTTGTGTGCGATAAACTTCTTTTTGTGGATCGCTGGAAAACATAGCTGAAAAGAGCAAAATTAGCATGACACAGAGCCACAACGGCCACGTTTATGGGAAACACATCAGGTTGAAATAAACCAGAATTTTCCTTTATGTGCCATGTAAGAAAGTAGCAGATCAATTATGATTATCTAACAAAATTGGTTGCAAAAGTTACAGGCTGTGTGTTTCAGACAATACTGTCTGTGCTCTCAAAAACTCTTAGCACCAGACCAAACCTTAATATCAGACCACTTGTAACTATGTTTACTACCTTTCAAAAGTCATTTTAGACTGTGGCAACAAATTCATGCAATTGTGAAACACCTATGCATCTACCTATTCATATATAGAACACACGCTCACAACATATTAATGACTTATATTTCCCTGTCACTAATATATTCACGTTTTTTGTGCTGTCAGGTGTTTTGAGCTACTGTAAACCTTTCATACTTGAGTACGGTATTATTTTGAAGAGCCTAACCGGAAATACTGTGTTTGCTCGCTTCCTGCTGCTAAAAACATCAGCTAGCACCGATATGATAGCGGCTAACGTAGCATGCTACTATGTTTATTCTTGCCAGTTCCCCAGCACAATCATTTGGTGACCACTTTGTTTCATAGCCAGAAACAAAAAAAATGTATGAGACTGTGAAAATCTTATTATATGCACGTGATCGCTGTGTCGTTTATATTTCCAGACTAATTAAAGCGATGTAAACAGCTGAAGCTAACTTACCTGGAGTTAGCTGGTGTGGCAGCTACAGTTACCGTGCAGGTCCTGTGTGCCTCCTGGATTATCCGCATGAATTTCATCTGCTGTTTACAAAAGACATGACGAATAAGTCCTTGTGCACAAGCTGTGTCCGCACATCCACAAGACCAGGGCGCAGATGACACAGATTCCGTGTCCAGTCCCGACCCACTTCACTCACTTCTCACCAGTTTCCTCCAATGGCGCGTTGCGCATGCGCAAAATATGAGACAGGGGATTGTCAAATGTTCATACAGTTATTGACTTAATAAAATATTTAACTGCTACTAAATGATATACAGTGGTGGAAAATAACTTTTACATTTACTCAAGTACTGTACTTAAACAGGCCTACAATTACTCATGTACTCCAGGTATTTATGTGCCACAGGTACACAGGTACTGCACTTATGAACATCCCTGTGCAATAACCCTGTAACACTATAATACCCACTGCACGTACAAATTATACATATTTATTTTAGTTTAAAATACAAAATGTGCAATACATTTCATTCATTACTGTATGTTTGAACAGACTGTATATACTGTACATAAACACCTACTATATGTACAGTATATAAAGGGACATGTCACTTTTTTTTCTTACCATTTAATATTTATTTCAGCACTCATTGCACTCTTCTTTGCACTATTTGTATCCTGCTTACAGTTCACAGAAATGGGTTCACCTGTATATAGACATTCCTTGTGTATCCTTCTGAGGATTGTTGTGTTGTTATTTTTGTGTACGTACATTGAGAGCCACTAAACCGGAGTCAAAATCCTTGTATGCGTAAACATACTTGGCCAATAAAGATTATTCTGATTCTGATACTTGTACTTTACTTCATACTACTTTATACTTCCACTCCACTACATTTCAGAGGGAAATATTTTACTTTCTACTCCACTACATTTATTCGACAGCTTTAGTTACTTTTCAGATGAAGATTTGACACAATGGATATTATAACAAGCTTTTAAAATACAACACAGTGTTAAAGATTAAACCAGTGGTTTACAACCTTTTTGGCTTTTGACATCTAACAAAAAACAGTGTGTAGTCGGGTCATATTTCAGATGTCTATGAGTTGTTAACAGCTCCACCAAATAGTGATTTTTCCCTCTAAACTTCTCACATGATTTCATTTCAACAAATGTTCAATATTTCACCAAATATCAAAGATTAGAGAGAAAGTCCAAAAACTGAAAAGAGATTTGTGTATCAAACGTTGTTTTATCTTCTTTCCTCTCCCATTAATCATCTCATGACCCCTCAGATTTATCTGGTGACCCTTTAGAGGGGCCCGACCCCTAGGTTGGGTACTAATGGACTAAACTATCTAACTGTATATAAAGTAGTTCAAACCAACAATTCTGTACCATTATGTGAGAAGGGTTATTATCTTGAAACACCAGTATTGGAAGAAGTACTCAGGTCTTTTACTTAAGTAAAAGTATAAATACCACAATGTAAAAATACTTCATTACAAGTAAAAGTCCTGCATTTAAAGTCATACTGAAATAGTTTTGCAGAAAATTGATATATTTAATCTTTGCATTTGTGTGAAATACTGGAGAGTTTTACCTCCTTGGGTAAAAAGTACAACATTTCCCTCTGAAATGTAGTGGAAGTATCAAGTAGCATAAAATGAAAATACTCAAGTAATGTACAAGTACTATAAAACTGCACTTAAGTACAATACTTTAGTAAACATATTTAGTCACATTTCACAACTGTGAAACAGAACCAAACAGCTCAGATACACTAACAAACTCCTCTTCAAAACAGAGGACAAGTGGCTTGTTTTTCCACAAACCTGCAAACCTTGAATAAAATTTTGTATTAAAGCTGTTCCACCCTATTACAAACATTTTTGCACCAAACCTTAAGGTTTCTGTTTCCTGGAGTCCTTTGGAGTAGAGTTTGTTCTCAACGATTGGTCCAAACTGAAACACAAATCTGATTATGGACAGAAATGTTTTATGCGATTTAATTTAAAAGCAGAGCAGCTTTGTCTGGTTTGTTTCTAACTCCATGAATCTGAAGTCAAAACTACAGTTGATAGAATACAGTATCATACTTATTAGATCAACTTTTAAAAATACAATTATGAATCTCAAAATAATTTTCTCTAATACATGCATATACTCAGTATCTATATACGTTCTGTTGATTTTTATTCGTGCTTCGCATTATTGTGTGAATAAGAGTCAGCTTCTGTATATTTCAGATGGCTCTGTGGACCTACAGTCAACATTTAATAATCTGTCTAATGAGAATCTGTTCATTTACACATCCAAAGACATTTACTACACATATAACTTACAGGCTTATAAAATGACAAGACAGAAGTTTTATTTTAGCTGCTACACCACAGCTGCTTATTTCACTGATTATCTTCTCCTCTCCGGTTAACGAGGTGCTAATTAGTAAAGTGAAATCAGCCACTGTGATGTTTAATTGGAATGAAAAGTAGGTTCTCTTTATCCTTGATGGCACATTCATTTTACCTGCTGAATACAAAAGCATGCACACACAAAGATGTACACACACACACACACACAAGTTGAAATGCCCCACTGGTTACCAATTTGTCCCAATTACAGATGTGAATATTACAGGCTGACAAGCAGCTAAATGATGATTAATTATCAGCTTTGGTAGCTAATGTACTTGGCATGCTTTCATAATTTGACTTTAATTGTCTATCATCTCTCTTTGTCTTTGTTTCCCTTTCTTATCTGCACCTCTTTCACATTTCATTCTTCTCATTTCTTTCACTCAAACTCTCTTTATGACTGAAGTAATAACTTGTTGTGTGGCCTTATTCTTTCATAAATTCATCTAGTATGTGATAGAGAGAGAGCACTGCAGGGAGAGAAAGAAAGATGGATGCAGAAGTGACAATCTGGATAAAGCACACAGGGAGGAAGAGTCTGAATGGGAGGAGTGAAAATTTATTTTTTCATGAATATATCAATGAAAGCCATTGTGAGACAAGAGGAAAATAAAAATCCACACTCTATAGGTCTCTATACACTAAAAAACTAAAATGCTCACCCACTATACTACATCCACGTGTAGTATAATTCCCTATAACTGACCAGCAGAGTGCAGTAATCACCAGACTATAAACTCCGCTCTGCACTGGTGTCCTCTGAGCAGGGCTGGCGGAGTTCAAAATTCAGACGATTTCCTCATTTGGTTTTATGCAACTTATTGAAAAAATGCTGGATATTCAGGTCTTAAATAGTCACAGAAGTGTTGCAGGCCCTGATAAAATGTCATGCGAACAAAAGAAAAACAAGTAAATGCATGAATCCATACAACATGTGTCAAAATGATCAGACGTAAACCTAACAAATTAAACATACAGCACTCTTATGTGTTGATGATTAAAAACCTGAGCTAAATCAAACAGCCTTATATATACTTATGTACTATAATCTACAGTCATCTTTCTTGTCGAGCAGTTTAACTGAAGCTTAACTTGAAGATCATGATAAAACGGACAGATTTCACTCTCAACTTAATCTGAATCATGCAGGCGACACTTTCTGTCCTCTGGGACTGAATGGAAGCAGCCAGTTTCCACTGAATGAAGCTGTCTGTAAACTACGAGCAATATAAGGAACATTGCTTTAAACTTATAAAACGCAGATATATATATTCATGAAACACTAAATCTTTGTTGATATTATAGGCCATCACCCAACGTTTATGGCATATTCAATCATTTTAGCAGCTCCAAAACAAACATACAGTTCATATAGAAACTGCAGAAACAGGTGTTTTACAGTCTTTTATCTAAACTTTTACACATATACAGTAATTCTCTAACCTTGAGGTTTTTTTTTTAACTATATGTAAAACTGGAATAAATGGCTTCATCTTTTGGTAATAGCCCCATAAATTAAATTTCACTCATTTTTAGCCCCCAGCATGTTGCTACTAAAATGTATTTAGTGGAGCTGATTATGAAGCTTGAATATGTCTGTTTTCCTCATGACCGTCATTCATTCTGCTTTAGATGTAGTGGATGTAATTCTGCAGGTGTTTGTCTGGCAGTAACCATGGCGTTCAATGCCATCCAGGCCATCTGAGTACGACATGAAAAAAAAAAAAACAGGGAATTACACTTTAAATGTGAAGCTTGTCTCACATCTTTCACAGCTGACAGAAATTACCAAGTAAATATCAGCTGTTGCCAGGTCATTCTGCCGCTTTCCAAGCTGTTTACGTTCGCATCAGTCATAGTGAAGTTTTATAGTAGTGGAGCAGCTGGCGGCTAATTGATTATTTTGTTGCCTACAACAGCACAGCATTTTAAAAAAAAAATTCACAGCATAACACTTGTGCACAGGCAGCACATACAACAATCAAGACGCTGTGATTGGTTGAAACAGATTCTCTTCAGGGTCTCCACGATGACCATCATATATCACCTTGACAACCATCCCTCAGAGGCGAGACACGTGACTGCTCTGTGTATGTGTGTGTGTGTGTGTGTGTTAATGTGTGTGGATCTCACACGGTACAGGCATCGACAGAGTTACAAACGTAAATACAAATGGACAAGCAAGAGGGGAGCGTAAGTGATGTGATGTGACTGTTTCTCTGTCAGACTGAAAAAACAAAAACAAAACAGGATTTAAGTGACAGCAGCTTCTCAACTTAACACACTGGGTCATTCGCTCATGACCTCCTCACTGCTCCGTCCTGCACTGCACTCATCCTGATGTTTACTATTTCCTCCACCTTCTAACCTCTTCCCCACCACTTCTTCTTCCCCCATCTCCCCTCCTCCACGTCTGTTTCTTCCTTTTTGCCCTACTTTTCATCAGTTCTCTTCTTCGGCTGATAAAAGTCCTCATAAATTCAGAGTAAAATAGCTGATGTATTTTCTAATTGACCGTTTGTTGGCTCTCTGTTCCTGCACAGCACATGTGCAGTTTTACAATGCTAACGATGGCAGATTTACCACTGACTCGTTTTCAAATGAGAATCCTGTGATGGGGGTGTTAAATATTCACTTGATGGTTGCATATATGATATCAAGACTGAGGGTGAAGCTGCATGTGCTAAAAAGTCATCATAGAGCTTGTTAGTCCTAATTATGAGAGAGAAAAATGTCTGATCAGGCTGTTGTTTTGTTCTTATATAACCTTGTTTAGATTACATACCTGTACGTATTTTTAGCCATGCTAGCAGTATGGCACTAAGGATGGCAATGTCAGTCTGTCAATCAGTCCACAACTTTGGTCTAGATTGAAAGATTTCAACAACCGTTGGATGGATTGACATGAAATTGATTGACTTTTTCTCTTGTGCCACCATGAGGTTGACATTTTTGGCTTTCAGTAAAATGTCTTGTCAGTTATTGGATGGATTGACATGATATTTGGTGAAGACATCCAGACGTCCCCTTTAGGATGAAATGTAATCATTTCATTTCATGATGGATACGGCACAGTGAGTTGACAGACCGCTCGTCGTATCTGAATTTGCATTATCACGACTCAACTTCAGCTTTATGCAGATGAGTCTGTCCAGCGCAACGCACCCGGCTCACGAAACTCAGATCAAACTGTCAAACTCGGCAGTGCTGATCAAATACGAATCAAGATTCTGTTACTGCATTGACTATTTCTCACCTTAAATGTTTTCAGAAACATATTTTAATGTACTGTTTAGCTGAAATAATTCAATTTCAATTCAATTCACTTTAATTTTCAATTTTAATATATAACGCCAAAACATTACAAAAGTCATCCCAGGGCACTTTTCACATAGAGCAGGTACTCTTTAATTTACAGAGACCCAAGATGTGTTCTCACTGGAGACGGTCTGTCTGCACCTTAAAACACCCCTCTGGTCTATGGAAAACCAAGCAGTTCAAAAATACGTGATATTTAACACGTTAACAACACATTGACAACATGTTAACTACGTGTTGTTGATGTGGGCTTCAGCAGCACATCATTTAGAGATTCGGCGTTGAACTAATTTTTTCTGCATGATGCGTGCAGTTCTCAGCAAAAATAGTGAAAATGATCTGTTGATAATCATATTGACATCATACCAACAACATTACATAACTGACACCTTTCACTATAGTTTCAATGTCTATATCTGTAGAATATGTCACAGACATTTTCTACAGACAGAAAAAAAAAAAAATTTTCTACAACTGAGCACATGCTTCTTAACCCTTTTCTGTCTAAACTAAATATAAATTAAATTTATAATCAAATGAAATGGAACATTCTATTATTGATGGTCATAATCAAAGGCAAACTCAATGTAGAAAGACAGAGCTGGCAGTAGCAATGCTACAGCAGCAATGCTCTTTGTGTGGACTCCACACACGTTCGAGCCGCAGCAGTTCAACAAAGTAGCCATCACGCACAGGTAAAGATAGGTGTGAAAAGTACATGCGTGTACGTTAGGAGCTTTTTCTAATATGTCGCCTCTATCGGCACTAATTGTCAGGACAACATAATTTGTTTGTGCTTTCCAAAACTGTTAGAAATCACTGTTAAAACACTTATGTTTTATGGTGTTACAACGCTGTGGTTAAGGTTTGGTTAGGTTTCGGCACAAAAACCACTTGGGTAGGGTCAGGAAAAGATCATGGTTTGGGTTAAAATGATCACTTGAAACTGGGCTGCCCCCTCACCCCTCAACCCTTCCTCTGAAGCCTGAGCACATCATACGAGTGGGGGATGTATTAAATCTGAAATCTTTCCACTTCAGTGGGATTCAGGAAATTGTCTGCCCCGCGGGAAGTAAATGCAGATGGAGGGATGGATAGATGGAAGCGGGAAGAGATGGATAGAGGAGTAAAATGGATGGAAGGAGAGATGGATTTAGGAAGAAGGGTTTAGCTTGAGAGAGGGAAGGTATTTGGAAGACGGATGGATCGGTGGTGAGCATGAGAGAGACGGAGAGGGAGGAGAGACGGATGGAGAAAAAGGAGGGGAGAGACGGAGGTGTGTGAGAGGAGATGGGTGAGCTGTCTGTTTGAAGATAAATCAGAGAGGCAGTGTAGTGAGGAGGTTTATATCCATAAACACACACACACACACGCACACACACACAAACAGATGTGTGTGCACGCTCACGCTTGAACTGACACACATGCAAACACACGAAAACACAAATACACTCACTTACTCACCCGCACACGCTCTGCCCCACGGCGAGGTGGTAAAAGGCCACGGCTGATTGGGTGCTGCAGGCTGATTTCGCCCCGAGTGGCAGAGCGGTGCATGTTGGGATGTTTGGATACAAATGCAATCATCCGCAAAGACATGAGGTAGGTCACCCTCTTCTCTCTCTCTCTCTCTCTCTCCTTCTCATCTCTCCTTTTTTAACATCTCTTCACTCCCTTACATCATCCTTTACTCATTTTCTTCTCCATCTCTGCTGTCTCTTCCAAACCTGGCTCGATACCTTCCCCACATTTCCCCACAGGGCTTTTCTCCAATACACTTCCAAATCTGCCCTTCTGTCTGTTCCTATCAATCCATATTTCATACAGAAAGTGTATTCTCTCTGGGTATTAACGGTAGCTCTCAGTTCTCTCTTTCTCTCTTTCTCTCTCTCTCTCGCTGTCTGTTGTCTGGCTTGATTCATTTCCATCTGTCTCCCATCTCTCTCTTTATCTTTTTCTAGCTTTTCTCTCCCTCCATCATTCCCTGCCCGCAGCCTGTTTGCTAACACACACACACGCATACACACACACACACACACACACACACACACACACACACATACACACATACACGCACACATGCACACACACACACACACTCAGTATCCCCGCAGTGTAGTGTGCTAACAGAATAATTAGTCGTGCTTGAAGTCTCTGACAGTTCTAATCCTTCTAAATGGCCACCACATGCCTCCCCTCATCAGCCCAGGGCCAGACACACGCACACACACACACACACACACACACACACACACACACACACACACACATACACACATACATACACACAGACACACACCACACAGTCATATCGCCTGCAAATAGGCGTAGTCAGAAATGAGACACTTCCATCTGTGTTTAGTGCAGTTTTAAAAATCCCAAACATTAAAACAAATAGATGAGGTAACTGACCGTACCATAGATACAGAAAGCCTCAACATCCTCACCAGTTGAAGGTTTTAATACTAGAATTGAAAAAAAAAGAAAAGGAGTTGGAAAGATGGCTACATTGGTGAAACCCTCATTACACTTGGAGCACTAAGTGGCACTTTTATAGAGGCTATTTGAAATGATAAAGTTTAATTTGGTGCTACATTAGCATAAAATAAGAAATGCTACAAAGTAATAAATATGCAAATAAAAGTAATAACACTTCAGAATATAAAATATAGACATTTATTGTGTCTGAAGATGTTTATAATTGTATTTAATTTTTTAAAGCCACTCCATGTGGAACATTTCTTTTGCGCCCTCCTTGTAGTCATATTAAAAAAGACCATTGTGCAGTTAATACACTGAGATAAATGAGCTGAAAGCTACTCATAAGCCTCTGATATACTTGCTTTAACTAACGCCTGTGTACATGATGGCTTCCTCGCATATCCTGCATTCCTTCTTAGGTTCTTTGGTTATTTGCTTCCTCAGAAATTAAAGCTATGTGTATGAAGGATGCAGCTAAGCCTAAAAGGGGGCAGATCTGGATATGAGCTAAGGTCAGCAGCAGACAAATGACAACAAAGGCAGAAAGATTTGAAGAGAAACTAATGTAAAATGTTGCCGCTGATGCTTTCTGTGCTGTGACTTCAAACATTAACAGTAATGCTAACCTTTTTGCCATGTTTAGTACGTTTACTTTGTGCAAAGTCTGAAATCCTCAAGGAAACCAACCAGGCTGAGTGCCATCCATCTGCCGGGTTCAATACAGATCTGCTCTTGAAAGATATACTGTAATAATCCTTCAGGTACACACAAAGTAGGCAAACATGTATTTGAACAATGTCACTTGTGTCTTAGCCGCTTGTCTATGCATAAGCTTTAGTAAAAAACAAATACTGTATATAACGAACCATAGATTGCACCTCTCTCCCACTCATTTTCTACGCTTAAACGTTCATGCTTTCAGAACAATTTTAAAGGTGCTACAATCACAAAATTATTCTACATACCGTGACTTTACAGATCAGCAGATGAACTAAAGAATGTGAAAAACGAAATGGTTTAAGCCAAGTCAATTCATTTATATAGCGGCAAATCACAACAGAATCTCAGTTATCTCAGGGTACTTTTCACATAGAGCAGGTCAAGACCATCATACTCTTTAATTTACAGAGACCCAACATTCCCCCCATGAGCAAGTACGTGGTGACAGCTGCAAGGAAAAACTCCTCTTTAACAGGAAGAAACCTTGAACAGAACTGGGCTTTAGGTGGGCGGCCATCTGCCTTGACCGGTTGGGTTGAGAGAAGCATAACAACAACAATAATAATAATATGACCAATATGTTTACTTAACGTTTACTTCTTTCACTTTCTTGGAGAGAATCGATCTTTGCTTTAAGTAGAAATTCAGACATGAAAGAGGTTGTGAATCTCACCTCGTCTGCTCTAAGCAAGTTCTCCTGCTTGTGGTTTGAAGCACACTGGATTTAATCCAGGACTGTAACAGTGTGTGAGAGCTTTGTGCAAGAACAAATGTGGTTATGACCGTGTATACATATATGTGTGTGCGTGTGTGTAAGAGCTCATCTTACCCGGTGAAACATGACAAGCATCATTACAGCGTTGCTCAGAGTCAACATGGAATAAATACAAACAGATAGATGTGTTCCCTCTGTTTCACTCCATTACACACACACACACACACACACACACGCAAACATGCTGTTGTGATGTAATCCTTTGATACAATGTGTGTGTATCTGTGTTTTTGTTTGTGTTACTGCATGTTTGCATGGCTGTGTACTGCGTGTGGTGAATCCTGTAAGGCCGTGATAGGAAACAGAGTCATGGGGGGGTTTGGGATGGGAGGTGGTGGTGGTGGTGGTGGGGTTACAGCTTTGTACTGCTCCTCTGTGAGATTTCCCCTGAGAAACGACTATCAGCACAAGAGAACCACTGGTGAGAAACAGAGAGAAAACATGAGGAGGAGGAGGAGGAGAGAGCAAAAGAGGGAGCAGGAGTGAGAGGTATCTCAGGAGAGGGAGAGAAACAAGAAAGGAAAAGCTGCAAGAAGTGGTAGGATGGGGGGTAAGAGCAGGTAGGATGTGAGGGAGGGAAAAAGAGGGAGAGAGATCGAATGAGGACGAATGAACTCAAGGAAAACGGAAAAGTGAGCATGAGAGAGCTAAAGCAAAATACAGAAAGTTCAAGGAATCTGATGGAGGTCTTGAAGGAACATTTTAAGAAACACTCCCATTTGCTTTATTTCCAACAGGATGAGAAGACTGACATCATCTTATGTTTGCACGTTATGTATGAAGCTGGAATCAGGACACAGTTGTTTTAGCTTAACATAGAGACTGGAGGCAGGGGGAAACAGGCAAGTGAAAAAAAATCACCTACAAACATCTTTATTAAGGTCACTAATTGACCACCAAGAAAAACACAAATCGTCTTTTATGTTTCTGATGAAGTAACACAGCTTTAGAGCTGCGTGCTAACACACAGACATGAGTAAAGAAAAGTGAACACTTTAAGCGCTTTTCTGAAAATGTTGAACCATAATATGATTAATATGAGTGTCAGGCAAGTCCGGATTAGTAATGTGAGTACTTGTTTTCCTAATTTTTGGAAACACTCACAAACAAACAGAAGAAGAGAGCTGGTTTAGCACATAGTACACATGTGCAAAGCAGGTTTAAGAGTTTACAAGACAAACATTCCCACAGCTAAACATACACAAACAACCATCTTCAAACACACGAGGGTCATTTAGGACACACAGACAGTCACATGTCTGCAGACTGATTATGCTGCACAGCGTCACCATCATCAATATGACCGCAGAGTTTTTCTGTCATCTGTGATGTTTGGTGATTATTTGGACTCAAATTTAGTTTTATGTCACAGATGTGTAAGTTTACTAACACCAAGGCAAATGAACTCAACTAAGACTGTCCTGTATATTTTAAAAAGCCACATGTGTGCTGATGTAAACGTAATCTTACTTCTTGATCTTGTCTTGCACATAGGAACACTTTAGGAGATTCTGTCCTTAGTGCAAAATACTTATTTTAGGAAATGTTTGCTTCCTTGTTAGAGCTAATTTAAAAACAGTAACTGAATAAAGTTGCATGGTAACTATTTCATTTAATTAAAGCCTAGTAGGCCTACTACCTTTTACTATTTCAGCTGATTTTTCTTCCTTCTCTGTTGAGATATGCTTATTTTAAAAACGTGTTCATGTACTATATGTGCTGCGACAATTTGTAGGTAAAAATGAAACTGACCATGTTTTATTATTGGTTTGACTGTGTGACAACATCACTCATGAGAACGGCACATTTCAACAGCCGATTCTCTAAGGATGGATGTCTGGATATCTGAACCTCAATGCACAGAACCGGAAAGCGTTTCAAATCAATCTGTGTTTTTAAGCGCATTGCTCTGCAATTACAGTGCAACTTTGGCCAAAAGCTACGGCAATAAATTGTCTCCAGCAAGCTAACGAAAGGGTCAAATCCTTATAAGTACATGTGTATTGCTGTAATCCTAAAATACAGACTTCAGGTCTATAGAGACCATATTGCATCCAGTCTAAATAATTCATTTTATTCAATTACGGTAAGCTCTCAACTCACTTTTCCTGTTATTGTTGCAAATCATTGTTTTTCTAATGTTTTTCTTTAAAAGGTTTGAAGGCCCTTTAATGCTTTTTTATATTTGTATTTGTATTTCTAGATAACAGGTAATGTATTTTTTTGTGAAGTGGGACTGATGTGTCACTGACACTATGAGCAAACGCACATATAAGGATGAAGAAGTTTGTTTAGACTTATTGTCACAAGAACAGCTCCAGTGTGTCAGGTACAATTAAGAAGAAGCACTTTGCTTGTGATTGGAGGGTTTTGAACACAGTAACTCTGAAATGTAAATTATACTGTAGACAATTTTTAAATGGGCAAAAGTTGTAAAAACACTGGTATGATCCATGTTTCCATGTTATGAATTCAACTGCAGGTAAACGTTCCTTTGTTCAAAGACACGTCACCTGCAGTACTTTGTGTGTGTGTGAGTGAGTGAGTGAGTGAGTGAGTGTGTGAGTGTGTGAGTGTGACCATTAACCCATCACATGTGTAAAGTGAACGTGTGACCACACACACCGTGAGCCTCTGTGACTCAGAGAGCTTGCAGAGATCAAACGCTGGTGCCGTCATATGGTTTGAATTAGGGTCAGTCTTCATGTTTCATCATAAAACTTCAATAAAGCAAGACTCATACACACGCACGCGCACACACACACACACACACACACACACACACACACACTCATGTCAGGGTGTTTGGTTTATGTGAGCAATGTTTGTTATGATGTGTGTCACTTGATCTGGGTGTTTTTTCAGTGTGTGTGTGTGTGTGTGTGTGTGTGTGTGTGTCTGTATATATAGTTTGGCACAATGCTGTGGTTATGTGTGTTGTGGTGAGCCAGTGTGTGTGTGTGTGTGTGTGTGTGTGTGTGTGTGTATGCGGCTGTGGTTCGGAACATTTTTTCCTAAACCACTGACCCATAAGCTATGAGAGGTTGTGGGCTAATGGGCCCACCCACAATCAGGAAACACACACACACACACACACACGCACACACACACACACACACACACACACACACACACACACACACACACACCTGCATGGACATACACATCTGATGGTGTTTTAGTTGAAATCTCACAAAGAGATGTTATATAGTCAGTAATGGATGAGCAGAGAGAATCTTCTCCATGTTTTTTCTGTTTCTTTGCAGCTTTGCTTTAAAGTTTAATAAGTTAACCTACATGTGTGGAAACAGGGTGTGAAATAAGCACTCCGGCTTCCTCTGCATACATTTAAATGCAAACATGCACTTAGTTGACTCATTGTAAAATCTGCCTTTTATCTGTTCCCAGTCAGTCACAAAGCAAGAACTCAGATCAAACTTCCTTCCAGTCACAGTTTGGATATGTGGGTTACATACTGTAAGTGCCAACATCTGCTAAACTACAATATGTCTGTTTGCTTTGGTCCCTCTTATGAAATAAAATAGTGCTTTCATATAATTTATCTTAGTACAACTAGGGAGCAGATCTCAAGTTATAAAGATATATTTTACTACATAAAAGTTTTGCTAGCTGGGTTGTCAAAATGTTGTTACTCAGGACTCCACAGAAACATCTAGAACCATATAATTTTGAGCTCACAATTTGTCAGTGTTAGGACGGCGATCGCTGTCATGCTTGGACATTCGGTTGTCTGAGCAACAACTTTCTCCTTGGAACGCTTTTTTTTTGGTCGTGGAAAAGCAATTTCACTGATGTGGGGCTTAAACTCTGTACCACTGGTGTCACATGCATCATTGCTAACCACTCGACCATCCAACCCTTCTAAAGTGCTTTCAGCTATCAGATTGTGGGCTGAGAATTGTGGGTTTTACCCCTCACAGTTTCATCGGGGGTTTTTACAAAACAAGAATGGCTTCTTATTTTCCTTCTGTGCTGTGCATATGTTCATGTGAGTTAAGGATAAAGTTTTTAAAAAGCTGCGTTTTAAGGGCAGAAAATGTCATTAGCACATTGTCACGCTACCCCACAGTCTGCCTGGGACTTTAGTCTGTCTGCCTTTCATTAGGCCATAATTCCCCCAGGAGTGTTTAACACACACACACACACACACACACACATACACACGCACACGCACACACACACACACACACACACACACACACACACACACACACACACACACACAGAAAGCCCCACTTAATGCGTCAGCAGTGTTTGCTGCCGTTCTTGCAGCCACTGTACTGCTTTGTTCTCAACACGGAAAATCTCCTTTTAACTACCGCAAGTGCAATAGTCACACACACATGCACGCACACACACTCACACTCACACACTAAAGACTGTACAGCTACTGCTCCAGCTGCTGCCTCAGTGGATGATTAGGCAGCGGCAAGGCACAGATAATAAGGCCGCAAAAAAACAGAAGTATGATATACACATATGCCGCCTGTATGTACGTCAGCACACATGCGTTTTATTACACTTCTTATGCATCTGAGTTTACTTGCATTAATTCTCTAACCAGTAACTCTGACCAACAAAGGCCTGTCCCTAACTGTTACCTTAGCCCTAACTGTATCCAGCTCTTCTTCAAAGCTGGGATTAACTTTCTTTAAATTTCCATAATGTGAGGATGTCTCAGCCTCAAAAGGAACTACTTTTCAGCACTTGTTGAAGCAATCATACATACACTGCTCGAATAAGGGTTATAAATCCTTGATTAATGCCAGAGACGCACTGGAGGGTTCATCATCGCATACAAAGAGCGGGCAGCCAAGTATTGTCTTAAATACAAAAGCAGCATGTCATTTCTAGCCGACGACCTTGAATTTTGTCAGCTGAGATGGCGACTGTGTTTACGTTCAAGTAAGAAAAGTCTCTAGTGTCCATAATAATGATGGGAGGAAGTTGTGTGACAGTGAAAGTCTGCTGTGGTGAGGGTCAGGGTGGATGGATAGGGCAACAAAAAGCCATAACAGACTTTAACCTCTTACAGGCGTCCCTGTTTTTGTGCATGAGCCCGAAAATAATGTACCCAAAATAAAAAAGTTGCTGTTCATAACCATGGCCACTTTTGAAAGGCAATTCTTTCAATTTTCTTTTAGAATGAATATAAATGATCCTGAACCAGTGTTACAGTGGCTAAAGGGTCCCATAACAGGTGGAGACCATCGTTTACTTCCCCTTCCCCTTATATCCAGATTGTATCTAGATGTAATTTAACCCGATTATATTTACACCTGGTATTAATGTGTCTCCAGTGTCCACATTGAGATCCGATTGAGATCTGATCGCTCTGTTCAGCTCAAACAACCGAATGTCACATCCTCCTCTCATTTGTACGGGTCACAAAAAACAAAAATTGAAAGCAAACGCTTGTTCTCGTCTTGACTCCATCAGTGTCTTGAATATCCATAGCTTTCTTGCTGCTTTCTTGCTAGTAGATTTGCTTGCTAACTGGCTAATAGCTGCTACCTTGCTGGTTTAGAACATATGTGTGCGCAATAATGTATTTCTGCCTACGTAGTTATTGTATGTGGATTGAAAACACAATTGCATTTACACTTGTGTTCAATGCAGTCACAATGCATTTGGCTGATTGGATCACAGTCCAATCGCAGTGCGTTTTGGGTGCATTTACACCTGTACTTTCATGTGGTCAAGCACTATTCGACTGCGATCCACTTACACAAAACACATTTTAATGCAGGTGTAAAAGGGGCCCAATTGGACAATCACTTTTGTGTTTTGCCACTGCAGGCAATGAGCGTGAAAGCTGCAGTTTTTTTTATGTAGCTGCTGTTTGTAGACCTGCAGAATTGGGTGATAATTCTCTGTGGATTAATCACCCTCCTTTCACATTACACACAGTCATTTGATTCAGTGTTAATATAAAACAAAATTAATGCAGCTTTAAGGGGACCATCGGCATGCCAGGAATCATGGTCTTTATGATTAAGTTGGATTGATTCAGTGGTCTGTACAAATGCACTTGGTGACACTCCATAGGTAAGGAAATTCATGAATAATTCTTGATTTTACAATGTCAGAAACAGAAATGGTACACCATAGCTATCTTCATTAAGCTAATTTCATTAAGCTTCTAGTTGTATAAAGGCTGCAGTCAAATAAAATGTGATCAATTGATTGATTATTATGGAAATGGTGTGCTGGTTCTCTGGGTAAATAGAGGTATGTCTTTCAGTTTAACGCAGTGCTCTGTTGACATTACTGAAATGATCACACACACACAAACACATTTTCTTTTGCAGCACTTCAACAGAAGACTTGATGGAGGATTCAGAGATCACCTCGAGCATTTCACAGATCCTTGCATTTCCTCAGAAAACACTGTCTGTTGATCCTCAGAAATAAAACCTGACTTATGGTCCTAAAGCCGAATCAAACTGCTTTGACACACCACTCAACAGCAGTACTTTGCCCTCAGCCATTGAGAACAATGGCTGGGTTTGTTGGTGCTAGCATCTGATGCTCTTCTACCTCCGCGACCTTGGAAATGGGTGTTCACGGCGTTACTGGCAGCAGATAATAGTCATCAGTAACTGATCAGTAAAGCAGACATACTGAGACACTTTGTGTTCTTGTAATGTCACGCTGATAACACAGCGTGAATAATCCCTGTTAGGCATTAATAATCGTCTTTTTCCGCTTCTACAAGTGCTTTCCCTATCCTATTTTTTTCCATCATAGTGTTTCCTTGTAACTTTCAAATGACAACGTGCATGATAAACATCGGGTCAGGGGTGGTGATGCAGGGGGTGAAGCATGATTTGTTGCAACTACAGGAATGCATGTTTATTAGATTTAAAAGTATAACTAAGCCATGCATATTGGCAGCTGCTAATAATAAGTCATTTCCAGTTTAAAGTTACTAATAATAAATCCAGTTTCAGTGAATACAAATGAGTGTCTGTCCTCCTCAAAGTGCCGTGTCTCAACTGTCTGTTTTCTGACTGTGTATCCCTCAAAGCTCGGTCACACTTAAGGATTTTTACACAGATTATTAGCTTGATGTGACCAATTCAGCCTGGTAATTAGATTATGTAATGTGAAACAGCTCAACACTTGACAGATTTCCCCTTCATGACTTCATGCCTCCTTAATTCTTAAAGGGCATTTGGGGTTGACATAAAACATTGCATTAAATTAAAATGGATCACAATTTTGTACACAGTAATTAGTTTATTAATTTTTTTCCCCCCCATACACATACATTTGGAATAATTTGAGGTTCAGTGGCACTTTAACATGTGGGCAAGAGGAGATCCTGTCCAGACATGTCCTAAGAAGATATAGTTAATTTTGAATTATTATTTGTGTCATGAACAACTTTTCATAATACTTAAAAGGACATCTAAGCCTCCGCTTTGATTATTATGGCAATGGTGTGCTGGTTCTCTGGGTAAATAGAGGTATATCTTTCAGTTTAACGCAGTGCTCTGTTGACATTACAGAAATGATCACACACACACAAACACATTTTCTTTTGCAACACTTCAACAGAAGACTTGATGGAGGATTCAGAGATCACCTCGAGCATTTCACAGATCCTTGCGTTTCCTCAGAAAACACTGTCTGTCGATCCTCATTGAAAAATACAGAATCTATGAATATGCAAATATTTTTTGTTTTATTGTATGTTTGTGTCCAAACTAGTTGCGATGTCATAAATCATGAACTGAGATTTGAGGTGAGTACACAGAAACTTTCCCCCCTTCAGCAGATGAATGTGTAAACAGCCTTTTAGTATCAAACTGCACCTACTTTATTCTACACAGTGAAGCTCAAACATCCACATGAAAGAACAAGAAGAAAAACAAACTTTGAATGGAGTGGGGGACTTTAATAAAAGTGACATTAGACATTCTTGTTTACGAGGCTCAGTGACCACTTTCATGTGATGAACCAAAATACTCCCAGGATGTGTATGGGATGTGTAAACTCCTAAGAAATCCTCTGTTTCCTTTCCAAACATTCCCCATTCCTGTTACTGTAAATGCAAATGTGCTGTCAGTTAACTGCTTTGGTTAAAAAGGGCCGAAAATGTCTCTCCTTCATCTCTTTTCTTTCCCTCATGTGTCTCCTCCCTTGTCCATCTCTTGTTTCTCCACATTAAAGACGTGCTGCTAATTCAGAAAAGGTTTGTCTTCTTCTTTTAAGTTGTACAGCTTGATGGCTCAATATCCTGTTTGAGTGAGAAGAAGACTGGGAAAGAATGAGTGTGTGTAAGGGTGAAAAAACTAAGTCTGAACTTGTTTTTGACTCACTTCAACCTACATCTCATGTTTATCATATAGCCATTTTCACTCCACTCACCTCCTTCCTCGCTGCCTTTGTCATGTGACCTTCTCCGAGCCCTATAATTGGCGCACATGAGCTGACCTTGTGTGTCAGCAGAAGACCTTACCTGGAGGCAAAAGGAAGATAATTCCACACTGGATGAAATTTATGACAGATGGATGAAGAACCTGCCAGAAAGGGAACTCACCCAATCACAGCAAGATGTCTTAGCCAAAGGATTAAACTTTGCCATCACACCAAAGCATTTACCAATAGACGCCCTCATCATAGCAACAGAATCAGCCATAAGCAAAAACAACTTCATGGAAACAGAAACAGAACAGCTCAGGTTGAAGGTATTGGTGGCCCTTTCCAATGCAAAAGCACCGCCTTCCAACCTCACCATCCAGGACAAGAAGGCTGTGATGTCACGTAGCAAGGACCAAAACATCACCATCCTATTGGCTGATAAAGGAAGATGCACCGTGGTCCTAAACACATCAGACTACCATGAGAAAACTGAGACGAGATCCCACCAGTGGATACAAGAAAAAAAGGCCCTAGAATGTTTACAACAGCTACAGAAGCAGAAAACCATCAATCGTGAACAATATCATCACTTGTATCCTGAAGAAGCCATCCCATGCATGTATGGGCTCCCCAAGATTCACAAGAAAGGAGCCCCCTTCAGGCCCATTATCAGCAGCATCAACTCAGTTACTTACAACATTGCCAAACATACAGTATATCTACTACCCTAGCCCCCTTGGTTGGTAACACTCCTCACCATATTCAAAACTCCACGGACTTTGTGATAGAAACTGGACCCAAATTAAACCATGATGTTCTATGATGTGACCTCATTGTTTACATTCATCCCCACTATGGAGGTGGTGGAAACCGTAAGGAAACAACTGCTACAAGACAACACCCTTTACTATAGAACCAACCTCAGCCCAGACCAGATTTGCAAACTGCTGGACCTTTATCTGAACACCACCTATTTCCAGTACAACAGGGAGTTTTGCAGACAAAAGCATGGCTGTGCCATGGGCTCACCAGTATCTCCCATTGTGGGCAACCTCTACATGGAAGAAGTAGAAAGCAGAGCCCTGAACTCCTTCAGGGGAGAAGCACCGAGCCACTGGTTTAGATATATGGATGACACATGGGATAAAATTAAAACCCATGAAGTACAAGCCTTCACAGAACACATTGGAGTATACAGAAAACTCACACACACAGACCAATACTTAATTTTGACTCTTTGAGGAGTTTTCAGGACCCTGCATCACCGAGCTGATAATGTACCAACAAGTGCCCAGGCCCAAGAGGAGGTCAAACACCTGAAGGATGCATTTAAAGCTTGTGGAAACCCTAACTGGACCTTTGTGCCACAAGATTCAGATACAACCCTGTGGGTGGTGAAGAAAAGAACAATAAACGCAACAACATTGTAATTCCATGAATGTCTGGAGTATCTGAGAAACTCAGGAGGATTTTCAACAAACACTGGATCCCTGTGTTTTTTAAACCCTGCAACATAATAAGACCAAATCTGGTCCATCCAAAAGACCGCACACCCAAACACAAGAAAAGCAATCTAGTGTATACAGTCCAATGCACTGAAGAATGCACAAACTTGTATATCGGGGAAACTAAACAACGCATGGCTCAACACAGGAGGGCCAACTCATCAGGTCAAGACTCAGCAGCTTACCTTTACCTGAAAGACGAGGGACACTCTTTTGAGGACAACAACGTACATATTTTGGATAGGCAATACAGATCTACGTCAAAGTAGAGAAACCATCCCTCAACAGAGGAGGAGGTCTACAACACCACTTATCCCCCACCTACAATGCTATCCTTTCATCCCTTCCCAGGAGCCTCATGTGGCTTCATGTGACAAATCCAACGACTGTCATGTACATTTGGCCTCAGGTGACTACAACGACTCTAACGACTCTTGTTAAAACAGCCAGGAGCACTAACATACCAAGTAGAATCAATGATCTTGATAACAACCCCACAGGGGTTAAATACCTGGGAATCCTCACTAGTCCGTTAGAACTAAAGAAGCCCCTCGGATGAGAAGCGAAGTGTCTTTAAGTACCTATAACCAAGTCCAGTTGCCCTAGATTCAACCCTCCTTGGATGACCTTGTTAAACCTACCCAGGTTTTATAATGGCTTTCAGTGCTGGCCATGGTGGGTCTAATGCCAGTAGTGGCATTAGCACTAGTCTGTATTTACACCTGGAATCCCAGTAGGTAGAGGGCTAGCCACTACACACCGCCTTACTGCTAAGCTGTTCTAATAGATTTAGCATTGATCTGTGAGGCTGTAAAGCGGTTAGCAAGGTTCATAAAAGGTCAAGAAAAGAGCTGCTACAGTGACTATAGCTGGTTAAATGAGACCATTGTGCTGCTGCTAAACACGGTCTCATCCTGTGCACTTTGGACTCCAGTTGGATAATAATATGCTTCCATAAGAGTGGACTGAAAAATTCAAGCGTGTTTTCTCATTTCCTGTGTTTCATTACTGTTATATTATTATATATTTGCTGTTTTTCATTCTCCTTTGTTGTCTCGTGTTGCGGTCCTAAATGGAGAACTCCTGTAAAGTGAATTATATATATCTATCTTTTAATTTGCTGTCACTGAAGTGTTATTATTGCCTTAAAGCTGCATTCACTGATTTTTTTGGCCACTTGGGGGCTGCAGAAACAAGTTGTGAACACGACATGACACCTTTTTATATGATGTGGCGAACTTGTTAGAAAACAGTTGCTTATTTACATGACCAGTAGTTACGGAGCAACATTGTCATTTGGAGTCATGTTTCTGTCCACCTGATGCATGCAAAGTCAAATTTCAGTCTCATACTTCTGTTTTTGGTCCTGGAAATATCTTCAGCTAAATGCTCCACTAGTGCTCCCAACTAGTCGCTAACTGTGTCTACTTGCCATTTGGTGCTGAGCAGGTAGTGTACAGGGGTTTTGTAGAACTTTTTCTGCCAAAAACGACACTATGAGAAAGGTGAGAGTGAACCAAAACAGTAAAGTTGAAGGCCGGACAGCTAAACAATGAGCTGAAACTCGTTATAAAGGTATATATAAGCTGCAGAATCGCTGATAATTCTCGACGCCTCTCATATTACACACTGTCATTTGATACATTGTTAATATAAAAAAAAATTATTTCTATTATAGCCACTTAAATATTAATGAAGACAGGTCAGACAAGCTGTCTAGTCACTTGCTGTTTCTCTCTTTATCTCTCTCTCTCGGGCACTTATTTGGACATAAGGCTGATGTATAAAATTTCCATCATATTTATGCAATGAAGTGAATGTATGAAAGAGGCCGTATTTTTTCACTGAATGCTCCCCACATCAGCAAGCATAGCCTTCCTCCACATTAATGTTGGCTGTGTTTTTTTACATGATTGAAATAGTGATGAGCAGATAATGACTGAACAGTGTATGTATCCCTCTGTGCCTGTCTGTCTGAGTACGCCTGCATGAGAAATTTGTATGTTTGTGAGATCTTTAGTTGCAGTTTGACTGTTGATGCGTATACTTGGTATGTCTCAGTAATATCTAAGTCAACCAGCTTATGAATACTTTTGTGTGTTTGTCTATGTGTGTGTGTGTGTGTGAAATTAGGTCCATGGTGCAGGTTCTTAGTTCAGCCTGGTTCACTCTGATCCCACTGGCAGTTATGCAAACGCCAGACTGCAACACACACACACACACACACACACACACACACACACACACACACACACACACACACACGCGTGCACGCACACACATATACATACATACACACGGTTAGTCAGGCCTACAAGAGGACAGACAGATGATGACATGTAGGAATGTGTGTGTATATACACATTTGTGTGTGTGTGAGTGTGTGTGTGTGTGTGTGTGTCTGGGGGTTGTTGTGTAGGTGGGAGTGATGCTGGAATCATAAGCCTCTTTAACATCAGTATTGAATAACTCACAGTTAAAGTAAATCTTCTTAGTCTCCTTCTCTCACTCACAGCCTCCTCATCGCTTTTCATCACTTTGTTTTCTTCTCTCTCACACCCTCCATCCCTCGTTCATCTCTGTACTGTCACTACAGTCCTTCTCCTTTTCTTCACCCTTTCAGTGCTTCACCATAATAAACAAAGACTCATATATCTGCACCTATATACGTACAATATATGCAGAGACACGCACTTTTACAACAAAACCACCAGAATCTAAGCTTTTTTTAGATCAAGAAAGAATTGAATATGAATAAAATATCATCCTGTTGACTCTCAGAGAAAACAGAGAGAAAAAGTGTCAGAACAGGACAAAGAAGTCACTTTTAAAGGACCAGTGTGTAGGATGTAGTAGCATCTAGCGGTGAGGTTACAACCAATTGAATACCCCTTCCAAGTGTGTAGGAGAACCTATGGTGGCTGTGAAACTCGCAAAAAACACGTAAGGCCCTTTCTAGAGCCAGTGTCTGGTTTGTCCATTCTGGGCTACTGTAGAAACATGGTGGTGAAACATGGCGGGCTCTGTGGAAGAGGACCCGCTTCCTATGTAGATATAAAGGGCTTATTCTAAGGTAATGAAAACACAACGATTCTTATTTTCATGGGATTATCCACTAATGAAAACATACTTATGAATATGATATTCTATCTCTGCCACTAGAGCCCCCTAAATCTTACACACTGGTCCTTTAATTCCGTCAATATTGAAAGTGGATTTTGTTCAGGATGAGAGGATTATGGTGTGTACTTTGTATGAAACCACTGAAATGAATACTTTATTATTAACCAAAGAAATTGCTGTTAACGTGTATTATGCTAAAAACAGCAATTAACATTAACGTGAAGTTTTCTTCACACGTCCTATAGCTGCTGTGGTGGTATTAGCATTATATCAGGTATCTATCAAGTTATATAATTATTTATCAATAGTGCTATATATATTAATCTTATAGGGTTAGCTTGCCTCTTAAATAATTTTATGCTTCATGTGATGTTTTTTGCATTATCTGAATCAACAGCAACTACATAACCTAAAGGGATTCTGTGTCTTGCTCAAAGACACTTAGGTGGATGCCTGTGTCATGAGGGCTTAAACCCCTCTTTGTTCTTACTGCACCACCTGATTGGCCTTTTGATGTATAGAGATCCTTAAAGTACATATGTACAAAACCACCACCACCACAACCTCTTGCCAAAGGGCAAGAGGTTGATTAGAGGTTCATACAATACAGTCTGTGTGCATTTTTAATACATGTGCACATGTATGTTTGTATGAATGTGTGTGCAGGAGAGTGAACACACTGAAGCTACTTCTATCTTTATCTGCTCTTTCAATGTGTGTAAGAGCTCAGTTGTGGTTTAACGGTATTAGTGCTTACTTAAAGGGTCGCGAGAGCGTCTAAGCCTGTCTCTTGGATTAGCACGACAGCTGAGAGCCAACACATGCATGCACACACACACACACACGCACGCACACACGCACACACGCACACACACACACACACACACGCTCTTCTATTTGCATTTCTTTTTATACACAGATCATTGTCACACAAACTGTGTGCAAATTACTGAAACAGCAAACTTTAATGTCAAAGTATCTAATAGAATAACTAATTAAATTAAATACATAAATTATAGAAATGTGTGCATGCTGGTTACACAACCGCATAATGATATACCACACACAGACACACAGTCACACACACACACACACACACACACACACACACACACACACACACAGACTACTATTTGCATTCCCATGACCATAACAAGCCTTTGATTATCACTCGTGGTGGGTATTTCCCCCAAGCCTGTTTGCATGGCTGTTAAACAAACTGGGTGTTGGTGTATCTAGAGGGGCATCTTTGTTCCTTTTTTACACAAAGGGCCAGCCATGAATAGCTCACATCCACAAATAATTGTCTGATAGGGCACAGTAAGAAAATACAGACACCTGATGACCGTGAATAAACTCCCGACACCTCCTTTGTGACACACAAGCATGCAGCCTTGCATAAACAAAACATACACACACATCTACAGAGGACACTCAACGGCAACTGAGATGATAAAATATATGTGCATGCATTCGGCCATGCAGGCGCACAAACACACACAAAACAACAACAAAGAGAATGCATTTAAACAGGCAATACTGCCTCAAATTCAGGGGCTGCAGAAGTAGACCAACTTCATCTTTCATTCCGCACTCAACATAAAAGACTTTGTGTTTTCGAGGCTGAGCGACGTGGCAGCTACAATTCTGCTTTCTGTTTTATCCTTGTTAAAGTGTGGAGGAAAACTAGAGGAGAGTGCTTCAAAAAGAATAGACACATCAAACATATAGATCAAAAAGACACATCAAAATACCCCAGTGGTATAAAGTTTGACTCTATTTCTGCTTTAGACTTTGAACATTCCTAGCTGCTGTAAAATCATGAGATACTATATGGAATAACATTAAGTGAACATAGATCCTATAAAGCAGCGAGAGAACATTTCAAGACAAAAAGAGAGCCTCGGCTTTTGTTCTCGAGATCTTACACAATGTGGGGCACTTGGTGGATTTTAAGCACTTAACAGGACAATGAATGTACAAATTATAATTATGTTCCAGTGTGGTTCAAAGCCTTAACAGCTTTAATACTGAGCTACACAAGAGGACCTTTTGGCAGCACAGTTGTCCACATTTCTGCAGTAATGAGACATGTTTGGTGATGAGAGACGATACATTTTTGCCACAACTTGGCCAAGAGACGGCAGACTAGATGTTGGACCAATCATAGCTTTCCATCTATCAGGATATGCTTAACATATATAAATGATCAGAGAGTAGGTGTCACTGTTATAACAAGGTGAGAGAAAGCAAAAAAACAAAAAAATCTGACATGGTTTCACGGCGTTGCTAGTCTTTCTGTCTGGATGTCGTGAAGCATCTCAGGTGCTGCCTTGGTTGTCTTCCGCTGCAATGGCTGCGCCCAATGCTCATTTTCTTTCCTGACACCTCACATCTGTCCGCTTCAGCTGTTATCAGGCTGACATTGTGTAGTCTGGTACAGGCATAACAAAGTATTACTGCTTTACACTTATACAGTCAGATTTCTCACTGATGGGGCCTATGATGGGGATTTTTAATAGTCCCCTCTCCTACTGAACTTAATTTCCCTCAATTTTTGCCTCACCTTCAAGTATCTTATGTGAAATATACATTATGTTACTTTTATTTAAAAAAAAAACAAGTAAAATCAGATAAAAAATCAATAAATCAGTTTTTTACTTTGCTCCTGGTTCATTTTCTCTCTTTATTTTCTACAACTGTACATCAGTAGCTTCTTCTTGCTGTGGGACACAAAATCTTTTGGGTGGATAAATCTGCACGTTTTTAAATAAAAATGAGTAAAAACCTTAAAAATAAGCCTTAAGAAGCATTCAAATTAGTGAAACATGTTTATGTGTATCAAACACTAGTGGATTTCACTCTGAGTACTGGTTGTGTTCAGACAAACAACAGCACTGGTTGAAAAAATGACCTGTAGAAAAACAGAACCTGGTTCAGTTTTTGCAATGCAATGTAAACAAAGTGCTGCGTTGGACAATCAGATACTTGCAAGTGGACATATTTGGCAGTATTTCTACTGCTAACATAGCAAATGATTAAATTATTGTCGCTGTGATGATTGTTTACTTTACAGTGTTATAAAATCCTTACTTCTAATGTCATCAAACATCTAATAAACCCTCAAACTTAAGGATCTTTTTAATCATACTGGCCTTCACAGATTATATTTTGATGCTGCTTGCGTGGCTTCGAGCTGTTTTTGGTCTGAACATCGGTCGTGCCACATTTGAGGTGACGAGGGGACACGCAATAGCACGTCAGTCAGTATCCAAAAGCAAACATACCTCACATAATTTCATTCATTCACCCTTTACACATCACACACATGAATCTATTTCAAGTCGTACTTTTCAGACAAATCATTCTTCAACTCAGAAAATCCCCGATTCACTGTTTTGTTACGGCGGCACAATTATGTCACCATTACGGATCGAGGGCATATTTATACATTTCACTGTTATCCAACATGACATGCATTCATACAGAGTTTCATGCTAAATGGTAACTCTGAGTCTCGCCTTTCTTTAGAATCGAGCACTTCGAATGTTATCGGATGTGGTTTGTGCTAATCTCTGTATAATGTCTACAGTGTTACATGATGTCTACATTAGAATGAATTTTTCAGCATTTAAAGTGATTTGTTATGTTTTATCCAGTGTGATATATAACATAAGCCATGCTCTGCCCACACAACTCTTTGAACGTGTGTGTCTTGATTAGCCGGCCTTTTGCTCAACCATCTGCTGTAGATCATGGCTCCGACTGCAGCTACACATGTTAGGACACACAGAGTGACCGCCGAAACCTCTTAAAAAAAAACAAAAAAAAACACCCACACGATCCACACAGTTCTGCACTCTTTATTCTCCCCCCGCTAGTATCTAGTCCTGGTCCGGCTTGTTGTCTTTGTGATCAGAGACACAGACGGACGTCCTGGTGGCTCCGAGCCAACGTACACAAAACACACACACACACACACACATTGTGGGTTTGCAACCGGCTCATCGCTTTTGTTACATGTCGCCCCTGTCATTCCTGTTTGACTTCACTAAAACAGGAAAGCCATGAAATAAAATAAAGGGACAAAGCAGCAGAGAAAAGATCAGTCAGAAGCAGAACAGAGGAGGCTAGAGCAATATATAACGTAACAAAGCCGGATAAAACAGAGCAGAGGCGAGCAGGTCTGTCTGACAGACTGAAACCCATCTGGACCTGATCTTCTCTCTGCAGCACCGCAGCTCTGCTCCACATGCTGCCTTTGATACGACTCCACTCACAGCTGGACTTGATAAAACTGGAGGTTTTGTGGTACGTAGGTTTATGTGTGTGTGTGTGTGTGTGTGTGTCTGCGTGCATATGCGCTTGTCTGTGTGTGTGTGTGTGTGTGTGTGTTTATATGTGTTTGCAAGTTTTTATGTGTGCGTTTTAGACTCACACTGTGTCACTTCCACATTGACTCGTTGCAACCACCCCCCCCCAGCCCCCAGCACACACACACACACACACACACACACACACACACAGACAGACGCACATGTTTTCCATTTAGGTTTTAATTTCCCTCCTTCTCCCCTTTTCCTTTCGTCTGTTTAAACAGCCGGCAAGCTGCCTATAAAAGCCCTGATCTGTTTACATGATAGGCTGCCTGGTGCTGCGGCTTCAACAAATGCCAAAAACCTGTTTCACATAGCTTGAATCCGGGAAACCCTCAAACTATAGAATAAGTGGATTCTCAGTTATCTTTTTTTCCACTGATAACAGGACAACTTTCATAGTCTAAATGAAGTTAAAAAAAAATCCCCCATACGTCATGAATCAATTAGCCAAATATAATTATAATTGATTATTTTCTTGTGATGTAAAGCACATTCCTTTTACTTGCTGGAAAATCATGTCTGTGCTCACTTCATGGTGGTTGAGTCACTGTAGATAACATACTACCATTACAGATTTTATGTTAGTCAATGAATCACTGGCTATGATTGTTATCAGTTCTTAAAGACATGACCCACAATCAAAATGTGGATTCTTTGATAGTTTATCTGGACTTTTCAACAGAGTTTTCCCCTTCAGGGTAAATTAGCCTGGGGTCACTCTGGTCCTATAGAGATAACATTGAACATGAGTATTGATAAGGATAAAAGCACTCACTGTGAATAAACGGTGATCATTAACAGAGGTTGTGTATTCTTGAGTATTCTGACATACAGAAGAAACAATTAAAATGCCTTCCTGTAGTCAACAGAACAAGTTCCTACTTGATTTCAATAAAAATGCATCCAGTGTTTTTTTTATTTTGAGAAGGTGTATGTAAAAATGTGGATATATATCGTGTTTGCATGACTAAACTGATGACCTCACAGCGATGAGTGAAATCCAAACCTTAAACCACGTTCACATACTATGTTATCTCCATCTTTTGTGATGATTCAGTTTTCTTCAGCGATCACAACATTTCTTTTTAAGGACTCGAAACTAGAGATGGAGGAGATTATGTCATCTGTAGACTAACAATGAAACTCTGTGGACATGTGATAGTGTTATTTACTGGGGAGATTTAATGGAAACTGTTCATACCTGTAGGCGCTACAGTAAAATCCAACAAGTTTGCTGTAAGTTCACAGCCGCATAAGTTTCACACTACGTGCATTTTCGTGAGGTGAACATGAGTGTATGTGCGTCATGTCTAAATGGAAAAAGGAGATTGGTGGCGATATTTATGGTAGAGTATAAAAGGTTGGTTGTTATGCACATGAGCAGTGTAGACATTCGCACCAAACACGTTTGTGACAATATTTGAATCGCATGATCTGATAAGCCTCAAGTGGTAAAAAAGCAACGTTAGCTCTATATCACCAGTAGCGTCATATTCAAATACCTTAGATAGCTATGTGATAAAAGAAAGGCTAGATTTACTATAAATAAATGAGGTTATATTTTGTCATGAGAAAAATTTTAAAAATACTAACTGGTGAGCTTGAGTCATGGTTTTGATAAAGAAAAGTGAAGCAAACAAGGAAAATAAGGTCTGTTTGCATCATCAGTCCTCACTGGTGTTGACACTACAGATTAGTGTCTTCGTCTCCTGGTTTTGATCTTTAGGTGAAAGCTTTCGCTGCCAAATATTGAAACATGAAGTGCGTTTCTTCATGTATGGATGACAGAATGAGAAACATCAGCCTGAAGATAACACCCACCTACCAACTGGTGAAATTCATATTAAATCTCTTTATCTCCTTTTACTCTTTTTGTGTAAAACCTCAATTCAAATTAGGCACAAAGAGACTTCATTTCTTCCAAGCGGCCCCCCCAACTCCCTCAACCAAAATATAGAGAAAGCGTCAGACAGGCGGAGCTGATGGTATTCAAATGATGTCCTTGGTTGTCCATTAAAAACTGAAGAGTCAAAACAAAACAAAAGGACTCCACGGGACAGCTCGGCCAGAACCCCTCACGCAAATCATCTGCTGTTGACACACACACACCACCTCATGACCATGAATACACTCTTTAACACCCGATCCTGACACACACACACGCACACACAGGCTAACCAAACTAACCAAATGCGCACATTCAAATAGCAAACAACCCAACAACACACATGTGTTTGCATATAAGCTCACACACACACACACACACACACACACATCACACCAACGCTCTTCTTGTGGTAAGTGCGACGAGAGTGGGATCACTCCATTTGTCGTCCCACACAAAGCTGCTTGTTCAGTCATTATCTGGGAGAGCCTCTTCTCTTCTCTACAGGCGAGATGACCGGGTCACAGCTAAAATAGCCACTTCTCCCTCGTGTGGCTCCTCTCGCTCCCTCAACCACTCCCCCCCCCACCACCACCACCACCACCCTCTTTAAAAACAAAGCTCAGCCATTTGTTTTAGCCACTAAAATCAGAAAGAAATGGGACATTTGCAAACCAAATGAGGCTTATATGGCAGGTTCTTGTACCCCATCCAAAGCAGAGGCTAATTGTGTGCTTCTCCACTCTAAACAAATGACTGGAGGAGAGAGGGAGAGTGAGAGACTTCTGAAATGAATGAGGGGATGGGCTATTTGTTAAGGAAATCAGGAGGCCAGTGAGCTCATGTGCAATTACCTAGTTGCCTGGTGACTGTCCTTGTTTGATCACTAAAGCAGAAAGCATCACCGAGGATGTTCAGTAGCACAGAATATCTTCAGGTGTAGACGTGTGTGCCGCACAGCATGAACACACGAACGCTTTATATACCGAGACGTCCTGGAACACTTTCCTTAAAAGAGCCTATATTCTCTAACTTTCTCTAACCTTGAAGTCTTAATCCTATAATCTTAATCGTATTGTACTTACAGCACAGGCTGCAGGCCAAATGTCTGAGTTAACAAAATGTGCTGCCAACCAGGCTTGACTTTCACAATGTTCTAAGCTACATAACGTTGCCACCAGAAACACCTTGTGACTCTGATTTAGATGCATTTTTCTTTTTCTGTCTAGTTAACTGAAGGTCTTATATACTGTTGACTTTGCTGAATGGTAATATTACATATTATATATTACAATATTATTATTATTATGGAATGTTCATTTAAAACTACAGCTTTGACTACAACTCTCTCTCTCTCTCTCTCTCTCTCTCTCTCTCTCTCTCTCTCTCTCTCTCTCTCTCTCTCTCTCTCTCTCTCTCTCTCTCTCTCTCTCTCTCTCTCTCTCTCTCTCTCTCTCTCTCTCTCTCTCTCTATATATATATATATATATATACACATATATATGTTTAAGTACAAGGTTTCTGAAGTGAGGTAAGCCAAAAGCGAGAACAGCATGCTCAGCCCCCGGAAGGAAATAGCTTAGCACCTAAATGTCTCTTGAAATGGTAACTCAGCCCTTCCTTTGTCTAATCTTACACTGATGGAGTCATAGATAAGAACGATGACAAAGCTACATAAGACTGAATCTCTATGCCCTTCCTAGAAGCAAAACATACAAAAAACATTTGCTACTGTTCCTTTAATGTGTTGTAATCTTGTTGGAAAGTCAACAGGTTCAGTCAAAAGTTGAGATTGCAAGAATCACAATTATTTTGCTCCTGAGATGAATCCTTTAATACTGAGTATCTTTCAATAATGTGGCTACTGTAATTAAAATGTTTGACAGCAGAAACGCTCTGCTTTAAGATAACCTCCATCACAGGCTTCCTCAGCTAGTGTCATATCATTTTGTGTAAAGTGTCCTTTACTTTCAGTTTAATTCTGTATATGGATCTGCTGTGACAGGAAACTTTGATGTGGGTTTAGACAGCCTATCTTCATCTACAGCATCAACAAAACACTTTAGTTTAGATGCAGTGCGTAAGAAAATGAAAATGAGTTATGACTTGCTGCTAGTTTGGAGGGTGTCACTTTACATTTGGCAATTGTAAACTGTCTTTTAAGTGTATATTCTATATATTTCTTGAGGTAGCAACGTACCAAATAAGGGAGATAGTCCAAATAATTGCCCTGCATTGGTTTCTTTAAAAATCTAACAAATGTCTTTATCATAACCTGCAGGGACTTTCGTGTGAGAAAGTGTGTTTTGATTATAACATTATTTCTGTTGATTGTCTTACATTTGTAGGTTTGAATAAACTATATTTTCTGAAAAACTGTACTCAGTGTCTCCAATTGAGCATCATGTAAGCACAAGTATATTTTTAAACACAAAAAGCAATTGACACACAAATAGTGACCAAGTTACAATAGTGTGCCTGTTATCCTTTGTAAATTATACGGAAAAGTGCAGATTCAGCTACTTAGACAGACGTCATGGACCAAAATACTCCAGACAGCACAGAACAGGATTTCTCTTTCTGACTGGTTTATGCTGCAAATGCAGCAAATAGCTAAACATTGTGATTGGCTTATATTACAAACCAGTCTGATTGGTTCAGCTCAAGGAGGAAGGGGCGACAGAGGAGGAAGGTCAAGACAAGTGTTAACAAACACCGAGCAAGAAAAAATGGGATCAAAGACGCATACACACACATACACACACACTAATGTGTAGTTGCACACGCACATCACTGTGACTAACAGTACCACCCACTGAATAGCACCTGCATGTGTGTGTGTGTGTGTGAGTGTTCGTGAGAGCTGGGAAAAAAGGTCACGACTGGTCACAGTCAGGAGTCTCTCATATGGACTGGATCAGCCGCTGCAGAGGTCAGAGGTCAGAAGGTCAGGGGTTGAGCTCTCTAAGCCAATCACTAGTCAGCGTGGGCCTGAGGGGCTTTCCATGTGAAGTGAGTGGCGCTTAGACGGGATAAGTGGAACACAGCAAACGGTGAGTCTGCTTTACGACCCACTTTCAGCCACCTCAGCAATCATGATGTGGTCATTTTATCACATCTGCTGTTTGTCAGGATGTCAGTCACTTACTATTTCATCAGTTAATTAGCTGCTCAGGTTTGTCAGTTCGTTACAGTTTAACAAAAATACTTGAATACAAGTCCAGGCGGAGCAAATTGTCATTATTATAGATGTAGCTGTGGCTTGCACATGCTCATTAGTTAAAGTGAAAAAGAAACTAAATAAATGAAGACATGTTTTATCTTGTAAACCCAAATAGAATAATCCATTATTGGTTTGTGTGAAACAAGTCTTGGTTTTAGGGGATATTTGTGGTTCCACACTGACCCACTGACCGTGCCCATCAAAATAAACAACATACAGATGTTATCTACTTTCTGTATTACAATGAAATATGGCGGCTAGAGACACAAATATTCTCACACAGTAGTGTTTAGGTGATCTGAATTCATCCAATCTACACTGCAAATGTGGCGAAGGATGGAAATTTTACCCGGAGCTTCTCAATTATGATCTTACAGCTTTGAACAAAACCTCTGCTTTATTGAAATGTCACCAAAGTGTCACTCATCGCTCACATGCATCTTTCTATTGCAGCCTACATTTATATATAAAATATGAGCCTCAAAAAGAATGTTTATTTTTGTGATTACTCTAATAAATAAATAATATAGATCAAAAAACTTTTTTTCTAATTGAAGTTGTGACTTTAAATATTGTAAATAGCCTACTTTAACATATAACTTATCAACTAACTTAACTAGTGTGTGCCAGCAAAGTGTACAAGAAAACAACAAATCCTGCATTCACAATATAACTTAAGTAAAGGTACAGAATTATTAATGGCAAAATGGCCTCTGTGAGTGTTATATTATTAAATATTTTAATGTTGTTGCTGGCTCAGTTGCAGCAATACTGTTATGTGTACTTTACACTACATTTTATACTCTTATGATACAACTCACATGTAAAATAGTAACCTTGTAAGTGCGAAAAATCTAATATTTCCCTCTGTTGTATATTGAAGTATTAGTTTAACTTAATAGAAACACTCAAAATTGTATTTAAGAACCTTTTAAACTTGAGTACAGTAAACGTACTAAGTTACCTTCCACCACTGAATGTTTCCAGCTGAAGGAGTTGGCCTGCGTCTAGGTAATGACACACCAGCCTCCAAACTTTATTACTACAAATCAGGGTTTCCCCTGGCAAGTTTCTTTCACTTTGTGTGGAGGTGGTTTTCACACTAAAACCAATATACATTTTGAAGCAACATATAACTCGTACCAGGCACTCACAAAATTCCTTTAAGTTGGGTTTTTGAGTTCGTCCCCGGACTATTATGCCAGTGATAGTGGAAACATGAGGGAAACTGAGCTGTCTCTGTGGCTCACCTCACAGGCAGGATGTAGATAAAAACAGCAATAAACTGCCTGGAGCTCAACATTTTATGTTTGAAAATGTAGTGAGCAACAGATCAGGGCAGCATAATTAGATTTCTTTCTTTAACAGAAGTGTAACACATAAGTGAGTCCAAGCACCACTAAATAAATGCACACACTGTATATTATTACATGGACAGATAGGAGAGGAAGAGAGAGAGATTTGAGTTGATTTGCCATGACACTTGTTAGGAAGGTTCACAGCAGCTACCAAGAAAGCCAGTATTTGTGTCGCTGTGTGTGTGTGTGTGTGTGTGTGTGTGTGTGTGTGTGCACGCGCATCTTCAACCCAGCTTTCAGCTGAGCCCACGTTACTTTGATTGACAGGTGAGACTTGCCTTCACACACCGCACTGCCCGCCCTGCGCGCCTCCGGAATGGCAGCTCCTTACTGGGCCTTGATTGGCCAGAATGAGCGTAGCTCAACCAGGTCAACAGACTCGGGGCACTTTCCAGAACAGCTATTGGTCAGATGTATAATCTACATCATTATCCCCACGTGGAGCAGCGGCTCTGATTGGTCCGGAGCCGTTTTGTGGGCCGTCCTACAGTTTCGGTTAGCTGGGAGCGTGAAACCGCGTGAGAAAGTTGCCATTGAGGTAAAGCAGAGCTACACGGTGGACTGTTGCCGCCGCGGTGGGAGTTGTTGTTATCAAAACTAACAACATCGTTCCTCTTTTCTGGTGAAACCTTTTTTGGACGAAGGTTTGCATCCAAACTGAGCTGGGGAAGTAAATATTTCTGTTTTTGCTGACTATTCAACCGCCAACTAGTCACCGCGGCGAGTCAAGTGGGAACTCTTCACTGCAATTAACTTGTGTGGATTTGTTTCTGATGCTCTGACCGAGAGCCGGCAGTTTGCCGCTGTCTGTTCAGGGGTCTACAGGCTTGATTTTGTCTTGTTTGTTTGTTTGTTCGTCTCTCTCCACTCGGAATACGTCGGATCCTACACAAAACAAACGCTAGAGTGATTGAGGTGGCTCCAGCCTTTTCATTTCTCACCTGGTTCATACCCTCCTCCTCCTCCTGCATCTCCTCCTCCTCCCCCTCTTAGCTGCCTTCAGCTAATGAGCCGTTTCCCGTGTTTTTCCGGCTGATTTACGGCTGCACTGCCGGTGGAGCGGAGGAGAGACAGCTCACCGAAAGAAAAGCGAGAGACAGCGGGGAAGCAGGGATTCACATTAAACGGTCGGTGAACTCGGACGGAGCGGCTGGGCGGTCGGTTTTGTTTGAAATTAACGACAGTTGGTCCTCGTAACAAACGGCGGATGGGTTCCTCTCCGTGATCTGGAGCACCTCAGAGCCTTTACTGCACCCTAGTTTGATCCCTCGAAACGGGTGTTTGAGAAGGAAACGGGCGCATCCTCCCCGGAGATAACAATGTTTCCCCAGGGGCGACACCCGGTAAGACTCTTCTTGCTTCCTTCTTGCTTTAACTGTTGTTCACCTGTCTGGCTGTTACCGGGTGTACACACACACACACACACACACACACACACACACACACTCTCACACTCACACTCAGCCCGGGAGATAACATTACCTCTTTGTCTGACCCGCGTCTCCAGTTAGTTTTAACAGCCTTCAGGATAAGTACATGTTCATATCATGCTCCTTTTTCTTGTTAATTGGGCTTTGAATCAGCCCTGAGCAGCAGAGTGGGGGTTGATAATATTGTTTGTTTAATAACGTTTAATAATTAAAAGTTGTTGACATTACACGTGAGCCTAGAGAGGATCAGATGCTTATTGTAGGCTACATAATGAAGCACTATGGTGTTGATAATCCTGTGTGTGTGTGTGTGTGTGTGTGTGTGTGTGTGTGTGTGTGTGTGTGTGTGTGTGTGTGTCAGACGCCCCACCAGGCTCCAGGCCAGCCCTTCAAGTTCACCATCCCAGAGTCACTGGACCGCATCAAGGAGGAGTTCCAGTTTCTCCAGGCACAGTACCACAGGTGGATAACACAAACACACTCACAAGGAAGGCTGTTCTGTCTATACGGTCGACATGATGGCCAATTTTCTCATTGTCATCTACCCTCTAACAGTAAATCTCACCCCTAACCACAGTCATCCCCCGTTGCCATAATGAACAAAACCCCAACTCTGGCCTCAGACTAACCCATAAACCTGGATTAGGTTCACACACATACACAAACACACACAAGCGCACACATGCAGCAGACCCAGGCATCAGTGTTTAGCGCGTACACTGCGGTAGGTCTAAGTCGTGGTGATGGGTGAGAGCCAGAGGGTGGCGTGTGGGCTCAGGGTTTCATAAATCACTCCTTATTTTCCCCCTGTGTGTGAGTGTGTGTAGTTGTGTGTTGGGAAAGAGACTGAATAGGTGTGCAGTTGTATTTTTCTTTACTTTATGTGTATGTGCTTTTACTTATTTGTGTTGTTGGGAAGGGGGGTGGGGGGTCGCAACAGGTGAAAACTGACCTACAAACAGACTATTTTGTTTCTTATTCACATTTGGACTATTATACATATAAAAGAAGAATTAAAACAAACACCCTAAAGCCAACAGACAATAGTTATCATAATTCAACAGGAATTATCATCTTCTCCATTTCACTCTCATTTTCTTGAAAACAAGTTCTGTGCCCTGCACTGTTTAGGTTTGTCTTTGCATTTGTGGGTGCTTTAATCAGCGAGGAAAGGGAAAAAGGGGGATTAGAGGGGAAAGCAACCCCTCTACCAACTTGTACGCTTTACCAACATTCATTATCTATTGTAGGAAAACAGCTGGAGGATCAACAAATTGCTTGTTCAACATTCCCACTGTTTATTCTTGGATTGTCTAGGATTCTTAGACAAAAAGAGCTACATTAACATCTATTAATGGTCAAAACACTAGCTGATGTTCACTGATCAGCAATGAAACTTGTGTGTACTGTAAAACCAGGCTCACAACGGCAAAAAACCACCCACAAAGGGTAATGACCTTGTATATAAAGTCTCAATCTGAGGTGCTGGTTGACACTGATAAACGTGGGCTGAATGAGATAGAATCTGCTCGATTTGAGAAGTTTCTGTGAAAATAAATTGTGACTTGTTGTGTTTTTCAGTCTCAAGCTGGAGTGTGAGAAGCTGGCCAGCGAAAAGACTGAGATGCAGAGACACTATGTCATGGTGAGATCCGTGTGGCACTTTTATTTATTTATTTATTTTTTGCCCTACAACATCACACATCACATAGTAAGGCTTCTACTCCGCTCAAATGTCCTTGAGGAAGATGCTACGTCCTTACTAGCTCCATGTGCTCTGGAGCTGACTGTGAACTTTCATCTTTCCAAAGACTGATACGTGAAAAATCTTCTTTAAGTATTAAGTAAATACTGTGTTACCTGAACAAAAAGAAGAGGCATATTGGAGGAAAAAAAACTATCAAGATGGAAGTAACACCTGAGTTTTCTTACTCAGACATGCTAATGAAGATGATTGTAGTTTTACATTAAACTGTCAAACGACTTTACAGTTTGTGACCAGGCAGATTTTTCATTTTGATTAACTAGGTTCACTAGGTTTGAATGGATGAAACTCTTTTCTAAAGAAAAATACCGTCAACCCTGAATCCGTAAATGAATTCTTGAAATCGCTCAAGTGTATTTGTCACATAATGAACCTTAGGAGAACGCAACATAAATGCGACACACAAATAAATCATTACAAACATACAATCACAGGTGCCTGCAGTCAAACACAAAGTTGAAAACATTAACATCTGCTTTGCCTCTATCATGATGGTGACACTCAGGAAAAAAAACATTGGCTTCTGTGGCTTATAAAAGTAGTTTGAGCAGGTGTGATGCTGCTTTTGCTTACTTGTTCCAATGAAATCCCCTCTGTAAGGTTGTACGTCTTCAAGTTATTTGAAGTTTTTATTCCAGACCTCCTCACACATATCTAACCATCTGATTTTCTGTCCTCCTCAGTACTACGAGATGTCTTATGGCCTCAACATCGAAATGCACAAACAGGTATGGATGGTTATCTGTCTGCCTCTTGTCTACTCCTGCGTCTGCCTGTTTGTCTCCCTCTCTCTCTCTCTCTCTCTCGTGGCAGGGTTTGGATGTAGTTGGTGTGTGTTCCCGTTGACGTGTCCTTGTGTGTGCACAAATGCATATGTGTGTTTAGTCATTTGTGTGTGTGCTTTACTGTATCCTTGTGTGTGTGTGTGTGTGTGTGTTTATTCGTGATCGATGGGGCTCTGTCTCCATTTCCCCAGTTAGGGCCGGCCGGCTGAGCCCAGAGGCAGGATGAATGGCTCTGTAGATTGATTTGTGCTGTCTAGGGGAGCGGCCTGCTTTATTACATTAGAGGGGCAGGGCTGGGGAGGGCAGAGGAATCGATCACGATGAGGCCGGCAGAGGAGAGACAGCAGAGCTCCCGCTTTTAGAAGCAGGGAGGCACACATCAACACACACTGCAGGAAGGCAGGTACACAAGTGTGCAAACACGAAATACAGAATAACAAGGATACCTATGTCTTGTAATTTACACACATACAGAACGGCACAGGCACTTTATGTACAGCCGTAAGTGATAAATACAAACACAAGAGGACAAATAAACACATACATGGTAATGTACACACAAAGTCAAACACAGTAAGGAAAACATGCTCACATGATTAAATATGTAGACACATGGATGAGAAGGGGAAAACTCTCTCTCATGCACACAAACACGCGTTTCCCCACAGGAGTGTTGGAGAGCTCAGAGCGTTTACCAGTAATTACCACAGCTATTGACCAGTCAGACCATAGGAAATTGGAGGTGGATTGGCCTGGCTGCTTCACTGTGGAGTGGGGATGCTTCTCTGCCTTCTCTCACACTCCCTCCCATTAGTTTCTTGTCCTTTCATGTTATCCTTCTCCTCCTCTTGTGTTTTTTTTTTCTCCCATTTTTATACCTCAAGTTCTCTCCCTTTCTGTCTGCCTTCCTCACTCTCCATTTACAATTAAAGGATCTCTTCTTCCTTGTGCTACACCCCCCACCCTCTTTCCTTTTTTCTTTGCTCCTCTTTCGTTTTATGTCCATGTGAAGCTACTGTTCTTTCATTGTGAGGGAGATGCATCTCTTCCTATTGTCCACACACACACACACACACACACACACACACACACACACACACTAAAGCTCCAGGGGAGGTCATTAGCTTGGGGCTGCAGTTGTCAGAGCAACAAGCTTCTGTAGGCGGGGGGTGTGGGGGATACAGACTAACAACCCACCTCCTGCTGGGGGATGTACGTGTGTGTGTGTGTGTGTGTGTGTGTGTGTGTGTGTGTGTGTGTGTGTGTATTGTAGCAATAATGCTCCAATTATATGTGTAATGGGAAGCCTGTTCTCTGTTAGCACATTGTGTGCACATTTGCATCAACACTCTGTATCCTCAACTTTTGTGTACTCACTTTCTCAATTATATCATTATCATCATGCGGATGGTGCACCAAAGAATTTCTCCAACATTTTCATTCAGGAGCTGAATGAAAATGTTATTTATTTGTGCTCGGACGCTTGTCCAAATATTCTTGAATCACTGTTTGTGATGATGCCTCACTTAGGGATTGCAGCCTTGGGTATTTGTGGCCTCGTCTGCTTGATCCTTGTTAGTTTTGTCAGTTAGCTTAGATTAACTAAGATGACCTGATAGTGGTTGCTGAAACTATTCTTAGACAGCCTAATCAGCGGGTCTTTATACAAAGCTAATTGTTGGGGATTCTGAGAATGGAAGTGCAGATATAGTCTGCCAAATATAGCTCCTTTAGAGCTTTCTAGGCATGGCATAAGTTAGGCATTATGAGATTGAGTTACAGTACGCAGAAGTAGGATGCTGGTTACTACAGGACTGAAAAGTATGTTGTTACGGTCCCTCACTCTAATGCATTGAAGAGAGGCTGTTGTGATGGGAGAATCAGGTGCATATGAGCACAGAGACAAAGAATAATAGTAAGGCATTTCACATAAATGCCTCACAGCCTGGTATTTGAGCCCAGCAAGGCAATTAAATACGAACATCAGACAAACCAAATGTCTGCATGCAGCAGCCTGTTGTGTTGCTTGATATAGAAATGTAGCTCTCCACATGATAAGCACTGTAAAGCAGATGTGGAACTGTGCATTGTTAGCGCTTCACATTGTACAGATAGTATAGTCCACAAGATGTGTAAATGAGCATTTTAAACTTTTCACAACTATCAAATCGTTGTTAGCAGTGTTGCATTATGTATCATGACGTGCAGTCTGGCAGTTAAAAGTGACAAACTGAGGTACAACTACTCTGAAGACTTAGACGTCCTTTTATTCTATATTCTCTTTGATTTTGGATTAAGAGTCAATTATTTATAGTGTAATGTGTTCACAGAGTGAAGTTTTTCACATATTTACTTGCCTTTATTTATTGCTTCCATCTTCACCTGCTGTTACTTCACATATTTACTAAACCACCCTATATACATTCTTTTGGGTAAGATGATTTTGTAATTAAAATCTTTGTAAGAATTTTATTTTTAGTTATAGTCCCATTTATATTATGGGTAAAGCAGCCACACATTTAGTTGAGGGCTCATTCAGAATAGGCTAGCACCTTATTTAGCTCATCCAAGTACATAATTGGCTGAACTGTGGCAGGGTCAGTCATTTGTTGTGCTGATAGGTGTGTGTGTGTGTGTTTGTTTGTGTGTGTCCGAGTGATGGAGAAGTCCAGTTTGCTAAAGCCAAAACAGGGTGTCTCCACAGTTCGGCTTTTCAGGAATTTCAGAACCGGCAAAGTAACATCTAAGTGTTTTACCTTTCAATGACAAACAAGCCTTGGTCAAACCTAGTATATGGCTCGACTATAAATGGTTGTTGTGTGAAATTGTGGCCAATTTGTTACAGGGATAGTCAGTGGTAGTCTGTAGTCTAATCTGTTCAAGTGGTCCCAGTAATATTTTCTGGTAAAGTGTACTGAAGTAGCATATCACATGACATGGTTTTGTTACTTTTGAGTAAAAAAAAAAGAAAAAGATTATAAATGCAGTTGCAAGAACAACACTTTCCACTCATATCTTGGGATGTTTGATTTAAAAGAGTCTTTTGTCAGAGTGATTGTTATTTGGGGTGCTTTAACTGTGCCCTCTCCCTCATGCATCCACAGTATGTGTCTTTTTTCTGCCTCTTTCCTGGTCGATGATCATGGAGGCTGCAGTGGAAATTGCAAACGAAAGTTTTGACAGCATTTTGGGTGCAAATTCAGGAGGCTTATCTCTGCTCAGTTACCGCAGTTACAGTCAAATCAAGCGCGCTTTCAGACCAGCAGTCCCACACTTAACTGATATAACTGCTACATGCAAGACTCGTGTTTTAATGCTGCTGTTCATCGTTTGTGATGTGATAATGTCAGAGAAATAGAAAGTTTGCATCCTTGTATTAGTTCAGTTATAAAATCCAAACACACCGAGGAGTGTCTATCCTGCCGGCTGCTGACAGCATTTTGAAAGAGCAGGGGCCAATGAGGAAACTCCAACAATCGGCTGGCCGACCAATGGTGACACTTCATCACTCTCTCACTCACTCATGGACAATTGCGGTTATAGGGCTGTTCTGTGGTTGGTCCAGCCAAAAATTTGCAGAAATATCAGTATGTCTTGGTGGAAGGAAATGGACGTGATATTAGTCATATTGTCAAAATTTAGAGAAGTTGTGTGTAGGAACCTGCAGCAATGTATTCCTCAATTATGTCTTGGAAAGAGGAAGTGCTGTATTATTATTGTAATTCCTGTAAAAGGGGGAGAATAGGCATGCAAACCAGTAATTTCAACACCAGGTGAAGTAATTATTGGGTCAATGGTTTGGATGAGTAAAGGCCAGTTCATGCTTTCCATGTTTTTGATCCATGGACAGCTGTGGTCTTGCGGACACACGCGGTTCCATTCATACTTTTTTTTTTTTTTTTGGATGTCTGCGGACACAGACACGTTCCACATGTGCACACTGTTGTTGTAGTGTGATAACTTTCCAGAGTTGTAAAATCCAGTCTGTGAGTATTACAAACCGCTGTGCAGTGTTTTTCTGATCAGCCTTTAAACGCAATAATCTGTTACTCCAACTGGACTTGCTGGATTGTATGTCATTGTCTCACCAGCACTTTAAACAACACACCCACACCAACACATTGTTTTACACAGGGCTGTTTTCAGTCTGAATGCAGCTCAGGAGTTCAGAAGAAGTCGAAAAAAGAAAAGCTTAATGATAATAGGAATACACTACATACATACAGTAGATGAGACTGGCATTCCTGTTTGCTTTTTTTAGCACTTTTGCAGTTGACGCACTTGCAATGTGTATAGTCCACGCAGTCACAGATTTGCATTCTGCACACGGACGTCCGCAGTGGGGTCCACATGGGCGTGGACGAATGACAACATTTACATCACACTGACCCTTGTAGCCACCTGGATGTGGAAAGTATGAATTAGACTTTACCCTGTCAAACCCCAAAGTATGGGATACTAAATATCTTCTTAGCTTGATGACTATGTTTGTTGCAGATGTTGACTGAGTTTTGAAAAGTTTCCAAGAGCCAAAATGTCATAGAATTTTTCACCATATAATAATCCAACTTTTGTTCTCATGTGACAATAGTACACAGCCCCTTTTGAAGCTCTCACATTTAGTGTCTATGTATCTATTTATGTGC